>NC_134580.1:20488548-21164798 GCF_037038515.1 Microtus pennsylvanicus | reverse complement strand
CATAGCAATAGAAACCCTAACTAGGACACCAAGGCTTGAGAGGTTGAATCCTATCTGTCGGTGGCCATTTTTGTTCACAGAACAGTGTCTCTGGGCATTTGCTGTACTGGATGCTTGCGCCTCCCTTTCCCATGTTGTCACGGTAATAGACAATGGAGCTTTGCCTGGTGATCAGACAGCCCATGGAGCTGGATTATGTCCTTCCTAAAGGCAGTTCAGAGAGCCGCTTTGTCCCTTCTGTTGTGAAAATGCACAGCTGCCAGAATCGGCAGGAACAGATTTTGGTCGTATAAAAGCTTATGACATTTCATTATAACAGTCTGAATGGACTAGTAGTCCAAATTTTACATTTTACTGACAAATTTAATTGAGCTTTAAAATTTCTCATGATTTCAGTGACAGATCTTTTTTTTTTCTTAATCCATAATGAAGCTTTATGCTTAAATATTCTAAAGAAGCTTTTAGAACTTTGCATTTTACAATTAGGCCTATGATCCATTTGAAATACATTTTTATCTGAGCTGTGAAGAGCTGCTTTGTGTTGTCCAGTTGTTCTAACACCACTCAATTAAAGGGCATTTGCTTATCACTTCAGTTCATTTGGCATGGTTGTCAAATAACAATTGATCATAATTACATGAATCTATTTCTGAATGCTATTCTTTTTGATGGGTCTATGTGTTTAATATCATTGCCTTATTTTGATGACTGCAGCTATATTGTAAGTCTTTAAATTAGATAGCGCCGGTCCTCCAAATTGACAAAAATATCTATTTTAGATTATTTGCATTTTTGCCAAACTTTTTGTAAAGACCTCCCTTATTCCCCCTTTCTCTCGCCCTCCTTCCCTCCCTCCTTTCTTCCCTCTCTCTCTCCTTCCCTCCTTCCTTCCCTTTCTCCCTCCTTCCCTGCCTCCCTCTACTGTGTGTATGTGTGTGTGTGTGTGTGTGTGTGTGTGTGTGTGAGTGTGTGTGTGTGTGTGTCTATAAGAGGGTGACAGATGTCCTGGATCTGTAGTTACAAGCAGTTGTGTACCAGCCAGTGTGGTTGCTAGGAACCAGACTCAGGTCCTCTGAAAGAGCAGCAAGTGTTCTTAATTGCTGAGCCATTTCTGTAGTAATAAGGGGCGGCGGGGCTGGGTTGCGTCCCCAAATCCCCAGCCGCCTGGCTCGGCTTGGCTAGCTTATGCCCCAAATAATTACACGGACACTGTATTCTTTTAAACACTGCTCTGGCCCATTTCTAATAATCTATGTAGCGCCCCTAGGTGCGCTTACCGGGAAGATTCTAGCCTAAGTCCATCCTGGGTCGGAGCTGGGGCATGGTGTGCGTCTTCCCTGGAGCAGGTAGTATGGCGTCTCTCCTGCGTCTGCTCCGGAGAGGAGAGCTGTGGAGTCTGACCTCACTTCCTCTTCCTCCCGGCATTCTGTTCTGTTTACTCCACCCACCTAAGGGTGGCCTATCCAATGGGCCTAGCAGTTTCTTTATTCTTAGCCAGTGAAATCAACAGATTGATATATGACACTCCCCCATCACATTTCCCCAAACCATACAAAAAAGATAGAAGTAGTTTTTAATTTTTATTTTAAATAAAAATTATTTATTTACCATCATCATATGTGTGCATAGGCAACAGTGAGTGAGAGGTCAGAGAATAATTTTGCAGAGTTAATTCTCTCCTATCTTCAGCTGGGTTCTGGGAATTGAACTCAGGCAGCCAGGCTTGTGTGATGAGTTCTTTTACTGCTGATCCATCTTGATAGCCAAGGACTGTGAAACTGTATTGGGAGTTTAAATGGAGTTGTGTTGAAATAGGACAATTTTTGCAGAACTGACATCTTAAAAATGTGATTAGAAATATGAGCCTCCAACTGTAAACATAGAACATACCTGTCTGTGTTCTTTAATAGCATTATGAAGACTTTGCTTTCTTTCTTTTTTTTTTTTTTTTTTTTTTTTTAGCAAAGAGATCTAATTTTGTTAGATTCATTACTGTAGTTTTGTTTTGGTCCTAGTTTAAAGGAATACAGTAAAAAAATACTTTTTGTAATTTGATTTTCCAAGTGTTTATTGTTCATATCCAGTAGAAATGTTTAAATTTTTAACTTGAGGATTGTATTCTATATACCCTTTCAAAGTCAGTCAGAAATCCTACGAGACTTCGTGGAGTCTTTGAAATCTTCTAAGTGAAACTCTTGTTTTCATGCACGGGTTATTGTTTTCTTTTGCCTTGTGCTAGCGGATAGGTAGGAAGGGGCATTCTTGCTTTGTCCCAGTTCAGCAAATTCTTGTTTTATCCAATAAGTTCCAAGTTAGGTGTGCATATTATAGGGCTGTTATTTACCATGACAGTATTGCTAATTTTAATCATGAATCAAGGTTTCTTTGTCAGTTATGATTATACATACTGAGTAAACAGTTGGCTTTCTTCAACCTGTCCATTTCTGGTTTATGTTGATTTTCTAAAATGTGACGTCAGCCTTACAATCCCAGCATTCTCTGATGCAGCATTACACCATTCATCTTGCATATTGGTGGCTTCCATTTTCCTGACATTTGACAAGGACTTTTGCACTGACTCTAATAAAGGATATTTGTCTGTGGTTTTTTGTCAGGAGCCATTTCCCCCAAAAATCATTATGGGAACCATCACCCTGAGGAGTTTGCAGAGGGCTCCACACCCTAACAATTGTTTTATTGGCAGAGCCTACCCCACACGCAATTATCTGTTAATAGAGAGCTATCTGTTAGCGGAACCTGCCCCACATTCCAAACTATCTAGAGAACTAGGTGTGTCAACTTGTGACTTCCTGACCGAGGAATCGTGACCTGACCGATCGTAACCTCCTGGCCAAGGACCACGCTATGGGCTGGAACCAGTGCTGCAAGATTCCTTCCTGACCATGCCCCTGCCCCCCAAATTCCTCATCCTATATAAGCTGTAACCATGACTCTAATAAACGGAGGCTCTGACAAACCTAGCATGGCCTTCTTTCTCTCTCCCGCCCATATCTTCCAGATAGCGCCTCTCCGGGACCCTGGAATAACTGACCAGCCAGGAGGGTTACAACCCCTAGACTGAGTGACCCGCCGAGGTGGTTTACAGTTTCTTTTTTCTGGTGTCTTTTTCTGTGTTGGGTATCCAGATAGTCCTGGCCTAACAATATTAGTGAAGAAGTATTGATTTCCACTCTATTTGATGGGCAATAGATCATACAATTTTATTAATTCCTCTTTAAATACTTGATAGAAATTGTCAGTGAAATTACCTGGGTCTGGGTTGTTTATCAACAGTTTTTAACAACATATCTATTACTTTTTAAAAGGGATTGTTCAAATTGCCAAATAGAATACTCAAATTCTGTTTTGAGTGAGTTTTGATTGCTTTGTTCCAATCATGAATTTATCTTATATAACTTGCTGAACTTCTGTGCGTAGAACACACATATTTTAATAGCATCTTAATATTTAGTAATAATATTTTAATAGTATTCAATCAGTAATGAAATATCTCCTTCAATTCCTGGTATTGGTAATTTGTAGTTCTTTTTATCTCGACCACTTCAAGGATTATTTTTTAATCAACGTTTTTAAAGAATTGCCTTTTGGTTTCACGTATTACTAATTTAAGGTTTTGCTTCCTGTTCTTATGATTTCCTAGCGAGGAAATCTGCAGGCTTCGTCTTTTCAGTCCACAGTCCTCACAACTGTTATTATCTGGATGGTTATGTTTACTTTGCTTCTCTTTCCTATTTCTTTAAAGCATTTTAAATTACTTTTTTTAAAATTTGGTGTGAGTGCATGGCAGGTGTACATGTGCTCATGGTATGTATGATGTATGCAAAAGTCAGAGGAAAAATTTGTGAGGCAATTTTGTCTTTCTGCCATGTGGGTCCCAGGGATCCCACTCAGGTCTATATGCCTGGTAGTCAGTGCCTTTACCCAATGAATCATTGCATTGATCCTTTGTTAATTGTTAATATATAAGTTTGGCTATAGACTTGGAACCTCTCCTAGTCTCTAAGCTGTCCATGCTGTCTGAGGATAGTCGCTGAAGTTGCTAATTAATCCTAACTGTGTGGATGCAGATCTCACTCAGCTGAATGGAGCTTCCCCCAGTTAAGCAACTTCCATGCTTTCCAATAAATGCAATGTACTGGGGAGTCCTTTGAATTCTGCTACTAAATGTATTCAGTTGCTTCTTGAGCATGAAAATGAGTTAATCGTGTGAAAACAGCACCTAAAACAAATCCTGTCCATCTAGGTCATACCTATGAGGAACAAGAAGCTTCCTAAAGGAGATGCATTGTCTGCATCAGTTGAGTCCTGAGGCTGAAAAACCTCAACATCACCACATACGAAAGTTGTAAAAAAATGACACTTCTTGCAGACTGTAAAATCAACAAGAATTTAATAAAGTTAATCAAATAATTGTAGTTCAATTGCACATAAATTTAAATTGTTTTCCCATTAAAGAAGGCTTGTCTGTAAATTATTACAGGGAAAGCCATTTTCAAGTTAATGCCTCAACCATTAGAAAATACAAAGGGCATTTTATTAATTAGATGTAGCTCCCTTTCCCCCAGATTGTCATTACCTTTGTTACGCAGATTCGGCTTAGCACTCAAATTTATTGATGTGTGTGATTCAAGGCCGCTGTTGTTTAGTGCTTGTCATATGCCTGGAAGAATAAGCTCATTTACTATAAATGAATAGTATACAGTCATCTCCAAAGCACATTAATGCTGCTCTCCAGAGCCAGTGTGATGAATGTGAGCACCGCTGGAAATGCTGTCTGTGATGGTGACAACTTCCATTCTGAACTAGGTAAGGCTGCAGCTTTTCCTGTCGAAGGTCACTTGCCTAGGAGGCAGAGCTTGGAACTATGCGTTTGCAGTGCCTTCTTCAATGGTGGGCAATGTACAAAAGCCACATTACCCTCCTGTTCTTGGTGATCTTTCTATTCTAATGAAGGGTCATTATGGATTCTGACAGCTGCTAATTAACTGTCATTGTCACAATGTGATATTCAATATGCTTGTTCTTCTCCCGTAGATGGAAAGTTTCTGTCCCATAGGCATTCAGTCTCAAATAAACACACAGAGGCTTATATTAATTATAAACTGCTTGGCCTATTAGCTCAGCATTATTACTAACTAGCTCTTTCAACTTAAATTAACCAATAATTCTTATCTATGTTCAGCCACATGTTTTGGTACCTTTATTCAGTAAGGCATTCTCATCTTGCTTCTTCCACATCTAGCTTCTGATTGCATCTCTGCCTTTCCTCTTTCCAGAATTCTACTAGTCTGGTCACCCTGCTTCTACTTCCTGCCTGGCTACTGGCCAATATCATTTTATTAAACCAATACAAGTGGCAAATCTTTACAGTATACAAGAACATTATCCCACAGCATCCCCTAGTCTCCCTCTACTGTTCTTTATGATAAAAGACTGGTCTCAGGGTTGTGTGTGTGTGTGTGTGGGGGTGGTGGTGGTGGGGAGATATGGGGGAAGAAATGGAGGAAAGGAGATAAGAAGAGAAGGGAAGATATACTGAATGTATTTGTAAACTCTGCTTTAATGTTTGAAAATTTAAAATTCTACAGACTTTCTTTCACTTAGTAATCACCAATATATTTTTAGGACATGGAGATACTATAGCAATTAAATTGACTTTTTAGATCATATGGTAAAATTAATAAAAGTTATATCTTGTAAGTGCATAATTCTCTTTAATTTCCCCAGTACCTGATACCAGATTATCTCATTTCACAGTAAAAACTACTGAAGAACTCTCAAGAGAGTAAGGAGTAAAGTGGCTGCTTAGGATCCTTCTTTAATATTTGGTGTAATTCTACCATACAGGAAGCCCCTGGATATAAAGACAGTGAAATGATGTGATTTGAAGGAATCCCTGGCATGCTACATCACCTGCACTTCCTATAACCCTGTTTCATAAATGCCTGGACCATTTAGAGTAAAATGGTCATTTGGATATAATAAGTAGAGTAAGAATATGACAAATTTTGAAGAACTAGATCTTGTATCAAGCAAGTGATTGACATACTTTTTGGAAACTTTGTGTGTATATACCATATATAAAAACATATATATGTATATATAATATATACTGTATATGATATATACTGTCTATAATATGTGTATATATGTATATACTATATACACCACTAAGATTGAAATTAAGCTGGAACTGACAAGAAATTATATTTAAATATGTATGTCCATATAAAATAGCCAGGGAAGTTGGGGATATGTTCTTTATAAAAAGATTACTTAGTGCTAAAAGGATTTCCTCTTGTCGGTGCCTTTATTCTTCCTGTATTTGGCCCCTTCCTCTCTTCTCATTTTTCCCTCCTTTCTTGTTTTCTGATTCTTCCCGCTCTCCCTGACCTCATTCCTCATGCTGTCAAGAACAGCTGCAGAGCAATGTTTCAGTCTGCCTGAGCCTTCCCACAGTGCTCTTGCCTTCTCTGCAGGGGCAAACACCGTTCTGATAATCACACTGAATATTCATGTGCTTCCTAAGACCTGACTCTAGTGAATTAAGCACTGCGTCTATTGTTGAAAACTTAAAGCAAACCGTAGTCAATGCTTTCACAGTAACGGTCCAGTGATGGTGGACCTGGTTGAGGGCAGTTTGCTGGGACTTCTTTGTTCTCTAAGCCATTCAATGCATGTGAATTTGGCTAACACTTCTTGCATGGAACATGTAAAGAGAAATAATTCCTAATGGCCATGATTTTTTTTTTTAAAGAGTGACGACACTCACTGTAGAAGGATTTAGGACCTATTAGAGTAATTGAAGCTGGAACTGGTAATGAGTTGAGCATTGTGGTAGAGCTGATGATGGAGGGGTAGGTCTTTGGAAGTTGAACTTACAAGATGCTTCCTAAGTACTCCATAATGATGCTTCTTTGCTTTTATATCTTATTTTGTTTTTCTCTCTCTCTCCTTCCCTTCCTCCCTCCCTCCCTCCTTCCTTCTTTCCTTCCTTCCTTCCTCCCTTCCTTCCTTCCTTCCTTCCTTCCTTCCTTCCTTCCTTCCTTCCTTCCCTTTTTGCAGACAGATATTGTACCTATAGGTCAGGCTGATCTGAGACTCATTATGTAGGCCAGGCTAGACCTGATCTCGTGGCAATCTAACTGCCTCAGATTTACAGTGCTAGAATTACAGGCGTGATTCATCACACCTGGAAGATGCTGCTGATTGTTTGAGGCTTCAGGTTTATTGTGTAATTTAGTTCTCACTACAGCCTAGAGTTTGGCTGCTTTTGAAGGTGCCTTTACTGATGAATCTAAGTCATGATGCCTTCAGTCACAGACATGTCAGGGGTTGAAATAGGCACAGAGCCAGCAAGCTTGTGAGACAGCTCACCTTAACTTCCTATCAGAAATGTGACCACAGGGTTTGGAAGAAACCGTGTCAAATAAGATAAGGAGCGGGTTCCTGAGAATGCAAGGTTTCCCATTGCACGGCAGCCTTCTTAGGGTACCTGTGTTTTGTCCCTGTGTGAGAAGATGCCATTAATGACAATTGCATAGCCTTGACTATTCTCATCTGTATTCTGAAAGCCTAGATCGTTGGAGACATTTAATATAGGCTTAATGGATCGGTGGATGGATATATTAACAAGCAAAGCAAATGATTAAAGAAGGGAGTGCTCAGCACCAGGTATTAAAGTAAGCTGTCGGCGGATAGAAGCATGGGAAACCAGTATGTGCTGTAGGCATCCTGCAGCACTTGTGAACGGAGGACGAGCCCTAGGGAGCTGTCACTGATGTGCTCCTAGACGCCCTTAAAACCAAACAAGAGCTGCCAGACTCCAGACACCCATCTCTCATTCCTTATTCATGACTTCCCTATGAAGCATGCACCAAGGTAACACCAGCTCTACCGTGGAATCTATCTTCCAAGCAGTCTTTAGGAACAACCTGGTGCTAGCATTGAACTGGTTCCATAGTCTACTCTCTAGGTTCCCCCCACGCTCCATTCAGCCCATTACACTGTGATCTGTTTTGCTACTGAAGGCCATCTTTTTTTCCCCCATAATAAATACATCAATTAAGCAAATATCTGTCTAGGCGCTACTTCTAGACAATCCAAACTAGGATTCCCATTGTCCTCGAAGGGAGTTTTCTGTAGTACTCACATCTAAAGCTATATCTGCAAAACAAACTGCCAGCACACATTTGTGTATTTACATAGAAGCTAGATGCACACATTCCTGGACTAGTAGGTTATATGTTGAGTAGCCCTCTAGTTGACTTCCAGTATCTGACACTCCCTTCCCTTACATAAAGAGCTAATGTTGCTACAGCTATGGCTTCCTAAACATGTTCCTGTGCCCCCCACCCCTCACATTTTTCCTAGTGAAATGGGAATAAAAGTGTTTAGGAAATCCTGGAACCCTTCTTAGAGAGAAAGTCGGAGTATATATTTCATGAGAAGTCAGTTTGGACCATGCTTTAGATAGGGAAAGTGCCACAAAGACATGGCGGGGGGGGGGGGGGGGACATGGCTTAATGTCTTGGCTTGTACCCAAAGGCACAATTTGAGAGACGATCTGGGGCTATCGAGGCAATATCTTGGTTTTACTCTATTGTTGTTCACCCAGAAACTTAACCATTATTACTCTAGGTATACTTAGCTCATCACACACATATTTTAATATCCCTGAAATTGGGATGCTTCTTAACAATTAATGAGGTCTTACCATTATAATTACAGTATTCTTATCTTTCTTAGTGGAACATATAATTATGTTCCTATTCTAATTGCTGGCAACTTATATTTAATGAACTATAGTAACACACTGTAAGTGATAAAACCAAACATTAACAATGTACACAAAGTAAGCAAAGGCATTCTGATGGGGAGAGAGTAAATATTTAAGTACATTAATTTAAAATGTGTTAATTGCTTGAAGCTTGTTGCCCTCCAATGTATTTGGTGAGAACAACTTGGTCAAATAGGCTACATTGTTTTATTTTTTGATTTATTTTTGAGTAATTGCCTTTTCTAAATTTAAGAACTCAATGATTCTACATGTCATATTTTAGAAAGATGCTTCAGAAAGACACAGACATAAAGCCTGAGGAAGTTCAATACTAGTTACATTTATTAAATTATAATCCTGTTCCTTCCACAGTTAACTTAATGTCAGTGCATATATTTTCTCCTTCCCTTATGCCAATCAGTTGTTTTAAAAAAACTAAACAGAAAGTATCATGTTTTTGCGTTTGCTTAAACTCAATGCAATTCTATGTAGAGGGTTTTCCCCCTCAAGTTAGAAAATCCTCCCAACAGTTGTAAATGTGCAGATAGACAGACTTCTAAAGAGAATGTGGACTTCTGTGACTATTTTCAACAAAACAAAATGCACAGAAATATTAAGACATCCATTATTGACACACTGACCACAAGTCTCTTTTGAAAAGCAGTTATATTTTTACTTATTCGTTGTCTTTGGTGAGGATATTGTTATTAGTTGCTTGTAATGTGGCTACTAATTTTATCAACTACAAGAGGATTAATTTTGCCATTTTCTTGGTGACTACTGTGTCCTCTGAGTATCCACTGCATGTGCTGTGTCTGTGCTGGGAGAGAAGTCATGAAGGGACCTCTCCCCTTTGACACAATTTTATCATTACAAGATGGTCTGGAAGTTCCATACAAGGCCCAATCCATATTGTTTTTATTGGTTTATAACCATGACAGATATCGGGTTAGATCTGGTTGAGTATTATTAGTACACAGTTCTTTCATCTTTTAAGCACACTGATTTTTACTGGGTGCAGTGCTGTATTCTTTCAATTCTAGAACTCAGAGATAGAAGCAGGAAGATCTCTCTTGAGTTCAAGGGTAATTTGGTCTACATAATGAGTTCAGGTCAACTGAGGATACATAGAACCAGTCTTAAAAAGAATTGGTTCTTTAAACAACTGGTGATGGAAGGCCCACACCACAAGAGAGATCCCATGCCAGACACTGCCTGGATAACCAGGATCCAGAATCTGGATGGCTCAGAGACACAGGATAGAAAAAATGTAAATGATTTCTAATGTTACTCTGATGTTCTCAAGATTGATGCTAAACCTAGGAACCCAGTCATGAGTGGCTTTTTCCAGCAGCTGATGGGAGCAGATACAGAGACTCAGAGCCAAACACTAGGCACAGCTCAGGGAACTCCAAAGAAGAGGGATAGCAAGGATTGTAAGAACCAGAGGAGCTGAGAAGACTAGGAGACCATAGCCCACAGAAACACTAAGCAGGGCTCATAGGGGCTCACAGAGACTAAATGTCAACCACAGGGACTGCTTGGGTCTACAACATGCTGTGGTTCTTTAGCTTGGGGTTGTTGTTGGACTCTTAACAATAGGAGTAGGAGTATCTCTGACTTTTTCCTGCTCTTGGGACTCTTTTCCTCCTCCTACTAGGTGGCCTTCTCAAGCCTTGATATAAGGTTTTGTGCCTAATCTTATTAAATCTTGTTATGCTGAGTTAAATTGATATCACTGGGAGTCCTGCTCTTTTCTCAAGGGAAATGGATAGGGGGTAGATATAGAGGAGAGGGGAGATGGAGGGATTGCGAGGAAGGGAAGAAAGGGAGGCTGCAATGGGATGCATTGTATGAAAGAAGAATAAAACAAACTGGTGATGCCTACACATCACAGCTATAGCATAGAAGGTTCTAGAGTAAATATCCTGACTTTTAACAAATGAAATTATCAATACTTGCTGTCAGATCTTTTATTCTCCTCTCGCTTAGCTAAGTTTGCTCAAACATATTAAAAACTAAGATACATAAAATATAGAAGTATTTAGAAAATGATGGTCATCCAAGTCAGTTGAGTTTCAGTTTGTCTACATTGTATGTGTGTCTCTATAAGGGGATAGGATGAGCTATCCTCTGTGGTCTGAGGGGATAAGGGAAAGGCTGGCCAATACCAAAGACCTTTTGAAAAAGTCACTTGAAAACCTACTACTGCAGAAGCTTCCCCAAAAGTTTAACTATATACTCCATAAAGTATAATTTAATTATATTCTTTATGAAAGAACATTGGTGCCCACAGGCTATCAAAGAAAGATCGCAGTGTAGAGATGGGCTACCTCTTTTGGAGTCATTGTCCAGAGGAGAAAAGTCATCATCAGTGTTCCCTAGCAATGAACCTAGTGAGCTATAGGAACAGTCTACATGGAAAGATGTATCCATGGCACAGTAGTGTCATGAATACCATGGAAGTAACCACTTTCTGATTAAGTTTGAGGTGGTAGATGACAACAATGAAACACTCGTTTCTGGACATTAAAAGGACAGCTATGCATATGAATTCACAGCAATCGTGGCAGTACACTTAAGACCTGCACAAGACTGGACATTGGTGCCACATGCCTTTAATCCCAGCACTCAGGAGGCAGAGGCAGAAGGATCTCTGTGAGTTCGAGGCCCGCTTGGTTTACAAGAGCTAGTTCCAGGACAGGCTCCAAAGCTAGAGAAAAACCCTGTCTCAGAAGAAGAAGAAGAAGAAGAAGAAGAAGAAGAAGAAGAAGAAGAAGAAGAAGAAGAAGAAGAAGAAGAAGAAGAAGAAGAAGAAGAAGAAGAAGACCTGTGCAAGCTGTAGACAGATAAAGATCTCAGCCGCACTGAGGAGGGAAGTAGGCATGGAGCCCTCACCCTAACTGAAGAGCTATTGGTAAGAGATACTTGCTGGGAGGATAGTTTTTCTTAAGGGTGTGTTCCATGGTAGGTCAACTGTGCTCCAGGGGATGGTCACACAGTAGCACAAACTGGACTCAACATATTTAAAAAAAATGGAAGCACATTTTTTTTATGAGGGTATGAGGGGAAGAGGATCTGGGAGAAGTTTGGAAAGGAGAATGAATATGATCAAAATATAACATGAAATTCCCCCCAAAATTAAAAATACTAAAATAATGAGTACAAGTTATGATTCAAGTCAAGAAACTATGTATACATGTTAGGCAATTATAAGAATTTATGGCTACAAAAGAAAAAATAAATCAGGAAATAACACTGCAGATTGTCGTTGTACTTTTGTGTGCAGTATAATGAAGTTTTCTGTGGAATTACAATGAGGAAAACCAGCGCAGCTCGCAATAGACACATTTTAGGTGGTACTGCTGAACTTACTCTGTAAAAGCTTTGGTGAACTTAACTCGCTCAATGTCTCAGAAGTCAAATATGCTATTCAAATGGAGACAAATACAGAAAATACTCCTGCCCCCTCTCCCACCATATGGCCTACACTCCATGTTTATGGCCTATAAACTTATCTGCATCAAAGAAATTTCCAGAAAAATTATTTCTAATGTCCTCTCAATTCACTAGAAACTAGGACAGAGATCATACTTTCTCCTCTCCTTTACCCACCACTTGCAAAATTAAGATTTGGACAACCTGAAAACTATTGTCTTGGTTAGGTTCCATGGTGAGATAAAAAAATGTTTTACCAGCTGTGCCATCTCCCCACTCGGCTGGAAGTTTACTGATTGATTTGTTCAATAGATAGGTTTTATTTGGCTTATATGTCCATATCGCTGTTTATCACTGAAGGAAGTCAGGGGGTGATTCAGAGGCCATGGATGCTTGCTGCAAACTGGGTTGCTCCCCATGGTTTTCTGCAACTGCTTTCTTACAGAAGATAGGGATGGCACCACCCACAATGGGCTGGGCCCTCCCCATTAATCCCTAAGTAAGAAAATTCCCCACAGCCAGAACGTATGGAGGCCTTTTTTTTTTTCAATTGAGGTTCCCTCTTCTCAGATAATTCCAGACTGTGTCAAGTTGACATGCTATGCTGAATGCTTTTGAGATAATGAAACACAGACACAGTGGAATCAAGTGAAAACTGGTCCAGAATCCTCAGTCCTTCAGCCATAGTCTGAGTTCTAACTGTGCCTGTGTGCTTTGGGGTCTTGAACAAATTGTTTAGCTTCTCGCTTTAGGCAGTCATCTTTAAAGTGCATGATGCTAATACTCTGCAAATGTATTAAACGTGGGGATTCCTGGTGAGGGTGTCATCAGAGCTAAGTAAATGATCATAAGTAAGGAGGTATATTCTTTTTATTTTCAAAATTTCACCCCTGTAAGTAGAGATCTCTCTGAGGGTGGGAAGTTTTATTAGTTGTAGTTAGAGCTGTGGTTAGCACTAAAGGCATTAAATATCTATTGAACAAATCAATCAGCAAAATTCCAGCCGAGTGGGGAGGTGGCACAGTTGGCAAAATATTTGTTGCTAAAGAGGGATGTTGAGTTTGTATTTCTAGCAGCCGTATAAGAGTCAGGGGCAGCCTACAAATCTGTAACCTTGGTGCTGAAGAGGAAGGAGAGGGGCACAGAAAGAGGTGGTGGACCAAAGAGTTCCATGGCTACCAGTCCAGCCAAATTGGTAAGATTCCATGTCAGTGAGAGACCCTGTTTAATAAAAAGTATGGTACATAGAAGTTGACCTCTAACTTTTACATTCACACACACACACACATACACACACACACACACACACACACACACACACACACACTATAGTATAGTATACTAGTATAGTATACTAGTATATACATGTGTGCGCCTTCAAACAGATACACACATATGCATCATACCACACACACATGAATAATAAAATTAAGTTAAATTTTTGGTGTAAGCAAAGCATAATTTGCTTATTCTGCCTTACAATAACTCCAGGGCAAAATGTTTTCATTATTGTAATAGCCGTCAAGATTTTATTTCTGCTATTGTTATTGAAGACTAGCTTAGAAAAAAATGTGAAAAGTACTCATTTATCTTTTATATGCGCCATACCTTTAGTTCTTCTGACAGTTTTTCTCATTTGGTGTCAAAAGAAAATATGTGTTGGGGAAAATTCTCTATCAATATTTTGCAGGAACGAAAGAAGCCGAATGAAATACGCTGAGGATGGCTAGAAGGGAAAATGCAGCCTAGCTTCTGGCGAGTGTGATTCCTAGTTTTTCACACACAGACACACACACACACACACACAAACACACACAATTTGTTCATTTAGGATATGCTCACATTCATCTTCCAGCGTTCCACTGTGATATTGAGTTCCAAAGATGAAAATAATTGTTTCACCAGGAACATGGTTTCTTGCAGGACCTATATCAGTTCTTAAGAGGTCCATTTGCTTAAAGTCAACATCAGATTCCTTCAGGTCAGTTGGTCTTTCCCTCCTCTGTTTTCTCCACGTGAGTGTGACCACACATCCAGGGAGAGCAAGGACTAGCGGTTGAGCTCCGATTCCTGTCTCAGAGTGCTTACATTTCCCTCCAGCCTCCCCTAAAGTGATAATATATGATTTGCTGAAGTTCCTCTAGCGTAGTGACATCTGTGAGCATTTCTTTACTTGTTCTTTGTGAAGACATTTCCTTTGAATTTAACAGAGAAACAATTACAACTGGTGATATCTTTCCCCACCCCAGCAAACACAAAAATTAATCATATCCGAGGGGCTGTATTCATCCTGACGCAACACACAATGCAAATATGCCTCAGAGTGTATCTGTACATTTATTTATTAATGTGTGCAGATATGCTTCATATAAATTAATCCCCCATTTCATTATAAGGAAGGAATTACGTCTGTGGTCAAAGGGTGGTGATGGGGGAGCGCTAATCTGATTTAGCATAGCATGTGAAAAATTAATTGAAAGTCAGAACTCCATAGTGTTTATTATAAAGTAATTTCACACCAGCTCAGGATTAGCATGGTGATGGGTGACAATAGGTCATCAATATGTTAATTGAAAGACAGCATGCTTTGAAAGAGAGAGAGAGGAGGAGGGAAGAGCTAGGCAGGCTGATTAGAGACCCTGAGTTGGTGGTGGTGTGGGACAAAGGCTAGGACCCTGGTGACAAGGACGACCCTTGTAAAGTCCTCTGGGTGGCCTATGCAAAAACTCTTTGTGTTGAGACTGAATTCCGAAATAACCCAAGATCGACATAGTTCAGAATTTCTTCTGGTTGCTTCATCCTTTCAGGGTTGGATGTCTGGTGGCTAAGGTGGATACCGATGGGGTGAGGCTGGGTCTAGTGGAGCTAGGAAACTCATGCTGAGTCTTCAGGCAAGTGGCCCAAGTGGTTTGTTTTCTGAGGCTACACCTGGGCTCGCGGAGAATCTGAGCTCTCACCTGGAAAGATGAATTAGCGCTATCAAGGTTGGCGGTAAAGCGAGGGTGACTTTTAGTCTTCAGCCTTGGGATTAATAAAGGCAGCAACAGCAGACAAGTATCAGAGAATAGCCTGCCATTCCGACATCCTGCTGATTGAGTGGCCAAGCCAGCCAGTTCCTTGAACTGTGGCAGACCCCACCAAACACGCGTTATCTATTGTAACCAGAACCTATTTTACCATGGCACCCCAGCCATGAGCTCCGGTCTAGAAAGGCAGTACAGGACCACGGCTTGCATGGCAGAGGCTGAACTGAGAAAAAAAAAACCCTTTCTGTTAGTATTTGCAAGCAGGAGTGAGATGTTAAAGGTTCATGACTAGTAGATCACGCCTGAGGCAAGGCTCACGGGAGATGCAGTGCAGAGAAAACCTTGTATTAATTGCAATCATCACCGAGGTTAAGGTTAGCGGATCCTTAATGATATAAATTCATAGTTCTGTAATAGTAACCAAGGCAAGCAGGAAGAATAAAAAAGAATGAATATGCAATCAGGTCAGGACTCAGGAAACCAAGTTCACAGAAAGGGACTCCACAGACCCTGTGAACGCTTGCAATAAGGGTGAGCAGCTGTGTGTCTTAAAGTCCTGTGTGAGGGGTGGGGTGTTGACGGGAGCTAGGGGAACCAGTGACTTATTAAAGAGAAGTCATCTTTGGGGATTCTGCCGCTTGTACTGTCGGCCGATGAGTGTGACCTTTCTGCCTGCCCTTCCTTGTGGCAAGCTTGCAACCCAGGCTGACACAAGCGGCTGCGTTATGTTAATTTCAACCCAGTTCTGCCACAATGGCTAATCATGATCTCTTAAGACATTCTCACAAAAGAAATGTAATCTTTCCAGACGAAAACTTTCAGCCCTGTGTAACCCATCGACCTTTCTGATACAACTCAAAATTAAAATGGGAACTACCCCCCCCCCCAAAAAAAAGAAAATAGAAAACAAACAAGAAGTCTGGTGCGGAAACGGGAACCCTATAGGGTTGTGAGCCAAGAGGCTGCAGCGGCAGGCCTGACCCCTTCCTCCCCATTCCTTCTGGGAGCACGGTTCATTCAAAGAGCATAGCGGGAGGTCAACCGGAAGGTATCTGGAAAAAATTGAGTGGATTCAGAGAGCAGGGGATGAGTTGGAAATCTGTCAGAGACCTAGGTGTAATTTCAGACATGAGAGGGGGGAAAAAGTAGGCACTGCTAGCGGCTTTCTGAGACCAGGGTCAAGGTTCATTTATTCGAGGACCGAACACATGGGTCACAAGCTCCGGGGTTTACTGAGGTCAGTCACACACTCGGAATGTGTGCACCGTGAAGTAGGTGCTTGCGGGGTCTGCGGTGAGCAGGGAAGCAGACAGAAGCTTCTCAGCTCCCACTTGTGCTATGTGCAGATTCAGGCCCACTGCGTTTGTGGTTGCTGTCTTGGCTCTCAAAAATGAAGATAGGAACACATAACTGTATTTTAATACATTTTAAATGTTTTGAAATTTTATGCATGTACAAATCAAAAAATGTGATAGTATCACACCACTTACCCCTCTCACTCCCTGCAGGTACACCTCGCAATGCTTCTCCCAACTTCGTAGCTTTCTTTTCTTAACTCATTAAGGCCAACGAGTGTTGTTCATATGCACATTGTATGGGGTCATCCACTGTAGCATGGAAAACTTACTAGTGGCCACACCCTCAAAAAAGAGCGAGTGACTGCCAATACCATCTGCGGTAAAGAGGTAGGGCCTGGAAACCAGTGTACTTCCGCTCATGCTGGAACTCAGTTGGTGGTAACCATGGCTACTGCTGTTTCCTGAGTGCAATAGCCATGTCATATTCAGAAGACAGCGCTTCTGCCCATCCTCAGATCCTTGCCATCTTTCCTCCTCTCTATTGTGTGGTTCCCTGAGACTTGGTGGGTTAGGGTGTGAGTGGGCTGATAAAGACGTCCCATTTAGGATATAATTTTTGTTAGTTTTGGTTTGCCACAGAATCTCACTGTGTAGCCCTGGCTAGCCTGGTGCTCACTATGTAGACTAGGCTGATTCCCAACTCACACAGATCCACTGCTTCTCCTGCTGAGGGTTGCAGTGATTTAAGGTGTATTCCACTGTGCCTAGATCACAGTTGCGTATTTTTCTGTTAAGGCATAAGTCTCTTCATTTACTATTGCTTACTGTAAAAAGAAACTTTTTTGACCAAGATTAGGAGTTCAGGTCTTTTGTAGGGGCCCATATTTAAGTGGAAACGCTCCCAGAATCAAAATGTGCACAACTGATGTAAATTAATTGCCACCTCTGTGTGTGTGTGTGTGTATGTGTATGCCTAACAGAATCTGCATATAAACTAGACCAGCTTTGAGGTAAGTTTTTTCTTTTACTCATGTTCTCTGATACAAGCCTACAGGCAAATGAGGCTCCTCCCTTTAGTGTCTGTGATTGCTGAACTATATTTATTATCTCATATACATTTGGAAAATAATTTGTAAATCTCTTTAGAACATTGATAAGAAATTTGAAAGTCTAAGAGTAAGTTTTAACACATTTTTGGAGGTTAAATAATTTCTTGATTTAAACTTTTCAGTAGTTACATAAAGGCATACAATTTATATATTTGAATGGACAATCTTTCAGTATATTTATACCTTGTATAGCTTATTTTAATTTTACCTTATCAGTTTACACTACTATACATGCTAGTGAGTGCTGTGCAGCGTCTTCATACACTCTGTCCCTTTCTCAGCACACTTCCTCGTATGTACTTTTTAGTTTATATTATGCAGAAGAATATTTTGCTTGTCTCTCTGTGTCTGCATTATTCCAGTTAATATAACATTCCCCAGTTTTGTTCATTTTGCTTCAAGTGAGAGAATTTCTTTTTCAGTTTTGGGAATAATGCTCCATCTGTGTGTGTCTTCATGCTGTGCACTTGTCTGTTGAACACTGGCTAATCGCATATCTTAGCTATGGTACTTAGTGCAGCAATAAACACGGGCACATAAGTGCTGCTTCTGTGTGCTGACTTCATTCCTAGGGTCCAAGCACAGGGGAGTCAGGTAGCTAGATTGTCTAGTAGTGCTGTTTTATGTTAGTTGCTTTGAATGACATTTACTTCCTATCCTCCACGATGTAGTAATATGGGCGGCGGCAGGGTTGCGTCCCCAAACACCCCAGCCGCCTGCCCGGCTCGGCTAGCTTATGCCCCGAAATAATTACACAGACACTGTATTCATTTAAACACTGCTTTGGCCCATTTCTATCTAGCCTCTTCTAGGCTAATTCTCACATATTAATTTAGCCCATTTCTAATCATCTGTGTAGCGCCCCTAGGTGCGCTTACCGGGAAGATTCTAGCCTAAGTCCATCCTGGGTCGGAGCTTCATAGTGTGCGTCTTCCCTGGAGCAGGTAGCATGGCGTCTCTCTTGCATCTGCTCCGGAGAGGAGAGCTGTCGAGTCTGACCTCACTTCCTCTTCCTCCCAGCGTTTTGTTCTGTTTATTCCTCCCACCTATCTCCTAACCAATGAGAGTCAAGCAGCTTCTTTTATTTTAACCAATGACCTTCCTCCATCATTTCCCCTTTTTCGGTTTAAACAAAAAAAGGCTTTAACTTTAACATAGCAAAATTACATATAACAAAACAGTTATCAAGTAAAGGTTACATCAGAAATATTTATACATATAACAAAATTGACCTTAAATCTCTATCAATGCAAATTATTCATACCTATATCATTTCCCCCTTTAAATGTAAAAGAACATTTATAAACAATATTTGGGAACATGGGCGCAGTTTTTTCTCTCCAAACTGCTTCCTGCTGAATGGGGGCGTCGTTAATTACGTCTTTCATGGTATAACCTGTGTGCTAGTTTCATCTCAGTTGGCAGTTGAGCAAAGCAATTTTCTGAAGATGTTCACAGCAACCCTTCAGGAGGACGTGGTCCATCATACCAAATCGGAATAGAAGAAATCCATAGAGTCTCATCCTCTGTGAAAACAAAATAAGAAACTCCTTTCCAAAGCATCATGTCCTTAGATCCAAATTCTGAAATCATACCCTCATGATATCCGTTCTGGTTCCACTGGGCAGCCCATATAATGAAATGTCTCTCTGTACTTAGCTCCTTCACAGTCAAAAATTTTAAAGAAAACACAATGTACATAATCCAGACTCTCTGTGAATTTTCCATCTTTACGCGGCTTATTTTTATTTATATCTATAACTATCTGTACTCTGTCTCTTTAAAGACTTTACTTTTACTTTTTTCTTTTTAAACCATTAACTTTATTCTCTATATTCTTTTTCTTCTCTCTCCCAAGCCTACGTATATTCATCCAACAGTGTGATTCATTTAGTGGTCTGAATCTGTCCTATTGTGAATCTGCAATTTTTTACTATCCAGGAGCACTTTTGATTTACGCCTTTAAATCACTAGACGCTTAAGAATCTAAGCTGTGACATTCCTAGGTTAACTTTTTGCTTTTTGAGCGTTCGTCTGTAGACCAGGCTGTCTTTGAACTCTCAGAGATCCGTCTGTCTCTGCCTCCCAGGCATTGGGATTAAAGGTGTTTGCTACTACACCTTGAACTCACAGAGATCTGTTTGTCTCTGCCTTCTAGGCACTGGGATTAAAGGCGTGTGCTACCACACCTTGAAGTCACAGAGGTTTACTTTAAGAATTTTAACTTTTAGTCTTTATATATTTTTAACACACAGTAAACCATTTAGAAATTTTCATTGTCTTTGAATCTCTCTTTACTGTATATCTCTCTTTTTCTGACCACAAGAGCCTTTAATTTACCAAGCAATATCAGTAGGACTAAAGGCATGGCTTTGCCAGCTAGATCCAGTCCATTCCTTAGCTTTCCAGCCTCATGGCAGAAATACAGGCTGCAGCCATGTTTATAGCATTTCAAGGTCCCTGCCAGCCAGTGAGCTACAACAGACAACACTCAAGTCCTCTCTCGGTAGCCGGCCCTCCTGTCTCAAACAGTCAGAGTTTGCCCTGGCAGGATGGCCCAGAAAGCTGGCATTTTTTAAACGGCACAGCTTTTTTCCCGCTACGGCTGAAAACCGAAAAGCATGTGTTCAGCTTTTCGTCAACACCTTTTAAGTGTTTCGTGGCAGGACCTCTTAATGAGCTGCAGGCTTTGCAGCTAAAGCTGAGTCAGGAAGCCTCTCTTAGATGAGGCGCTTGCTTGCCTCTAGCAAGCAAAGTAGACCAGAGAAATTGTCACAATCAAGAAAACATGCTTTACTCTTTCCCAAGCTTTCTCAGGCTTTCTGTGGACTCAGTTAGCCCCACGTTGGGCGCCATTTGTAGTAATATGGGCGGCGGCAGGGTTGCGTCCCCAAACACCCCAGCCGCCTGCCCGGCTCGGCTAGCTTATGCCCCGAAATAATTACACAGACACTGTATTCATTTAAACACTGCTTTGGCCCATTTCTATCTAGCCTCTTCTAGGCTAATTCTCACATATTAATTTAGCCCATTTCTAATCATCTGTGTAGCACCCCTAGGTGCGCTTACCGGGAAGATTCTAGCCTAAGTCCATCCTGGGTCGGAGCTTCATAGCGTGCGTCTTCCCTGGAGCAGGTAGCATGGCGTCTCTCTTGCGTCTGCTCCGGAGAGGAGAGCTGCGGAGTCTGACCTCACTTCCTCTTCCTCCCAGCGTTTTGTTCTGTTTACTCCTCCCACCTATCTCCTAACCAATGAGAGCCAAGCAGCTTCTTTTATTTTAACCAATGACCTTCCTCCATCACCACGATGGCCATGGTTTCCACATTCAACAGGTGAGGTGTACCTCATTGTGGTTTGGACTTGCTTTTCCCTGATGGCGAAAGATGTTTGTGTTTTCTCTTCTCAGAAGGATCTTCCTCAGATGATTTGCCTTTTAAAATCGGATTACTTGGGCTTTCTCTCACGCTGAATTTCTTTTGTGTAGTTGCTTTATTATTTATTTATTTATTTATTTATTTGCTCTTTACTCTTTCTTTGGTCTTTATTCTTTGAGGGGGTCTGCCATTCAGCTCCCAAATAAATACATGGAAGCTTATTCTTACTTATAATGCCCAACCTTAGCTCGGTTCATTTCTAAAATTATTCCATCTACCTTTTGCCTCTGGGCATTTTTTTTTCTTCTGTATTTTTACTTTCACTCTGACTCCATGACTGGCTGACTGGCTGAGTGGCTGAGTGGCTGAGTGGCTAGCCCCTTTTCATGCTCCTTGATCTCTCCTCTCTTTTTTCCCCATCCCTATTTTTCTCCTGTTTATTCTCTCTGCCTGCCAGCCCCACCTATTCTTTCTCCTGCCTTATTTCTATTGGCCATTCAGCTCCTTAGTAGACCAATCATATGTTTTAGACAGTCCCAGTAGCACAGCTTCACCGAGATAAACAAATGCAACATAAAAGAATGAAACATACATTTGCGTCATTAAACAAAAGTTCCACAGCAAAAACAAATGTAACACATCTTCAACTAATATTCTACAACACTTTTGAGGCTTTTTAATATTCTGGGATATTTTTCTTCTATCAGGAGAGTATCTGGGAAATGTATTCTCCAGTTCTACAGGCTTTTTCTTCCCTCTGCACATTCTTGGCTGGCTGGGAACTTTTAACTTGGCTCTCATTCCATATTATCAATCCTGATGGGTCTCCAAGACTTGAGTCCTACCCAGGAAACTATGATGACCTGGTAGCACCAAACTCTACAAGCTTTCCTCCTATGGTTTCTTCTAGTGGTTTCAGAGACTCGGTTCCTGCAGTAAAGAATTTACTCCACTTTGAATTGAGTTTTGTACAAGATGAGTACAAGATGAGTTAGGAGGCAGCTTCCAGTTTTCTGCATGTGGATCTCCAGTTTGTCTGACACCATGAAATGAAGAGAGTGTACTCTAAACCAGTGGTTCTCAACTTGTGGGTCATGATTCCTTTGGCAAACCTCCATCTCTCAAAATATTTACATTATCATTCATATCAGCAAAATTACAGTTATGAAGTAGCAACAAAAATAATTTTATGGTTGGGGGTCAACAAGATTGAGAACCACTGAGTTCCCGGATCAGTTCCATATGATCCTGGAGCCTTTGCTATGAGTCCATTGACTGTGTATGTATATTTCTAAATTCGCTTATCTGTTTCATAAGTCTGTGTGTCTACTTTTATACCAATACCTTGCTGTTTAGGTTATTGTGGTTCTACTTTACATCATAAAATCAGGCATGTCAATGGCTCCATGCCTTCTTTTTGTTCAAGATTTTAGGTTGCCTGATCTATTTCTGTAAAGGATGCCTTTGGTGTTTGAATGGACTTGCATTAAATCTGTGCATTACTTTTTATGGTACATTAATTTTAGTAATATTAAATTTTCTAATATATGAACATAAGAAGTTGTTCTATATTTTTAAATGCCCTTTTAAAAATATTTATAAAAATTTTCATTATAGGGGTATTTCCCTCCTTTGGTTAAGTAGATTCCTAGTTTCTCTCTATTCTCTCTCTCTTTCTCTATTTCTTTCTCACTTCTCTCTCCCTGCGTCTACTGTGAATGACAGTGTTATGATTTTTTTCTCAATTTTTTAAAAGTATATATAGGAAAACTACCAATTCTTCTGTGTTGATTTTGTACCCTGCTGCTTTTTTGAATTCATTAATCAGAGCGAAGGGTATCTTTGCAGAGGTTTAGGATTTTCTATGTAAGTCACATGATCTGCAGACAGGGTTTTGTTTTTCTTTCTTTTTCTTCTTTCTCCCTTTTTCTTTATTTCTTCTTTTTCTTTCTTTCTTTCTTTTCTTTATTCTTTCTTCTTTCTTTCTTTCTTTCTTTCTTTCTTTCTTTCTTTCTTTCTTATTTGTATGCCTTTCACTTCTTTCTCTTGTCTAATCACCATAGTTGACACTATACTGAGTATCATACTGAATGAGATAAAGAGACATTGATATCATCTTAGTCTTTGAGGCAATGTTTTCAGCTTCTTCTCCTCTTTCTGTGTGGTATTGGTTGTGGGTTTGTCATATGAAGATGTGTAATATACAGTCCTTCTATATGTCATCTGCTCTGAGCTTCTATAATAAAGGTATGTTGAATTTTTACCAGATGTCTATTCAAATGACCATAGAAGTTCTACCTTTCCTTCCTTTCATTGTTGTGTCATTGAGTTGCATGCCCCGAGTCCTCCCATAAGTTCCAGAATTGAAGCCAATTCATTCTTTTGTGAACGTTAGGATATGTATGTCAGCTCTCAGCACTTTGACAGAGTAGCTCATGGAATCACCTGAAAGAAGGTAAGATCTGTTGTGGACCACATTTTTATCCATGGTGGCTTTGTTTCACTGCCGTGGGCTGCTGTTTAGGCAGAATATTATGGTATCACCCTCTTCTGGCACCCGACACAGAAATAAAAGTGATAAAATAAACCTTTAAAAGCCCGTGTTGTTTGGCATCCATGTGTCTGCATAATTTTCTAGAGACTCTTGAAATTGATTTCTATCTTTGCTCATTGTGATCCAAAAAGATACAGGCTATGATTTTTTTATGATTTTTATTTTTAAACACTTTTTATGACTTGTTTAATAGCCTAATATATGATCCATTTTAAAGAAAATTCTATGTATTGGTGAAAAGAATATATGTTTTGAAGCTGTTCAATGAAGTGTTTTATAGATGTGCATGTCCATAGTATGATTAACTGATGTTTCCTAACTTTTTTGTTTGTTTAATCTCTTTATCGATAAAAGTGGGATGGTAAATCCTCACCTTTGTGCTGTAGCTTCTATGTTCTTTTAGGTGTATATAAAAGTGGATGCTCTAACAGCAAGCAGCTGCACATAGATTTGCAAATGATATATCTTCTTAATTAATCCTTTGATTCTTATATAGTGATTTTTGTTGCTCTTTGATCATTTTTATATTAGAGTTTGTCACTTTAGTGTATAAGTACCTTATTTGATTTAGGATATCATTTCCCATATTTTCAACTTCCCTGTTTCTTTTTTATGTTTTTAATTGAAATAGAATTGCATCACTTCCTCTTCTTTGTCTCTCTGGCCCATGCCAGCTGCCCTTCCTTGAACCTCTGCCATCCCCTCACCCTTCTTTTTTACTGTAGTAGTTGCTGTTGTTGTTGTGTGTACACAAATACATATAAACATAACATGCTCAGGCTGACTTTGTTGTTTGTGTTGCTATGGCTTCAGAGGTGATTACTCTGCATTGGACAACCAATAAAAAAACCTTATCCCTGGGAAAGGATAGTTATTCATGGTGCCTGTAATTCTTTGTCTCAGGTTGGGACCAGGTGAAATTACTGCTTGCCCCTTAGTTGTTGTTGATATTGTTCCAGTCTTGCTTATACAACTGTTTCTAGTAGAGACTACTGCACAACAGACCTTTTCGTATTCATGGTCTTGCAAACTTTCTGCTCTTCTCGTCCTTCCCTTTTGTTCCCTGAGCCATAGATACAGGGGCTATGATGTACATGTATCCATTGGGGATAGACTCACCATGACCTCTGCATCGTGTCCAGTTGTGTGTGTGTGTTTCTGCTATGGTTTCCATTTGCTAGAAAGAAAGGCTTCATTGATGAGGGGTGATAGCTATATTTATTTCTGGGTAAAAAAATTAGAATGTAGTAAGACATTGTGATGTCCTAGCAAAATACCAGTATTAGATTCTTTTCTAAGACGATGAGCCACAGGAAGCTGGCTAGGTTTCCTGTACCAAACTTGATTTGCCTCCTATTGAGTGGACATTAAGTCCAATCAGAGAGCTGTTGATTACCACCCAGATATGAGTGCCACTTCTTGAACATTTATGCATATCTTGTCATGCTGTTCTTTGTCTTGGTTTATAGGTGTTACAGCTAAGTAAGATTGTTTAATTGTTTCTATTTCTTGGCAACTTGTATAGTATTTTCTGGAACCATGGACACTAAAGTAAAGAGGCTTTCTGGTCAGATACAGTACAAATTTTCTAAGTCCTGTGTCCCAAGTATTCAGTGTCTTCAGAAATGGGGGCTAATCTTCAGCCCTGAGAGGCCACCAAGAGTTACATCAATAATATTTACTGTTTTGGGAGTCACTTGGACAACTCTGAGAAGCCAAAAATGAGCTTTCTCATGTTTGGTATAGGGTTTTTTTGTTAGCCTTTAGGGATCATTATCAGCCCAAGTGAATGTCCTTTAAGATACATGTACACATTTAGTATTATGAAAATTCAAATTAGAACACTTTTGAGATTTACTCTCACCCCAGTCATAACAGCTACCTGACAAAAAATGCTGTCAAAGTTGTAGAGCTAGGCTAATCCTCACCCATTGTTGGGTCAGTAGCAAACTGGGGGCAACTACTCAGGAAATCGGCATGGAGAATCCTCAGAAAACAAAAGTAAGTCTAGCATATGATCCAGATAGAACGCTCCTTGGCATTTGCCCAAGGGACTGGACACGTTACTCCACGCATGCTTGCTCTGCAGTATTCATGGCTGCCCAATTTATAATAACTGAGAAATGGAAAAAAACCCTATTATCCTTCAGTTGATGAGGAGATAATGAAAATGTGGTAAATAGACACTATGGAATGCTATTCAATTATAAAGAAAAATGAAATCATGAACTTTGCATATAGACCTAGAAAAGGATATATGGAGTGAGGTCAAAGATAGAAATACAAATGCCACATCCTCTCTCATCAGAGGATTCTAGTTTCCAGTCCTCAGATAAGAGTATACGACATGGAGGAACCACAGAAACAATACAAGTATAAAGGGACCGGGTGGAGGGGAGGGAATTTGGGAAGGAAATATCAGGAGAGAGGTGATATGAAGTAGGAAACAGAATAATGGGGAGGAGTCTCCAAATGGGGAGGCGGGAGGGAAATCAATGCAGAAGAAGAAAGAGTACGAAATAATACCAGATTAACAAATCCTCAAGGAATCATATTATTTTCTATTTCTTTTTTGGAATTAAAAAAAATTTCTATGTATGGATATTTTGTTTGTACCACATATCTATGGTGCCTGAGGAAACCATAGAGGACATCAATTGTTAATTGCTCCAGGTGTTCTGGGAACCAAACTGGTTCCTCTGGAAGAGCAGGCAGTGCCCTTAACCACTGAGCCATCTCTCCAGCTCTGTACCCTCTAGTTTTCAGTTCTTTACTAAAGTAAGTTTCTTGTAGGTAGTATAATGAACCCACATTCAGTCCTAAAATCCATTTGGCTAGTCTATTATCTTTTAATTGGAGAATTTGGTCCATTTACATGAAAGGTTTTTATGTGCCTTTCATTTTTTATTTTCTTCTAGTTATTTTTAATATTCACATATTCTTTTGTATTTCCACTGTTACTTAGCAACTTACTTTTACACATCTTCTTTTATATGCCCATTCTTCTAGGAGAAGACATAAAAGATCATTTTCATGGTCTATTATGGTGGTAGGTATCCCTTTCCACTTTTCAATTCTGGACATAGGTCTTCCACAGGCAACTTTTGTGAGACGCTCTAGTGGTCAAGAATTGCCTCAATTTTTACTTACCTGTGGAAGGATTCAATTATTCTGCATTTCTGTAGGATAGCCTAGTTGAATATAGTAATCTATATTGGACGTTAATTTTTTCCAGGACATGGAATACATTAATCTCTTTCTTTTCAGGGTTTTCAGGAAGAATGTGTCATTAGTCTTCACATATTTTCTTTAAGTGTGACTTGCAACTTTTCTCCAGTTAAGAGAAAATCTCTTTGTCATGCATTTTTGCCAGTTTGATTACAGACACACACACACACATGTATGCACACATACACATTTATGGTCATGTCTGTTTGAGGTTCTATAACCTTCTCTATATGGCTGTCCATGATTTTTCTAGAATTAGGGAAGTTTTTCTGCCACTTTTTCATCAAATATGCTGAAGCCTTTAACTTTATTTCTGATGGAATGAATATTTTATTATTTAATAGCACCTTAAAGAAATAAATGGCTCCACTCTTTCTTGTTTTACATATTATTTTACACATGAATGCATTATTTCAAAGACATACCGTCTTTCTTCAATCTTAAATATTATTTCTTCTGTATGATTGTTGAGATGTTCATCTATTTTTTTTATTTAGTTACCAAACTATTCTCAAGATTTACTTATGTTATGCACATGAATTTTTTTTTTTTTTGCTTTATGTAAGTATGTGTAGTAAGGTGTACAGTGTCTCTAAAGCCCAGAAAATTATGTTTGATTCCCTGGAACTGGAGACAGTTGTGAACCCTCATGTGGGTGTTGGAAACTGAACCTGGGTTTTCTGCAAGAGCAGTCAGTGCTTTTAATTGCTGAGCCATCTCTCCAGCTCCCATTTCCAAAATTCTTGTTGCATTCTCAAAGTTCTTTATCTCCTTGTTGAAAATCTCATTCGTAGCCTACATTATCTTCCTAATTTCTGTTACCTGGATTTATATATATCCTCTGGATTTCTGAGTTGCTTATAATAATTCATTTTTAAGGTTATCTTTCAAGTATTCATGTATTCTTGAGTCTAGATATTTTAGATGTGTCAAGATTATTATATTTTTCATATTTCTTTTTTTATATGTTAAAATTTGCACATCTAGTAGACTAGATACTTCTTATTAAACAAAGTACGAACCAGAACTAACCCTTCTTAGCTTATGAGATCAGAGAGGTTAGTTCAGGGTGGTATGACCACAAATTTGCATGAGATATCTCAACTATTTTATAGGATAGCTTTATGATTATGTAGCTTTATTTTGGAAATATATATTGGGGTATTGGCTTTGCAATGTTGGTTGTATTTCCAAGAGTACACTGTAATGTAGTTGACCTATATTGTTTGGTTTTTTTTTTTTTTTGTCTTTTGAGTATCAAGTTCAAGTACAATGTATACAAAGACGAAGTATCTATGATCTCTTAAGATTGGGGACACATAGCAGTTGAAGTAAGTATGGTAGAGACGGCAGAGTATGTGAGTACACACTGGGTACTACAACAGTGAGACCGGTGGCCTCTGTCCAGTACTTGATTTCCTTAGACACTCTCGATATTGTTTTCAATTGCTTCTCAAGGTCTCTGATTACTTATATCTACAGTGACAAGGGTCTGGAAGCATTTATCTTTGACCAGGCCATAGTGCAGGTTCCAATGTTTCACAGGAGAGAAGGGAGCTAGAGCCCCAGGACCTCCCTTGTAGTCCTCACAGTTAGTTGGTTCCAGTGTGGAGGAGTGGAGGTGATCTGTACTGGCAACTGCATGAGCGTGGTAGCTGTAGATGTGGGGTGCCCATATGCACCTGCTATGGGAGTTTCTACCTCAAAATGGGGAACATGCCCCCTCCGCTAGTGTTGCCAGTGAGTGAGCAGGAATGGATTACAGCTGGAGCTAGGCAAAGTTCCCCTGGGTATGCCCTGTCTATACTCAGGATCAAGGTGGTGACCAGCTCTTTCTCATCATAACTCTTTCAGTTGCAGTGCCTATGGGAGTTCAGGACAATGCCTCTAACACAAGGGCACACTCATATGTAAAAGAAACATTACTAAAGCTTAAATCACACATTAAAACCCACACACTAATACTGGGAGACTTCAGCATTCCACTCTCACCATAGGACAGGTCAATCAGACAAAAAAATTAACAGAGAAATTAGGGAACTAACAGATGCTATGACTCAAGTGGACATAACAGATATCTATAGAACATTCCATCCAAACATAAAAAAATATCATCTTCTCAGCACCTCATGGAACCTTCTCAAAAACTGAGCATGTACTAGTTAATAAAACAAACCTCAACAAATATGGAAAAGAAAAATGGAATAACCTCATGTATCTTATCAGATCACCACGGATTAAAGTTAGAATTCAATAGCAGTACTAGTTCCAGAAAACCCACAAACACATTGAAATTAAATAAGGCTCGCCTGAAGCATCAGTGAGTCAAGGAAGAAATAAAGAATGAAATTAAAGACTTCCTAAAATTCAATGAAAATGACCACAGAAATTTATGGCACACAATAAAAGCAGTGTTAAGAGGAGAGTTCATAGCACTAAGTGCCTACATAAAGAAGCTGGAAAAATCCCACACTAGTGAATTAATAGAACATTTGAAAACTTCAGAACAAAAAGAAGCAAACTCACCCAAGAGAACTAGATGGCAGGAAATAATCAAATTGAGAGTTGAAATCAACAAAATAGAAACAAATAATATAAAGACTCAATGAGACAAAGATTTTCTTAAAGAAAATCAACAAAATAGACAAACCTTTATCCAAACCTACTAAAAGGCTGAGAAAGAATTTTCAAATTAACAAAATCAGAAATGAAAAGGATGACATAACAAGAGACACAGAGGAAATACAGAGAATCATCAGGTCATATTTGAAAACCTGTACTCCACAAAATTGGAAAACTTAAAGGAAATGGACAACTTTCTGGATAAATATCACTTACCAAAATTAAGACCAAATAAGCAAATTAAACAGACCTATATCTGCTGAAGAAATAAAAGGTCATCAAAAGTCTCCCAACCAAAAAAAGCCCAGGACCAGATGGTTTCAGCTCAGAATTTTACAAGATTTTCAAAGAAAAATTATTACTAATACTCCTCAAATTTTTCTATCCAATAAAAATGGAAAGAACATTTCCAAAATCTTTTTATGAGTCTACAATTACTCTGATGCCCAAACCACATAAAGACATTACTAAGAAGAAGAATTACAGACCAATTTCATTCATGAACATTGATGCAAAAATACTAAATAAAATACTGGCAAATCAAATCCAGTAACACATCAAAATAAAAATCATCCACCGTGAGCAAATCAGCTTCATTCCAGAGAGGCAGGGATGATTCAACATATGAAAATCTGTCAGCGTAATCCACCATATAAACAAAATGAAAAATAGAAACCACATGATCATCTCATTAGATGCTGAAAAAGCCTTTGACAAAATACAACATCCCTTTATGATAAAGGTTTTGGAAAGATCAGGGATACAGAAACATACCTAAATATAATAAAAGCAATATATAGCAATCCAACACAGCCAATATAAAACTAAATGGAGAGAAACTCCCAGCGATCCCACTGAAATCATGAACAAGACAAGGTTGTTCATTCTCTCCATATCTATTCAATATAGTTACAAGGTTGTTCATTCTCTCCATATCTATTCAATATAGTTCTTGAGGTCCTAGCTAGAGCAATAAGACAACAAAAGAAGATCAAGGGGATACAAATTGGAAAAGAAGAAATCAAACTCTCACTATTTACTGATGATATGATAGTTTACATAAGCAACTGCAAAAGTTCTATCAAGGAACTTCTACAACTCATAAAAAAATAATGTAATGTAGCAGGATACAAGTTTAACTCAAAAAAATCAGTAGCCCTCCTTTACGCAGATGAGAAAGAAATCAGAGAATCAACACCCTTCACAATAGCCACAAACAGCATAAAATATCTTGGAGTAACTCTAACCAAACAAGTGGAAGACTTGTATGACAAGAAAGTTAAAACTTTGAAGAAAGAAAGTGAAGAAGACACCAGAAAATGGAAAGATATCCCATTATCATGCTCTTGGGTAGGTAGAATTAACAGTAAAAATTGCAATCTTACCAAAAGCAATCTACAGATTCAATGCAATGCCCATTAAAATCCCAGCAAAATTCTTCACAGAACTAGAAAGAATGCTACTCAACTTTATATAGAAAAGCAAAAAACCCAGGATAGCCAAAACAATCCTGTACAATAAAGTAACTTCTGGAGGCATCACAATCCCTGACTTCAAACTCTACTACAGAGCTACAGTACTGAAAACAGCCTGGTACTGGAGTAAGAACAGACAGGAGGACCAATGGAACTGAATCTGAGACCTGGATATTAACTCATACACCTACGAACACCTGATTTTTGTGAGAGAAGCAAAAAATATAAAATGGAAAAAAGAAAGAATATTCAACAAATGGTGTGGGTGTAACTGTATATCAACATGTAGAAGAATCAAAATAGATCCAAGTCTATCACCATGCACAAAATTCAAGTCCAAATGGATCAAAAACCTCAACATAATGCCAACCACACTGAACCTCACAGAAGAGAAAATGGGAAGTACACTTGAACACATTGGCACAGGAGACCACTTACTAAAAATAACTCAACACTGAGAGAAAAAATTAATAAATGGAACCATCTGAAACTGAAAAACTTCTGTAAAGCAAAGAACACTGTCAACAAGACAAAATGGCAATCTACAGAATGGGAAAAGATCTTCATCAATCCCACATTGGACAGAGAGTTGATCTCCAAAGTGTACAAAGAACTCAAGAAATTGGTCGTCAGAAGAACAAATAAGCCAATAAAAAAAAGTGGAGTACAGGCCTAAACAAAGAACTCAACAGCGGAATCTAAAATGACTGAAAGACACTTAAGGAAAAGCTCAACATCCTTAGCTATCAGAGAAATGCAAATCAAAACAACTCTGGATTCCATCTTACACCTGTAAGAATGGCCAAGATAAAAAACACTGATGACAACTTATGCTGAAGAGGATGTGGGGTAAAGGAAACACTCTTGCATTTCTGGTGGAATGCAAACTGGTAAAGCCACTTTGAAAATCAATATGGAGTATTCTCAGAAAATTAGGAAACAACCTTCCTTAAGATCCAGTAATACCACTTTTGGGTATATACTCAAAGGATGTTCAATCGTACCACAAGGACATGTGTTTAATTCTGTTCATAACAGCATTGTTTGTCATAGCCAGAACCTGAAAACAACCTAAATACCCCTTGACTGAAGAATGGATAAGGAAAATGTGGTACATTTACATAATTGAGTACCACACAGCAGAAATAAATAATAACATCTTGAAAATTGCAGGCAAATGTTTAGAGCTAGAAAACATCATATTGAGTGAGTTAACCCAGACCCAGAAAGACAAATATCATATGTACTCACTCATAGGTAGTGTTTAAACATGAAAGAAAACCAGCCTACAAAATAAATCACAATCCCAGGGAATCTAGACAACAAAGAGGACCCTAAGAGAGATATACATGGATCTAATCTACCTTGGAAGTAGAAAACGACAAAAATCTCTTGAGTAAATTGGGAGCATAGGGACCATGGGAGAGGATTGAAGGGAAGGGGAGAGGAAGGGAGGGGAGCTCAATAAAAGCAATAAAAAAATTATCCCAAGGATCTGTAAGTGTCCATGTGACTCTACCATTCCAGGATTAATGTTCTACTCCATGTGAGTGTGTACTATTAGCAGTTGTGTCTAATGCACACTTGAAAACATGAGAAGGGGATAACCAAACTGTCCACAATGAATTAAAGATCCTGTTCTCACTATTCCTGCTGGATGTAGAACCAGTTTCTTACCCAGAGAATTCAAATTCACTGCCGAGGATGGTCAGCTGATGGGACACATTAAGCTTCTTTGGACCTTTGTAAGTTAAGAATGCACAGTGTAACCACAAGGATCATATGGAAGAGCATAGTAAATGCAGACATAGAACACAGAGGACCAAATGGTGACAATGATAAACTATTCCAGTGAGAGCTTAAGAGTAGGGAAAATGGGAAAGAGAACAAGTACCACACACTTGAAACAAACTTGAGATGGAAGGGCTAAGTTCAGATAGCTCAGCAAGCGCCTTTGTCTATAAGACTCAAATATAAGAAAGATTGGATCAGACAGAACGGTTTGAATGCTGACTGGTGTAACATATCAACACAGCGGAGTAAAAGGTTGGGAAAAGGGCCACGTTGCACACACTCTGCTCTGTCGAGGCTCACATCATAGGACTGAGCAGGATGAGCTTCAAGTAAAGGGAAGATACCCACCCAAAAAAGACTGCGTGAGAGCAGCAGGAATAAGGTAGGAATAATAAACAAGATAATATGGAGAGTGAGTTTAACAAACTCTTAAAAACAACTTAACCAAAATGGTTGCTAGTACTACATATTAACTTTGCATCATGTGTTCAACAGTTGTGACTTAATTCACTCACATGGAAGATAGTGGCCCAATGATTGTCTGAGGATGCACAGAGGAAAAGCTCCAGCCAGATTGAGTTCTGGATTCTGAAGTAAGATTCAAACATTTCAAAGAATTAAACTTACAGAAAAAGCATAAATTTTCATGATTATGGATTCAGAAATGGTTTATTAGAATGACATGAAAGGCACAAATAGCTACAGGAAGAAAAATTACGCATAACTAAAATTTAAATAATTTTATGTCTCAAAGGATACCCTCAAAAATCAAAAGTATTGGGAATGAAAAAATCATTTTGCAAATCATAGGGTCATATATCTGATAAGAACATTGAAAACATTTGTGAAAATCTTACAACCTAATAGTAGATTTTGTATAATTTGAAAGTTGTCCAAAGGATCATAGTATACAACACATACACACACACACCACATATCACACACGCACCACATATGCATATAAAACCACACACATGCACATGCACAACACAACCAACACCACATACACATGCATTCACACCACATAACACACACACACATGCACCACACATGCGCACATACTACACATGCACACACATGCACAACATATCAAACACCATATATACATCCACACACACTACATACCACATACACAGCACACATACACATGTGCATCACATAACACACGCATGCATACACACCACACACACACATACAAGAACCACATATCGCCCCCCACACATAACCAATATGCACATAAAAAGTCACCTAGCATCCCTTAAAGTTATAGAAATTCTAAGAAAAATTTTAATGAGAAACTATTTCATGCCCCCTTGTAATCCAGGGCACAGGAAAAGCTAAATGTGGAGGAACTGTAACCTTCCTACTCTGCTCGTGGGAATTTAAAATGATGAATCTACTACAGGAATGAACAGCAATAACCCCCTAAAGGACGGGGATTGGGTGACCATCTAATCTATTCTTGTGTCTATACTTACAAACATCATTCACATAAAACTAACACAGTTCTCCTAATAGTGCTGTTGTTGGTAGCCCCAAACCGGACATCACTCAAGCCCATCCAGTGCTTAACAGATGAATAAAAAATGGTATATAACTATCTAATGTAGTGACCATGAGTGGTGAACATGGGATACAATGGGTGAACCTGGAATGAATTTCTATTCAGTGTGAGAAACTGATCCCAAAGACCACACAGCATACAATCCCTCTTACATGAAATGTACAAACATGGAGATCCATAAAGTACATGAGCCGCTGCTTAGAGCTGAGAGGACAAGGGAGAACTGGCATGATCCTTCCTCTGTAGACGTGAAAACACCTGACTTTGGCAGCTGCAAACTCTTTGCCCATCCTGTAGGCCCCTTGAATTATATGCTTCACATGAGTCAGTGTGCAGTATATGAGCTACATCTGCTTTAGGGTGGGACATGAACTCCAGATGTTGGTAAGGACAGACTAATGAAACCTTTATCACAGATCATGGAAGTGTATATTGGTTCAGCCCCCAAGGTACTTGGTACACTCTACAAAAGTTGAACTCTATGATGCAGTGATGTTCTTCTAACAGATATGTATCCTTGTGTATAAGTGTGTTCATAACAGCGTCATTCTTAATGAAACCAGGAAACAACTCAAGTGTTCATCCGTAGAATAGATGGGCTATATTAACACTAAATATCCCCCAAATGTCTCAAAACCCCTTTAAATTTCAGGTTCTCTCATTCTCTACTATATCAAACTGTGTGTATGCTGTGTCTGTAGTAGGGTGCCTCTTGAGGGTGAGTCTAAAGCCCTCAGAGCATTCTCCATGGTACCCAGAGGCTCAGTTTTTCATAAGTTGAGCTAATAACTGGCCAGCAATTTTTCAGTGAACATATATGAGCCTTTCAGATGTCCAATGCATGTGTATTCAGGTAACAGTGTTAAATAAAGCCCTTTATTGAGAGACTAGCACAGCTAATACTTTTCTGAATGATTAACTGAAGACTCTTGTACTGCCTAGTTGCTTTCGAGCCCAGGAATGACTTTTGAAAAGAAATTGAAATCTTGTTCTCACACTTGATCAAAACAAAAACAAAAACAAAACCCACAAAACCCAAACTAAAACCAAACCAAACAACAAATGAAAGAAAAAGAAAGAACAGACAAAACTGATACTTTAAAGAACTAGTCTTTCTTGAAAACAATTGAGAGACACTAATGTACAACAATTCTGGTTGTAAAGCTGTTAAATGAAAGACTAGGAAGTTATAAAGACAGTCACAAAGTGACTCAATTCACTAAACACTCGAAAGCAAAGCTTAAACATGAATTGAATCTGTCACTCCCCAAACCCTGTTTATGTCCTTGACTCAACGTTCTCCATTTGGCGAAATCCTGTTCTCCTGCAAATTTGTCTTGTCTAGGCCGGGTCTGCTCTGCAGAGATCTTGATCTCACATTCCATCGTCCGAGGGTGTTCCTTTTTTTTTTTTTTTTAGCAAAGCTGGATGTCCGTGCTCAGTACTCCATTGACTGAGTAATTTAAGACACAGAAGAAATACAGACTCCTAAAACTACTTGACTCCTCGCACTAAGAAGTCACGCCATCCTCTGCTCTCTGTAATGTGTATATGGTCCATGGGTTTGCTTCTTACACAGAGAACTGTCGTCATCTCTTGTCTCCCTGTACGACCTACAGAGAGATGTATGATTTCTCTGGATCATAGTTCTGTGTCCTTGAGGCTCTCTATGCTCTCCTCCCTGCTTCTCAAAGTCACGTTTTACATGAACGTGCAGAGGCAAGCGTTTCAAAGTCTTCCCAGAATGCGGCCTTTCCTTCCAAGATATAATTAAAAACAATGTTATGAAGTGGGTATAAATGTGTACACATGGCATGGTCTGTGTAGAATATGACATTTTTCTGAGTCAACCACTCAAGAGTGTTTGAACTGAACTGTTGATTTCCTAGCCGCTTTGTTGGTGTGTGGACACATTGCTTTTTCTCTGTGCCATAGACTGGTGAAAGCTCTTTGGATTTAATTTCAGCCATGCACTCAGATATAAAGACATAAAGAAAAGGGAACAAATGTTTATTTACCCACTTCTCCTTTTTCTTTAAGATAAATAATCAATTATCTTCCCACTCTAACATCCTACGAAAGCTTTCATGTGACAAGTCGGACACTGTATTCTTGGACATGAACAAGATTCATTCCTTCACACTTTAAATCACCAGAGGCTGAGAAACATCTTAGCTTACCAGGAGCTGTGCTAGACGATGCTACATGCTAGCTAGAGATGTCCAGATCTTGAGGCTATGTAGTTTTACTCCTTTCCTGAATGTGCCGTTACTAATTGTTTACTATCTCTTGTCACTAAAACACAACACAAAGCCCAACCATAACAACCAATCTGGGTAGAGAAAACTTCCCTTAAATGTCTTTTAAACTCGAGTGTTTCTACGTGACTTTTTTCTCTTCTGTCTGTTTACTTCAAAATTACCTGAAAGACCTCCTCGAAGAGAAGAGCCCTGGGTTAGGCTGAGCTTCACCACACGGCCCAGAAACAGCTCTGAGCTGACTTCTTTTCAAGGCTAATAAAATTTTGTGTGAGGCATTTGGTGTTGTGGGATTCCCGAAAGGTTATCAGCCAAGCGTTTATAATAAAAGTCCTCTGTGTTTCCCCCTCGTGCACACTGGGAAGATGGGAGCGCTATCAGTCTGACATTTCTGTCAGAACTGGTATTTGAACCACCGGATGATTCTGACAAATGCCATGGCTGTCACCGGCTCAGTTTTAATTACACCTGACTGAATCTTTCAATGACAGCAAGCAGAAAACTTAATTAGACTCGCGAGCATGAGCTGGCAAGAGGATACCCCAAACAGTGTGCACTGACCACATTACAAGCCACTAGCCTTCCAGAACAATTTCTACATGATTTCCCAAGGCTTCTGAGAGTATTTAAATTTGAACTGCTCTAGAGAGTACTTTATATTTATGCATTTATTTCATAAGTCACTTAGTTGTATAAGACAGTAGGTAGACTATAGAAATATAAGTGGAAAAGAAAAGGACTCTTTCCTTCCCTGGGTATCAGCCAATGCACACGCAAGCACACTTGCACACATACATGCACATACACACATGCATACATTACTGGATGACAGTTCTGTATCCAAGAAAAAAAATGGTATTAATGTTTCCATCTTAAATGACCACCAATTTTCAAGGTCTGAATGTTCTTTCTCTTTTAGTGATGCATTTTTATGGAAACACAAGCTAGCTGGCTGTGAGGTCATACTGTGAATATGCTCTAATTAAGATTAGCCATGTCTTGCCTGCTAGCTGGAGAAAAGCATCGTTGTCTTAAGAAAAAGCCCCTCACTGAATCACTGGCCTTCCCTGCAGTGCTAATGGGATCCTGTTTGGGAGATCACAACGCCCTCTGTGGCTCGAGCCCAGTTCCCCCTACTTTTCAAACTGTGCCTGCACAGGTGGAGTAATCATCTGTCCTCACTCACTCGGGCTAAGCAGTTCAGAAAGAGTCCGGCTGAATATTGAGTTTTGTCAAACATAAAGGACGGCACTCAATGGTGTTTTATAAATAAAATATGCCCATGCTTGACAAGACTGAGCTCTCATCCTGATGACTCAGCCCAGACGCAGGACCTTCCCGTCTTGTCAGCTGTCTCGTTTGATTCTGCTGCCACTGTCCTTGCTGCCTGGAAATTCAGCGAGGCCTGTGGAACAGAGCATTATTGGATACTGATTGACTACTTGGGTAAAATAACAGCCCAAGGGGGTGCTGCTTCTAAAGGAAGGCATGGCAGTGCAGGGCTTTGGACTTTTCTCCAGGGGGTTTCTGAGAGAATAGCTGTAAATTTCTTACTTTCAGGGATACTAAAATGCCACAGTGTGGCCAGGTTAACCTCTTGGATGCTGGAGTTACTTGTTGGTGTGACAGTATACAGGTGTAACTTTGAGTCAGTAGCCTATAGAGAAGAAAAAATCCTTGGGTTCATCCGTAGGCTAAGGAATAGTAGCTCCGAAGATAAACTTGCTCCTGAATTATGTCTCAGGATGTGGCACTGCCACCGTCGGTTTTAAGTGCTGTGTGTTGTCAACACTTACTGCTCACAGAGCCTTTTGGAAACTGTCTAGAGAACTGCTTGGCTTTTATCTAGGAAAGACAGGCTCTCTGGACACTCCTGGGAAGAAATGCAAAGGATCGTTGGCAAAGTTCTGTTCCCAAACTTCTGGGACTGGAATAGAATTAAAATTGGAACTCAAATAAGGTGAGGTTCCATGGAGCAAGTAAATATAAAGTATTTAAAAGAAAATGCTACAGATGACAGAAAAGTACAAAAATTGTTCCTGGCATGAATAATTCACCGACTCTCCGATGGCATAAGTCACTTACTAATGTGCATTGCTTGCCATTTAGCAGTGGCTGTATCCGAAGAAATATGGAAATTGGAATATTTTAATAACTTTCTATATGAAAGATGATGAGACTGCCTAAATGATTAAGAGGAAGATATGTTATAATGAACTAAAGCCACTCGAGTGTAAGGTAATTTTAATTCAAATCTCCATCTGCTTATGTATAATTAAGACTCATTTAACAAGTTAATGCTTAACAGAGAGAGCTGATAAGTTTGGTATTAAGGATCTTAAGAGAAGTAAATTAAACTGTCAGGGTTGAACTGGTCTTTAGTTTTAATTTCTTACACCTGAACCTTGCCTGAATTTCAGGGACCACTTTTTTTTTTTTATCTCCATCATTGATCTCAGCATGAAGCTGAAGACAAAGTGGGGGGGAGGGGAGCAGCATATCTCTTTATATTTTAATTTGGGGGAGCCCACCCTGTCTTAGTTATGACAGCATCTTGACTGATATGAATATTTATATACTTGGTACCACGTGTACAGCACCTGTGTGAGGCTAGGGTAGCGATTTCAAAGCCACGAAATATTTATGCACACTTGAGATTGGCAGCGGGGTTAAATAATCTCAGGAAATCAGAAGAAAGCCCGTGGCTGTCCAGAGAGGTGGTTTCAATCCTTTCTGAGTTCATGGTCTTGTTGCTTGGCCAGGCTTTGTTTCCACACTTCCTGCCAAAGGAGGTTGGGGGGGAGAATGAGGCTCACAAATGTGACGCCAAATTTTGCCTTCAAGCTTGAGGATTCAGTTCCCTGGGAAAGGTGCCTTGTTTATGAGGCGGATGAATGGACTTTTCCTTTCACACCCTGGAACATTGTCCAGACAGAAGTAAAGCCGGGTATTTGAAGATGCCTGTGGTTTTCCCAGCAGGAGGCCCACAAGGCAAAGCTTAGCAACCATGTTAGCAGCAGGCCCATGCTGTGAGGCCACAGGGCTGAACCTGAGCTTCTTTGTCATAGCCAGCCTTAACATGGGGCTTGTAGCAGGACACCCAGAAGGGACAGTTTCTTAAGACAGAATTTCACGAGAGAGAGAGAGAGAGAGAGAGAGAGAGAGAGAGAGAGAGAGAGAGAGAGAATTAATCGCTGATACTTGAGCTCCTTCAAGTACTCCCATGCTCTCCCTCCCTGAGATACACTGATTCATTTCTTACTTACGAGCTAGGAAGTACTTCTATGCTTTATCTTACTGACTCTTAAAGGGGAAGTCATTTGTCCAAGTTCATGGAATTAATAGAAGGGTAGGTCTAATATATGTCTTTTATTTCGTTGTTCTTTTATATCACACTGTTTCTTGCATCTGTCTATTCAAAGTTTGACACACATACTATTTATACAATGATATTGTTTTTCTATAAACATGGTCTATATCTACACAACTGAACTATACCAATATTAACATTTACTTTACTTTATACTTCTTGAAATATGTCTCCAGTAGGAAGCAGACATTTGCTAGAACTTTGAAAGTGTATAGGAATAAAGTCCACACATAAAGGAATTGGTCATGCTTTTGCAAACAAAGACTATTTCCTTAGATAAGAACTAGATATAGTGTTTCCAGGGAGTTTTCATCCATTAGATTAGTGAAAAAAAAATTTAAGCATGTTCATATTCAAGAGTCAATTCATTACAAAACTGCTGCCTCAGTAATAGACTTCCTTGGTATTTCTAGTCACTAGAACTAGGGAGATGCTGAGCGGTATAGTGAGACCTTTATGTTTAAAATGCCCATCCCTGCCATTTGGAGTGAATATTGTCATATACTGTCAAGCATGTGACTGTTGAAAAGACGCTGTCTGGAAAGATCAAAGCTGACAGATGACACCCTGAACCCAGTCTGCTGTATTCCCCGGGAAGAAACTGGGGGATCTGGATAACAGTGGCAGAAAACGCAGGTGACAGCTGAGACTCCAGTCTAATAGCGAAATGAAATAGGACACGTTGAAAAGAAGAACAAGAAGAATCTAGACTCTGTCTCAGAGGGATTTGTCAGTGTGTGGCTAGAGAGGGGATGAGCGGGAATAGAGCCGTGCTTAAAGCAGGGAGTCTCAGAAAGCTACCCTGTTCTCGGGCAGCAAGCATTTTAAAGAGAAAATAGAAGCAGAGACATGGAAGATGCAAGCTGTCCATGACAGGCAGAGTGAGGGGAGATGACAGAGACCCTCTCTGCTTACCGCTGGCCTGGAGCAGCGGCAAGAAGCTGAGGAGGCTGAATTGTCAGCTTGATCTGCCATCAAGCTGACCTGCGAACATGTGTGTGGAGAACTGCCTTGCTTGTCTTCACGTAGGAAGACCCAGCTTGAGTGCAGTAGCACCGTTCTCAGTTTTGGGGCCCGGGACTGTATAGGAATAGTATAAACTAGCTGAGCATTAGACATGAGCGTGCAGATGGCATGTGGCTGGCTGTTTTAAGTGCCTGCCATCTTACTTTCCCTGCTATGTAGGATTGTAATCTGTATTCTTAGCTTTCTTCCCTTAAGTGTGTTTGTTTGTTTATTTATTTTTTGGGCATAGTAGTTTATTCCCTTCACAGACATGAGAGTGGAACACACGTGATTTTACAGACTCCCACCAAATTGACTGCTTGGTGGCCCCAGGCCCTCAGAATACCACACTCACGGGAAACTCAGACCAAGTGTCATAAGCTCATACATAAGTGGTTTTCAACCTATGGGTCATGACCTCTTTGGGGGTGTGGGCATTGAATGACCCTTTCACAGGGGTCACGTATCAGATATTTACATTATGATTCATAACAGTAGCAAAGTTACCATTTTGAAGTAGCAACGAAAATAATTTTATAGTTGAAGGTCACAACATGAGGAACTGTATTAAAGGGTTCCAGCATTGGTAAGGTTGAGATCAATGCTATACACTGGCCCTGCCCATGGGAATTCCTCTAGAGTACAGAGAAGGAGCTTCGCATCAGAACCCTCCATGCCACAGCAGAGTGGAAATCTGATCGAAGACAGATTATCAGAGGGAGTCTTTAGGGGAACACAGATCCAGACTCAGGTTCTGTACTCAACTCCAGGAGGGACAGCCCAGGAGCGGGACCAGCCTTTACAGCTAGACTCTTGAAAGGGCTACTCAGAGGTATGACCAGCATCTATGACCCAGTCTGTGAAGTATCAACCACCAGATGTTACCTGACCTTACGACTGACTGCTCAGGGGGTATAGCAAATACCCGGGACCTGGGAAGGCACCCCCAGAGAGCTGATGCTTCAGCCAGCAGCTGGTGAGACTGTATGCAGACACTATGTTCCCACTCAGATTCCTTCACATAAACCTTCTGTCTAACGGTGTCGGCTTAACAGGTCAGCTCTGGGCTGCTCTGTCCTCGGGCCCTCCTTTCCTCTCTTTCTCAGTAGTCTTTCCTTTCTCATTTTCCTTTCTATATGCTTTCTCCAAGAACACAGGTTTGCTTGGTTTGTGGGGTTCTCTGTGTCATTTCGGCATCATGGCAGGTGGGAGTCTTTGGGGAGGTGAAGGCATTTCTTCACATCTCTTGATTTTGCCCTACTTTGCCCAATTTGCTATACCCATTCACCCCTGTCCTGCCATTTCCTCCTCTCTGTTTGCTCTGCTGGCCCAAAACTATGCAATATACTTTTACCCTGCTTTTCTCCTGTTCACCTGTATCACGGTTGTTAATATCTTACTATAGACAGTACAATCGTCAGTGTTCTTGGTGTCCTAAGATGACTGGAACTTTAAGGTGCTTGCTATTTGATTGGTACTGCATGTTCCCAGGCAACCTATCCTTTGGTGGTAGTTGTTTTTGCACACCATATTCTGCTTTTAGAGGACTACCAGAGCCTGAACCTGGTACCCAGAGCAGGAATTTAATGGAAAAATAATACATGCTACAAATGCTACAAACTAATCGCTCTTGGTCATTATAAACACTTCCACTGGTCCTAGCATATAAGATATAATGCAGAGGCAAAACACCCATACACACAAGTTGTTTAAAATTAAACAAAAATTAAGCCTGGCAGTGATGGCACACGCCTTTAATCCCAGCACTCAGGAAGCAGAATCAGGTGAATCTCTGTGAGTTGGAGGCCAACCTGGTCTACAAGAATTAGTTCCAGAACAGATGCTAAAGCTACAGAGAAACCCTGTCTCAAAAAACAAAAACAAAAAAATTGATGACAGCTTTTATTTCCTTGCAGTTTATAGGTCTATTTAAATTTCTCACCTGGTCTTGATTTAATTTTGGTATATGGTATCTATCTAGATCTATCTAGAAAATTGTCTATTTCTTTTACATTTTTCAATTTTGTGGAGTACAGATTTTTGTAGTATAACTTCATGATTCTCTGAATTTCCTCAGTGTCTGTTGTTATGTCCCATTTTCATTTCTGATTTTGTTATTTTGGATATTTTCTCTCTGTCTTTTGATTAGTTTGGATAAGGGTTTGTCTATCTTGCTGATTTTCTCAAAGAATAAGCTCTTTGATTCACTGATTCTTTGTATTGTCTTCTTTATTTCTACTTTGTTGATTTCAGCTTTCATTTTGATTATTTCCTGTATTCTACTCCTCCTGGGTAAGTCTGCTTATTTTTGTTCTGGATCTTTCGGGTGTGTTGTTAAGTCACTAATGTGAGCTTTCTCCGTTTTCTTTATGTGGACACTTAGTGCTATGAACTTTCCTCTTAGCACTGCTATTATAGTGTGCCATAGGTTTGGATATGTTGTGCCTTCATTTTCATTTTATTCTAGGAAGTCTTTAATTTCTTTATTTCTTCCTTGACCCGGGGGTGGTTCAGTAGTTCACTGTTCAATTTCCATGACTTCATAGGCTTTCTGAGAGTAGCATTGTTGTTAAATTCTAACTTTAATACATGGTGATCTGATAAGACACAGGGGGTTACTCGAATTTTTTTGTATCTGTGGAGGTTTCCTTTGTTACTGAGTATGTGATCAGTTTTAGAGAAGGTTCCATGAGGTGCTGAGAAGAAGGTACATTGTTTTGTGTTTGGGTGGAATGTTCTATATATGTCTGTTAAGTCCATTTGATTCATGACATCTGTTAGTTCTCTTATTTTCTCTGTTAAATTTCTGTCTGGTTGAGCTGTCCAATGGAAAGAGTGGAGTGTTGAAGTCTCCTACTATTAGTGTGTGGGGTTTGATGTGCGATTTTTCTTTGATGTTTCTTTTACATATGTGGGTGTTCTTTTATTAAGGGCATAGATGTCCAGGATTGAGACTACATCTTGATGGATTCTTCCTGTGATGATTGTAAAGTGTCCTTCTCCATCTCTTCTGATTGATTTTAGTTTGAAATCTATTTTGTTAGATATTAGAATAACTATGTCCACTTGTTTCTTAGGTCCATTTGATTAAAAAACCTCTTCCCAACCCTTTACTCAGAGGAAGTCTGTCTTTGTGGTTGAGGTGTGTTGCTTGTATAGAGCAGAAGGCAGGATCCTGTTTTTGTATTCATTCTCTTAGCCTGTGTCTTTTTATAGGTGAACTGAGTCCATTGATATTAAGAGATATTAATGACCAGTGGTTGTTAATTCCTGTTATTTTCAGTAGTGTTGTATGTTTCCCTTCTTTGGGTTTTGCTAGTAGGTGGTTATCTGTTGTCTTTTTGTGGATGCAGTTAGCTTCCTTGGGTTGGGGTTTTCCTTCTAGTACTTTCATAACCAAAAAAAAAAAGTCCAGAGCAGAATGGTTTTAGTGCAGAATTCTACCAGAACTTCCAAGAAGAGCAAATACCCATACTCCTCAAAGTGTTCATAATAGAAACAGAAGGAACATTGCCAAACTCTTTTTATGAAGCTACAGCTACACTGATACCAAAACACATAAAGGCTCAAACAAGAAAAAGAATTACAGACCAATCTCACTCATGAACATGGATACAAAAACACTCAATAAAATACTGGCAAACCAAACCCAAGAACACATATAAGAAAACATCCACCATGATCAAGTTGGCTTAATAAAAAATGCAATCCTACCAAAAACAATCTATAGATTCAATGCACTCCCCATCAAAATCCCAACACAGTTCTTCACAGACCTTGAAAGAACAATGATCAACTTCATATAGAAAAACTAAAAAATACAGGATAGCCAAAACAATCCTGTACAATAAAGGAACTTCCAAAGGCATTACCATCCCTGACATCAAGCTCTATTACAGAGCTATAGTAATGAAAACAGCTTGGTACTGGCATACAAACAGGAAGACTGACCAATGGCATTGAATCGAAGACATGGATATTAATCCACACATTGATGAACACCTGATTTTTGACAAAGAAGCTAAAATTACACAATGGAAAAAAAGAAAGTATTCTCAACAAATGGTGCTGGCAAAACTGGATGTCAACATGTAGACAAATGAAAATAAATCCCTATCTGTCCCCATGTACAAAATTCAAGTCCAAATGGGTTAAAGACCTCAATATAAATTTGACCACAGACATTGAGAATAACAATAAATAAACGGGAAGTCCTGAAACAGGAAGCTTCTGTAAAGCAAAGGACACAGTCAGTAAGACAAAAAGACAGCCTGTTGAATGGGAAAAGATCTTTACCAACCCCACATCAAAGGACTGATCTCCAAAATATATAAAGAACTCAAGAAATTAGTCATCAGAATTCTAAATAACCCAGTTAAAAATGTGGTACAGAACCAAGCAGAGCATTCTCAACAGAAGAATCTCAAATGGCCAAAAGATACTTAAGGAAATGTTCAACATGCTTAACCATCAGGGAAATGCAAATCAAAACAACTTTGAAATCCCATGTTACACCTTTCAGAATGGCTAAGATAATAAACACCAAAAATAGCTTATGCTGGAGAGGATGTGGAGTAAGGGGAACATTCATCCATTGCTAGTAGCAATGCAAACTTGTACAACCACTTCGGAAATCAGTATGGTGGTTTCTCAAAAAATTGGGAATCAACCTACCTCAGGATCCAGCAATACCACTCTTAGGCATATATCCAAAAGATGCTCAATCATACTACAAAAGCATTTGCTTAACTATGTTCATAGCAGCATTATTTGTAATAGGCAGAACCTGGAAACAACCTAGATGCCCATCAGCTGAAGAATGGATGAAGAAAGTGTGGCATATCTACACATTAGAGTATTACTCAGCAGTAAAAAACAATGACATCTTGAATTTTGCATGCAAATTGGTGGAAGTAGAAAACATCATCCTGAGTGAGGTAACCTTGACCCAAAAGATAAATATAGTATGTACTCAGTCGTAAGTGTATACTAGCTATAAACAAAGGATATTGAGCCCATAGTTCATGATTCTAGTGAAGTTAAGTAATAAGGTGAATCCTAAGAAAAAACATATATAGATCCATCTGGAAAATGGAAACAGACAAGTTTGCCTAACAAAATTGGGAACATGGAGGTGGGGGAGAAGAGAGGACAGAAGGGGAAGAGGAGGGGAGAAAAAATGGGGTGAGGAGATTTGAGGGAATGGAATAGTCGAGAAGGAGGAAGGACAGAGATGAGAGCAAGGAAAGAGATATCTTGATTGAAGAAGCCATTATAGGGTTAGAAAGAAACCTGCCTCTAGAGAAATTCCCAGGAATCCACAAGGATGACCCCAGCTAAGACCCCAAGCAATAGAGGATTGGGTGCCCAAACTGGCCTTGCCCTGTAGTCAGATTGATAAATATCTTAAGTGTCACCATAAAACCTTCATTTAGCAAATGATGGAGGCAAAGGCAGAGACCTACATCGGAGCACTGAACTGAGCTCCCAAAGTCCAGTTGAAGAGTGGGAGAAATGAGAATATGAGAAAACAGGTCAAGATCATGATGGGTTCACTCACTGAAACAGTCTACTTGAGTTAATGGGAGCTCACAAACTCCAGCTGGACTGGGAAGGACCAAACTAGTTCTCCTGGTTGTGTTTGACAGTTGCATGTCTGGAGCAGACTGAGGGGCCACTGGCAGTGGCACCAGGATTTAACCCTACTGTATGTACTGGCTTTTTGAGAACCTATTCTCTTTGGATGGATACCTTGCTCAGCCTAGATATAGTAGGGAGGACCTTGGACTTTCACCAAACAATGTGCCTTATCCTCCCTGAGAACTGGATCGTGGTAGGAGGGTGAATGGGAGGAGGGGAGGGAGTAGAAACTTGGATTGGTATGTATAATGAAATAAAGATAGTTTTCTTTTTTTAGAAAAATTTTAAAGAAGGAAAAAAAAGAAAATTATCTCACTGAATAAACTAATGTAAATGCACAAAAATTTTTATGTGGATTACAGATGTATTAATAGTAAATATTAAGAAGTGGAATAGGAAAAACATTTTAAATAAATTTTATATATTTTTAACAAAAATTAAGAAATTTCATGGATATTAAAAACATTTCTCTTCTTCCATTGTAAGTAAACAATTATTATTTCTTTACCAGACAAGAAGAATTTGAATATTCATTGTCCTTTCATGCAAAAAGTTAATAACTGACTGGATTTCATGGCTGTTATGGGAGCAACTGTGTTTCTCATTTTCCCAACAAAGCCATGGGAGGGGCTCAAGCAATGGGTTCATGTGTTGACTTGTTTCGTGAGGTGATAAAATGAAGACATTATGCCTGGAATTGGTTAATATGGCTGGCTAAATGTTCTTGGCTTTCATTCATAGTTCATATGTAAGGTGAGGATGAAATGGCCATGGGCAATTAGAGTCAACAAAAGGAAATAAAAGAATGGGATTATTTTAATTTATTAACTACATTTGTCTATATCATAGTTGCATCTACATAGTTGTGGGTCATTTCTAGATGTCCTAGTACGTGGATGCATTTCAGCACTTCCCTTCATCCTACTTCACCGGAAGACTCCTCCAACAGAGGAGAATGGGCACTCATGTTGGACTCTGAATTTGGCCAACAATTTCTGGCATTGAGCCCTGTGAATAATGGAGGAGGAAGAAGACTTAAAACAAAGAAATAATCCAAGGTAAAGCTTTTCAACATTTTTTTTTGCTTATGTTAGGAGATTGGGAGTGTCTTTTCCTAGTTCAAAGCGACCCTACAAATCTAAGTGACATAACAGTATGAGAAGACCAAATATCTTAAGTCATATTTTGTTTTTAATTTATCATTGGTTGGTCTATCTACTATCTATCTATCTATCTATCTATCTATCTATCTATCTATCTATCTATCTATCTATCATCTATCTATCCATCTATCATCTATCTATCTATCTATCTATCTATCTATCTATCATCTATTTATCTATCATCTATCTATCTGGTGTAAAAGATCCTTCTGTCTATGTGATGCTTTTATTGGTTAATGACTAAAGAAACTGGGTTGGCCTAGTAAGGCAAAACTTAGGTAGGTAGAGAAGACAGAACTGAATTCTGGGAGGAAGAAAGCAGAGTAGGAGAGAGACGCCATGGATCCTCTAGAGACAGATGCTAGGAATTTTACCTGGTTAAGCCACATGGCGATACACAGATTAATAGAAATGGGTTAAATTAATATGTAAGAATTATCCATTAGGGAACTAGAGATAATGGGCCAAGCAGTGATTTAATTAACACAGTTTCTGTGTGGCTATTTCAGGGCTAAGCTTTTTGAGGCGGCCGGGATGAACAAGCCCTCATTCTATATCTATCTATTTCTCTATCTCTCTATCTCTTTCTCTGTCTATCATCTATTGGTCTATCTATCTACATACACATCTACCTATTTGTGTGTGAGTGTGTGTGTGTGCACATGCGTGTGTGTACATGTGCTCAAGCTCAAGTGTTTGTGCTACCCTAGCACATGGTGAGGACAGGAGACAACTTGTTGGTGTTAGTTCTTTCCTTTCACCATGTGGGTTCAGGGACTGAACTCAGGTTGTCAGGTTTAGAGGTCTATCTATCTACATACACATCAAGCCATCTCATCATGCCAAGATCAAGTAGTTCACACTGCCAGTATTAAACAAATGAATGCGGATAAACTATACATAGCCACACAATAGGACTTATTTCAAGGAATAATCAAAGAGCAGGCAGTCAAACCTGGGAAGAACAGTTTTAAACATGCAGATTTGGAATGATAATATATAGGAATGTTGTGACATGACATTTGTATGCCTTTTAAAATGTATGCATTGTAATTTCTTATCTGCTTCTAATTATTTTGTTCTGTTCTTGAATAAATTTTAAATTTAAAGTTTGTCTTTTAGGAACCCCAAACAAACTCTTGGTTCCAATCAAATCTGACTAAAACTTTAAGTGTCATGGCTTTCCCTTCCTCTTGGCCCCATTATATCTATCTGTCTGTCTACCTTCTTTCTGTCTGTCTATCTATCTATCTATCTATCTATCTATCTATCTATCTATCTATCTATCTATCATCTATCTTAGTTCTGTGGTTTGAACCCAAATGCTCCCAATGCTCACCAAGCGTACTTGCACTGAACTGCAATCCCACCCCCATTCTCATGTTACTTACACTAATTGACTTAGTCCTGTTAGCCTGATTCTCTGTGCACTATAAATTTATTCATCTCCATACAAAGTTTATGCATAGTTATGTTTATCATTTAAACTTCATGCTGCAGAGATACCTCAACTAATAAAGATCACTGCAATTCTGTGGTTTCAACACCTGTGATTTTGGCGGCTACTGCCTTCATCTCTACCTCCATGGAGGCAGCATGGTTACAAGTCCTACCTGCAGAGGATGAAGGTACCTGCTTTTGGGGCTTCCTAGCTATGATCTTACAGCTTCTTTGCCCTATGCTGGCCTGTATCCTCCCTAAGCACACCTATCAGCTGCTATTTACTCTTAATAGGAGTGGAGAGAATGGGGGAGGCAGGGAGAACGTTTTATAGCTTGAGCTGGAATGACACGCAGAAAGACTGCTCCACTAAGTTGCCATTGAAATGCATAAAGTTCAGAGGTGCTACAACTATAAAGCCTGGCTTGAGGTTATGTGGGGTTATTTATAGCTTAAATGCTCATGTGTCTTGCTGCATAAATATAAATGAACTTGGTTGCAATGTGCTTTGGCAGACATTGCTGAGAATTCTTCTGAAGTTCACACTTTAGGCTTGAGGGTATCTCTCGAAGAAGCTGAACTTGAGTTGGGCATCTTTGACCACTCGGCCATCCTGACACGATGCTATCTCTAAAGGAGAGGAGAATATTTGGATGGGTTATTCTTGCTTCCCTTCCCCAAGAGGCATAGATACGGCATTTAAAGCAGGGCTCAGGAAGAAGGACAGTGGTGATCTAAAGTATTCCCTACATCCTTGATGCTCTGAAGAAGAGAAAAGCATGAGATGGACTACTTGGAACCCTTGGATGAATTTCTCCAGTCCATGGCTCCACTTTGTCAATTAGACAGCTCTTACTAAAATGTTTTAGTGGCTTTTTAAAAGCAGCATCCTAAGGCTGAGTCTTTCACCTTTCCTTCTAGGACAGCTTTCTTGTGTTCAGACTCTTCAGTGTAGCGACACCCTTCACTGACTTCCCAGCCAAGCTCTGCAACATCCTTGGCAGCTCTCTATCTGTTCTCTCCTTTCTCCATCCTCTTTAAAAACCCACCTCTAACTACAGGAAAACTGGTATACCTTCACCATTCATTGCTGGTTGAGCCTAAATGCTTTTCGTTCCTCCAAATGCCCAGGTTGCACATAGACAGTTGTATACAGCACAGACTTGATTCTATTCATAGCTGCAGCTCTCTGGGTGCCCCTTCATGACCCAGTTCCTGCCTAACTCCTCATGCTTCCTTTGACTGAAGTCATCCTGTATTTACAAAAACTAGCCAGTGTGTTTGCTAGATGATTGCAGAGGCTTTCTCCCTACAGTAAATCAACAGCAAGCCTGCCTACTCCACAGGGAAGTGTCTTGATGGCAAAGCTCAGCATCATACACACGGATGGAGAATTCCTTCTTTTTTCCATCTTTTCTACAAATATGGACCCAAAGACTAATCTCTTCTAGAGCAAAACCCTGTGATGAATGAGAGTTCAGCAGACAGGTGGTCTTCTGGAGAGGCAGAAAGGTGTCACTATGAAATCCTAGTTCCTAACACAGTGGTTCTCAATCTTCTTAATGCTGTGACCCTTTAATATGGTTCCTCATATTGTGGTGACCCCCAACCATAACATTATCTTCTTGCTACTTCATAACTGCAATTTTGCTCCTGTGATGAATTGTAATGTAAATGTCTATGCTTTCCAATGGTCTTAGGCAACCCCTGTGAAAGGGTCAATAGCCCCCAATGGGGTCATGGCCCATAGGTTGAGAATCACTCAATAGAAGGCTCATTATGTGGTAATTGGTAAGTGATAGAAGGGGTGGGTTGTAGAATTATTTTTATAAGAATTGTTTTTTATTTTTCTACTTTCAAATGTCTGTATTTGCTCCATAACAAACTATATGGCTATATCCAAAGGAAATTTTTACTCCTGGCAAATTTCTAGAATATTAGAAGTCAACTGGGCGAAAAAATAGAGTTTGAGGTGGTGTTTGTAACTTGTTTAAAATTAGAGCCCTACCAGGAACTTGTCAAGTAGGTAAGCCATGGTTAAAGGGTCTAAGGCCAGGAAGGCTTTGCAAAGCTAGCGCAAGCCTGCCAGGACCTCACTGGGCTCTTCCTACGTGGTTTCTGTACTCAGCTTTAGACAGATTTAATTCCATATGCTTTTACTTCATCTGCCCAAGACAAGATCCATGGAGAGCATCCACCGCAGTGAGCGTTCCAGGATCTCAAACATGTTTTCTCCCCCCTGACAGTTTGGAGCTATTTGTTTCTTTGTGCATTCCACAGAGTCCATTTCAATACCTATTGATTTTCTGATTAGTGTTCTGTTTCAAAATGAAGTCTGAATGAGTTGACGCAACACCAATAGACATCCATGCTGTTCCCACTGACCCTACTGCAGTGGAAACGTCTGTCTGCAAGGGACTGATTTCCTAACATGCTGGGCTGGCTTTCCTCTCTGATACTGCACTAGGATTTCAAGAGAGATTCCAAGGGTCCCATTTAAACTGTTCTCATCACTGTGAGAAAAGTGAAGTGAATGTGTCTTGTTTTATTAAATTCCTTACTCAAACATGCTTGGCAACTAAACGTTAACTATGCTTCTCTAATAAACACCAGGCTTGGGCCTTCTGTATAAGAGTGCTTATTGTTCATACAAGAGGACAGGAATTTGATCCCAGCACCTATATAGAAGGCTAGATTATCATGTAGTCACCTGTAATCTCAGTGCTGCAGTAGGTGGAGACAGGAGGATTACTGCAGTTTATTGTCCCCTAGCCCAGTGCCTGGTTAGGAGAGACCCTGTTTCAAAGGAGTAAGACTGAAAGTGAAGAAGCAGGATGCACAACATTCTCCTTTGGCCTTGCGTGTGCGTATTCAGCATACCCTCTTGACACACATATACACACGCACACACAATACTGGGTACTGGGAACTGGGATGTGCATATACAACATACACTCCTTGATACATATGTGCACACACATGTTCACACACCCATTGGGCATACAATACTAGGTTCTGGGATGTATATATAAAGCATACACTTCTTAACACACATGCGCACACACATACAGAAAATACTAGATTCTGGGATGTACATACATAGCATAAACTCCTTGACGCACATGTGTATACACATACACAAAATACTAGGTTTTGAAAATGTCTAAGATTATGCAACTGATCATTAAAACAATGGCATATTTATTTCTGCTCTTGAATGTGCCAGATTACACAAGGGACAGACCGACAATGAATCTAAAGTAGAATAGAGTTATGCACTAGATACCTCTAAAGAAACTGCCAAAGGTTAACGGACAGATCCTAACCCAAATATCACTGTATAATTTCCAACCACAGACAATGTTAAATTCAGAGCAGAGGCTGGCTTACGAAATAGCACCAAACTAAGCCAGCCAACATGTTTGATGATGTGCAAAAAAAGGCATCGTTTTCTGTATTTCTGTTGGAAGCAGAGCTGGAGTACTGTGAAATGACACTTATGTTCATCATCAGTGTGGGAGCGGCAGATAGTGGACCGCAGAGGGATGAGTAGAGTAGAACTGCAGGAGTTCAAGTACATCCATTGCTTAGACTCAGTACCAACCGTGGCCAACAACGACAAGTGTATTATATGGTTTGCTCACCTAGAAATTAAATATCACCTGGTCTCTACTTGCCCCCTCCACATTGTTTTGAATTTACTAGCTTTCTATATGTCTTGTTTCATTCTCAGCCTCTGAGGAAAGATAACTTTGTTGCTGCTGTAGAAGCAGTAGAAAGCTTAAGTGTCTTGCCTAGGATTGCCACAAGGTAGACTCAGGGAATCTGTGCTGACATTTGTTAGGGACACCGGTATCAACTAGAGAATGAACCAGTAGTCGGCCCCAATGCACTTTGCATTAGGACAATAAAGTTCTCTAAGAAGTCTATTACAGACATCACCTCTACACTTAAAATATTCAACTCCTTTATCTAAAACTCATATAGATGGTCATCTAAAGGATGGTAGCCCTCCCTGACACTGGGATGTTGTAGTGAAATGGACTGTACCTCATGATACACGACATGTTTTTGGTCCTTTTTGCAGGGTGTTGAGGTGTGACATAGCAAGTGTGGAAGACAGATACCAGGATAGAGAAGCACTGCATGTTTCATAGATTTTAGGAGCTAATAGCAGCATGAGCAGATGTGATAAACATTCCCATTTTGATGAAATATCTTGTTTTTTACAGCTTGCCCATCTTAATAAAACTTTTAGAACCAGAAAAATTAAATTTAAAAACGTCAAAGAATCACACTTAAGAATAGAAATATGGGGCTAGTAAAAAAGAAACTGAATTGAAAGCACAAATTAAACCAAGAACCAATTAAGAGATATAAATCAAAACTAACAAACCAGGAAACAAACTCACTATTTGGATGTCAAAGCAGATGAACAGTCTGCTTTTCGGAGATCAGTAACATGGAAGTTTACATGAACCAATTGAGTCTGAATCCAACAACTCAGCAGGAAACCCAGCCACAGTATCTCTGTAAAGTGAGAAGCCCCAGCCCCAGTCAGAGTCTAATGTGGGTGGAGTCTGCAACACCTCACATTGGCTTCTGTGAGGTCATAGGAGGAAATGAACCAATCACAGCTATTCATGCCCTTAAAAAATAAAAAAAACCAGAAATTCTTCATCTCTGTCTCCAAGGACTGCACTGGTTTTCTCACTGCCATGACCAATTCCCTAGGAAGAAGCAACATGCAGTCCATAGGTTTTGCTTAGGCCCAGGCTTTCAGAGGACAGGGAACCATGTCTGGGGGCTTAGGAAGGTGGGTCTTACATGGCTTTGGCATGTCCTGTTGCCTCTAATGGGTTCCACCACCATGGGGTTTTACAACTTACTGAACAGCAGCCCCTGCCAGAGACCAAGACTTCAGAGATGTGAGATGATGTGAAACCTCTCACTTTCAAACCTTAAAGAGGACATTTGGACTTGAATGTAGTAACAGCAGTAACAGGAGTGGACTCAGTAAGCTTGGGCTAGCCTGGGGTAGAGGCATGGCAATAAACCATACAAGTGTCTTCAAGTCCTTTTTTAACTCAGAGCCTCCAGTTCTCTGATGACTCTTATTACTACAGCCCTCTGCATCTCTACACTCACGATACTCAATTCCTTCTCCTTAAACACATATTTATGGGCATCAAAAGGATGATAGCGTGTCTGTGACACTGTGAGGCAATGAGGAAATTGTTGTCCCTCAAGACTCTCCAGAGCATGCTTTGTTTAATGAGTGGCAAGGTGGACAGGAGAAGACAACATGATGGGGGACTTTATAACCCCAGGGAGAGGCTGAGAGAAGTCACAGAGTAGGTGGGTACGCACCAAGGGCATGACGAAATCAAATTCCTTATCTTTCACAGCTAGTAGATATTAACACAGATTAAGGTAAAGACCTGAAGCAACTGTACAAAATGTCAAAGGGAAATGGATAAAGAATAATAGAAAATGGTTGATAATGAAAATAAACTGAATCACACACGGAGAGTAAATCTAAAACAAACAATAAATCAAAACTTAGGCAGAAACCCAGCCATACTCACAATGTTCAGTTCAGTAGTGATCACAGATGTTCCATCCCAAATGGACAATAAGAAATAAAGCTCTCAGGATTCAAATCTTGAGTCAAGTACTCTGCAGCCAACCAATACTTCTGCAGCCTAAGGACAAGAGCCAGGCCCAGCTGGGGCCTTCTAGGGGTGGGCTGCTCTCATTCCGCACAGTGGCTCCTTGTGAGGTCACGGAACCATGGACCAATCACAGCTAGCCAGAAGCCATTATAGTTTTTGAGTTCCTTGCTCATGGTTCCTCCCAAATAGATGCCAAGATTCAATTTAAGAGAGGCAGAGGTTATTTTGGCTCAGGCTTTCAGAGGATCAGGCACAGCATGGTGATGGGCTCAGCTGGTAGCCCTCAGCCGGGCAGGAGGCAGCTGCTTTCACAGCATGGTTATCTCCTCCTGCTCAAGCCTATTTAAATATCCTTGCTATTGAGGCTACTCCTGAAATTCTCTGCAGTGTCAAAACCACAAATCCCGGTTTGGCCTGAGTCAAGATCCTTAAAAGGTTAAGAATACTCCTTAGACTGCTGAGGGCGACATAGTGAAGTTAGGTCTCTGTCACCTCAGTGGCTGACATTTCTGGGCATTTCTGCCAAAATCCATCTTGCAGTGTTGGTGTTGAGTTTCCTTGACTGTCAGTGGACTGATCTACTGTGTGGAGTGTGGCTTACAAGTTACCTTGCAGGCTCCTCTGCTTCTGTTCCTCTGGCTATGAAGAACTTAGAGTTGGGTATACACTATTAACACCAAAGACAAAAAAATTGTTGTAGCCTGGCTTAAAGCCAGAAATGCTGTTGGGACTCTTGGCAGCCAGGTCGAAGTGAAAGCAGAAAGTGCAGGTAGTTAGACAATGTTTATTAAGTCTTTGAGCCTGAAGGACGTCTCCAGATGAACTGAAAGACCCTAAATAGGAAGTTTGTGATGCGGCCATGATTTTGTAAACAGGCGAAAAGCTCCGATATCATATATTTTACCCAGAAAGAGAAAGATGAGGGATGGACAGATTTTAAAAGTAGCAAGGAGGAAAGAACAGCTAAAGAAATAGTAAGTGTTGGGATAAAAGTGAAAGTGGGGGAACCTTTTAAATTTTTGAATGGGGGGGGGGAGGGGGAGAAGGTCCTGGCAGAGCTGCAGTAGTTGCTATAGGCCTGTCAATGAAGAAGCTTGCTTACTTTGTTAGGTCAATGAGCAGCAGTTTTGGCTCTGGGCTGAAGCAGTTTGGAAGTTAACTCTTTCATTTCCAATGAATCGTTTTCATGAAAGCTCTGGTTTACAGAGTGATCAGAGTTGCAAGTGGATGTGAGAACATAGTCAATCCCATTAATTTTTATTTATGTTCTCAGGAGGTCATAACAAAGAAAGTTGCTTGGAGCAGGCAGTTATCCTTTTAAAGCTGGGGAAGAGTGTGGCAGACTTGACTGACCCTGGTTTATGTTCTCAGGCAGTCTTATTGTACGGACAGTTCCTGACAAGGGCTACCTCTGTCCCCAGGTAATCTTGAAGATTATCTTTCGGGTCCCTGTTTGGGCACCAAAATTTTGGGGACCTCTGAATGCCAACCTCAGGCTCCCCTCAGGGTCCAGAAGAATCACAGCAAGCACAGGACTTAAATCTGAGGGCAAAATGAACTCTCTGCTACCTACTTCTCTTCATCAGTTTCTTTATTCTTCTCCTGCTGTTTTTCACTATATACTGTCTATATATACACACACGAAACAAAGGCAGTTCTCTGAGTTTGGATGTCCTAGCAGAGAGAGCTTCCCTGGGAGAACACACTGGTGGTCTCCCTCATCAGTTGGCTACAGCAAGATCTCATCAAGAAGGTTGCTGCAGAACCCAAGGTGCTGGAGCCTCACAGGTGGTGAGTAAATAAAAATTTCCTACCCCTCCTAAACACTCTCCTCCATGAATTCTTCACTATGTGACCTGTTTCCAACAGCATCTATTATTATTTATCCAATTATATAAAACTTCCTACAGAAGGAAAAGAGAAGGAGGAAATTCAGCCCTGGACAGAAAGTTCAGTCTGTAATTCCAGCAAAATGTCTCATTTTCACCAGTTGGTTTCTGATTGATGTTTACAAGCCCCTGATTTTGGTGTGTTACTTTTCTGATGTTATTTGTTCTTTTTTTTCCCCGTGGGGCACCTTATCCAATTGGGCACTAATATTCCAATGACTCCCTCTTGAATTTCTATCTGACGGCTTCAACGTGGTTACCCCCAGGTGGTTTCTGTTATATGTCTTGAGTGCCTGATTTAATAATGTTGTCCTAGGTATTGCTTCTATCCATCTCCAAGTTGCTATGTATTCTCTTACTGTTGCTTGCTATGTGCTCAATAAACTCATTCAAAACTGAAAGTATGGCTCTCATAGACCATCCTCTGGACTGTACAAAACAAATGGTGATACCTTATTGCTAAAGACACCACACTTTGGCCCAGGATACAGAACCTCCCAGGGGCCATGACCAACAGGTTAAGATCTCTGGCTGAGTAAAGACACTTGATGTTGATTGAACTTTTTGTCCGGGGCTGAATTTCCTCCTTCTTTTTTCCTTCTATAGGAAGTTTTATATAATTGGATAAATAACAGTGGATGCTATTGGAAATAGCATTTCTAGCTGTTTGTAAGGGCTTGGTGTTTTAAGTCTTGGGCTCTTTTGCTGTTCTTTTCTCTTTGGGTGGGGTCATCTCCAGACAAGGACCTTTGAGGACACTTTGAGAGAAACATGGTTGAGTCTGAAGTGGTGAGGGGGGAAACTTTGCTTCTAGAATGATCTTTTCAGTAAAAAAACTTCATATGACAATTTAACAGAATAACATACATCATGCCATCTAGCTCAGGGTGGCCAAGGACAACACCATAGCCTGTGTTAGGAGACAACCAACATCTTCTGCATAAATGCCATTTGATCTCCTATGGCTGCTGGGAGCAGCATTGATACTTTTATATATTGTCATAATGTAATTTTCCCTCATTTACTTCTGCGGGCACTTTTCCCCATCAGTTTATTTTGTAAGGCTGCTCAGATGGTCATAAATCATTTCCATTTTTACTAATCTCGGGTCTTTGTTTCTGGTTCAATTCTGGGCACAGGAGTCTTGTTTGGCAGTTATTTTCCTTCTGGGGTTGAAATACATCACATTAGGTCCTCTGACCTGGAGGGTGTTTGTAGTGGAATCATTTCTTAATGGAGTTATCCTTCAATGTGTCTTAGAACCACGCTCACAGATTTCACAATACTGTCTTTGTCCTGTGCTTTGATTTTATATCCCATGATGAGAATTTTTTCTGATTGTGTATATTTGGGGCTCAGTGAGCCTCAGCATGCTGATGTCTGTGCAGTTCCTAGGATTACAGAGTCCCTCTGCTGTTACTACACTGACTTTTTTTTTCTCAAAGAACTAGCCTTTGGATAGTGTTGCTGTTTGATCACTGAATGGTGGTGTCCCAAAGATACTGAGTGCTTTCTTCATTCTTTCCCTGATATTTTTCTACTTGAATAAGAAAATTTAAAAGACCCCTCTTCACTCTCAGTTATTTCTTATTCTGTTTGATCTAATATATCTTTAGGCTTTCAACTGAGTTTTTCATTTGAATTATTGAACTTTTCGTTTCTATATGGATCTATTTCAAAACATGCATTTCTCTGCTGGATCTGCATTTTATTATCAACGTCAGGGAATGGTTTATCTTCAGTCACTGAGATCTTAGCTATCAATGGCTTTTGAGAAACCATTCTTTGAATTCTCTATCAGGCCTCTCACCCATTTAAGATGCATGGCTGTCTGTTACTTAAGAGTTATGACCTTTTGGTGATATCATACGACCCAATTAATAATATTATATCCTGGGTTCCTATGCTGAAACTTGTCTATGTAGTGGATCAGCTGTCACTAAAATTGTATGTTTTCTTAAGTAAGTAGATTTATCCACGTGTCTGATGGCATTGGTGCATTAGGCAATGTTGCCATCATGTCCAGTTGGGCATGAAGTAAAGTCTCCTGTTGTTCTTTCCCTGTTATTGGTGAGTTTGTATACAGTCTATTCTGTCTCTGCTGGCCATCCAAGATAGGGAGCATGGCAATAATTTAGGCCGGTGTGATGCGGATAGCACCGCTTGTGAAATTCATACTGTGTGTTTATACCTACAATGGTAGTAGAGCCTTTAGTCAGATGATGGGAGGATCTTAGGCACTGCTGCCTTTTTATTCTTTGGGCTTTCTGGCATTGCTCACTGGACTAGTACTATGGGTGCTGAAACTCTATGTCTTCTTCCCAGACAATGGTCTGGGTCCAGTGCTTCAGAAGGAAAATTCTCTATTCCTTTGTCACACTCTTACTCAGTCTTTCTAACAGCTGATGATCAGACAAGATGTAGGCTGGACATCTCCTAGAGCAGTGTGACGTGGTGTTCCTGTCTGCTACTACTGAGTAGGTGGAACAAAGGAAGTCCCTACGTTGTATGCTACTGGTGGGCAATTGCTAGGGTGGACATAATAAGAAACCATGAGAACCAGAAACTTTCTCTAGGGGCGTCCTTTCTAACTCTGATTCTTTCTGATCTGGTGCCTTCCAGAGAGTAAACTGAAAGGTTTGATAGTCAGAGATGGGCAAACTTCCTCTTGGGCTTCCCTTAGCTGGGCAGGGTGTTAGTTAGGCTTTTCTGATTCTTTCTAGCTTAGTGTCTATCAGCGTGAGAAGGTAACAAGACAGGGCCACCACTAGCGAAGTTTCTCTTCAAACTGTCTTAGGCTGTGTGCTTGCAGGATGTTACAGCTGGGGCTCCTGTATTGCTCACGGGTATCCCAGCATGCGACTGTGTGTGGTAGCAGTGAAATGGAGTGGCAACATCTCAGGACGGACCACATGTTCTTCCTGCTGCTGCCATGCGTCTGCGTGTGCGCCTAACGAGCAGGCAAGCTTCATAGCCTGTGTCTTGAGGACGTCACCTTCCTTCCCTTACTCTCCATGCTGAAACACTGGTTCTCTGTAGCACAAAGCATCCTGTAGATTTGATTAGGAGCTGGACTTCAATGCCAAGCTTGGTTCAAGAGGCACCCACAACTGTACTAGTGCATTGGAATGTCTGTGGGGTCCACAAGATCGGGATATGCAGGTTTCCCACCCCTCAAGAAGTGTGACTTAAGACAAGCTGTCTTTTCTTGACATGGCTTTGGCCCACTAAGAACTTGCTAGGAGGTGATAAGAAGTCTTCTGGAAAGAAAAGACTTCTCTGAAAATTCCAGCTTGTTTCAAATATCATGATGCAGACCCCAGAGGAGTGCACAGCTTTTCAGTCACTAGGGTTGCTAGCACCTACGCTGACAGTGTTTCTGGAATCTGCACCACTCAACGCTTACCCCTACAGATGGAAGATACCACTTCTTCAGTCTGTGGAGCTGGGTGACAAGGGACAGAGTATTTCACTTTCTCTTTGTACGCTGCTGTCTCCAGTCTCTGTGTTTTCCCAGGTTCTAGTTTCTCTCCCACATACTTCTGGTTCTCTCCTACAGTCATTCCACTCGCGTGCAGCTTACCCCCATTGCTTTGGTTCTCCTGTGTGCAGCAGAGGTAAGCTCTAGGTACTACTACAATATTTAAGTGGCAAGGTCATGAATTTCTAGGAAACATACTTCTTTTTTTCCCTAGAAGTAAATTAGTCAATGAGTCTGATGCCATGTTTAACTTTATTGAGAAATAATAGGAGCTATTCAGTTATTGTTATATATGCAGTTAATCACTTGATAATTATCCACAGAAATAATGTACGATTTTAATTAATAGAAAACAAAAATATATAACATTTAATTACATATTCATTGAAATTTAAAGGCTGTTAGTTTAAGGGACCATCAGAAAAACCATTTACCAAAGGCATAGTTTTCTCATTTGAATTGCAGGTTTGAATTGGAAGTTTCATGGAGATTCGCGAGAGAACTGGTGGAAAGATATAAAAATCCCTAAATGATAGTCTCAAGAACTCAGATTTTAAAGTTATTCATGTACACGAGGGAAAGGAGTGTTTAGGAGAGCAGGTGCTCGATAGGATGGAGAGGGAGCCTCTGGAGACGAGCTTCCGGCCTGAGTATCCCAGCAGGGGCCAGTGATAGTCCAGTCTCTGGGTGTCGGAAGACCGCTGGAAACAGTCTGCATTTTCAAAGAGAAACCATAGTGTTTTGTAAATGAACAGGGAAAGCAGCAACTCAAGAGTACGAGCCGCCGGTGGCAGGCACAAGAGAACAAGGGAACAGCACGGCCACCACAGGGAATATGAGGCAGAGTCCCGATGCTCGAGAGGCAAAAAGAAGCTGGAAACTGGTTGAGTTGAGTCAGATAGAAGATGTAGGCATGCCAGTAGCACATGGACCAAGTCAAGATGTAGCTACAGAAAGGTGATGTTCAACACACAGTAGGTGTTGGTGAAAGGATGGTGGGGAAGACCAGCAGAGCAATGGCAGCTTCCTTCCTGGAAGATGACGGCAAACTAGCCTTTGCACTTACACTCTTTCCTGTCCACATAGGTGCTTGTCGTATGGACCCTAATACTAATTCTTTCCTATCAACATAAAAAGCAAGAATGAAAACACAACTTCAAGATAAGCCAGAGTGAAACATTTTCCTCTTTATATCCAGGTATTACTTTTGAACTAAAATAAAAATTTCCAACATGTAACCAAGAATATATTTAGTGAGCAACAGATTTATCGTTGAACATGCTTATCATAAAGCTTGATTATACAGGTAGAGTATGACACTTCAAATTTTCAACAAATTTTAAGGGAGGCATTTCAACTTGTAGATCTATATAAACACAGATGTGAAAATGTATCACAGTTTTAAAAATCTGGTAAACATACTTGACCTTACTAAAAGGAAAATGAAACTAGTAATTTGCAAAACATTAAATTCTAGGAAATGCACATATTTCTTCTGGAAAATGTATGTGTTGGGTTATGTATGTAGGAGAATAGAAGGAACAGCTGGTGTTGGAATTGGGTAACTCAGGAGTCGAGCATTCTTAGAGAAAACCTTAAGACAAACAGAACTCTAGAACTGGGGACCTGTTTGATAGCATGCTTGCCTAGCATGAGCAAGGTCTTGGATTCAGTCCTCAGCACTACGAAAGAAAGTTCCTTGGGGTGTGTGTGGAATAGTTGTAGCAATTCCATTAACAAAGGCTAAAATAAAGAAGCAAGGAAATCTTCAGTTTCCTTACTTTGATATTATCACCTTATTAAATTTGAGATATTATCACTTTATCAAATTAAAAATTTGAGTTCAGATTTTCAATTATAGGGAAATAAATGAGTTTATTTATTTTTTGGCTCCTCGAAAAGCTGCAATTATGGAAAGGTAAAAGAAGGAGAAAGTAGTCAACAAACCAATATGTAGGGTTGTCGTAATTAGCATCACCTGTCAATCTGACACAATCTCAATTGAGTAATTCCTTTCATCTGGTTGGATTTTTGTGGGCATGTCTTTGAGGGACTGTCTTGACTAATAATTGAGACAGAAAAGCCAAGCCCATTGTGGGCACATGGTCCAGAGTTGTATAAGGAAGCGAGCCGAGCAAGTGAACCAGAGAGCAAGACAGCAAGCGAGTTCCTGCACTGACTTCCTTCAATGATGGGCCATGACTTGGAAGTGTAAGATGAAATAAACCCTTCCATGCCCTAAGTTTCTTTTGGTCAGAGTGTTTATTCACAGTAGCAGAACGAAAGCATCAGAACAAAAGATGGCAATACAAATCCATAAAATATTTAAAGAAAAATAGTATTCATTATTGTTGAAATGAAATTTAACAAGAGTCGCAAAACTGGGGATTGAAGACTGTTCCTTCATGAACCTAAAAATCTACAAAAGGAGACAGTAAAACTTATGTATGTGATTTATTTATGAATAAATTCCCAAGGAAAAAAAAACAGTGTGCTTAACAGTGTGTGCTGAAGAGACAGGTGAGCTGGGCAAGCTATGAGGAGGCTTGAGTATAGTGCTGATGCCAGAGACTGGTTCAAGAGCTAATAGGGAGCCATTCCAGCTTTTCACGCAGGACGCTAACTTCAGAAATAGTTAGAGGCAGTATCCTCATTATGGCAAACTGTTGGGTGAAATGAAATTTTGTATCTAGAGTTAATGTTGTCATCTAGTCTCTAAGTGCTATGACTGGCATGGAATATGCTTAAATAATAAAAAGCTAGATTAAAAAAAATTGCTTCTCCAGTTTACAATGTACCCCTTAATAAAGACATAGAAGGCATTAAATTTGAACATGTGGAAGATTCCTGCAAAGATGACGCCCCAAAGCTTGTTTTTAGATGACCTATTAAATGAACATGCTGTGTTATACACTGGATTGTGCCCGACTAAAACTGTATGATTTTACAGTCTCCAAAGCTGTGAGAGGTGGGGTTCCATTGTTGAAACCTCTCGGGGAATGTGAGTTTTATAGGGAAATAGATGTGTCTTGGGAGGTCCTTTACTAATATTCTCTTCCCATTTTTCCCAAAATATTTTTTTTTGGCTCTCTCACATGTGAAAGGCAGAGAGGGCCATGAAGGTGAATTGAGCATTGCTGGATTGCTGCATGTATTGTCTAATTTGTTCTAAGTAGGAATTCGCAACACAATGATACATAAGTCATGTTTCAAAACAACTTTATTGAAAAAAAGGTGATAGAAAAAAGTGTACAATTTGTAATTCACAATTAAGTCTTCTAATAGCATATGTACAGCTACACATGTTAACCACAGTGGACAAGGAAAATAACAGTCCTTGATAACTTTTCTTAAGGATAATCAATAATTTACTTTTTTATCATCACAAATTACCACAATTATCTAGCTACATGACCAGTGTCACTACGTATCACAGGAAGATTGTCCACCCACACTTCACCGAGACAAAGACAACCGCCATTAATGTGCTAAATGTACACAAGGCCGTTAAAAGGGGTGTTATTCCATGAATAAGACAAGATGTGGCATGTAGTTCATGAGCAGATTTGATTTAGTATTCACTATGCCAGGAAGTAAGCATAGACGTGTTTTGGCATTGAACTATTAAAATAGAAAATAAGAAAATTAGAGAAATAAATCCAGATTTTAACTTACAATAGATACATTAAAATAGGAAATTAATTAGAGCCTTAGTTTTTGTTGGAGTTTTTTCCTTTCCTTTGTTTTTTCATTGTTTTATCTTTTTTCTATAAATGAGTGCTATGAATATATCACAAGTTAAGGAAAGATAGTAGCCAAAGAAGGTACCAGCATATGAAAAGCAAATTAAAAAGTACCAGATATTTTTGCTTACAAAAAATTTAAACCGTAAAGTCACAAAATATATATAAAAACGCCACATTGAACGAGGCAATCATACTCTACCGAAACTGGTAGCATGCTCCGGTAAGCCACTTGTCCCATTTGCCAGGTCATACGGTGGTCACCGACAGAAAGGCATTATGGACTCTTGTGCCATCTGGAGATTTGGCTCCGTGGGTCATCAGTTCTTGGATTGTCATCCAGTTATCCAAAATCTTCTTGTTTCTCTTTTTCATCATCTTTTTGTGGCTCAGTTCAATGATGCTCAACTCCTTCTTGCCCTCGCCGCTGCTCTGCGGGCTCTCCTTGAGACACTCCAGCCGGCTCCGCATCATGAACTCCCTGCGCCGGCGTTGCTCCTTGGCCCTGACCAGGTGTTGCTTTCTCTCCTCCTTGCTCCAGTAGCGCCCCATTTTCATCTCACTCATGGTATCATCGTCTGTGGTCATGCCACTCCTCTCCTCCTTGATCTTTAAGGCACGTTCCTTCAGAATTCGGTCTCGCACTGGTCTCTTTGTTATGTACCGGGTCCCGTCACTCCTAATTTTTACCTTCCACTCCATCTTGGGCTCTGAGCCCTTTTGCGATTCCTTGCACATGCTCACCAAGCTGAGCTGACTCTGGGCATACTCCACGGCAGATTTCTGTTGAATTAACTGCATGTAGCTTTGATAATGCCGGGCATGCGCAGGGATGTTGGCATATCTGTAGGCGGAGCTGTGGTAAGGAGAGAGATAGGGAGTGTGCTCATTGACTGTGTTGTCCTGATCCGGAAGCTGGTGAGTTTCTAGACTCTTCTCCAGGCTTTCAATGCTGCAGCCTTCGTCGGTGGTTTTGACATGGGTAGACGTGTATTCCTTGGTGCTGGGTCTGGAAGCGGACTGATGGGCTGTCATTGTGCTTCTCAGATTTTTCTTATTGGCGAGGTTGATCATTCTTGGAAGGGAACTGTCGGGAGACCGGTCGATAGTTAGTGGAGTGCTTCTGCTGCTCTCGGCTGTGTTGTATGCACTTGAGCTGTCCTTGTCTGACTTTTCGGGATGTTCCATGATGTCATCTAGTTTTCCCCTCGTCGTATCCAGGCTGGTGTTGTAGTTTCGGAATCCTCCATCATGCAGTGCCCAGATGTCTCCATACTGGTCCGTCACTTTCTGGAGCCTGTGAGCCTGCATGATGTTCTGGCACTCCAGCTCAATGTTTCTTAGCTCTTCGTTAAGCAGCTGCAGCTCATGCTCCACCCCGTCCTGCGCCCCTCGGTTGCATTCAATTGTGCTACTCGAGTAGTACAGGTCATAGTCTCCGTGGTTTCGAATCTTAAGTTCCAGCAGCTGCTGGAATCCTTCACACACCTCGTGGTTGCTGGCACAGTCTGAGTCCAAGCACTCTCCACCAGCAAAGCTCTCATTGCATTGAAGCTCAAGGCTTCCTAGGGTGTCTTGGCTTTGCCCCAGCTCTCTCTTGCTCTTCAAAGACGTTCTATGGGGGTCCTCGACTGCATTCTCCTGCTCCGAGCTCTCATCATTCCTCAAGCTCTCATCGGTGCGCCCCACTCCACTGTCCTTCTCCTGGTTGTTGGAAGAAGATGTCGCTGTGTCTGTTGTGCCTTCTTCTTCTTCCTGCTTCTTTGGCTGAAAATGAAGTTACGAGATCATAAGAATTCATTCTGTAAAAACACAGGCTCTTCTACACCTGCTTGAGAAACAATGCTTCAGGGCTAAGGTGCAGTTCCTAGAAGCAGCTCTAACTGTAGCATGCTTACTAATTAGCTCATGACAGCCTTCTGTGAAGCAACGTAGAGGGAATAAGCAGTTCTTTCATTATGCCTCTAACACTCACTGGGTGTAAACAAGACAGCGTACCTGGAAACGAAGAATCTTTACCTTCAGGCTTTCCTCTCTGGCAAACTGAGGTAAAAATATACATGAAGTGACCCTGAACTTCTCAGGTGAAAACGTACAGAAGCATACCTAACAGTATCTACATCTTTAGGATTTCAGTGATCCTGTGTTTGGGAGCCACAATCACCTAACTGTTGCTGCTTCTTGACTTTCCATAAATGAATTAGAATAAAGTAGTAAGGACCAATTATCTAACACTGACTTGTTGATTTATTTAGCGATTTACTTAAAGCTCTGCTTGTACTGCCCATTGGCCAAGCACGACTTTACTTGCTCCCTGGTACAGGATGACCTGGAGAAATAGCCAAAACAATGGACCATTACGCCCAACAACCTACTGACTCCCCTATTATGCTTCTGTAAAATCTCTTTTGGTTCCCCACCCTGCCTTGTGGTTTTAGGGTATAAAATGAAAATACGAACTGGAGCCAGGATCAAAGCCTTGCAGGGACTGTCCTAGCTTTGGTCCAAAAGTGAGTGTTATGTCCTTCCATCACAGCTATTGGGGTCAGAGGGCTTATTTCCGGATTCCCACAACATAAATTCAGAGGAAAACTGACTGAAGATAGTAAGGCCCATATCACAGACTATTAGAGCTATGCTAACATGCTGTGCTGGAACTCCCAAGCTATCTCTCTGTCTGTAGAGGAGAAAGCTCCACTCCAGACAAATCTAGGCTGTTAGTAGCAGCATGGGCTGGAAGGCAAACTCTCCTCCCACTCCACATCACTTAAGGCCGATGTGCCCTGTTCTGGATACATGGCCATAATACACCTCCAAATTAATGCTTCTCCGAAGCAAGCACAATGTACTAGGACTCAATCACATAAAAAGCACTCTTAGCCAGCAATTCTCTGCAAAGATGAATTGGTGTAGGCCTGGGCTTACCGGGACATATAAATTTCTTAAATACTAAAATTCCTTAGCAGTGGCCCCTATGGCATGGATCCAGTTTTACAGACATAAGCAGAAGCGGTCAGGCTGACTAGTGACTGATACAATAACCTCAAACTCCTGTGAACGATATAGCTACCCCCAAAAGGGAACCTGTGACCTGTAAAGGTGCATGCTCTGTGGCCCTTCAGGAGGGTGCAGCTCTTGCTGGTCGGCCATCTGAACTGACAACAGTCTTCCATGCCGAGATTCCAACCTTCCACATCCATTTCACTTTTTCCAGAAGGAAACCTCTGGAAACAGGGTGTCTCTGCATGAGTAGGCCAATGAGAGGCTACTGCTTTGACCTGCCTTCCTGGTTTAGGTATATAAGCTAAGTCTTTGGTCAAGGGACAGACTTCTGGAGATGAAGTTTAGTAGTCCTGGGCTGTTCCTGCCTTTGGAGTCTGGGTGTAGAAGTGGAATAATAAGGTTCTATGTGGCAGACACTGCACAGCTGTTTGGTCTGACCCAGTCGGGAGGTATACTCTTGTTTAATTGCTTTATATTTCCCCATACCTATTAGTTTCTTTTTCTCTGTTTTGTGAAGCCAGGTTGGTGACAGTTGGTTTGATAGAGGCTGAGGGATTTGGGGGCTACCTCAATACTCCTCTGAGAACTTTCTATATATGAAGCACTCTGGTTCTGAAGAATAAACACTGTCTCCAGCCTTCCCTGGATATGCTGGGCAACAAAGGCCCCATGATAGGTGCTAGCATAACTTACTATATTGTCACGTGGAAACATGCCCCACTCCTGGGTTAGAAGGAACTCAGCTCATCAGAAGGTGTACTTGAGAGTGGCCCTTTCCCTGAGCTACCTACACACTTGGAGTCAGTGTGTTCTGAGACACTAGGAGGGGGTGTCTGGCAGATGGGTGACTCTGGTTAGCAGCAGCACGGTGGCTTGAAACATTTCCTGAGCAGTGCCTTTCCTTAAGCAACCAGATACGCCTCTCACAAAAGGAGTTCTGGAGACCACCGAGCAGAATTTAGTTCAATCCCGCCAAGGGAAACTGTCCCTAGAATTCCTCAGACTAGGGTTGGTGCGAAGTGACTGCTTTCCTCAGACCTTCCTCTGCCTCCTGTCATCACCAAGCTTATGGCAGTGCCTTGTGGCCTTTCTCTGGTAAATTCACTTGGCTTCCGTGTGCTTCCCCCCCTTGTGTATGACTAGTGTGGCTCCTTTAAAGTTTCTTGTGGCTATTTCCTAGCGAGTTCTGAAACTGTAGCACTGAGCTGGCGTCTAAAGAGCTTTAGCTCTCTGAGTTCTTGATCTGCCCATTTTACGCCTGTTGATTCTTCCAAGCTACTTGTAAGACTGCTATTTCAGCCAGGCCTAGCTCAAAGGCAAATAGCTAGGAACAAATCCATAGACTCATTGGAAACGAAGACTAGGAAAAGAAACCAAACAAGACAATACACCACCACCACCACCACTAAAACAACACCATCATCACCACCACCATCACCGACACCAACAACAATACACCACCACCACCACTACAACACCACCACCATCATCACCACCACCATCACTGACACCACCAACAACACACCACCACCACCACTACAATAACAACACCATCATCATCACCACCATTACAACAACACCATCATCACCACCACCATCACCAACACCAACAACAACACACCACCAGCACCACTACAACAACACCATCATCACCACCACCATCACCAACACCAACAACACACCACCACCACCACTACAACAACACCATCATCACCACCACCATCACCAACACCAACAACAACACACCACCACCACCACTACACCAACAAAAATACCACCACCACCAACAACAACAACAGCAAACAACAACAACAACAACCCCAAAAAGCTCCATCAGGAGCTATGGAGATGGCTTCACTTCAAAAATCAATCCAAATACTATATAAGACTTGCACTAAAAGCCTTAAAGTTAGATGACCTTAGCCTTTCCATTTGTTGACGAATATGATTCAGTTTTAACTTTCTTTTTATTACCTGATAAATTTGTATTACAGTCTCCTGGTTAGCTGAAAGATACACAAACTTAGTGTATATGTGTTTCTATACAGTCCTTTGTATATTTGTTCTGTGGTATGTGTTTATATGAAAAAATGGAGAAATTCTTTTCAAATTGTCTCAAAATAAAAACTATTAATTTAAATAGTCCCTGTTAGTTCAAATCATTAATATATGATTGGATTTATTGAACAGGTAAGATTATATTTATTGTTGTTAGATATAAAACATGAGAATCTAAATAAGTTTAAATACTTGAAGCATATTTAACTATTAGTTAATGTGGGCTTCTTAAATTTTATAAAAATAAAGGACTATTCTGGAGGGTTATAGATGTATTTTCTTCCATTTTTGGTGTATGGCAGTTAAAGCTTGCTTTCTCCCTGAGTTGTGCTAAAGTTACTAAGATTTAAAAGTATATTTAACATGTATAATTGTATATGCAAAGAACACAAAAATGAAATGAAGATACCTTTTTACAAGAAAAACAGAAAGCAATGTTTATGGATAAGAAAAAAATTGTGTGATATTGGAGGGAAGGAAAGGAAGGAGGGAGGGAGAGAGGAAGAGAGGGAGGAAGAAAATTGGAAAGCTAAACTAGTCAGAGAGGCTCCGAGCAGTCCCAGAGAGTCCATAGAGGGCAAATCTTCTACAAGAAGAGATATTGTGGAAGCTTTGGTTATTACCTGGTTAGCCATTGTTAGGAGAAGATTGTTTATATGAGTCTCTGAAAATTGAGCACTAACACACTGATATGAAGCTGGACTCTCAATTCTCTGTCTGAAACAAGAGATTCTTAGGTTCTGTACTTCATCTTAGTTTATGAGAATCGGGCAGCCTTATTCTACTACCAATCATGACTCTTATTTTAAAATGCTTCATGCAGTAAAAGTAACTTTGTTTTTTTGGTCAACAGTTAATTCTTATCAAAATTCTACTTCAGTCACCTACACTTCTGCTTCTCCTCAAAAGTATTTGAGCTCAAATCCACTGAAACCTTCCATCTTCCCTACCCAACTCCTCCTCTGTTCCCTTCCCCGCCACTCCTTCTCACCTTCATGAGATATATTCTTTTTAAATTTTTATTGGTGTGTGTGTGTGTGTGTGTGTGTGTGTGTGTGTGTGTGTGTGTAAATGCAACCCGCTGGCTCCATTTGTGTTGCTCATGTGTGCATATGTTTAGGGTTAATTGCTTAAGATTTGATAATCAGGGGGACTTGTCACTGGAAAGAATGATTCTCCCTTATTCCAAAACCTTTGTAGCTCTTTATTTAGGGGTAAGGCCTTATGAGTGTTCCTTAGTCTGCCTGGGCATGTTATCTGGTGTTGCCATTATGTAAGTCTTACTTAGATGTTCATATTAGTGAGCTTTCATAGGTACAGCTTCTCCTTGGCAAATATAAAGATTTCTGTCTCACAGAAGACATTCTAGCCCCCAGGCTCTTAAACTCTTTCCGTTTCTTCTTTCTACAAGGCTCCCTGAGCCTTAGGTGTAGGAGTTCTTTTAAATACAATTTTTAGGGAAGCCTAAATTCATGAATAAGTTAGGTTTTCTTTGATAAAAATTGGTATGGCTACAGAAAATTATGTTTCATTGTTTAGATCTAGAATATAACATGGGGTTTTAGCTCAGTGGTAGTGGTACCTGCCTTTAATTCTAGAACTCAGGAGCCAGAAGCAGGCAGATCTCTGTGAGTTCAAGGCCAGTCTGGTCTACAAAGCTAGTTCAAGGACAGGCTCCAAAGCTACAGAGAAACCCTGTCTCCAAAAAACCAGACCAAATCAAACCAAACCAAACCAAACAAAGCAAAGATCACGGGGTTTTACTTATTTGTTTCATATTTTCTTCTTAAAGTTTTATACCTGTGCATGTCAAGACTCTGTAGGCCTTCCTCTCATTGCGCAGTGATATCTGCTCAGTGCCTTGACACAATGCCTGGTAGCAGCAGAAGAGAGGAGCAAACAGGACTTAGCAGGTGCCAGGCATTCTTGGCTTGAGAACATTTCTTCTGAATGTCTTTGTTGCCATGAGAACAAAACCAGAAAGAGCTGTACCTACACACACACACACACACACACACACACACACACACACACACACCACTCTCTGCTCTTCTAGTGACACCTCAGGAAAAAAATAAGAAGAAACCTGGCACTAGAAAAATTCGCAGGAATCCACAAGGATGACCCCAGCAAAAACCCTAAGCAATATTGGAGAGGATGCCCAAACTGGCCTTGCCCTGTAGTCAGATTGATGAATATCTTAAATGTCACCATAGAACCTTCATCCACCAACTGATGTGAACAGAGGCAGAGACCTGCAGCAGAGCACTGGGTTGAGATCCCAAAATCTAGTCGAAGAGAGGGAGGAGTAAGAAAATGAGCAAAGAGGTCAAGACCATTATGGGGACACCCACTGAAATAGTTTATCTAAGCTAGTGGGAACTCACCAACTCTGGCCAGACAGGAAAGAAACCAGCATAGGACTAAACTAGCCCCTCTGAATGTGGGTGCCAGTTGCACGGCTGGGGCAGACTGCGGGGCCTCTGGCAGTAGCACCAGGATTTATCTCTAATGTTTGTACTGGCTTTTTGGAACCCATTCTCTCCAAATGGATACCTTGCTCAGTCTAGATATAATAGTGAGGGCCTTGGTTCTTCATCCTCCCTCAAAGCAATGTGCCTTACTCTCTCTCTGAGGAGTGGATGGGTCGGGAAGAAGGTGGAGGAATATGAGGGGGAAAGGGAATAGGAACTGGGATTGGTATGTAAAATAAAAAAAAAGATAGTTTGTTTTCTTTTTTAAAAAAAAATAAAAGAAAAAAATAAACGCCAACTACAGCATCACCCAACACTACAGGGTTCTAGAGACTGGAAAGCAATCTGCTATTCGAGATACTGCTGTGAATGATTTACTGGGTTAAGTTGCTTCTCAGGAAAGATAAGAACTTCAGCATCTATGTGTCAGTCAACTCTCATTGACTAAAAGGAAGGGCAAAAATGGGCTCCAGAAAGAAATCACACACACACACAAAAAGGTCCCAAATGAAAAAGCCTGTAGGCCTGTGATGGAATCTCCCAGCTGTCTGTCCTCAGATAGTAGTTGTGCTAGACTTCGTATTGGCTTCACAAATAAGACTGTAGTCTGTGATACAGTGAACACTAGTGCGTGCATGCATATGAGCAGATCTCAACAAATGTAATGAGAAGCAGCCAAGATTGCAATATAGCCAAATAGTATAGCCAAAAAAAGTGATTCTATTCCTCAACCAGCCTTGGCTTCCCGTCTTGCTTTTAGATATCTTCATTTGGCTTCTTGCTCTGCTCGGTTCCTTCCTATGCTCTTTCCTATCGTTTATGGTGATTCTGTTTCTAGTAGTGGGCACCCGACTGCTTTTAAAGTTCCTAACTTGTTTGGATTGCCTAGACACAATGGTGAACATCTAGTATGATTCTTTCTCTACAAACAAAGTTTATTCCTCAACCCCAAATCTAACCACTCAACTAGACCCTCATTGAGCAGCAATAGCAGTTCTCACTGAACTTTCTAGATCAAAGAATGCATAAAGACAAAGGACAAAAATTACCTCTGACCTGGATAATATATGGGTATAATTTTCTTAATAAAATTTTCTTAATAACTAATAAAGTTCTGAGAATATCTTCTAGAAAAATAACTGAAGTCCTTCATTAGTGATTGACCATTATGAATTGGAACCAACTTTTTTGAGAATGGGTATGAACAGAAGGATCCAGTTTATCAGTACAACCATGTCACGTACTTAAGATCCCTTGTATAGAAAGTGACTGCCCACATTGAGCTACGCAGCCTATGTTGAGGCATGACATTTAGCCAGTCAGTGAGTGTCCCAGCTAGTTTTATGTCAACTTGGCACAAGCTAGAGTTGTCTGAAAGAAGAGAACCTCTACTGAGAAAATGCCACCACAAGATCTAGCTGCAAGGTATCTTCTTAATTAGTGACTGATGGGGGAAGGCCCAGCTCATTGTGGGTGGTGCCATCCCTGGACTGATGGTCATGGGTTCTATTTTTAATAAAGCAGGCTGAGGAAGCCAGAGGAGTAAGCCAGTAAGCAGCACCATTCCATGGCCTCTGCCTCAGCTCCTGCCCCAAGGTTCCTGCTCTGAGTTCCTGTCCTGACTTCTTTTTATGATGAACAGTGATATGGAAGTGTAAACTATGTAAACCTTGCCCTTCCCAAGTTCTTTTGGTCATGGTATTTTATCGCAGCAATAGTAACCCTAACTAGGACATGTTCTCCCTTCCCAGCCCCTAGAAATCCCCTCAAATTAACCCATCACAGAGTAAGTTTGAGCCCTGCTTCAGCTCCTGGCCTCCTTCCTAGTTGCCAATACAACACAGCTTTTTTTATTCTGTAAAAGTCTGAAGTCATGATGTTGGCTACTGTACCAATTGAACAGTGATCCCTTCCCCAATAACAAGTGAAAACGGATAGCTTCCAGGAAAATTTGAGCAACACAGATGAGCAGGCTTTCATATAATACAAAACATGTTTTTGACATATATGGACATATCTAATCTGCATATAGGTTGCATATATGCATATATATAATTTTACTACCTGATAATTTTTATTTTCATAAAGAACAGCTTATCAATGGCCCAAAGAGATGGATATACTAAAAGCCTTTCTTTCCTCACTGCATGTCATCCGTGATCCACCTTATTCACTCCACATCATTTTCCTTACTGTGCATTTACTCACTATAGTAAATATCTATCTCCTAACTCTAGCCTACATGACTAAACCCAATTAAGCCTGTGGTAAGAAAGAATGGATGGAATAATAAAAGTACTCTAAAGTACGTTTAAAAACTCTCTAGATAATTGCTATTTCCTTCTTCAAAAGTAATGTCATATAAATAATAAGAAAATACAGCTCTCTCTCTCTCTCTCTCTCTCTCTCTCTCTCTCTCTCTCTCTCTCTCTCGTATTAATTATAGGATTCTCAAGCTTTCCCTACAATAAGTTCATGTATTAGTTATGACTACATGGATTGATTTTAAATGCCTTTCTGATAAAAAAAAATTACAGTTAGCAAAGGAAAGCCATTCACAGCCCCATGTCTGGCTCTGTCTGACAAGGGCTACATGCTGTGCCTCGCTCACCTTAACCCTGATTGATGGTCATATTACTTCTGGGAGTTTGAGTATATATGCAACAGTCCTTACAATGAAAGCACGCTCGTATCTTGTAAGGACTTGAGACAGTGCAGAATGGCTGGTCTTTTTCTTACTTCATGTACAATTGGAAGGATACAAACCATGCCATGCGAATCACTGTACAATGACTTCATGGCCACTGTGCAACCCAAGACTGCGTAGAAAGTTAACCTTGGTGATATAAGGCATTCACTAAACTGCCTCCAAATTCAAGTTGCTAAGTTGACTTTGCATTCACCGGTCTGTGAAAAACTGTGAAAATGAAAATCTCCCTTCCCATCCCAGAGTTTCTTGCTCTAACATAATGTTCCTAACATAATGCCTGGCTGTCATTTATCCCTCTGGAATTAGGACTCTGACAGACAGTGTTTCTGACAGGACATTGCTCATGCAAAAGTCCTTCTTATGAGGGCAAAAGGTGTTTTAAAGGTGTTTGTACTTCTCATCAGTTTCCAGGCTTCTGGTGAAGAAAAATGGCCACACAATGGGTCTCTAACCTCAGGGACGTTTTGTGTTCCTCCACAAGCCCTCACCGTTGTATTCCATCTGATGGGAGCAGGCAGCACTTGGCACTGCATGCTCCTGAACAGGATCTCTCCCTTACTCTTTATTCCAACAACCTCTTGTCAATTCTGTACTGGTTACATTTTTTTATCTAAGAAAGAAAAAGCCTGGAGCAAGGATTTTCTTGGTTGTAAGCAGCAGCTGCCAACAAAAGATATCTTTATTTGTGGCTGGTGCTGACTGAAGTCATATATAGAAACTCCCACCCTTCCTATACTGCAAAACAACTACCACCCAGTGGCATCACTTCTGAGCACAGGCTAGGAGAGGGGCCAGCAAGAATCCTGAGATACATCACTTCTGGCTGTGTCGACAGTGAAGCTTGCTGTCTCAGGGTGTAGTTACGACATTCTGTTTGAGATGGTAGCATGAAAACATATTTCATTATTCAGGTTGGTGAGGTGTTAGAATGGCTATGCTTCACATGGTTTAACCTGTCAGGATTTTTTTTTAAAAAAACATCTTTTTGGATGAGTTAATAATTAATGTTGGGACTAGGATGATAATTAAACCAAGTAGTAAATTGACAGGAATGTTAGCAAGAGATATGTCAGGCAGATGAAAGACATGAATTAGAATAAAAAGTAGGTCATTTTTTTGTAGTGCAAAAATAACAAAAATAAGACTCTTAGACTTACTCTGCCATAGCCACGCCATGATCTTCCCTCATTGTGTATTAATTAAGGTCAGGAACTCTATTCTTTCAAACATTCTAAGTAGCAGGATGGTACTTGGAACATTAAGAGTTCAAATTTCTGTTGAATGAATGTGTGACCGTAAGATAACATAATGTCGGTCACCTCAAATAATGCTGTGGGGCATGCATACAGCCGGCATGGGGCTAAAGATCACCTTTATGGTTGTTTAGGTGCACACAGGTGTGATTAACCCATGAAGTAGACAAATCCTTATATCACATCTTCTTCTCTTTACATTTATAGAAACATTTTATATTGTAAAGTCCAAATTTCCATTTTTGAAGTTACTCCACATTTGATAGCTGCTTGTTCCTAGTAATTATAGCCAAATACAACACACATATTTACTATTAAGTTTCTGCAAATTACACTGAAAACTCCCTATTTCAACATCTTAATGCTACTGCATTATATTAACAATATTGCTCAGGCTTTCCAAACTGGGAATAATCTTAATAGAAAAGGTGCGTATTCCTTCTGCTTCATTTGAGAAGATCATTTGCCCAAAAAGATTACAGAGTTGTTTGATCAACCCCTTTGACTGTGTTTCCTTACCCATTAGAGAAAACTAGCGACATTTCCAATGATGCTGTTCAGATGGGTGGCCCTACCTGCTGTAGCTCATTGGCTGTGCACTGGGCCCCTTCATTATGTTCTTCCTCCAGCATCTCTGAGTTTAACTCCTCTAAGAATTCATTCCTTTCATCTTCCAGCCAGCCTTCATCCAGCTGCAAAGGAAAACATTAGTACATTACATTACGTTAGGGAGACCCATGCTAAAATAGGGTAAGCCTCAATGCGGGCTTGCCGACCAGCTCTCTTTATCCGTGATTCTCTTCAGAGCCGCAGCCCCCCTATAGTCACCTCTCAGAAAGAAGAAAAGGTGAGACAAAAAGAAAGGAAGAAAAGGATTCTCAGACCTTTTATCCTCTACTGAAACAGCTTTAGATTTTTCTCTCATAACTGAGTAAATCCCACAGCACCGAGCATTACCTTCTTTCAGAACCCATGAAAAGCGCACTGTATAATCCACAGCTGGCGTGCTCATTATCTCCCACAGCCCTGGCTGAAAAGAACTGCAGTGGTTCTGATCCGGCTATGAGACAATTGGGCTTTTACCAAGAACAGCATCCCCCAGTGCGACTGTATACAATGTGCCCCCAACAAGCAGATTTTACCCTTATCCTGCTTTTTTAAAAAAATTTTTAGTTGAATGACTCAAGATAGCAAGGTGAAGCTCATCATAAAAGACTTGATAGACAAAAGATTTTATCTATAAAAAAAGAAAAGAAAAAAACACCCCAAAGACTAAAAACCAATCACCCAAACTTTAATTATTCTCTCTCTCTCTCTCTCTCTCTCTCTCTCTCTCTCTCTCTCTCTCTCTCTCTCTCTCTCTCACTTGCACTGTGTGTGTGTGTGTGCATGCATGCATGCATGCCTGTATGTGTCCAAATTCCATGGGGTCCACTGGAAACTCAGAGGACATCCTGTGGGAGTATGTCCTTTCTTGGCACCAGGTGACTCCAAGGAATCAAACTCAGGTTATCAGGCTCGGTGGTAAGTGACTTTATCCACTGAGCCATCTCACTGGCACCTAAATTCTTTAGGAAAATAAAAGTAACCTTAGCCATGCCTGCTTATTCACAGGGTCCTGAGAATTACTCAAGGCCTCAAGCGTGTTAGGCACATACTGTACCATGGAGGACACCCCAGCTCCCACCACGTCTCTTAATCCTAGGGATTCTGGCCAATGTGGTCTTTAAAGGAAGTGGAGTGGTACACAGTTCCGTTTGTGGGTGAGGCACTTTCAGTGAACCCTCACTGAAACAAATCTTGTTGGTTTCTTCACACAAAGTGAAGTAGGAAGCTGGAGATTGCCGTCACACTTTGATGGCTGTAGACAGCCAATGCGGATAATTGGCCTCCATTTCTGGAGCTGGAGTACACACATCAACTGTTTATGCTCATTAAATGACCCGTACTGCCATCAGAACTCTGTTCACTCTGGGCTACAAACAGCACAGGTGTCTACTGACAAAGGGGCAAGAGTCGGAGGTGTTTTCAGTAAGAAACCTTTAACGACAAATGAATGTCCGAAAGCTTAAAAAGAAAAAAAGCCAACTTGAAAATAGGATATTAAGTGGTACCACCAGCGTTCACACACTCACATGACGTTTATTAACAGAGGACAGTTCATGGCGTCATCGTAGTTAACATTCATTTTGACAAAACGCCTGGGAGAGGGAAAAGTCACGGAGGACTTGCCTCCATCAGGTTGGCCATGGGCATGTTTGTGGGTATATTTCTTTAGTTGTTAACGGAGGTAGGAGGGCCCATCCCGCTGTGGGTGGTGGCATCCCTGGGTAGGTGGGCCTATGTTATAACTGGTCTATGCCAGTGCGTAGCATCCTCTGTGGTCTTTGCTACAGCTCCTGCCTCCAATAACCCACAAGGAGCTCTTGCCCTGGCATCCCTCAGTGGTGGGGTAAAACAAACAACCAAGAAAGCAAACAGTTCTTTCCTCCCCAAATTGCTTTTGGTTGTGGTGTTTATCACAGCAAAAGGCAGCAAACTATAATGCACGGATTCCATGGTGGCCATTAAAGCCCACACAGAATTATATTACCTCAGATCTAACTGTATGCTAAAGTTCCTTGCAAGGAACAGGAACGGAGGATTAGCTTCACAGGACAAGGTGTGGTGTCTGCACAGAGTAGGTTAGGTCAGACACAGCACTGAGTAGAGAAAGGACGGAGTACACTGTCTCCAAACTAGTGGTTCCAAGTTTCTCTGAGAGCCTTTGCTGCCCCCATTTCCCGAGGGGAACGGGATAGAAAGCAATATCTTTAATGGTCTGAGGAAGAAAATGGGCAGGAAATGAAAGAAAGGTGACAGGGAAGGAAGGAAATGAGTTATTTAAAAACATTGCACAGATGCACACTGCTGCCCCCAGCAAGCACATAGATCATTCCCAAGGATCTGGAGAGCATTCGAAACATTTTTAAACACGCTATGGAAAGCACACAAATAGTGTGCTTCCTCATTTTCCCTGCTCAAACTACACACTCACGCAATGCAACAAGATATGCTTGAATTTGACAGACAAAGACAGCAGGTGGAGAAACGGGATTCGTCTGCTTTTTTCTTTTTTATCTCTACCATGTACCTTGTTAATTCTATTTTAAAGGTATGGTGTTATGATGAATTTTATTGGATGATTTCACTGGAAATCCAATTTTCAAAGCAATTACATCTTTTCTAGTGACATGTAGAGCTCTTTTTCAGAACCAAGGGTGAAGGCAAGCCTGGTTTGAGCAGGGGGTGTGGTGGTCTGTGGCACTGGAGACGTCTGTTAGCAAGGGGGAAAGAGTCTGATGTGATGGTTCGCCCTCCAACACTGACTATTGCAGAGGGAAAGCTCAGGAGCGCGAGCCTGATAGCCACCCTCTGCCACCAGGTATGCCTGGCGAAGAGTGGCAGGTCTAGTCTTAAGCCATTAATATCTATTATTTCTATTACCCATTATGATCACTCTGGGAAACGCTTCAGTTCTAAATTCATGAGCTTCCCAGCAGCTACAAGGGAGAACAGGAAATTGCCTCATAACAAACCCTTTCCACAACCGGGATGGCCGCTTGATTCTTTCCAACTTACTAAGAACTTTACTGTTCCCCTTTATTCTTTTCTTTCTTTTTTTCTTTAAGGGAATGGGATCAGTGAGATAATTGGCTCAAGAATCTTCCAGATAATTGTGACAATTTCAAACGTATTCTAAAATTCCCTCCTAGCACGAAGGCACTCCAGCCTGGTGTACGGGCTCATTCCTCTCCACCACGACCTCAGATGTGCGGCTCTACTCCGCTCCAGGCTACGGCAGACTTTATGAGAACCATTTAAAATGGTCAAGGGCATAAAGGAAATATATGCGGAAGGAGGGGTCTTTTTATATCCACTCTATTCAAGTCGGGACCCAGCCTGACACTGAAATACACGTTCTCCGTGTAATTTATAGAGAGAATGTAGTTACTGAGTCTGAAAAATATCAGATCAATAGCCCGGGAGACAAACGATGACATAACTAACTTCCCTCCCACAGCTGACAGGTGGGTAGGACAGTGACAGCGTGCTGTCCACTCTGCGTTCAAGAGGACAGGAACAGGAAGTGGAAACGGGCGTGAGGCAAGTGCCTTTCCCTGACCATTTACCTCTCCTTGTTGCTGATGGCACCTTCCTCTCTCAAGACAGACAAGTATTCCTTTTGAAGTGTCATTTTTAGGTGGCAGGAAAATGTTTTTGTCACGTTAATTATGGAAAAGAACTTGGGTCCTCCATGGAACTACACCAGAGAGAGTTTGTTTCATAGTTATTTTAGGAAGACTTAAGATGATAGCTACATTTGCTAATATTTTTCTCACTAGAGAATCCTTCATGATGCCTTAATATGCCAATTATATATTTTAGATGGAAGCCTAAAGGAAGGGTCTATACAGAATTTAAAATGAAATAATCTGAAGTCAACTATTTCTCATTTGTTAATGCATTTAAGAAACTATTAAGCAGACAGAGAGATAGGATTCCGTTTTGTGTGTTTTAAATTTTTCTCTAAAATCTATGCTTAGCTATTTTTCCTGGAGTCTTTAGTAGGCTTTTCTGGGGGTGAAGTTAGACAGTAAGGATCAGCCTTTGCAGTGTTTTGTATCTGTGTTTATAGAGACAGCCATGGAAGAGATTCCATGCCGCCTAGCAGGAACACATAGACATTCATTCATGAACCCAGTGAATACAACGTCCAGGCTCAAGACCCTGCCCTCTGTTCGAACCTGCATATCGGGCCTGGCGACCAGGAGCACAAGTCTCTTACACTCCTCGCTTGACAGCAGAGCCACGGCCTCTTCCCGGTTCTGGATGTCTTCCCCATTTATCTAGAGAACAAATGCAAGTGGCACATTAGTTTCTATTTCCACAATGCTGCACACAATAAATGGCAAATATCAGCTCATTTATGGTGAATGTATGGACAATGAAACTCCCACAATGGGCTCATCTTCGCCCCTCCGTGGAAAGTGCCTTCACTCAATTACACGCGCGCTGTAAGAGCCGTATCGATCCCTGAAGGATGGTGGACATCACAGGAAGCAGTTATGTTCATAAATGTCCAACCTGCGCCCTGGCAACATACATCTAGCAACACAATTAACCAGCCCCTGACAGGTGACGTTCATCTTTCTCCGCTCAGAGTAATGGAAGTGTCACTCTGAGATAATAGTGCTGGAGGAAGCGGCTGGCAGTTCCGCAACTGAAATCCTTCATCCTGCACGCTCCCGGGAGCCAATTAGAGAGCCGCGGAGGACCCCTGAGCAGGCTGCGCTCCCAGACTGCTGCTGACCTGGGCTCAGTTAATCACTTCGTGTTTGGGTGGGAGCCTGACTCAGTTGTCCAAACATCACTCCAGTTATATCCCAGATGAGTCTCATCCAAAAAGAGAAGAGCTCTTTAGGACCCTGTTCCCTACACTTGACTCCTTCCAAGGGTTTACCCATTTCCTCTTTCAAAAAAAAAAAATCACATGCAATATTTTAAGTATACTTGGAAATTTTAAAGATTGAATCAAGTAAAATTGACTTTTATCAAAAGAGGGAAAGAAACCAACCTTTTGTGAGCTTTATATTGTGCAGAAAAAAAAAATCCTACAACATTCAGACATGCCCACATTTTTAAAACAGAGTAAGCATCCTTGAACTACAATTTTGTGTTCAGATGTATTTATTTTTAATTTAGCAAATTTTCCTTTGGATGCTTAAAATCATTTTGTTTTATTGATTTCTCAAATTCATAGAGGCAATGTTTTCAATCTCTAGCATATTATCAAAAAATGTGGAAGTTTCACACATAGAGGAAAGTCCCTAAATGAACACTAAATAGGAAAGAGATGTGGCCATGCTACTAGCCAGGTTCTCTCTCCAGCAACTTCATCTTTTCACCCAGAGTTTCCACTTGTGGGTCTCTGGGATTCTGGTTGCTCTACAAGGACAGACAGGGTTATCAGAAAACAGGGAAATCAGTCTTAGAATCTCACTTTGGACCACTGAATCATCCTTATCCCTAAACCCGTATTAGAGATGCTTAGGAAAGCAGAGCACAGGAGAAGAAAAGCACCCAGCTCACATCTCATGCTCTCATCAAAACAGCTGCCACCTCCGTTTCTTGCTTGTCTGTACATAGAAGCCCCAACAGTCGTGGGTTTCATGTGTATTCCTTTTTATTCCTAGTTCTCAAACAAGCCTTGTCCAGCTAGGACTGTGGTTTTAACAGACTATGGCCTTTACCTCTTTTGGTCTAAGGGCTTCCGGTTATTCCATGGCACTTCTTAGTTTAATTGCAGCACAACTGTCTCGTGCTAGGCATATTTGATTCTAAATGTCCTGTGATTTCCGATATGGCTAAGCTCCATCTTTTTGTCTGGGATTTAACACTCACTACTTTCCCCTCTGGCTTTCACTCAAACTTATGCATACTTTCCCTTTCATCACCCAGATTCCCCTGCTATCACTCTGCTCCTCATCCTCACGACCCTAATGTTGCTATCGTGTTTGCCAACGTAGACTAGATGCTCATAGTGGCTTTTTCAGAGGGTCGTGGTAAAGGGCAACTATTTGCCTGGCATAATTTCAGCGTATGCCCCTATAGATGCACAAGCTGTATTACTCTATCTATCTATCTATCTATCTATCTATCTATCTATCTATCTATCTATCTATCTATCTATCTATCTATCTGTGTGTATAGTATATATATTTAATCCACTGTGAAGGCAAATTATGTCCTGCTAAGTAAAGACAACAGAGTAAAATCTACAAAGACTTATTTATGTAGGAGTAGGCCTGTTTCTGTCTAGACAGGTATTTATTTTTGATGTAGTCTCAACGTTTACGAGGACACCAACACAGTGGCATGTTTACTTCTCCATCCCTCTGTAGTTGACAGTCAGCCTTCTTCCTTGTAATCTCATAGTGGCCTGCATCTTGACTTCTAGGATTGCTGGTAAACACAAAACATTTGCTGTGGAAGTCACTCACCTTCGGGATCACACGGGATGAAATGAAGCCACCGCAGAAATTTGCTATTAAAATATTATTTGCTATTTTCTTTTTCAAAATAAGGGTCACTTTATCCAACTGGTTGGTAGATTTCTGTATTCTCGGGATTTTAGTTTGATGTTCAAACTGATATAAAGCAAGAAATGCGGCTGTGTGTTTCAGCAAGGAGCCCTCTCAGAAATGAGAGATCTGAGGAGGGGAATCTGATAGAGCTCTCACCCTTCAGCTGCCTTTGTTCCTGGAATAATGGCTTGTGGTTGCAAAGCTGCTAGTGGGGAAACAGCTTGCTCTTTCCCAGGAAGACACAGTGCATCAGAGAGAGGAGAATGATCTCCAGTCCTGTCCCCCTCGGCTTCCTGAAGGACATTTGGCTTAAGAAAGAAGGGATGAAAGTCTCAGGGAAAACAATATGATAATGTCGTTCAAAATGAGGTTAATTTTTGTATAGAATAGATTTAGACCTCATATCTTCTGTGTATAAACATGCAAATATTCATTCCAAAATGGGTATTGTTGGGGCAGGGGAAAGTAAGTATGTCTTTGTGCTGGATGAGAGAAATGAACCAAGCTTTCATTTTAGGTCTGATCTCCAGCAAAGGGAGTGTGTCGGGGAGCAATGCCCAAAGATCTGTAAGTGGCATAATATGGTTTTCCTGCTTGCATATACCAGTATGTAGGCTTCGGTAGTGTTGTACCTGAGACAGATGGACATCTGAAATGTTGGCATCCAACTACTTTTGATATTTCTAATGAAAACCTAAGCATCTTGGCAAAAAAAGAGGACTAAAATGCATGTGTATTTAATAACTAAGAGAGGGAAGGGCAGGGGTATATGCTGATACAAAGGGGCTAGAAAAGACTAGGGGAAAACCATTGTCCAAAGAGAGGAAATCAACACATAGGAAGTCATGCTGTATGCCAGTTCAGATATAGTGCTGAGAATGCAGACAGCTCACTCAAAGGCTGTCATCCCATCATTCCGTCTGGCAGAGCCTTCACAGAAGGAATCTGTAGGCACATAGTTGGCTCTTTGACCAGCGTGACAGCAGGTTGCTTACAGGGACTCTTCTATGCTTATGCCTCCAAGGAGACAGTGGGGCATGGTACTGTCTCCTTTCAGGAACCGGTTGTTTGTATGACATTTAACAATTGCAACCTGACTCAGAAATGCCTTCTTTGGCTCTATAATTTTTTTCAGGTAAATTTCAGGAGCAAGATGGATCTAAGTTATTGTCAATGGCATGGCAGATAGAACCACCCAGCACTTTGAGAAAAAATATATTAGAACCGGAAAGGCTGATTCATGTTCATGTTTTTTCCTTCTGCATGGTCCTTTTCTGATGTCTACCAACTGTGAGTCTGTGAGTGTGTGTGCATGTGTGTGTGTGTGTGTGTGTGTGTGTGTGTGTGTGTGTGTGTGAGAAGAGAGAGAGAGAGAGAGAGAGAGAGAGAGAGAGAGAGAGAGAGAGAGAAGAGAGAGGAATGGGCATCATCAGAAAGTCATCTAAGATATCTATGGTATGCTAGATGAAGAAAATATTAGCTCCACAATGAGGGCAGACTCATAAATACACTCCCCTTAGGCCATCATAAATAGACAATTAAAGCCACAGCTTCTTTAAAGAGGTTAATTTAAATAAACGCCAACCCAGAAACCTTATGGATAAGAAGTAATTCCTCTGTTTTCTCCATTGCCCTCTCTCTGGGAAAGGAGTCATTAATTGTTCATTATAAGGTATCCCATAATCTCCTCACCAAACAGATGGGAGCTATTTGTCTGTGGGTACAATTTTGTCACAGTTTTATTTAATATAAATTTCACCATCACCCTTAAGACACTTTGCTTCCTATGTGTGTGAGACAAAATTGAATTCTAGGCTTTTTAATGTGATGTGTGTGTGTTCATTTAGTTTGCAGTATTTGTCACAGAATGTAAAATAATCTGGCAGAAAACAGCACTTTATCAACCCTGCCATTGTTTCTTCAATGAACTAATTCCATTAAGGAATTCTTTATTATTCCATAGGCGTTTTCCTTCAAAAATAAATCTGCATACAAAATAGCTAAGAACTTAGAAGCTTCAAAATATGCGGTCTCATGGAAACACATGCACTCCCACCCCTTTCTATCCAGTTAGCCACAGAACTAAAGGATGTAATCTTATTAAATGTAATTTTAAAAACGGTGTTTGCCAATGAGAGAAGAGCCGGCTGGAAAGTTGGAAGGGAGCCAGGTGATGGTATAAGACGAGGAGTGTGTGGGAAGAGGAGGAGGCAGCGGCTGGAAGAGAAGGAGGCAGGAGCTGGAAGAGGAGGAGGCAGGAGCTGGCGGGGACAGCAGGGAAGATGACAGTGGATAGATTCGATACCTCAACATGTGGCTGAATAGGATGGCCACTTTGTGGGCACGAATCCTTCCAAGCTTTTCGAATACTCAACATCTTACTGTGTGTTAGTGCCTAATGACCTGAGAGCCAAGAAGTCACACTGTTTGGGTGAGCTGGAGATATTAATAAGGCAACAACACAGTTAATAGTTCAATTCATTTGAAAAATAGAATATTCCAACCTTCCATTATCTATAGTAAACACTAACTTCTTGTGTAGGTTACCCTAGTATAGCTTCTCTGCAGATTTTATTCATCTGTCCCGAATGCCTGTTTCATTCATTGACATGTGTGTGTGTGTGTGTGTGTGTGTGTGTGTGTGTGTGTGTGTGTGTGGATGTTGAACATGTGTCTCAAAACAAGGCCATGTCTAGATTGCCAGACAGACATTTTATTCCCCTGATGTATCCAACAATGGACACAGGTCCATTTGCTTAACTACAGGCCACCACTCATAAGCCTTCCTGCATTGCATACTCTTGGAGTTTTCTGGAAACTGCTTGGACCCTAAATTATCACAGACTCATACCTTTTATTCTTTCCTAATTAGAACCCTAGAGGGTTGTTGGTGGATAGGATCTGTGGTATCAAGCTAAGGAAAAGAAGGAGTGGGAGCCTGATGGGGGTTAGCAAGGTTGCCCTGGGGGCTGGCAGGGTGAGACACCAAGCAGCTTAGGGACCCCTCCATAATGCCACGCTCTTCTGCCATCATCGGTGTGAGCTTCTGTCTTCCCATTTAGACAGGGCAGGGTGCCCCTAGTGCATCTTGTCTATTTCTGAAGCTCAGAGTTGGAGTAAAGAGTTGAGTCTAAAGCAGCATCTTCTGGGCATCCACTCCTAGCTGGAGAGATGGGAACTCTGGATATGGTACCATCTCTAGGAGCTCTGAGGACTTTTAAGTGGGTACTCCTTCAAGCAACCATGCTCGTACCTCTCACTCTGTTTTACACCTGCGACTAAGAACTCAGCTCATCACTTTCATTTGGGGATTGACCTGAAATTTAGTCTTGTGTGGATTCTTCCAGTCGTTCTTTAAGGCGAAGACTCCGAAGAGATACCATGAGCAGAGGCAGGTTTAGAACAGGCCTTGGGCTTTCTGTGAACCGTCATCAGGCAATAGGACTCTTTCCAGCCCTGGACCTGCCTATGATTAGCTCACTGTTTCATATTGCTCAATCAACTAGAATGTTTTCGTATTTCTCTATGGAGAAGAAATCACAGCTCTTCCATCTGGCCTTGGTAGCTCCCCCATAAGCCACGAGTGAAAGCTGCTTTGGACTTGTAGAGATTTGTATAGTAAGGGAACAAATGGATCCATGTTCAAGTAGTTTATTCTGGAAAAGACTGCCATTGCTGCAGCTAGGAGTAACAGCTACTGCTGATGACCAGCCATTTATCACCATTGTGCTGAGCACACTGCACCCAGCTCATGCAACCTTTGCAACAACAGCAGGTTATATACCTTACGATAAGAAAACGGGCTTACATGGAGGAAGGCAGATAGCATGTCAAAACCAGTAGTGGAACCGGAAGGCAAAACACAGCCATCTCATTCCATGGATCTCAATAATTATTAGCTAATAACTATTGAAAAAAGTAAACCACCTTTACTTTGAAATGATAGCATTTTGTTTTATAAATGATAATATGCAAAAGCCACGACAAGCTCTTTTCCTCCTAACATTTTATAAGAACCAGGATAAAATAAAAGCGGTTAGACTGCCTATGGGAAACTCGAGAAAATAATCCCATCGCATACTTGTAAAATACGATCCCCTTCTCGAATCCGGCCATCCTTGGCAGCAATGCTATTTGGGTCAACCTGTAATAGAAAAAGCATATATCTTCAGGGCCATACGCTATCCTTCTAAGAGTTTAAAATGCAGTTTAAAACATAGTACCTTAAGATAGTATAGTTTTAGACAATATTGGCTCGATTCTCTATTGATTTATGATAGGGTTATCTCATTTTTTCTCTGTCAGAATCACTAATTCTAGAGCTGTAAATGAATATCTTTAGAGTTAGCAACAATAAAATGGACCAGGCAGACCTCATTTACAGGTCATTTTTCCGTCCCCTCTCCCTCCATCTGGGCCCTCCCTTTTCACATCCTTTCTGTCATTTCTGAAGCCCAGTTGTCAGATAGTCTTTAGCTGACAGGATTGCTGTGACGTCATTAACGCCAGGACTTTTCTGGACCTAGGAAATTTACATTACACTAAGGCGACCTGTAAATAATCCTGGAGATGTATTTGGGAAGCTGATTGATATCTTAAGTCCATCCATACTTAGTAAATGGATTTTAGAGCCACAGATATATTATTTTATAAGAGATATTTAATCTATATTGTTCAAGAATTGAAAAAACCTATCTGTACATCCTGTTACCTGGCGCCACTTTACATATAGTGTTAATTATATCAACCTTGCATTATTACAACGAACAGCTATTTACAGCTCTACTAAGAATGTTCCAGTATTTTAAGAGGCCACACCCGAGTGAAGGCTTTCGGTTCATTGGGGGTTTTACCTAGTTATCATTATAGTTTTATCTATCCAGTCCCTGTGAGAGTTTCAAGTCATTTCTAGACTTGGCTTATTCCATCAGTGATTCTTGCCTGAGTATTTCAAGTAGTGCCTGAGGTTGATCTGCTCAGTCCCGACACTGCATGTTATTTGGGTCCCGGCTGAGAACTGAGAATGAGATGACGAGTCAGGCACGGAAATTCTTTGCGCATACTCAAGAGGGATGAGGACAGCTCTTCACAAAGGCACGTGCTTAGTTTCTGTGGCTTTTTTTTTAATCACCTTTGAAAAGAGAGATTTCAAACCTGATCTATTTAAAACGCTAAATGGAGACTTAACTAGAATGAACAGGATTCTATTATCAATGATGTGTCCCTTTTTTAAGGCCATCCATTACATGAAACTTTGTCCATAACACTGTAATCAAATCACCCACAAAACTGCCTGCTTCTGTACACACATTACAGACAAGGTTTCAGCGGGTGTGTCTTGCTCCCCCATTCCTCGGTGAAGAGGGGTCACCGGAGTCATTCATTTGAAAGAAGTCTCCAAATGAAGTACACTCTGCAGAATTATCCAGCTGGGAAGGAGGCAGCAAAATCTTTGGTAAAGAGAGAAAGAAAAATCCCATTCCGTGTTTTCAACGTTGTGCTGCTCCCCAGGTGTTTCAGTGGCAGATCTCTTACAGAGTTGCACAGCCCAAGCAACTCTGCAGAAAACTGTTGACTGAGTTACACTGCTTAACACTGTATCCATCATGGCTCCGGCTGCAGAGAACACTAGCTTCTAGGCTGTCTAATCCTAACAGACATTTCTGTAGGAACTAAGTTATGGAATCTGCACATCTTCATGGGTGGCGGCAAGCACAGGGTTAAATCATAAGTAGTTTTAATTGAAAAAATACATACCATTTTACATTTTCTAAAATGATCTACTTTTCCAGATATCTATTGCAGTAAATTCTGCTTGGCAGTCTTTCAAGCTCACACTAAAATGGTGACTCAAAAGTAGTTCTTTGCCTCTTGAAAATGATCATGTGGTTGGATAAAAGAAATGGACAGATGTACTTCCTGGGTATTTAAATCTGTCCACGCCATCAGCAGAGTAAAGGAGGTGATTATTATGACTATTAGTTTAAAATAATTAGGCAATACTGCTGTTAGCAGAGTATACAGGATGCAATGGGACGGAAGGACAAATGTTTGGGGACCAGAGCTCAGCTCAGCCTGCTGCTCTCTTGTGGGACCTTCCGGGAATTTATTCCAATTTAGACAGTGTTACTACTTTCACGCTTTTTCTTGCTGGGATTCTGCAGGGAAAGCCTCCATGCTAAACAAGCTGATGATAATTGCATTACTTGGGCAGCATAATTTGCTTCCCTAATTGAAAGTGGCAAGAATTGGAAGGCGGCCAGTTCTTCACATCCAGGCCTTGCGAAGAGGCTTTTCTCCTCCTGAGCCCTTTCAAGTTATCTCTCCCTGCTCCCTCCCTTGAGGATCCTGCAGGTCCTCTCCACAGCATCTCTCACCTCGCTGACATAAATGCCCATGTCTTCTTCGTCATCGGTTCGGTAGCAGACTGTCAGGCCCAGCTTCTCTTGACTGCTAACACGACACAGCTCAACCTCCTGAGAGAATGCATGCGTATTGAGACATTAATCTCAGCGTGCAAATAAAAGATGCAGTTCTGGTCACTGTGAGACATTTTAAGCATTATTGCTAAACATCTGAAATTAAACTTTCATAACAAAAACCACTGAAATTTACATTTATCAAGTATTTCTGTGTAGTCCAATCAGCATTTCAGGTTTTCATTTTGTAGTTGGAAGTATGCAGAATCACATGAATTCACACATAAAACTGCATAGATTATTAAGCTGGAATCATAAACTACTTGAGGATATCAAAGAAGGTAGAAAAAGCTTCACAAATATTGTTACTGCATTTTCCTCTGTAATGTAATAAAATGACATTAAGTTTGAACAAAACGAAATGACTATACTGAATCTTTTTGTCCGTTCTTTCTCTGAGCTTGTAAAGTGTGCTAAGAAGCGAAGGTTTGTGTAGGTCAAGTTAAAGTTTTCTATTACTCTACAGCAACCCTCACCCTTGGAAAGAGAAGGGTTCATCGGCTGAAGGGAGAGATATCAACTGCCATATGGGGCAGGGGGATGATTCAGAATGCAACAGTGAATGAGCGAGAAAATCCATTCACTTGACATGCACTGCTAAGGGGCTGGGAATGTCCGCCTCAGGTAATGTGTACTGAATCCACTTCCTGATTTATGTTCAGAAAAATAATAATTTCAGTTTCGTATAATGAAATGGGCTTGGGCCACTTTCTGACACAAACCAGGATAAATCACACAATTCCAGGTGTTAAAAGACAAATTGCAGCTGCAATCCTGGGGAACTTGTTTCTATTGTGGAGAACATAAGGCCTATTCCTGAAGAATCAGAGGAGGGAGAAGGGTGTAATTTGGAAGAGAAGCCTGGAGCAAGGCTCTTGAATGCAGCCCTGTAGAGTGATGTGATTCCCAGTTCTATGAATGCTCCCCCCTCTTCATTGCCCCAAAAAGCAGGTGTTCATCATAGACTCAGTCACTACCAGGAAGGGTGCTGTCATTCCTTCCTAGTCTTTCCCTGTCTGTGTATTATATTTTGTAAAAACAAGCCATAATTAAGAAGCCTTTCATTTTTTGATGGGAAATGTATGTATTTGTGTGTGTATAAAATGAATATGAAGGCTAATAATATAATGATATGACCATATATGTCTTTCCCAAATTGGATGTAGAAATCCTAACCCTCAATGCATGCCGTTTTGCAATTAGGAGGTAGGACCTTTGGAAGGTAATGAGTAGTAAGGACATGAATGCAATTAGTGCTCCAATCAAAGGGGCAGAGTGCACAGTTGCCCTGAATCATGCAGACCTCAGGGAGAAGGTACCCTGGGGGAGGAGGAGGGCCCTAAGAGCCACCACACTGCTTCTGAAAGGATCCTGAACCTTCCAGCTCCAGCACTAAAAAAGGTGTTTGAGCTTCATGAGTCTTTTGATTTCCAGTGTTTGCTACGGCAGACAGAAAGGACTAAGACAGCAAGTCCTAGCTCAGCTGCCCAAGAACTGAAAGAGCAGTCCTAAATACAGAAAAGTTCACTGGACTACAAGCAATAGGGTGCTTTCTACAGCATTTAGTAAAATTTGGAGAAGTCCCCTCCCTTCAGTTTAGTCTATCAGAGACGCCCTTGTCACTGAGTAACAACTGTTTGTTTAAACGATGTGCTGTAAACTATGGGTAAATCATTAACGAGACCACATACTAGCATAAACTGCAATGACCAATAACTTCATAGACAACAGCAAATAAAACAAAATTTAGTCCTATACCCTAAGACAAGTGCTGCAAATTAGAGCAAAATGAAACTTCAGGGAGAATAAGTGTGCTGAGGTGCTGGAGTTACTATAGCTGCTTCTGAAAGCCAGCTGAATGAGAATACCAGCAAACATGCCAAAATGGGTGGAGAAAAGCCCACCAAGCTTCAACCACACAAAGAACTAAAGGAAACTGCAGGCAGGAGAGATGGTCCTTCCCAGGAAAGAGCACACCAGTTGGATGTTCACTGTCAAACGGTCAGCTCTGCAAAACATACATACAGCTGGGAATGGTGGTGCACATCTCTAATCCCAGCACTCGGAAGCAGAGGCAGGTAGATCTCTTTGAGTTCGAGACCAGTTTACATAGGGAATTCCAGGATAGCCAGAGCTATATGGTGAGACACTGTCTCAAAACCAAAACCAAACCAAAACAAATCAGAAAACAAAAAAGAAAAACAAGTAACATTATATGGAACATTAAATACAACAGGTTATAGGTTGGGATATATTTGTATATACAAATATATATATGCATATAATAACAATTAATGAAAAAGAAGTCTTGAAGAACAAGGAGAGATATGAGGGAGCCTTTGAAAGGAGGAAAGAGAAAGGAGAAACATTGTAATTAAATTACAATTTCAAAAATAAACAACAATCCTACCAAATTGTCTGGGGAGTAGAGAAAGGTGGGAAATCCCTTACCCTCTGAAAACAGGAAACATGTTTTTGTCACCTGGAGAGGAAATGCATACACCAAGCAAGGGTTTCCCCCAAGTTGACAGTGGTTCATAGTGCCATAGGCTGAGCTCCTAACCAAATCCATATTTCTCAGCAGGAGTCACAGCCACAGAGCTGTCTCTTCCAACAATAGTATAGTGAGCAAAGAAGCCTGCTGTTCTTAAGAGGTCTCCAAGGAAACCTGAGCACACTGCAGAGAGATGCCTTTGGAGCCCTTCAATCAGAGCCATCAGAGGTCCTTATGGTCTTCCAAAGGGAGGAAGGCTGATGTCCCATGCTGGGGAAGGCATGTGCCTCTGGGTGCACTTCTCAGTGTTTGCTCAGAATTCTCAGAGCTCCCGGTTCACTTTGGGGTCTGTCTACAAGAGGCGGATCTGAGTGCTGTGTGAGAGGATGGAATGAATACATTAACCACAGAACCACTGGATCACCCACATGGCGTCCATTCCCTAAAACGGCAAAGTAGCTGCCTAAGAATTTAAAGGCAAGACATTAAGACCTTGAGGTAAAAATACTATTACTATTAAACCTACGTGGGCCGGGTGGTGATGGCTCACACCTTTAATCCCAGCACTTGGGAGGCAGAGGAGAGCAGATCTTTGTGAGTCTGAGGTCCGCCTGGTCTACAGAGTGGGTTCCAGGACAACAGGGGCTACAGAGAAACCCTGTCTCATAAAAACAAAAAACAAAACAAAAAACTTTGTAAACAAAAAACACTATGTAAAGTGAGCATTAACACTGTCTGTTTGTCTAGGTTTCCAGTAGGCTACTTTCTGAGAAGGCCTATACTCTCCCATATCTAGCCAGCTGCATTTGTCTTTCTGCACAGGTGTTTTAGGCTTCCTGTTTAATCACACGACCAGCAAAATCTGGTATTTGGGGTGAGATTCTCTTACAAGTGTACTTGAGAAAAAAAACTGATAAATAAATCCTCTTTAAGAGGCTCATTATTATAATTCATGTAAAATATGGTGTAATGGTACAATTTTATGAAAATGATTTCTTTACATCCAAAACATTTAACTTTGGGCAGAGCATAAAGCCAAGTCCACAATAAACTATAAGATCATTTACGAATATGTACTTGAGGGGGGATAGAAGGAGAGAGTACTGGGCAAGATGACTGGAATTGGGGGGCTTGGGGGTGATGAGGAAACCTAGTGCAGTGGAAAGTCCCTGGAATCTATGAGAGTGACATTAGTGAAGTCTCCTAGTAATGGGGAACACAGAGCCCAAAGTGGCCATTTTTTGTAACTAGGCAAGTCTCCCAGCAGTGAGACTGGGCATCAACCCAGTCACAAAACCTTCAACCTACAAGATGTCTTGCTTTGCGAGATGTGCTAGGATAAAGATGGCTGATGTGGGAATTCCTTCTGTATATGTGTTGCTTTTATTGGTTAATGATTAAAGAAGCTGCTTTGGCCTGAGATAGAGCAGAATAGAGCTAGGTGGGAAAGCTAAACTGAATGCTGGGAGAAAGTAGGTGGAGTCAGTGAGACACCAGGTAGCTGCTGGAGCAGACAGATGCCAGAGCTTTGCCTGGTAAGCCCACAGCCACATGGTGATACACAGATTATTAGAAATGGGTTAATTTAAGATATGAGTTAGCCAGAAATATGCTTAAGATATTGGTCAAACAGTATTGCAAATAATATAGTTTCTGTGTAATTATTTCAAGTCTGGGTGGTGGGGAATGAATGAGCAACCTCAGTCAACAATTGGCCCCCAATGTGGCCAACTAAATCCACTTAAAACCTGAGAGTTAGATCAATGACTGGTCTAACTTGAGGCTCACACCAGGAGAGGGAGCCCACACCTGACACCACGTGGATGACTAGAAACCAGAGGCTGGGCAGTCCCAGAAACCCAGGATAGTAGAACCAAATACGACTGAAAAAAAAAAGTCATAGATCAGTACCTAGTCCAACTGTGTTCGGAAAGGCATCCTCCAGCAACTGATGGGAGCAGAGGGAAACACCTACTGCCAAACACTAAGTGAAGTCGAAGAACCCCACAGAAGGGGTAGGGGAGGAAGGATTTAGGAACCAGAGGGGTCAAGGACACCACGAGAACACAACTCACAGAATCAACTAAGAAAGATGATAGGGGCTCACAGAAACTGGAGCAACAGTCACAGAGGCTGCATGGATCTGAGTTAGAAACTCTGCATATAAACATTATGTTTATATAGTGTTCTTGTGGGGCTCCTAATAGTGGGAGTATGTGGTATTTCTGATGCTTTTGCCTGTGTTTGGTTTTGGGACCCTTTTCCTCCTACTGAGTCACCTTGTCTAGTCTTGGTATGAGAGTTTGTGCCTGGCCTTATTGTAATTTGTTGTGACATGTTTGGTTGATACCCCTGAGATACACCTCCTCTCTGTCTGAAACGGAGGAGTAGGTGTAGGACAAACTGCAATCAGGATGAAAAGGATGTGAAAAATAAAAATTTAAAAATATTATTAAAATATATATTTAACTTGCTTTTCTACTGTGTACTCAGCCTTTTTAAAGTTAGCCTTCATTTGAGAAAATCATGGATCAACCAACCTTACTATGCCTTGGATTGCCTATATAATCAACTTTTCCAACCTAAGCTTTAATCTTCTATTCCCTGATGAAGACTAACATATGTGTATATGTCTGTGTATTGTGGTAATTGTTTGCTGGAAGCATGCTGCAGTTGAATTCAACCTGAAAACCAGTATCTGCCATAAATGCTGTTATCAACACGGATATAGCTTGATATGTCTGTATGCGGTGCCGTTTACAATTCTGAGTCAGGAAAGTTACCTCTTCTTTCGGAAAATTCCTAGAGATTCTGTAACGAGTCCCTCATTCCCTTCCCATACCATGTTCGCTGTGCTGTTAAGTTCAGAGGAAAAATCCACTGTTAAAGACAAACTACGGACAGCAGGATATCAAAAAGACATTCATACCAGACAAGTCATGGATAGACCAATAATCTGATTTACAGACAGATGAAAGACACAGGGAGCGAGGTAGAAAATTCAGACTTGGGTTCAGTCTTGGTCAAATTAATCTAAGAGAAAAGGCTATGTTTTCATTCCTTAACACATAATCATGATTTGGTGTCTCTGGGGTATCTTAAAGGCATTCACTGACAAACTGTGAGGATAGAAGGATATCTCAGTGGTTAAGAACCTTGCCTTCTCTTCCAGAGTGCTCCTGTTTGATTCCCAGCACCCCCTTAGTAGCTTACAACGGTCTGTAGTTGAAGATCTAGGAGATAAGACACTTTCTTCTGAACTCTGACAGCAGTCATACCTGCAGGCAAATTTTCATTCATTTAAAAATAATAAAATAATTTTTTAAAGGTCATGTAAAGTGTGATCCAACAGGGGTTAGTTCACATCAGTGCAGGCAGAAAGCATAGAGCTTTCTCTGTGTGTGCACACATGTTTATGTGTGTGCTTGGGTGCTCGGAAGTCAAGGATAAATGCCATTCTCTTCCTCAATCAGTTCCTACCATTGAAAACATTTTTCTTTATCTTTATGTATTTAATGTATGTATGTGTATAGGTTAGAGTACAACTTGTGGAAGTCAGTTTTGTCCTTCTACCTTTGGTTTCACGGGGTGGGCTTAGGTAGTCGGGCTTGCAGCCTTTAGCAGCTGAGTCACCTTTCCGGTCCCACCTTTTTAGAGCCAGGGCTGGGAGTTCGTTGATTGGCCAGACTGGCTGGGACTCAAGCCCCTGGAATGCTCCTGTCTTAGAGTCCTCAGCACTGGGTTTTCAGGCCCGTGTCACTGTGTAAGGGTTTCTCATTTACACGAGGACAGGAGCTCCAAAACCAGGTCTTCAAGTTTGCATGGCAAGTCCCTCTCCTACTGAGCTGGCTCCTCAGCCACACATAGCTTTAATTCATGGACTGAACACCAGGGGTAGAACTTCAGGCCATGAGAGAGACCCCAGTATAATGGATATCACAATTTACAAGCCAGAGTACCCAGCACCAGTGTAGATCTGCACCCCTTCCTGCAGTGGCTGCACAGTTCACAGTGGTCCATGGAAACACACACTTCAGAGGGAAGGTTCTATGACAAAGGCACTTCAAAGCAGCTGCCAGCAACACATTTCTCTGAGGTCAGGGGAGCTGTGCAGATGGTGTGAGGTGATTCTCTTGCAGAGACCCCATTCAGCACTCCTACGCAGGGCCCAATAGCTTCCGAAGGAATGCTTCCGGTAATGCATCAGGCTTCCCTTCATCTTCACACCCATCTCTCTCTGTCACTAGGAATCCACTTGAAAAACATAAAAGTGAAAAGCTGCTGGATCCCCCACAGAGATAACTCATGGGTGTCTGCGAACTTCAGGCCTCCTGCACTGATGGCGATAGCGGTGTTAACATCGCATTGTGTCCCAAATTGGTGCTCCAACAGCCGTGTTTACTTCACTATGAGCAACCTTCAAAATGCCATGCTCTGGGAATGGATAAGTTTCTTTAAAAAAAAAAAAGCAAACTATGGCATTCATTCCTGTGGGGATTGGATTGTTGTGGATGGAGGTTGGAAAAGATCTAAGAAGAGCTTGCTGTGATATAGCCTAGCCTTTGGACAAGAGGGAGCGTTTTTAACGATGGGATATCGTCTCACCTAGCCAGAGTCACTCCATCTTTATCACCAAATAAGGCGAGAGACTGCAAGTGAAAGAGGAAGATTGCACAGTGTGGGAAATGCAAACTAACGCAGGCTTTTGGAAATCAGTATGGAGGGTTCTCAATCCCCGTGTGACCCAGCTCTCTCGCCATGCAGTAAACATCCAAAGGAAGAGGAATCAGTGCCACAGAGGCGCCAGCGTCCCATGCTGATTGCAACACTAGTCATAATCACCATAGCACGGGAACAATCATGACCCAGAAACCAAAGAATGGATAAAGGAAATGCTGTTTATATAAATCCCGGACTATGGTTTGGCTGTCAAAACATTCTGTCATTTGCAGCATGGATGGAGGCCACGATGGCAGGTGAAATGGCCCTCACCAGAACAAATGCTGAGTGTTCTTATTTATATGGGAATAAAAAATAGATCCCATAGAAGTAAGAGAGAAGAGTGTTTCCCAGAGCCCGTGGGCATGGGGAGAGGGAGAGAGTGGATAATTCACAGACAGAAGGGTACAGCAGTGTGCTTAGAGGAATACCTCCCACGGTGTGGCTGAATTCTTGTGGTTGTCAGTAACTGGTTGAATATTCCAAAATAGCTAGTAGAAAGGATTGTGAATGTTCTCAAGATAACAAAATGACAAATGTCTGAAGTAGTGGATTTTGAATTAAATTGCCTCAATCATCACATATTAGATACACATTTTAAATATCATATTTGACTCCAGAAATATGCACAATTATGTGCCCAGGACTCTATAAAGATGATACCACCTAAGACTCTAAGTCATTGTGGAGAGGATGCCTGAATTGGCCTTTCCTTGTAGTCAGATTGTTGACTAACTTAAATGTCACCATAGAACCCACATCCAGCAACTCGTGGAAGCAGATGCAGAGATTCACAGCAGAGCACTGGGCTGAGCTCCCAAAGTACAGTCGAAGAGAGGGAGGAGTGAGAATAAAAGCAAAGAGTCAAGACCATGATGAGACACCCACTGAAACAGCTTACCTGAGCTAACGGAAGCCCACTGACTCTAGCCTGAGAGTGGGGGAAGCAGCATGGGACCAAACTAGGCTCTCTGAATGTGGGTAACAGTTGTATGACTGGGGCAGACTTTGGGGCCACTGGCAGTGAGACCAGGATTTATCTGTACTGCTTGTACTGGCTTTTTGGAGCCCATTCTCTTTGGATGGATACTTTGCTCAGCCTGGATATAGTGGGGAGGGCCTTGGTCCTGCCCCAAAGCAATGTGCTAGACTTTGGTGGCTTCCCATAGGAGGCCTTGCCCTCTCTGAGGTGTGGATGGGGTGTTCAGGTGGGGGGGGATAGATGGAAGGGTAGGGAGAAGGGGAGGAAGTGCGAGCTGGGATTGGTATATAAAATGTAAAATGATAACTTTTTTAAAATTAATTAATTAAAAAAGAATATATTTATTTTGGAAAGCATCAGAATTTTTACAGAAATCAGTTGTATTAGAATACTTTGAAAAAATTATTTTTTTGTGATGGAGTCTAGGAAGAAATAAAAAAAAAAGAACAACAATAAATCCCATGTTCTGCAGGTAGGACTCTTTATGCATAGTGGCCCCCAGGACTGGGTCACCATTACACAAGCCAGAAGAGTATCCAGGACCAGACAGGACATTCATCTCCAAGGAGATGGGGAACAGAGGGGAGGACCTTTCCCATCACTGTCTTCACTTAATTTTATAATATTGAAGCTAATTAAAGAAATGCCTTGAAAATTATTGAAGAAAAAACTCAGATGAAAACTGTGGAAAGTTGAACCCCTGCAGAGAAGGAACGCCCAAACTTTTCCACTTCAATCCACTAGCTTCCAGGCAGTGGAAGCCCATATCACATCTGCAGGAATATAAACAATAAAACCCCTGGAATGCCCAAGTCCCAGTGATGGCATTGCATTCAGAACAAATTATGCAGCAACAACAAAATCTCATTTCTCAGCACATTGGTGTAGGGAGTAAGGTGGATGGCAAGGTCTCTTTGACAGTATCCTCGATTCTAGTCCATTATCAGCCACTTCTTTTCCCTTGGGATCATAACTCAATTATTACTTGAGTCGACTTTATGAATTCCTTGAGAAATAGATCCAGGTGGTCGGCTCCCGACAGTGGGCTGTGAATCCTCTTAAGTCAAAACTGCTCGTTTTGATTAGGGTTTTAAGCTAAAGAGAACATATTAATTCCCCCTGTGTGAAAACTGAGGTGGAGGCAAGTTCACGACGCTGTTAATCAGGAGGCACCATCGTGAATTTCAGAGCAGGAATACAGGTAGAAATGGAAAACCAAGACACGCTGGTGATGTCCCATCAACTTGTCACTAATTCTGCTCGACTGTACCAGGTGACCGCATGCAACTTGGGTCCACTCGGTTGATCCCCATATCTTGGCTATTGCGATGAGTGCTGCTGTAAACGCGAGAGGCAGGTATCTCTGTAACATATGAATATTTAGCCATGATGGAGTAGCTAGGTCGTATGATAGTCTGTGATGACCTTGTGCTGTCTCCTGTGAGCACAAAGGTGTGCAAGAAAATGGGGGAAAATCTGCCTGTGACAGATGACGTTTGCTGGGTCTTTTGAGGAAATTGCCGCTACTCATAGGTAACTATTTAAAAATCTAGGAATGCAGGGGTTTCAGAGTCGGGTCTTGAATATTGAGTGGAGATTGAAATGGTTATTGATTAGCTTTCTAATGGCATTGCGAACCATCACAATCATTTGTGATGGTTAATTCTCGGAAGTTTTCCATCAGAACCACTTAAAATGCCAACACAATGTACAAGAACTACAATTTGCAGATATGTTTCTGAAAGTTGCTTTATTAGCACATATTAATTGTATGCAACAAAAGGCTTCATAACACATATATTTATAAGTATGTATATAGACTTACATACATGTATATATGGTAATTTTGCTCTCCATTTACTTTGATACACACATAAGGTTCTTATTGTATTTACTCCTCCATTGTCCACCCTGGTCTGCTAACCCTTTTTACCTCCTTTTGGCTGTCAGGTCTCTTTGTTGCTGTTCACCTCCCCACATGAAAGATAATATATGGTATTTATTCTCACAAGTCTGGAGTTTTCTAGCTCCATCCTTTTTCCTGAAGACATGATCTCATTCTTTTTACTGGAGCGTGTGCATCAATGGTTTTTAGTCGTCTGGATGGCACCTGGGCTCATTCCTTGTCTTGGCTACCGTGGAGAATACTGCAGCAGATGGCTCTGCACTATGCTGACTTAGAAGCCTGTGGGTATATACCTGGCAGAAGTGTAACTAGATTATATGTCGTTCTATTTTTAGCTTTTGGAAGAATTGCCATATGTATTTCCATAGTGACTGTAATATTTACATTCACATCAATCGTGTATAAAGTTTCTGCTTTCCCTATATCCTTGCCAAGATTTAAAAAATTTTTCTTGATGACAGCATTCAGCCTGATATAAGAGGGAATCTTAGCATAGTTAACATTTATCCTCGGCTGAGGATGGTGAACATTTTTTTTCTTGTATTTGTTGTGCAGGTGAGAATTGTCTGTTCAGTTCATCTGTTCATTTATTGATTGGATTATTTATTCTTCGAGTGTTTAGTGCTTTTTTTTTTGATAGGGTTTGTCTGTGTAGCTTTGGAGCCTGTCCTGGCACTAGCTCTTGTAGACCAGGTTGGCCTCAAACTCACTGTCTCTGCTTCTGGAGTGCTGGGTTTAAAGGCACATGCCATCACCTCCCAGTCTGTGTTTAGGTTTTTTAAACAATCTCTTTATTAGCATATATACATTGTACATGGTTCTGGGCTTGAAATGGACATTTTCACACTAGCATAAAATACAATTTGAACATCTCTTGGTCTAGGCAACCAGTCTTGTGCTTTAATTGTAAAATGCTTTAAGCACTCCACTTTCTGAGGAGCTCAAATGCTCTCAAATTCACCCCTTTAGCTCCTCTGTTTTTGTGCTCAATATTGAGTCTATGACCTTTCTACTTTTCTCTGTGAATACTTCACTCATGACGTCACCTGATGTCACCTCTGTGCGTACATTGCTTTGAACCCACACATAGACAAAAATGATTTTTTATTAAAATCCATACTTCCTTTGTTCCCTGCACTTCATATCAAGTAGAACAAGGTCAGTTGCTGTTAAGTCTATCCCTTGTAATCCTATCTGAGAAACTGGGAGGTCCTGGGTGAGAACACACACCTCAGCGGCCATGGAGGCTCTGTGGAAATCCACTAGACAAATCTCAGTTGGGGCGGCCTGAAAACCATGGCACCTTCTACACCGGGCTGCTTTTCGACTTCCCATTCTCAAACTTGTCCTTTGAGAATTTTTCACAAAGGGATTTGATTATATATACCCCTCCCTCAACTCCTCCCTATGATGTTATGCACACAAACAAACACACACACACACACACACACACACACACACACACACACACTTGATTCTTGAATGTGTGGCTTCTGCTGGAGTATGGGTTCAGGGACTAAACTTCTAATGAAAAATTCTCCTTCTCCGAGAAGCTATGACTTGATAATTGCTCCACCGTCGACCTCCCTGCTCCGAAGCAGATGAGTGGCTAAGGCAACTGCTTATCTAGTTTCTTTCAAGCTGTTGGGATTTTTTTCTCTTTGTCTCAAACTTCCAATAGTGACTTCTCACCACTAGTTAGTATCTCATCTCAGGCTATTATATCGTGTTATGATGAGCACACCACAACCTCCTACTCTGTCATTTCGTACCCCTCTCCTGCAGCTCCATTGTGATACCTTCTCTCTCCTCATGATTGCCAGTCAGCCTTTTCCATGCTTCTTGAAAGACAAGGAAGCCACAAGATGCAAACTACCTCTTCATCTCTTCAGTGTGTGTCCACATGAACCCTACCCACCCTCAATGCTGCTTTTCTGTTGATGAGAGAGTCTAGCCCTCTCCACTTGTGCCCTGTAAGCCAGGTCTAAAATCTTTTCCCCCTAGGCTTTCCATTATGAAGCTACATCTTTATCCTTGTTGTTACTCCCTCTTTCCTTGGTAAATCATTTCCTTTGACATATGCATTCATGAGGGTACACACACACACACACACACACACACACACACACATTTAATTTAACTCTTATTGGGTAGGGTAGAAGAGAACTCCCAAAGAAGAAGTGCTGGTCGCCTTGAAATTGGGGGTGCTAGAAGAACCCAGCAAAATGTCTTGGAATCAAGAAGGATTGAATTTTCAAAACGAGAAATATTCACCCAGCAAAGGCACCAAGACAGGGAACAATACACCATATCAGAGAAACTTTAGTAGTGACTGCGCTGCAAACAGAATTTAAAACTGGGCTGGATGAGGGGGTCCTGGTGAAAATAAAACTGAAAACTTGGGCCTTGGCCAGATCATGATTATTGTAAAAGACAACCAACTGCAATATGTTAGGTAATCTGAATTCTTTTCTGTGCTGGTTCATAGTCGACTACTCTGACAAATGGTCAGAGTGAGCTAATCAACTTTGAAAATTTAAGCCCATAATTATTTGATATATTTTCTTTTGGGCCTTTGGCTAATACAACACGATGGTTGGAGGACTGGCAAAGCCTATTTACCTCATGGCAGTCCTAAAGAAAGGAGTGACAGAAAAGATCTGGGGTTCCAAAAACTCCTCAAAGACATGTCTCCAACCATATGACTTCCCTCTACTGGGTCTGACTCTGTTAACAACATCTTTATTTACGTCACATGGGTCGTTTGTCCTGCCCCACACCTTTCCCAAACATTCTATTCCCTATTAGCTTTAGAAAGTTTGTACAAATCAAATATTATGCTAAAGTGTTTTGTAAACAATGCCTGCCTTAATTTGAAACCTAGCAATACATAGCCATTGTTTGCGGCCTGTCCAATATTCCTTCACTGTCTTTCTGGAAATGAGATGCTTATTTGTTTGTTTGTTTGTTTTAAGAATTACAGTTTCTTTCACAGTCTATGTGTATGTTTAGGGCCATTTTTTAGCTTGAGGAATGGACACACGACCCAGATATTGATCCATTGAATTTCTCTAGCCCTAATAACCTGTCCAAGAGCAGTACTGGGTCTCATTCAAGGTCATAAAAGCAGGACCATGACTTTCACTAATACAGACTAAAACATTTGTCTTTTTGCACTTGAACTTGCAAGAACGTAGATCAGGGGCAGCTCAAGCTTAATCTTGCCACAACTGATGGACGTGGGTCATTTGTCCATCTGTTGCTTTCATTGGTTAATTAATAAAGAAACTGCTTGGCCTTTGATAGGACAGAAAGTTAGGTAGGCAGAGTAAACAGAACAAAATGCTGGGAGAAAGAAGCAGATTCAGGCAGTCGCCATGATTCTCCTACTCCAGACAGACACAGGTTAAGATCTTTCCTGGTAAGCCAGCTTGTGGTGCTACACAGAATATTAGAAATGGGCTAGCCAATAAAAGGTTAAAACTAATGGGCCAAGCAGTGTTTAAAAGAATACAGTTTCCGTGTTGTTATTTCGGGGCATAAGCTAGCCAGGCGGCCGGGAGCTGTGTAGCAGGAACGCAGCCTACAGATCCCTTCAACTACTACACACGACATGTAGCATCTGGGGAGAGGCTCTGAAAAAGAGCAGATAAAAGTTAACAGCAGGGACAGGGCCACACCCCTACTTGAGGTTATCACCGCACCCCTACTTGGGGTGAGGACAGAGAAAGGCTCCTTTCCCTTACGTGCTTATTTTGGTCTTTTCTTTCTTGAGTTAGTTTTGATTGATTCTGTGACCTGCTGTAAACTTTATTTTATAGACAGGAGAATGAGAGCCCACATGGATATTTGTGGTCACTCATGGGCAGTAACTGATCAGAAGCAGAAATGGAACGTAGGTCTTCTCTTGGTTTCTCTGAATTCCAAAGCTTAATCCTGTTTAATCAATAAACTTCTAGTCTAACGATCACTGACAAGATCTTTGTATAGATGGAGAGCTAAAGGCAAGGATTCAGTGAACTCAGTGAGGCATTTGGTAAAGTCGGATGAGATGAGCCATGAGAGGGAAGGTTGCAGCTAGAGCCACTGTGTGCTGGGTGAATAGACCAGCATGGCAGCCGCAAAACTGTGCTTGGGAAAGGACTCATAATCAAAGTCCTTGTTAGAGGAGGAAGACGTGCTCAAAACACAAATGTATATATCTTCATCTCACATAAATTCCAAATCATCAATTAGGACTATTGTCAGAAAGCAAGCACTTGTTCATCTCATATTTAACTTGGAAAAAATTCCTCCGATTTTAATTTTACTATTGTTTAAGTTTTTAGGAAATTAACACAATTATATATTTTTGGAATTATTTGAAACCTAGACATGATTTATCTCTAATTCCAACTTTTGTAGTGGAAGTAACTTTCTCGTATTGAGCTGGTAATTTACTGGCAGAGCTCAGAGTCAACCACGCGGGCTTCCTCGATGCCATCCAACCGAACTGTTCTGTATTAACTGCTTTCTGTTTGCTCACTTATTAAATTACCACATAGGAGCTTGGACTGAGGGTGCCGCCGACGGTGTGTTAACTGCAGCAGAATGCTTGAAGGGTGTGAACAATACTGAAGGACGCTGGCCGCACAGGTTTGTGATGCGCAGATTCGGGACCACCACTGAGAGTTTAGTGTTTGCTGTTGTGCCGGCCTGGTAGGACGATGACCAGGGGAAAGGCTTGAACTGAAAACACCTCTGTGTTCTTTCAGCCCTTGGTGTCTATAGCAAATGTTAGATGAAGACAGAGCTCACTAAACTTTTGTACCCAAGCCCTGCCTGTCAGGAGAGGCTCGATCCCTGCTGTCACCTCACTGGACCCTGCTGCTCAGAGGCCCTGCAGTCTTTACTGAGCCTCCGTCTCCACGTCTGTAAGGTGTGTTCTTTGAATTACTGAAAATGTGTTTTTCCAAAAGAAAGTGTTAGCAACACGTCTTTGATACTGGCTGTACGCTTTCTGTGGAGTCGCTGGTTGGGAAGGACAGGGCCCAGCTGTCTCGGATTTGATTGTGGATCTTGGTTACATTTGTGCTGGCCATGTGTTCAGTGAAGAGATGAGCTAACACTATGAGACCTGTAGTTGAGCAATGCTGCTTTAGAGTAACCAGCAATCCTAAGAAAACATTGAGAATCTGTAGGCATTCACTTGAGAAAGGGAACATATGCTGCCCAAATAGACAGACAGAGAATCTATAGCTCATCCATTGTCAGGGTGAGCGCTGTGCAGAAGCCAGAGGGAAACCTAAGCCTTTACAGAATGGCCACAGGAGCTGGAGGATTAGAGAACTGTGGGACTCTAGAGACAGGATAAAATGGCTGGAGTTATAATGGCTATCCCCACGGGAAAACAATGCCAAGGGTTGTCAATCTTTAGATGTACAGGGAACCATGCTAAGCACATGGGACAGAAGTTGGGAAAAAAATAGAAGGTAGGTCAGGTAGAGAAGGAGAAGTTGAGAGTTTTAGTGCTGCCTTTAAAATAAGCCCAGGGAGTAGATTTGGTTGTAGTAAGATCTGAAAGTTTGACCCAGATAGTGTAGGGGTGGGGACTTCTTACTAACTTGGGCTAAAAGGTAATGAAAGGAAAACAAACACAAACGACCAAAAACCTCCTAAAAGAGGAGCACGCTCATTAACAAAATCTATTTCTTGAACTTGAATGGAGATGCTGATCTAAAATGATCAGTTCACATAGCATGCCTCATGTTGGAGCTGCAGACCAATAAGTAATTAAGAATTTCAAGGCTAAAATTCTACCAACTCATTTTTCATTGGTATTCTATATTAAGTATAAAATGTCCCAGCAATATTAAAAGGAGTTTTATTTTACAAGCATATAGAATATACCTATGTTCTAGAATTCATGCTATTATATTTTTCATTTCCCATTTTTTCCACTAATTTCTTAGATGTTGGTTAAGAATATGCTCAGGTAATGATTTAGAATTTCTCCAGGACTTCCAGTGAAAACTGGAAACAGGTAGAGGGACACACCTTTAATCCCAGCACTTAGGAGGCAGAGGTAGACAGATCTCTGTGAGTTTGAGGCCAGCCTGCTTTAGAGTGAGTTCCAGGACAGCCAGGGCTACACAGAGAAACCCTGTCTCAAAAGACAAAAACAAAAAGAAAAACAAAACCCAAAAACACAAAAAGGAAAATCTAAAAATAATATTTAGTTATAAAATATAGTGGTCAGTAGGAAGCGTAACCCATAAAACTAATTATAAACAGAACCTTGCTATTCTTTATTTTATATTAGCACCACAGTTCACAGTAACAACAATTTTCCAATAAATATATATATTGATAAATCATCGGAAGATGGAAAGATCCCATATTTGTTTGGTATTTCATATTTATTGCTTCTACAATTTCTCACTGAGTAGCATCCCATGGAAATCTTAATTTGATAGAATATTCTAGATGTTCTCTTTCTGTTCTTTTCTTTTGGAGCCAGCAATTCCACTTAATTTTAAAAGTTACTCTAGCATATATATATAAAGTGCAGCACATCTTTATGATACTGGCAAAAAAATTCTAATTAGATGCACTAAAAACAAACAGCGGACCTCCAGATCTGATGCATGAGAGAGCAGGGTCTACATTTCTCTATTTCAGATATTATACATTAAATTCCAGACTAGAAGACGCCCCAGGTCTGTGTTGACACAACAGAAATTTGTCAACGCTTAACCCAGAGCTTCTCTTTGTTTGAAAAGAATTCAGGAAGTTCTTCTGCATGAATTATTAAGGAAACATAAAAGGAAGATTAACAAGGAGGAAGTAGGAAATAAATAAACCTGTTGACAGATGACCTTGACTTCCCTCCACTGCTTTCCGGAGCTGGACTGGGCTTTTTAATAAAGCACCGAGCTCTTATTACACAGTTCTTCTCAGCTGTTCTACACTGTGGATTGCAGCTTTTCCCATGGTCATCATAACAGGAAAAGACATTCGACACTTACTGCTGTCAAGATCCTACCAGTGCCATAGCAACTGCTGGCCAATTTTTTTGCTCTTTTTCTTTTACATGGTAAAATGAAGATTTTGTTTTTTTTCTATCTACCTACTTTCTGTTTTTTTCTTTCTCTATCATCTATCTATCTTTCTATCAATCCATGTAATGTATGTATCTATTTTTTTTTTTAAATTTTGCAATAGGGGCTTTAGTTTGTGCTCAAGCTAGCCTTGAACTCAATATGTCCAATCATCAGTCTCATGAGTGCTGTGATAACTGGCCTGAACCACTATGCCTAGTTCGAGACTCTTAATATAGCTAACTGTGTACAGATACTTCCCACTTAACAAAGGAGATTAAACTCTAAAAAGTGGAACAACAGGTCACAGAATGCTGTTGCTAGCATTTTTTGTTTTATTCACAGGTTTTCCCTCACTCAAAAACAAAAGCAAATAAAGACAGTAATACCTTCAAGGCACTAAAGCTTTTTATTCAAGCACAAAGGTAAACATTCTAGGTACCATCCTCCAGAAGGGAGCAAGCTCACCGTGGGGAGGTTTGCACATTTCCTATTTCCAGTGAGGCTCCTACCAAATGCACAAGCCTCATTTCCAGTGATGTTCCTACCAACTGCACATCCCCTATTTACAGTGACGCTCCTACCAAATGCACAAGCCTCATTTCCAGTGATGCTCTTACCACTGCATGTCCCCTATGTCCAGTGATGCTCCTAGCAAATGCTCGTGCCTTATTTACCGCTAAATGACATGCACAGGGACTTCCCAAGTTAGGTCACAGCTCTTTGCCTAACCATGAACAGTTCACTGTAATGTTTACCACTGCCATTATATTATCATCTGTTTTGTAAAAACTGAAAACTAAGTGATGGTCTAGACTTTTGTGAACTGATAGATTTTCCTATGGATTTATTTATATCCACATATACATATTGGTTTTAAAATCTAGTAAGTAGTGTCAACTTGAGTCTGTTATTAGCAATATTAGGGAATTTTACTAGTGTTTTAAAAATGTTTGACTAGATAAATCAAATGAATTATCTGATTAATTTAAAACTATTTTTTCTTCTAACTATTCATTTACTAAGATTCTTTCATGGTTATTTGCCCCACTGTACAATAAATTGCTTTGGTATTGGGCTTCTGATTAGTCAGCATGCTTCTCTGCCTGGGGATGAGTTAATCTGATCACTTTGGTCATTTGAAAATTAATTCCAAGCATTGCATTATCTGTTCTGCATTTTCTTTATTAAACATGGACCACTGAAGTTAATTGAAAATTTATCAGCATTTCTCACTACCATACAATTATTATCTCTCTGTGTGTGTCTCTTCTCTCTGTGTGTCTCTTCTCTCTCTCTCTCTCTCTCTCTCTCTCTCTCTCTCTCTCTCTCTCTCTCTCACCATTTATTTATTCTAAGGTTTTTGTTTTGTTTTGTGTTTTTGGTAATTCTAGACATTGAACACAGAACCTTGCAGCATGATCAGGGCATCCTTCTGAGGTACACCTCCAGCTACCTTTAATCTATAATGGCAAAGTGTCCTAACTGTCTTCAATGTCCTAAACCATGGTTCTAAGGAACATTTATTAAAGTGGAAATGATCCCCAGATGAGAGAGAGAGAGAGAGAGAGAGAGAGAGAGAGAGAGAGAGAGAGCGAGCATGTCTGTGGTGATGTCACAAGTCTGGGTAGCCATGGGGCTGGCTGATGTGGGTGTGGTACCTGGAAGAACAGCAACCACTCTTTGTCTCTGAGCAATTTCTGTAGCCCATTAAGATATTTTGCGTTCAAAGAAACATTCCAGTACAGTCGATTTCAGAGTAGCTGGCACCTACTGCTGTCGCTATAATAACTACTTTCTACTTAGTGCTTTGCTGTATTTCCAATGTTTTTGCTCTGGAGTAGATATTTATTTCAAATCATAAATATTTTAAAATATAAACAGTCATAATTTGGTATTGAAAAGATAAATGGTGGGTGCCACAGACACCACGGGAGTCTGCAAATCGCTACTCCCTTCCCTTTTACCTCATCATTTTTTGTTTATTGGAAAACAGTACTTTAAGAGAAAATGTAATTTGACCCAGTGGGGTGAAAAGAAGCCAAACATGAACCATGCCCAGCATAAGAGCACGAGGCAGGCGATGCCACGCCTCCCACGGGAGAATAAAGGGGACATGTGGGACACAAGATGTGACTCCCAAGGCTACCAAGAGGCGAGGCAGGCAATGTGCTCAGCTTGTGAGGACTTGCGATTTGAAAAAGTCGCCGAGATAAAACGGAAGGAGGTGACTTCATCGTCCGTGAAGGAGAGGCACGCTCTGACTCGGGCTTTCGCAGAGTGCAGGCCTGTCTTCAGTGCTGGCCTGGCGGGCAGTTCCTGGAGCTCTCTGTGCAGACGGCAGAGCTGGAGTGGCCACTGGCAGCTGGGCTTTGCTTAGGCCACAGGTCTCAGCTCACCCAGCTCCTTCATGCTTTTAAGACTTTACTAGCCAGTTCAGGTTGTCACGGTCATTTCTTTACTCTTCAGCTGACATGTCTTTAAGACAGCTGACCTTTGGCAGTGAGATGGTTCTCCCACCTTCCATTGCTGCTCCGTCTGCCATCCCTGTAGTTCAGGCATACAATAGTTCCCCACCGACCGTTCTACATCTGCAAGTCTGTCTGATGACTCTGCTTAATCGTAGCTTACCACATCAGGCCATACTGAGCTAAATGCTTCCTGTGGCCAATACCCCCTAAGAGTAACACAGCAGACCTTAATTGGCTGTCTAATGTCACCTGGGTTGTCTGATGTCACCTCAAGCACTTCTCCATAGTTTAGTTCCTACTCTGCAATCTATTGATGTAGCAAAACTGGACTGGATTACACTTTCCAAATCTACTAAACCGGCCTTTTCCTCACAGCCAACAATGCCACTTCATTTCCTATCTGAATTAGAAGTTTATCCAAGATTGACTATCAAGTGAACTATGAGCTTCCAAAGGCTGGAGGCCATGAGCGAAGCTGCTTCTGTGGCTGTAGAGCCTTGCCTGGAGCCACTGGCCAGGGTACATTTGTTGACTAAATGCACACACTGAAACTGCACCTTGAAGGGTCTTCTTCATCAGCAGAGCTCCTGAGCCTTGTGAGAAAACAGCCCTGGCCTCTCTAGCTTACCTGTGAGCTGACATTGTTCTTATAAAGGGGAGGGTGGGTCTTCAGGCTCTGTGTTTGCCCAGTAGAATTTGTGATATATGAGCCGATCTAGAAGCCTGACGCAGATGCCTCTGCAGGGGTTCCGGCTGAACATACAGCCATGGATGCCAAGAATCCTACTGAAAACAGCAGGTGCTGCTGCTGAACTTTGGTATCACACACACATCACTCAGAAGACAAAAATGAGAGAAGCTGGAGAAAACTCAGTAGGTAGATTAAACATCCTTTTCACTAGATAGCCAGTTTTATGTTGGTATGACCTGATGACATAGATATTTCCATATAAACAATCCCTGTCCTATGTGTACATAGCCTTCTCCATTATCAGTATCTGCTGCCGTAGCAGGATCTCTACAAGTGAGCCTACAATCACGTATCAAGCGCCCAGACTCCATAGTTCGCATCAGGATTCATTCTTGCTGTTCATTCTGTGGGTTTGAAACAGGGTATGCTGATATTTACTTATCATCGTAAGAGACGAATGAGAGAGGGTTTTCACTGTCCTAAAACTGAGCTCGACCAACTTGCCTCTCTACCCTCATTAGCACAGCTTTTTCCATTCACTTGGTGGCAACCAGGCTCTGCCTGCCCTTTTCAGACTCAGGAGTTTGGATCTCTGCCTCCCCACGTGCTTTCATGACTTGCTCACTCAATTCCTTTGATGGAGAAGAAGATTCCGGCGTGTGGATGAAACATAGCAGACCCAGCCATCTACTGAGGTGCATCTCAGATTCCAAGTTTCACCCATTTTAAAGCAAATTTTAATCTCGACAGTTCCTTAGTGATCAATCTAAGGGCACCTGGGCTGCCTGACTGACAGTGCCATCGGACATGAAGGACAGGAAGTAAAACCCAGAGACACCCCAGGTGAAGAGCCTGATACATGATGACAGGAGGGATGAAGCCACGAACCCCAAGACCATTTACTGTATATCTTAGCAAGAAACTCATTACCCCATCCAAGAGGAGTGTAAAGAAAATCACCTAGCATGACTCTTAGTCCAGGTACAAGATGAGCCTTGTCTGAGAATGTATAGTAACAAGCCTGGTGGCCATGCTGACAGCTCAACATTCTATGAACTGAATCGAATCCATTGATTCAGTTGACAACTGAGCTTGACCTTGCCCTTAGATGATGATAATCCTGTTAGTGTGGCAGAAGGAGAAACTTAATTCTCCACCCCCCTGCCAGAGATATGGTTAGAATATACAAAATAGTGGACTGTGAGAGAGAACAGGATTAAAAAATAAACAAGAAAACAAACATCATGACTGCCAAGCCACCAGAAACATATGCCCCACCTAAAGGAATATAATAAGTAATAAGTCACAATAAACATGAGTACATACTCAGAATGGAAACAGCCACAGAAATGTAAGAATTTATGGAAATGAAGATTACAAGGACTGAGTATGCTTATAAAAAGCAGGTAGACATGCAGGAGAATGGAATGATTCAGCAAAAATAGTGAATTGTAAGGCAGACTTGACACGAATGACCCAGAATATACACAAAGACGAGGAATGGAAGCCAGTGGTCTTGGAAGCAAGAAATGGCTGAGAGTTACAGGGCCTAAACAGCAGCACCATGGCCCTGGGATTCCACTGCACACAGCAGCACCATGGCCCTGGGATTCCACTGCACACAGCAGCACCATGGCCCTGGGATTCCACTGCACACAGTGTCTGATAGGTGAGAGAGACACAGGTGGTCTCTTTAATATGCTGTGCGGAAACATGCCGACCTATAATCTGTTCCCAGCAAGAAGGTCTTCCAGAACCAACGTAAGGATGTTTGTAACAAAACAGAGCAAAAGAACTAACCAAGCAAAAAGAGTTGGCAAGAGCAGACTGTGACTAACGAAAACTCTAAAATGTGAACCTCATGTTCAGAAGTTCGGGTGTTCAGTGAGAGATTCAGGCAGAAATATAGAGAAAGGGAATCTGATTATATCTGGGGTGACAGCTCAAAGGGCATAGTGGCTTAGAGAGTGAAAAGAGCTACCGAAAACAAATCTGAATATCTATAAAGTAGTAGGCAATTTAAAACTCAAGATAAAGAAAATAATCAGTTACAAATAGCCAATTAAAATTTCTAACACAGTACTAAAAAATAAATATAATGTAACATTTTTCTCTGAGTAGAATAATAAGAAAAGTAATGCATTCACAAAAAGGTAAGAAAGGGGGAAATAAGAAACAAAAAATTAAAAATATATGTGACATCGGGAACTCACCAAGGCCAGCTGGGCTGGGTCTGAAAAAGCATGGGATAAATCCGGACTAGCTGAACATAGAGGACAATGAGGAATGCTGAGAACTCAAGAACAATGGCAGTGGGTTTTTGATCCTACTGCACGAACTGGCTTTGGGGGAGCCTAGGCAGTTTGGATGCTCACCTTAGGAGACCTGGATGGAGGTGGGTGGTCCTTGGGCTTCCCACAGGTCAGGGAACCCTGATTGCTCTTCGAGCAGATGAGGGAGGGTGACTTGATCGGGGGAGGGGGAGGGAAATGGGAGGCGGTTGCGGGGAGGAGGCAGAAATCTTTAATAAATAAATAAATTAAAAAAATAAATAAAAAAATAAAAATGCAAAAAAAATATATGTGACATCAGTATAAGATAAATCCAAACACGTCAAATCCAAACATAAATGGCTATGCTGACTAGACAACACAGTAACAAACAGAAATGCAAACTCTTGCCAGAAATATATGCCAGTTCCACTACAGGACAAAAACAAAACAAGAAATCCAAAACACCAAAAAGTCAACAACAAAAACCAACCAACCAAACATGAGCAATGGGAATGCATACAAAACACATGAAAACCACTCAGATGGAAACCATTACAAAAGACAAGCCACGGAGTACTAAGAGAAAGCTGGGGTGTAACGACATTGTCATACAAAATTGACTTTTAGTTTCAGAAGTACAAGAAATAATATATAAACAACATTACAATGAGAAGGAGGAAAGGTTGACATTCTAGCCTGGAATCATGATTCCAAACAGTAGAAGACGCAAGGAGAGAGGAAGAATCCCACATGACAGCGTTGTGATGGAAACTAATGAAAAAATCCCACAGCGTGTCCTCATGTACACAGGAATGAACTAAGAATACGGGTCACAGTTGGTGAATATTATAGCCAATGCATGTCACATACACACATTACCTTCAAACATGAACTGAATCCTTTTTAAGAGAGGGAGGGGCATAGGGTTCCTTTACATCATCACTTAAGCTGGCATCAAACTCATAATTCCTGCCTCAACATCCATCTTCAATTCTAGGGTTATGGTTGTCTGTCATATAAATCATGATTGGCTATGAATTAACCTTTTTTGAGAATTTCATAATAATGGCAAACTGACTTAGTTTGTGTGTATAGTTTATATGCAAAGTTTTCTTTAACTCTCTTTATTTAGTTATTTTAATATAATTAATATTCATAGCAATGCTAAGGGCTTAACACATGTGCATTCCCATTTTACAGATGAGAAAAGTGAGGCACAAAGGGCCCAATTATCTTGTGTAGGAGGAATACTGCTAATGAAAAGATGTATAAATACCTTATGGAGAAAAGCATATGATCTGTGGGCAAGCATTAGCAAGGTCTTGGAGAGGTGGCGAGCTTGTGCTCAAAATTGGACCAACTGATGGTGTAAACACATTATCCTTCCCAAATTAATATATAGATTCAAAACCTCCTGAGCATTGCTGTGGGCTGGCAAAGTGAATTCACCAGGTTATACAAGCTAGGGGAAGACTTGGAATAGAGAAATGCGGTCAAGAAGAGGGTGGGTGATGACCCAGATACCTGATGTCACCTCTACAGCTACAGAACTTGTCGAGATGCGGTGATAGGCATAGGACGCTGGTGATCGGTGACCAGAGACAGGGGCGTACAGGCAGGAACGTGATTTACGATGGAGCTGTCATTACGCAGCTGTCAGTATGCTGGCTAGCAGGGTGGAAGACCACAACGAACACTAAAGCCAAATCCATTGGCCTCCCAAACTCTCACTATGATAACAAGTTAACTCTTCGTAAAGTGAAGGCTAAAGTAAAGATTAAAACTTAGACTACCAATAGGTACCACAGTTTTTATTCGAGCAGGAAGGATTTCTTAAACTATATAGATTAATGAACTGTAATGAATTTCCGAATATATGTTATTGCATTTAATTGAGAGCCTCTGCCAGGCGTGGTGACACACACTTTTAATCACATCACTAATGAGGCAGCGGGAGGCAGAGCTCAGTGAATTCCAGGCCAACTTGGTCAACATAGGGAGTTTGAGGACAGCCAGGACCACATAGGGAGACCCTGTCTCTGAAAACCAAAAACCTGAAACAAATCAAAACAGAACCTGAAAACTTCTGCTTATCATTGATTCCATAAGAACTACAATTTTATAAATTAGGAAATATTTGTCATAAAGTATTGGCTTAATAATGAAAAGGAGAATATACATATTATACATATGGGCTTAGAAGTATAATGGGTTTCATTATGACATGCTCATATTCACTATATGTGTATATCTGTACACACATATATATTAATAATGGGTTTCATTTGACATGTTAATATTCACTCTATATGTCCATATATGCATATATATTCATTACATACATAGTTTATATATTTTATTCATTATACATATAATACACATCATAATGAAATTGATTATTTTGTACTGGCAATATGCGTGAATAAAAGCACAATAATTATAAAGAGAAAATACTAAAATCTTTAAGTAAAAAATAATGCAGAAAAGAACCAAAGACTTGGTGTGAGATTATAAGGTGAAAGAAAGCAGAACAGACCCAATCAGCACTCAGAAAAATGCCCAGCATCATCTGTTACCAAGGGCATGGAGAGTTCAGATCATGGTGTGATGGTATGATATCACTCAAACCGACAGAGGAAAATTAAGTCTGGCGATGACAAGTATCTTCAAGTGCAGTGTGCTAGAACTCATGTTGGTTAGTTAGAACTGCTTTGTTACCTGCTATTGGTAAATCTCACGTTTTCTCCCCCTCACCTAATACACGTCAGTCAGTTCCTCAAAGAACATACACAGGTCTCCGCAGTGCCAGCTGGGTACGTAGGTAAACTGCCTTTTTCAGAAATGCACACAGCACTGTATTCAGGGGACAAACTCGGAAGTAGGTCCACGGTTTTGAGGTTGGAAATAAACAAGTGACAGATACAGACATTCAGCGTGTTTGTGTGAATATAATGGTGAAGATAATAGTGTTAAGAGCCACAGACATGACAAAGCAAAAAGACAAGAGTGATGGTAAACACAAAACCCTCCGGTTACTTCTGTGAGCAAAGGTAAGGGGTAGGTCGAGGGAGAGGGCACACAACACCTCCATTCAGTGGAACGCATGTCATACAATTGGATATTGGTTACCAAGATTCTTTGTGGCTTTGTTTGAAGGAAGGTTGGTGCAGAAGAACAGGATTGCCTCTGCAGACTATTTTAGTCCTCCAACCAGAGACATAGACCATTGTTTTTAAAGGATAATAGAGACCCAGGCATGGTGGTACATACATTTTTCCAAAACACTCAGGTAGCAGTAGGATCTCTGTGATTTCAAGGTCAGTCTCGTCTACAAAGCAAGTTCTAGGACCCCCAGGGCTACACAGAGAGACCCTATCGCAAAACAAAATGAAAAAATATAGGAGAGAACATGTGTAAACACAAAGACTTAGTCTAGATCCTTATGAATCTGGTAGCACAGTTAAATAAAGGCCCCCTTCTTCCTTGAGGCAAATAGTGGACTGTGGAATGCTTGCATGCAGTGGTCTGAGTCATATATGTGAGCCGCTCAGAAACAAGGAGAGCAAGGGAGGGCAGACATCAGAACATACGGTGCAGGAGAAAGAGAAGAAAAGTGCTAGATTTTGCCAGCCATTCTGAAATCACATAGGGGAGGGTCTAGGGGAGGAATTCTAGAATATTCTGAAAGGACTTGAAGGGCAATGTGGGGAACTCCTACCCCCAAATGCAGAAGATAGAGCCAGACCGTGATCTTATGTCTCTATTTTTAAAGAAAGGTATTTTTCTAAGAAAACTGGGTAGTTATTATTTGTATACTTAAGTTGGATAATGAAAGCTAGCTCATTACAGCTTACATAGTATAAACAACGTTTTGCAAAGATCCATAAACCCAACAAAACTCCTTAGGAACAAACTTTAAGTGTGCCTTAATCTTTACGCCAGAGACACTATATTATCATTATTATTAAATTTTTACATTTATTTTACATCCCCTCCATCCCATTCACTCCCCCCACCTCCCATCTACTGCCCCCCTCCATCCATTACTTCTCTGTGAAAGTCAACAAAGCATGGCACATCAAGTTGAGGCAGGACCAATAAATCTCTTTCTCCTTCGTCAAGGCTGGGGAGGCATCCTAAAAGGCAGCCCAAGCTCCAGGAACAGACCTTGATCCCACTGCTAAGAGCCCCACAAATAGACCAAGCTACACAACCAGGGACACTGTTTTTAAAAACAAAAGATGGTGCTTGACTCATTGTAATGTAGAAAGGGTCTCTGTTCATTTCCTATTTACATAGTGGGAATCTCTGCAGATTGAACTCAGTATCCAGGACAAGAATGTTTGTGTGAATACCTATGAACACCCAATTTTTGACAAAGAAGCTAAAATTATACAATGAAAAAAGACAGTATCTTCAACAAATCGTGCTGGCATAACTGGATGTCAGCATTTAGATGAATGATAATAGATCCATATTTATCCCCTGTAGTAATATGAGCGGCGGCGGGGCTGCATCCCCAACACCCCAGCCGCCTGCTCGGCTAGCTTTTGCCCAGAAATAACAACACACAAACTGTATTCATTTAAACACTGCTTGGCTCATTTCTATCTAGCCTCTTCTAGGCTAACTCTCACACCTGGACTAGCCCATTTCTTATCATCTGTATAGCACCGGTCTTACTGGGAAGATTCTAGCCTAAGTCCATCCTGGGTCAGAGCTTCATAGCGTGCATCTTCCCTGGAGTGGGGAGCATGGCGTCTCTCTGAGGCGTCTGCTCCGGAGAGGAGAGCTGTCGAGTCTGAGCTCACTTCCTCTTCCTCCCAGCATTCTGTTCTGTTTTACTCCTCCCACCTATCTTCTAACCAATGAGGACCAAGCAGTTTCTTTTTATTTAACCAATGACCTTCCTCCATCAATCCCCATGCACAAAACTCAAGTCCAGATGGATTAAAGACCTTAATATAAACCTGACCATACTTAACCTGATGAAAGAGAAAGTGGGAAATAGCCTTCAGTGCATGGGTACAGGAGACTACTTACTAAATATAACACCAGTAGCACAGACACTGAGAACAACAACAAATAAATGCGACCTCCTTAAACTGAGAAGCTTCTATAAAGCAAAGGACACGGTCAGTAAGACAAAAAGGCAACCTATTGAATGGGAAAGATTTCACCAACCCCACATCAGACAAAATATATAAAGAACTCAAGAAATTAGTCATTGAATTCCAAGCAATCCAATTAAAAAATGGAGTACAGACTAAGAGAATTCTTAACAGAAGAATCTCAAATGGCTGACAGACATTTAAGGAAATTAGCTATCAGGGAACTGCAAATCAAAACAACTCTGAGATACCAAAATACATCAGTCAGAATGACTAAGATCAAAATCACCAATGATAGCTTATGTTGGAAAGGATGCAGAGTAAGGGGAACACTTCTCCATTGCTGGTCAGAGTGCAAACTTATATAACTACTCTGGAAATCAGTATGATGGTTTCTCAGAAAATTGGAATACAACCTACGTCAGGACCCAGAAATACCACTGTTGAGCATATACCCAAAGGATGCTCAATCATACTACAAGGACAGTTGTTTAACTATGTTCATAGTAGCATTATTTGTAATAGCCAGAACCTGGAAACAACCTAGATGCCCCTCAACTGAGGAATGGATAACAAAAATGTGGTACATTTACACAATGGAATACTACTCAGTGGTTAAAAAACAAAAATAAAAACAAAAAACAAAACAATGACATCTTGAAATTTGCATGTAACTAGATGGATGGAACTAGAAAAAACCATCCTGAGTAAGGTAACCCAGACCCAGAAAGATGAACATGGTATTTACTCACTCATAAGTGGATACTAGCTGTAAAGCAAAGAATAACAAGCCTATACTTCACCACCCCAGAGAAACTAAGTCACAAGATGAACCTTAAGAAAATCATATATAGATACACCTTTTGCCTGACAAAATTGGGAGCATGAGGGTGGAGGGAAAAGGGGGGGGCAGAAAAGAAAGAGGAGGGGAGAAGGAGAGATGGAGGAGAACTTGAGAGAACTGAATAGTTTAGATGGAGGAAGGACAGATGTAAGAGCAAGGAAAGAGATATTTTGATTGAAGAAGCCATTATGGAGCTAGCAAGAAGCCTGGCACTAGAGAAATTCCCAGAAATCCACAAGGATGACCCCAGCTAATACCCTAAGCAATAGAGGAGAGGATGGGATGCCTGAACTGGCCTTGCCCTGTATTCAGATTGATGAATGTCTTAAATATTACCACAGAACTTTCATCCAGCAACTGATGGAATCAGAGGTAAAGACCTGCAGTGAAACACTGGGCTGAGCTCCCAAAGTCCAGTTGAAGAGTGGGAGGAATGAGCATATGAGCAAAGAGGTCTAGACCATGATGCATACACCCACTGAAACAGTCTACCTGAGTTAATGGGAGCTCACAAACTCCAGCTGGACTGGGAAGGAATGAGCATAGGACCAAATTAGACCTTTTGAATGTGGGTAGGGGCAGACTGTGGGGCCACTTGCAGTGGCACCAGAGTTTAGCTCGGCTACTTGTATTGGCTTTTTGGGAACCCATTCTCTTTGGAGGGATGCCTTGCTCAGTCTCCATATAGTAGGGAAGAAGCAATGTGCCTTACTCTCTCTGAGGAGTGGATGGGTGGGGGTGGGGGGATGGGCAGAGGGAATGGGAGGAGTGGAGGGAGTGGGAACTGGAATTGGTATATAAAATGAAAAAAGATATGTTTTTTTTTTAAAAAAATAAAATAAATTACATATATATGTAAAGAATGTTGGTGTGGAAAAGGCTAGTGCAAGCAAGCACATTTATGAAGGGGATAAAAAATTAGTATGATAATCAAAGCATTGTATTATATACATAAAAATTCAGAAATCATCTTTCTGTCTCTATTCCCCTCTGCCACATGAGCATACACATCTTACAAAACACACACACACACGCACACACACACACACGAATATATAACCAGCCTGAAAGCACCGTCTTTGAGCTTGACCAGCCACTGGTATCAAGCACCCCAGGAAGCCTCTCCTTCTGAGCTCTCTGGCTCTAGTGAAGAGCTTCCGCAAATCACTTCTGTAATAGGCAACAGAGGAAAACTGGATGAAAGTCAGCCCAGAAAAAGCCAACTTGAGTGCTAGAAAATGTTTTCTAATAGTGGGTCTATTAGGTTGTGGAGAAATCTCCACAGTGAGTTGCGAAGGCTATATTGGAGGGGAGACTTTAAACCTCAGTGAAAAGTTTGGTTTAAACCACGAACAAGGCAAATGTTGACACAGACGAATGCCAAGGCCTTGGGAACACTACTGGCTTCTAACAACAGGAGAAGATACGAAAGAGCAAACCAGAGCACTGCTGTGTGATGAAAAGTATAACTTCAAGAATCTATTTGCTTTCCAAGAAAACAAAATCAATCTTTTAGAATATGGTTTCCTACAGGGACTGTACACAGGGAAGGACCATTTAGCAGTGAAAAGCAATGGGTGCAAGCCTGCTGTAATTAGAATTCTCAATTAAAGAAACCATTCAAGAATGTTTGGAGCTTCTGCTGTGAGGGGAAGTTCTGTTAATGAGCACACAGTAGGTGGTTCTGTTAATGAACACACAGTAGGTAGGCCTGACCCCTGCTGCTACGCTATTCACATCCCAGAGCTGTCCCGCTCAGTCTTGCCAATGCTCCGCCATCTTCCTTGGGAAGCATAATCCCACCAGAAAGGGAAAGTTTGCTATAGAGAGTACACTATGTCCACTCAGCACAGGCAGGCAGTCCTTTGAGGCTTTCAATTCTTCCCTTCACGGAAACAGAAGTTGGAGTGCTTTCTTGTGTATTGAGTTTAAAGACACCAGCTACTCTATTGTTCAGAATGAAATCCTTTCATTACTTTAAAGAAAAAAAAAGGGGGGGGGGGGAATGGCTTCTTCTTATCCCCAAAAGGCCCCTTCCATGCATGAGGCAATGAACATCTTGGGACTTTAGAAGTGCAATTCCCTGCAATCTCAAGAGCTTTTCTGGTTCACAGAATTTAGTACCTATTTTACAAAATGCATTTGGAGAATTGGCCAAGTTCATGCTTTTCTATAAAAAGCTATTGAAATCCTTCGGGTGCAAAAACAACCCAATGAAAGTTGCCTCTTCAGGCTCCTGCTCAAGCAGACCCGCCTGCAAATAGCTCCACTGTTTGGGTGGGAACAGAGAAGTCTTGGGAACAGCAGAGACACATGTCAAGGTGAACACGTGCCAAATGCTGACAGTTGCATAGTGACAAGAACACATCCTTGTCCCTCTTATCAATTTTGACATGTGATGTCTTGACTCCCTTGAACGTTTATCAAAGTAGACAAATTATATTGAATGTCAAGTTTGTCAGAATGACTTTGATCAGCAGTTGGCCATAAAAAAATAACTCATACTCAGCTATCATGTAGGGGGAAAGTTAATTGTTGCACATAAATAATTTTTGCTTATCTTTAATACTCATCTATTTCTCTATTTCAGTCTACCTCTTCTCATTCCAACTGTTAATTCCAATTCTGTGTGTATCACGTCTTGATTAGAAAAATGGCCTTTCATATATTTGTCTTTGGGTTTTGTGCCTCCAGCTTTATCTCTTGTATATCTACCAAAAGGGGGGGGGGGCGGTTCTTTGGAATAGCAGTTTGGTCTCCATCACTTCTTTTCTGACATGGAATTCTCTCTCTCCTTATAAATTGAAATATAAAATTTAAATTTTTCATTTGATACAAAAATTTTTTACTTATTTGGCTCTTGTACACGTACTGGCCTTATTACATGGTCTTTCTCCCTCCAGTTAAATAGACCCATCCACTGCTTATCAAACTTGCTGTGTTTACTGGTGCCTTAGACATTGTTCAAAATTCTGGGTCTTGCTGGTGGGCTGACATTCCCTGGAGGCAGTCACACCACTTTGTCCTCTTCTTACTGTGAATGTCTCACAGTAGTATGATTATGCTGCCTCCCTTGTACCCACAGTTACACTGAGCACCTAAATGCAAGGCAGCATCTCATTTTATTTTAGCTTCCCTATGCTCAAGGCTCAGGATAGAATCTGAAACACTGTACTGCAAAAGAAAAAAATTGTTTTTATCCAATAAAAAGGAAAGCGTCGGTTTTAAAATTTTAGATTCAAAGATGAATTGAATATGATATGAGTAATGAAAAATGTACATGCTGTCTATTTAATCCCATTGTATGGGATTCCCATAATCTATGATGAATGAGACTATCTCTAGTTACCATGTTATAAAATGAAGGATTCACATGAGATCATGGTGATGGTGTTTGTATGAAATTTTAAAAACAATGAAAGGCCTAAGCAATAGTTAATATTAGAGCCTTTTATTTTTAGCCTTTAGCAATTTGTATTTGAAAAGAAAACCACATATTCAATTAAGACCTTCGTTATCCTCAACTTTCTAACAACTTTGTCTCTTAGACACGTACCCTACAGTCACTTCTGTCTTTCGGTTTCCTCTGCTGCTGTGACTGTTGGAGCTGTCCCAGCTAGACATGGCAAAGAGAATGAATACTTTTCTTTACTTTAAAATACAAGCAAACAAACAAATCAACCGACAGACTGAACATATCCTCAATAGAGGTACATATAAAGAAACTAAACCCAAAAGGGAAGGGCATTTGTACCTTGAGAGTCACAAAACCTGAGATGTGAGGAAAGTATATCCTGGAAGAGTTTCACAATCATGCTTCAAAATCAGCATGGCAACTCCTCATGGATTGGAGTGACAAAGTGTATAAGGGATTATGTTAAAGTGTGGATAATGTTTCTGTCCCACCCAGTCCTGTAGCTGTTCAGCCCCAAAGAAACACAGAGAGCCTTATAATAATTACAAACTGTTTCACCTATTATCTCAGGATTGTTACTAACTAGTTCTTTCAACTTAAATAAACCCATAATTCTTATCTGTGTTAAGCCATGTGTCTTAGTACCTTTTCTCAGTAAGGCATTCTCATCTTCTTTCCTCTGCTTCTGGTTTGCGATTGCATCTCTGCCTTTCCTCCTCCCAGAATTCTCCTATTCTGGTCACCCTGCCTATACTTCTGATGCCCGACTACTGGTCAATAAGCATTTTATTAAACCAATACAAGTAAAAAATCTTTACAGTGTACAAGGGCATTACCCCACAGCATTAAAGTTTGAGGCTCACCCAAGAGGAAATGAGAACTAAGTAGTGTATGCTAGAGGAACAATAATCCAGGTACAGAGCTAGGATCTCCCAGCCCCTAGGAGGATGGGGATGTCATGCATGCTAAAGTTTCCTCCAGCCTTGGTTGCTGCCAGCCCACCATATGCAGAATTCTCTGCAGCCCTGAGATATATGGTTTGGTGGCCCCCAAACTGAGTCCAGAAAGAGCTGACCTATGATCAGAAGAAAGGACAGCGTGGTGTTACAGCAGCAAGATGCAATGGAACCACGGCACAGAAGCCAAATGCTGTGTACAGGATAAGGACTCAGGAGGCAACTGGATGAAATCAGCTATCATAGTGTATCCTCCAATTAGTTCTCAGCAGTCTGAGAAATAAATGAAAAACTTAGACAGTGATAATCAAGCTATTCCAGGGAAAAGGGAGACCAGAGAAGGTAAAAATAAGAGGTCTAAAGGGCTTAATTCAAGATCCTTTTGAACATATTTGGCCTTCTGTGACTTACAACACTTTTTGTGTGAAGCTCAAAGTTCATGTTTTTAAGAGCTCCTGTTCCTATTTTCCATACAATGTGAAGTTTCTTGTCTTAAGATTCATTTTATCTTTTCCATAAATATTTTCTGCCACTAGAACTGAATTGAGCTTAACAATGGTTAAATGATGGAATACTGATACATTTTCCTCTCTCCTCTCCTTCCTTTTATATATACTTATCATGTATCCATCGACACATTTATATGTTTCTCTATTTTCTTTTACTTATAAGGGATAATATGTAATGTTTATTTATAAATTATCTACCTTTTACTTATTGTACCTGCTTTTTTTTGAGACAGGGATTCTCTGTGCAAAAGCCCTAATCCTGAAATTAGCTCTGTAGACTAGGCTGGCCTCAAACTCACAGAGATCTGCCTGCCTCTGCTTCCAGAGTGCTGGGAATAAAGGTTGTGCACCACCACTGTCTAGCTGTACTTCAATTTTAAATATTATCTCAACTAATGTTATGAAATACATATTATTAACATTATTTTGTACAGATGAGGAAACTGAGGGTCAAGAGGGTCCCATAAGAACCAAGCTGAGTGGGTTAATTTAGCCCATTCAAAACTAATTCTAAAACTATCTAAATATACAATTTCTCAAGTTGGTGGTTAAAGAATACCTATAATTTGTTGGAAATAATTATTTTGAAGGTTCAACTTTGATCATTTCCTTTTTTAATTCTATTGTGTCCTTCTGGCACTAGCTCATCCAGAACTGCTTCCTCTCCGAACATTGTTCACAAACAACACTGTGTCCAGGATCTGCACATGAATGTCTACAAAGTGTCTCAAACTTAACATGCCCTAATACTTCACTTCTTGATTTTGCCACACCATTCCCCTTCTACACAGTGCTAACCTGAGTAGGTGTTTAAATCTTCCTCCAGTAGCTCAGATTCTTAAAGTGTATCTTAGTTTCATTTCAACTTCTAGGGCAGAACATCACAATAAAGGCAGCCACATGTGGAAAGGCTGACTGGGCTCACAGTTCCAGGTTATAGTCCCTCAGTGTGGGGAAGGCAAGACCACACATCCCATCCACAGTCAAGAGCAGAAACGAGTGAATGAAAATACACACTAGCGCTTAGCCTCACTCTGTCCATGTTTATACGACACCGGATCCACTATTCAGAGAACTGTGCACCTACAGTGAGTGTGTCTTCTCAACTCAGTTAAGGTAATAAAAACAAATTCTCATGCCCACAGGTCAGCTTAATCTGAATAATTCCTGAGACTCCCTTCCCAGATTATTCTGGATTGGGTCACATTAACTGTCACAAGAGGGAAGCCATCCTTTTGGTTTCTGTTATACCGAATCCTACAACTAGGCTGTCAGAAGTCACGTGTGCTCCCTTTAAAACATTCACCCTACCAACTAAACAAACATCATACTCATGTGGATTAACCCAACCATCGACTGCCACCTTTTTCCTATGTCTTTATCAAGCTGTATTCAAATAGAAAAAAAAAGCAATACTTGGGTTATTTTTTAAATAGTCATGGAAGAATTGTTGTTTGTATATTCTGCTTACATGTATGTAAGTGTCAAATCCCCTGGTACTGATGCTATAGCTGGTTGGAAACCACCATGTGAGTGATGGGGATTAGACCCAGGTCCTCTTCAAAAACAACAAGTGTGCTTAACCACAAATCTATTTTTCCAACCCCAATGTACTAGTTGAAAACAGAAGATAAGAAAACTGAAATGTGGGTCAGTAGGAAACAGCACCTTATAGCTGTTGCAAGGGACCTGAGTTTGGATGCCAGCACCTACATCAAGCAACTCAGTACTGCCTGTGACTCCAGTTCTAAGGAAACTAAGGCTCTGACCTTCATAGACCTGTGTTGATACGAACACTCTCCCTCCCAAACACACACACACACACACACACACACACACACACACACACACACACACGTACAGACCTACACACAGCTATAATAATAAAAACCAATCTTAAAAAAAACTTGCAAAAAACTCACTAGTTGGATTATGCCATGCCTCTCTTTAAATACCTTTGAAATATCTTTACTGGACTTTGAATAAAATCCATCAGTTTTGTGATTAGCAAGGTCCTGATCACAGTCTGCCTTCTGAAAACCCTTCTCCCATAGAGTATAGCTTCTTTTTTCCAATAGTGAACCAAGAAGCTTCCTTCTTTGGTCCTTGGCACAGAAAACTTCTCTTTGTGTAGATGAGCAGGGCCTCTGTGGCAAGGCCCCTTTGATGTATGTGCCATCTCCAGACTCCTCCAGACAGCTACCATATGGCTAACAGTTCTTCCCTCAGTCTCCTTATGTGCAAAATGGGGACAGTTATATTTTCTCTCAAATACTGCTGAAATAAAGCACAGAAGTATTATGAAAATGCCACAGGGGAACTGGAGAGGCAGCTCAGTGGTTAAGAGCAGTGGTTGCTCTTCCTGAGGACCTACATTTGTATTCCAGCACTCATGTTGGGCAGCTCAAAATTGCCTGTACCTTCAGATCCATAGTACCATCTTCTGACCTCCAGGGCAAACAACACACATGTGACATACACTTACACAGACACATGCACACATAATTAATAATAATATATTTTTAAAAATGCCATCGAGACTTTGATACGCATTTCTCTGGGTATATGGATTTCTAAGTAATATCCATTCATTTAATGAACCTGCACATCTTTCTATTTTTTGTGTCTAGTTTTATTCCTTTAACTGGTGTTTTCATAATTTTCAGTGTATAATAAGTCTTTCACGTTGGTTAAGTTTAGCTGATACTTTAGTCTTTTTGATGCTGTAGATAAAAGTGTTTTCTTAATTTCCTTCTCAGATCATTGGTTATATAGAGTTTAAAATGATATGTGTATTGATTTAGTAGCCTGAAACCTTACTGAATATGTTGTTGATATAATTATGGTGATGGTGTTTCACCAATATACATGTATCCCTAAACTGACTGAGTAGCCCACATTGAATATGCACAACTTGCTTGTCAGTCACACTGGTTCATAGTCACTTAAAAGTGAGCTCACAGGCACTAGTGCTTGATAGAAAAGCGCATCTATTGCTGGTCATTCTTACTCTGAGACCATGGTGCGGCTTTCTCAGCTTCCAGAGCAGTCTTCTGCGAGACTGCTGCAGTTGTTTTAAAGAATTTGTAGACACTCCCTCCAAACAGCCTTCATTTGAGAATTTCTTACTTAAGAAATATTGATTCTTCTCGTTTTGAGTACAAAGAGCAGCACTGATGGCCTTTCCATTCTCCGTCTCTATTATGAACTAGATGCACAATAAGTATTTCTTCAGCCAATGTGCAACATTGTGGTAACAGTTTTCCAACTTCAGCTGTTTTATCCTGTTTTCTGTGCGTATCTATGTAGATGTCTCCAGTTCAAACTGCCCGCAAGCAGAGCTGTAAATATGCTTCCTTTCACGAGTATCATCTCTCTCACATCTTTCAACCAACTGTGATGTAAAGAAGTCATTCGGGGCTATTCAATTATAACATTTACCTGGCTATACATGTGGTGTGATATCAAAATACATGCCTTGTTGATTATTTAACTAAGACAAATATTATTATTATCTTCTTTCCATAAATTAAAAAACTTAACACAAAGCTGTAGATATGATTCGAGCCTACTTGCGGTTAATTGTAAATCTACCTAGATAAAGCTTTTCTCTCAGTAAAATGATATAATTTGATATTTAGTTTGAGGGAGTAAATTGATTGGGAAAATCAATGGCTCAGTCATTCATAAAGGATGATAAATGAGGCCTTAATGAAAGACATTTATTTCATATGGTTGGCATGTAAGCAAAATAATGTCAGTGACAGAAAATCTAGAATCCCTTTTGTAGGACTGATCTATCACCAGTCAGGTTATTGGTCACATTGAATTACTTTATAAGAACGTCTATATCATGTTGCTACCTTACTCATACAATCAAGATTACTAAGCAAAGTAGGGGCAGTTGACTCTAAGACAATTTTTGCATATTGGAGAGAAATCCCTGAGAGAGCATTTGGTTTCATAAGTTTTGGGCAACCATAAAGAACACAGCCTACCTATGAAGAGGCAGAGAGCAAAGAGAGCTCAACTGATCAATGTTGCCACCTGTATGAGGTAGTGTAGGGGCTATGAGATTGTTTCCATATTCTATACTGGAGTGGTTCTCAACCTTTCAAATGCTGAGTCCCTCATATTGTGGTGACTCCTGTCCAATCATATTTTTTTCATTGCTACTTCATCACGAATTTGCTACTGTTATGAACTGTAAATATCTGTGTTTTCCAAATGTCTTAGGTGACCCTTGTGAAAGAGTCATATGATCCCCAAAGTGTTGTGACCCACAGATTGAGAACTGATGCTATACTGGGTTTCATTGCCTGAGCTGGCTTTGAGAGAGAGAGAGAGAGAGAGAGAGAGAGAGAGAGAGAGAGAGAGAGAGAGAGAGAGAGAGAGAGAGCTGGCTTTGAGAGAGAGAGAGAGAGAGAGAGAGAGAGAGAGAGAGAGAGAGAGAGAGAGAGACCCCACAGCGCCTCATTTGGAAAATGTAGATCTTTAAGTGAACACGGTTGGCAGTGAATTCTGCAAACAGCTGGTCCACAGGGTCCTCCTGGCAGGAGAGGGACAGAAGCTTAAAAACCATTTTGCTTTCTTCAGAGGATGAGATTTGATTATATTCTCTGCACATTAAAAACAAAAAAGAAGACTTAATTTGTTCCTAACAAAAAAACACTTAGTGGACCCTCTATTTAGGGAGCCAGTTTTTCTTTTGAAAATTTCAGTTAAATTGCCCCTTTATTCTTAAGGCATATTTGCAACTTTTGCCAAAAGGATTCACAACTGTGTTTATTTGGCAGATATCCACAGACAAGTCAAAGGAAGGAAGGGAAAAAAATCCTTTAATGATTATGAACTTCCTGGCTTTGAAAAGGCTCAACAGCTGTCAGGAGCTCCTTTGGTTACTCACGAATACTTGGAAGCACAGTATCCCTCCAAAGTCTGTTTGTGTTTTTAGACCTCTCTCAAAGGTAGAGAAGAAGAAACCACAGTGTGTAGGATGCATTCATTTTACTTTATAAAAGGGAAAATGCACACCCTTGACAATTACGCTCTCAAAGAATATACACTCAATCACATGCCAGTGGGGAAGTGGAAGAAAGAAACCAATGGTGGTCCCTCTATTCTGTTTAATACTACAAAAGTGTTCAATACTAAAACACATTCTCATCCAGCATCTGCCCTTGATCCTGCTGAGGTCAATTTTAGGCTACACGGGATTCAAACTCCTCGGTCAAGCAATTCAGGGAAGCATCTGTTTACATTTAACTGTTCATCTTTCAGCTTGTTGAAAGGTCTATTTGAGTTCTCCCCTGCACAAATTTTACTTGTTATTATCCTAAAGCAAGAATCCATATTTACATGTTTGTTCAGTCTGTATTCTCAATTTCTGTAGCCTGGTTACCAAAAAGCCTTTTACATTTGACAGGCAGGTTCCTTTCATCTTCTTTTAAAAACCACATGCTTTAGTCTTCGATAAACAGGCTACAATCCTTATAACCACAGGGGTTATGTATAAAGTGAGGGATTGGAGGAGTGAAGGTACTCCAAAAGAAGGAGAAATAGAATATTTATGGATGGATAGATGGAGGGGAATGGAACAGTAGGATTAAGTGTGAAGGGGAGGGAAGAAAGAGTAAAGGAAGGAGTACAGGGAGAGACAGCAAAAACTAAGGACCCTTAGAAAGGCCTTATAGAAATCTACTATAGTAGAAGCTTCTTAAAATATATACATATATGAAAGAAATCCAAGCAGAATCTTCAAATGATGAAAGAGACAAAGCACCAACGAGACAGCTCTTGCTCCCAGATGAAAGCCCACGTGCTGGAAATGAGTTATATCTAATAGAGATGTTGGCCAAAGGGACCCCATTAAATCCCCAAACAACCAAGGCTACTGTCTAAGACTATTGGATGCTCTCAACAAACTGATTGCAAGGCCTATTGTTGAAGAAAACACTTTTACTGAATAAGGAGAAGTCAGGTGGTGCCTAATAAGGACCTTCACCCTTACGGACTAGTGTTGATGATACTGGAAAGCACGCTGCATGGTATAACAGGCTATAAATAAATTCTAACCTGGTCAGAAACCCTTCAATCTACAATGGTGACCTTCCAGCAGATTATATTCTGGTGTAGCAGACAGTGGTGGAACATACTTTTAATCTTAGCACTTGGGAGGCAGAGGCAGGCAGATCTCTGTGAGTTTTAGGCCAGCCTGGTCTACATAAAGAGTTCCAGGACTTCTAAGGGTAAACAGAGAAACCCTGTCTTTAAAACAAAACAAAAAAAAAGCAAGATATTCCATTGCAATAGTGGCACAACCCTTGTGGTAGTAACTAACCCTTTTCTGATTGGATTTAAGACTTAGTCCATGAGAGGGAACCCATGCCTGACACTATTTGGTTAGCTGAGAACTTGAGACTAGATAGGCCATGGGTCTAGAGGAACGCCAAACACTACTGTTTCGCTAAAGGAACATAGGAATAAAATGACTCCTAATGGCATGCTACTATACCTATCGATCAGTGCCCCAGTCATCATCAGATAAGTTTCTTCTTGCTGTAGATGGAAACAATTACAAAGACCCACAAATGGACAATGAGCAGAGAATCAGAGACCTTGGAACAATCAGTTGTAAATGGGCTGTCTCCATCAAATCCCTCTCCTCAAAGCTCAGGGAACTGTGTGGAAGAGAAGGCAGAGATGAGGTGGAATGCCCCTCTGTATGCTATGAATATATTTTATTACCAATAGTTAATAAAGAAACTGCTTTGGTCTATGGCAGGGCAGAATATAGGTAAGCAGGAAAACTAAACTGAATGCTGGGAAGAAGAAGGTGGAGACAGGCGAATGCCATGTAGCTGATGAAGGAGAAAGACACTGGAACTGTCCTGGTAGGCCACAGCCTCATGGTGATACATAAAATAATAGAAGTTGGTTAATTTAGGATGTGAGAGCTAGCTAAAAATATGCCTGAATCATTAACCAAGTAGTGTTGTAATTAATACAGTTTTTATATGATTATTCAGGTCTAGGTGGCCAGGAAACAAACATGCAATCTCTTTTTACACAGAAAGATTGTAAGATCCAGTGTGGAAGAAAGACACCAAGGAAACCATGCCTTCGAGATACAATAGGACATGTGTGCATATAGAGTCAAAGAGACTGTGGCAGTATACATAGAGTCTATACAGGTCTAAGACAAGTGAGACCACAGTGCTGAGAAAGGAAGTGGACACATGACCCCATCCCTACCCCAGACTCTATCTCCAATTGATAACTACTAGTAAGAAAAATTGGTTTTCTCCAACAAAGTCTCAATGTGTATACAAAAAACACACTTAGGAGAAGGTCCCATGGTCAGCAGCAGATAGCCGACACAAAATGAACTCAATGATTTTTTTTTTGTCTCATAATACTTTGTTTTTGATTTCTCCCACTTCAGTTCTTTGGCTTATATATCATAGTTGCTAATACTTTATAGGATTTCTCTGTGTGTAAATGCATGTGTTGCTGTGTCTAAATGTATTTCATAGGCTTTTGGGGGCCTCTTTTTTCTGTTTTGTCCTATTTTTGTTTTTCTTATCTTATATTTTAGATGCCTATTTCTTTCCTAGTGGGAGAGAAAAAGAAAATGGGTGGAGAGAGGGGGAGTTATAATTACAATATATTGTATGAAAAATATCTATTTTCAATAATAAATACTTTAAAAATGCAAGCTTTGTATAGTAAATTATTTGGTTGCTCTATACTGACATCTTTTTCATTGTAAATTGGGGTGGAATTTTGTCTTTAATATGTGTGTTCTCCTGAACTGGAGAGATGGGTCAGCTATTAAAGGTTAGGACAAAATAAAAAAGAAGGTTTTAATTTTAACATAGTAAAGTTTCATATATAAAACATTTATCAAGCAAGAATTATAGTTACAATATTACATTGGCAAATTAAGAAAAATACTCTATTATCTATCCTATCTTTGTGTGTCTAAAGATGGGGGAGATGATATGGGGTTTCCTTCTGTATATGTGTTGTGTTTATTAGTTAATGAATCAAGCTGTTTGGGTCAATGGCTTAGCAGAGTAAATCCAGGCAGGGAGATATTTTGATATAAAGAATTGATGTGGGAGTCCCCTCTGTATGCTGTGAATACCATTGGTTAATAAAGAACTGCTTTGAGCCTATAGCAGAGCAGGGCAGAAAGAGCTAGGTGGGGAAAACTAAAGTGAATGCTGGGAGAAAGAAGGGCAGAGTAAGAGAGAAGCCATGTGGCCACGCTGGAGACAGATGCCTGAACTTTACCCGGTAAGCCACAGCCTTGTGGTGATACACAGATTAATGGAGATGGATTAAATTAATATGTAAGAGTTAGCCAATAAGAAGCTAGACCTAAGGGACCAATCAGTGTTTTAAATAATATAGTTTCTGTGTGATTATTTTGGGGCTAAGCATCTGGGAACCAACAAGTGGCTTCCTCACAACAGAGAATTAACATCAGAACAGAAGACAAGGATTATCCCAGTCAATGGGAAATAAGTATGAGTGATCAAGAACAACAGCTTGCTTAGTGAATGCCAGGCAGTGTGTGCATATATTTATAGCATCCAAAAGTGTTTTGGGTTAGGGGGAGGTGACCATAAGAAACGGATGGGAAGAGCCTCTGTGTACCATGAACTTTACACTTCTTAATAAAGGCTTGGATTTTTCAAAGTGGAACATTGGAAAACCCACAAAGCTACAGCTAAGGTATATGTACCTTCTTGGGGTATCTGCATGTGCAAGAGGAGGGCTGTGATGGAAAGAAAATGCTATTGATGATGATCTAAAATTTGTGGTTATACAAAACCACAATGTGTCTAATGAAGGATGGACTATAAATTTCACAACATTGTAAAAAATAAAATTGAAAACATACACAGAATTGTTCTTGAGACTCTGTGCACAGGGGATGGCAGGAGAGTCCTCACCAGCATGGTGAGCAGTGCCTCAGTATGGCACAGTAAAATGAATACAGGAAGCAGGCAGGCTGCCTGCAAAGATGGCCCAGGCAGAACCGAGGTACCTTCCTGACAATGGAGGCAGGAAGAAATCAACACCACAGCCAACTCTCTGGCATGTGCCACTTTACCTAGAAACGTTTATTTTAAGGGCCAGAGATCTCTAAGTACCCAACTGGGAGTCTAGGCACACCAGTAAATGGTGTGCACTCAGTAACAGAGCTGTGCTGTTGAAGGAATCACTAAATAACACCAAGTAGTTGAGAAGATTAGGGATGCAAAAAGGCTTAATCTAGGAGCAACCCCTAGTTTTATTTGAAACACTTACATATTTTGAAAATATGAGCCCATTGTTATTCATCCCAGGACTTTAATCAGTGATGCACTGGGAACTCTTATTTCCATATGCAGCTAATGTGGAAGTAGGTACATGAAAATATTATCTATAATGTTAAACCCACTAGCTACACTGATAGGAGTGTATTACTTTCATAAACTTAATATTTAATTCAGGAATCATTAAAATTTAATTGCAATGTTTTAGTTGACACAGGTTTTGCACATTTTGGAGTGCCCTGTAATGTTTCAACACACACATATACTGTGTAATACTCAAATAGGGTAAATTTATCTCTTTGGGTATTTCATTTCCTGTGATGAAAACATTCCAAATAGTTTCTTCTAGGTTCTTAAACTACACCACAAATGGCAGATAGAGGGAAATAAAACCACTGACTGTTAGTAAGACCACTCTCATATGTCACTGGTGAGATTGTAGCCCATACATATTTTGAAAACATTCAGAACCTGTCAAAATTCAAGATCAAAAACACGAATGACAGTTTATGCTAGAGAGGATATGGAATAAGTGGACCACTCCTCCATTGCTTGTACAGCCACTTTGGAAATCAGCATGGCGATTTCTCAGAAAATTAGGAAACAATCTATCTCAAGACCTAGCAATACTACTTTTGGGTATATACCCAAAGGATGCTAAATCATACCACAAGGACATGTGCTCAACTATGTTCATAGCATCATTATTCGTAATAGTCAGAACCTGTAAACAACTAGATGCCCCTCAACTACATGTGTAGGCCCCAAAAGGCCAAAGGTCAGAGGGTTTGGGACTCCCTTCAAGGTTCAAGGTTATTGCGCTACCACCTCAGAGGAAGGTTGCACCTAGTTGTAAATTAGGAAGTTCTGCTCTCTCAAGGCTACAGGTGTGGCTAGTTGCCAGACCTTGTGCTCCTGGAATAAGGAAGTAGTTTGTTCCTACCAAAAACAAAAGTCTAAGGATCCAACAAATTCCCAGCTCCCTTTATGGAAATAATGTGGGATTCCACCCAGGGAGTGGTTTGTCTACAGTGTTTGGTCTAGAGTGTGAGTCTAGGGGGTGACCTAGACTTTCAATTGGTATGTTAATTTAGTCTTTTGTCTTACTCCTAACTTTTGGGGTCAGGGCTATATTAGCAATTAGAAATTAAATGTGAGCAAATTTTCAGTACTCATGGGAATTCCCTCCTGATACTATCCTGTATGTTTCTGCATTTTATTATTTTCATTTGTGTCTTTGGATTCTTTACTGTATTTCTAAATCCCCATGCCTCCACTCTGGAGAAAGGTGTTTTTGTTGAGGCTAGTCCCTGACAAGCATTCAGTGGTAAAAAGTAATGATATCTTGAAATTTGTAGGCGAGTGGGTAGATCTAGAAAAAAAACATATTGGTGATGTGATCCAAACCCAGAAAGACAAATATAATATGTACTCACTCATAAGTGGCTTTTAGATATAAAGCAAAGAAAAACCAGACTACAGTCCACAACCCCAGAGAACCTAAACAACAAAGAGGACCCTAAGAGAGACATATGGATCTACACAGGAAGTAGAAAAAGACTAGAATTCCTGAGTAAATTGGGAGTGTGGGGGTTACGTGGGAGGGTAGATGGAGAGAGGGGAGGGTGGAAGGGGAGCAGAGAAAAATGTACAGTGCAATAAAAACAATAAAAACTAAAAAACCCTAAAATGGAAAACTTTCTTTTCAATATGTATTTATCTGAAGAAGTAGCTAATAATCTACACTAATACATGAATTTTAATCCTAAAAAGCTTTGTCCCATGACAATTCAAAAACACAGACAAAAGTCATAGATAAGTACCTAACATAACAGTTTGATCATAGTAACAAGAAGGTCATTCACAGAAGAATATAGGAGGCTGTGGCTGTCTCAGGTGGTCATGATAATAATAACAGTTTGTATTTGAGGCCTCTACTGGACACAAGGCATTTAGTATGTTTGGTTATGGACACATGTTTTGTTTGTATAAACTACATTATATGTCATTACTTAATACGTGATGAGCACTGCTCTCCAAGGAGGAAGTAAGAACTTTTATTCTCAGGCAAATCTCATTGTCGTGGGATTTCCAAATATTCATCTTAAAGACAATATAGTATGGTAGGAAAAGAAAAACTAAACTAAATTTGTTTTCTATATTTTTTTAGTTAAAAATCCAAGTACTGTATGTAAGTGGTGTTTTGTAATCCCTACAGAATATATTAACTATTGGAAATTAGCAAATGTATGTGAGTTACACAGAAATGCGCCCTGAACCTAAAGCTAAAATTAGAGATACTATGGACAGAAATGCTGTTCACTCTCCATTGATATGATACAGTACTGGACACAGTATGTATGCTCGTGTGAGTGACATGCTTGCCCTATAAAAGCCCACACAGTATCCTGTATACTATATGGGTTTACCTCTATACCTACAAAGGTATACACTGATATGTTGATAGCATTAAAACACTATAAAAATTGAAAAGATTTGACCATGCATTTGTCTCATGTTGCTTATAGTGGCTACAGTTGGATACTGAGAAGCAGGTACTGTCAAATGAGTCTATAGCCAACCCTGAGTGTCCCTGAGAAGCTCACATGCAGGACTCTGGGATTCAAGACATTAGCCCCAAGGTCCATCTAAGAAATGGAATTATAGCCAAGCCCACGCTGCTTGTTACTTCCCTTTTACAGATCCTATCTTGTCTGAAAGGAACGCTGAGATCCTGGCACAAGTGCTATGTATTAGAGAAGGCAGTTTTCCTTTTTCCACTGTTGTGAAAGTGGAGTGTATAAGAAGTCATTGGAGAGATGGCTCAGTGGTTAAAAGCATTGTCTGCTCTTCCAAAGGTCCTGAGTTCAATTCCCAGCAACCACATGGTGGCTCACAACCATCTGGAATGAGGTCTGGTGCCCTCTTCTGGCCTGCAGACATACACACAGACAGAATATTGTATACATAATAAATAAAGAAATAAAAATTAAAAAAAAGAAGTCATTGGGGAAAAGTGTGTAGTAAATATTCACTTGAAACACAACCTTACACAGATGGCCTTTAGCGAATACAATGCAATCCTCTGTGTGTGCATTTGAGTGTCTTTAAACACAAAAAAAATGTCAGCGCTTAGATATCATTTATACGCACAACGTATAGAATCTTCATTTCATAACCAGACTCCTAGGCCTGTGCACGTGTCCATGGTTACCTTGTTGAAGAACTAACTTGGAAGGTTCAATTTGCTTTCACTGTTTGCTTTTCAAATAAGGCTGAGTGCTGTTATAATCAGTGAGGTGAAACGTAGATTTGCTTCATGTTTGCTTTGTAAAATAATATAACTCAATCAACAGCAATACTAATCTCATTCTGCAAGAGAGCTCAAAGAATTACAATAACTTTGATGACTTCTCAACCTGTGGCCTCATTTTATAATCATGCTCGAAGGAAGACTTTTCCTTGTTTCTAATAGGCTCTCAAAATTTAGAAAAGTAATTCAAACTTAATAAACATGGGCATTACAATGAAAAGGCTCTGACTTACTTCTGCCTGTGATATTAAGGCTGTATTATATGTGATTCTAAACCATCAGCCTTAATTAAAGTTTGCCACATATGAAAATACAGCCTTATAAGGTATTGGTCAACTAAGATATTGTCTGAATGAAAAGATGTTATATCCAAATTTGTGCTAAAAAATTACCCACATTTCGGGACTGTTCAGGAGAAAACAAACAAAAAAGGGTCCTAGTGACACTGGCCCCTTGTCCTTTCTCATCTGTATGAACTTGAACATCTATTTACAGTCTACTTGTTTTAAGCTGGTAGTTTTAACTGATGGTTTCACATGAAACCATCCTTCGTGTGAAGATGGTGATAAAAATTCTTCAGTTACCGTCTGGCAAAAAGCATACGCTCAATTATGTTTTCTTTGATTGTTAGATTAGCTGAAGTATTGTGGGGCAAACAAAGACTTTCACATTGTGTTTCAAATTTCTAATCTCCTTCCACTAGACTCATGGTTGTTTGAGGGACTCTTCTGGTGATATAAAGATCTAGAAACTCAGAATTAGAATTTGGGGAATCCTGTTGTAGAGAACTGGGCTCTGTTTTCAGTACACACATGGTGGCCCATGAGCATACATAACTCCAGGTTCAGGGCACTGGATACCACTTCTGATCTCTGAGGGCTCTTGTGCACATGTGATATACATACATGCACTCAGGTTCACACAGAGAGCATTAAATAAAATAAATCAATACTGAATACAATCACCAGATCTTCTCTCAAGACAAAATACAACTATGTGATATAAAACTCACATACAAAATACAACTATATAATTGTATAACTAAAAAGTTTGAAGCAGGAGTGTAGTAATATGGGCGCTGCGGCGGGGCTATGTCCCCAAAACCCCAGCCACCTGCCCGGCTAGCTTATGCCCCGAAATAATTACACGGACACTGTATTCATTTAAACACTGCTCTGGCCCATTTCTACCTAGCCTCTTCTAGGCTAATTCTCACATATTAATTTAGCCCATTTCTAATCATCTGTGTAGCGCCCCTAGGTGCGCTTACCGGGAAGATTCTAGCCTAAGTCCATCCTGGGTCGGAGCTTCATAGCGTGCGTCTTCCCTGGAGCAGGTAGCATGGCGTCTCTCCTGCGTCTGCTCCGGAGAGGAGAGCTGTGGAGTCTGACCTCACTTCCTCTTCCTCCCGGCATTCTGTTCTGTTTACTCCTCCCACCTATCTCCTAACCAATGAGAGCCAAGCAGCTTCTTTTATTTTAACCAATGACCTTCCTCCATCATTTCCCCTTTTTCGGTTTAAACAAAAAAAGGCTTTAACTTTAACATAGCAAAATTACATATAACAAAACAGTTATCAAGTAAAAGTTACATCAGAAACATTTATACATATAACAAAATTGACCGTAAATCTCTATCAATAAAGCAAAATCTATACTAATGCAAATTATTCATGTCTATATCATATCCCCCTTTAAATGTAAAAGAACATTTATAAACTATATTTGGGAACATGGGCGCAGTTTTTTCTCTCCAAACTGCTTCCTGCTGAATGTGGGCGTCGTTAATTAGGTCTTTCATGGTATAACCTGTGTGCTAGTTTCATCTCAGTTGGCAGTTGAGCAAAGCAATTTTCTGAAGATGTTCACAGCAAACCTTCAGGAGGACATGGTCCATCATACCAAATTGGAATAGAAGAAATGAACAGGGTCTCATCCTCTGTGAAAACAAAAGAAGACTCTCTCCAAAGCATCATGTCCTTAGATCCAAATTCTGAAATCATACCCTCATGATATCCGTTCTGGTTCCACTGGGCAGCCCATATAATGAAATCTCTCTCTGTACTTAGCTCCTTCACAGTCAAAAATTTTAAAGAAAACACAATGTACATAATCCAGACTCTTTGTGAATATTTCATTTTTACGCGGCTTATTTTTATTTATATCTATAACTATCTGTACTCTGTCTCTTTAAAGACTTTACTTTTACTTTTTTCTTTTTAAACCATTAAATTTATTCTCTGTATTCTTTTTCTTCTCTCTCCCAAGCCTACGTACATTCATCCAACAGTGTGACTCATTTAGTGGTCTGAATCTGTCCTATTGTGAATCTGCAATTTTTTACTATCCAGGAGCACTTTTGATTTGCGCCTTTAAATCACTAGGCGCTTAAGAATCTAAGCTGTGACATTCCTAGGTTAACTTTTTGCTTTTTGAGCGCATATCTTTGACCTGGAATAACCCTGTAGACCAGGCTGTCTTTGAACTCTCAGAGATCTGCCTGTCTCTGCCTCCCAGGCATTGGGATTAAAGGTGTTTGCTCCTACACCTTGAACTCATAGAGATCTGTTCGTCTCTGCCTTCTAGGCACTGGGATTAAAGGCGTGTGCTACCACACCTTGAAGTCACAGAGGTCTATCTCCCTCTGCCTCCCAAGTGTTGGGATTAAACACACACAACAACTCTCTTCGTTTTTTTTTGTTTTTTGCTTTAAGAACTTCAACTTTCAGCTTGCATATATTTTTAACACACTTTAAACCATTCAGAAATTTTCTGTCTTTGAATCTCTCTTTACTGTATATCTCTCTTTTTCTGACCACAAGAGCCTTTAATTTACCAAGCAATATCAGTAGGACTAAAGGCGTGGCTTTGCCAGCTAGATCCAGTCCATTCCTTAGCTTTTCAGCCTCTTGGCTGAGGTACTGGCTGTAGCCATGTTTATAGCATTTCAAGGTCCCTGCCAGCCAGCAAGCTACAACAGACAACACTCAAGTCCTCTCTCTGTAGCCGGCCCTCCTGCCTCAAACAGTCAGAGTTTGCCCTGGCAGGATGGCCCAGAAAGCCGGCATTTTAAAACAACACAGGTTTGTTCCTGCTGCTGAGTCAGGAAGCCTCTTGAGGCTACCAGGTAGGAGCGGCACTCAGCACTTTAATTCTGAGACTGAGCGTGCAGCACAGAAATTCTTTTCATCCAAGTTACATCCAAACCTGACACGCAGAGCACTGCGCAGTCTGAAAACACATCCCTGTATGGCGGCAGGAATCCGCCATGCTCTTCCGCCTGCCTAAGCCTGATTCTGCCTTCTGCCCAGGAGCAGGCGGGGAGCTCTGAGTCATCGTCAAGGTCTCAGAGCACTCTCCTTCCGATCCCAAGCGGGAACACAAACATAAAGCCAGAGTTTGCACTGGCGGCACAGCCCCAAGGAGCTGTGCTTTAAAATGACATAGTGTTTTTTCTGCTGCTGTTGCCGAATCAGGAAATCTCTCTACAGGACGCCACCAACAAACAGCAAAAATCTGTGTTAAACTCTCTCTCCCTTATTTTTAAGCCTTCTCAGGTTTTTTAAGTGAGTTTAGTCCATCACGTGGGGCGCCATTTGTAGTAATATGGGCGCTGCGGCGGGGCTATGTCCCCAAAACCCCAGCCACCTGCCCGGCTAGCTTATGCCCCGAAATAATTACACGGACACTGTATTCATTTAAACACTGCTCTGGCCCATTTCTACCTAGCCTCTTCTAGGCTAATTCTCACATATTAATTTAGCCCATTTCTAATCATCTGTGTAGCGCCCCTAGGTGCGCTTACCGGGAAGATTCTAGCCTAAGTCCATCCTGGGTCGGAGCTTCATAGCGTGCGTCTTCCCTGGAGCAGGTAGCATGGCGTCTCTCCTGCGTCTGCTCCGGAGAGGAGAGCTGTGGAGTCTGACCTCACTTCCTCTTCCTCCCGGCATTCTGTTCTGTTTACTCCTCCCACCTATCTCCTAACCAATGAGAGCCAAGCAGCTTCTTTTATTTTAACCAATGACCTTCCTCCATCATTTCCCCTTTTTCGGTTTAAACAAAAAAAGGCTTTAACTTTAACATAGCAAAATTACATATAACAAAACAGTTATCAAGTAAAAGTTACATCAGAAACATTTATACATATAACAAAATTGACCGTAAATCTCTATCAATAAAGCAAAATCTATACTAATGCAAATTATTCATGTCTATATCATATCCCCCTTTAAATGTAAAAGAACATTTATAAACTATATTTGGGAACATGGGCGCAGTTTTTTCTCTCCAAACTGCTTCCTGCTGAATGTGGGCGTCGTTAATTAGGTCTTTCATGGTATAACCTGTGTGCTAGTTTCATCTCAGTTGGCAGTTGAGCAAAGCAATTTTCTGAAGATGTTCACAGCAAACCTTCAGGAGGACATGGTCCATCATACCAAATTGGAATAGAAGAAATGAACAGGGTCTCATCCTCTGTGAAAACAAAAGAAGACTCTCTCCAAAGCATCATGTCCTTAGATCCAAATTCTGAAATCATACCCTCATGATATCCGTTCTGGTTCCACTGGGCAGCCCATATAATGAAATCTCTCTCTGTACTTAGCTCCTTCACAGTCAAAAATTTTAAAGAAAACACAATGTACATAATCCAGACTCTTTGTGAATATTTCATTTTTACGCGGCTTATTTTTATTTATATCTATAACTATCTGTACTCTGTCTCTTTAAAGACTTTACTTTTACTTTTTTCTTTTTAAACCATTAAATTTATTCTCTGTATTCTTTTTCTTCTCTCTCCCAAGCCTACGTACATTCATCCAACAGTGTGACTCATTTAGTGGTCTGAATCTGTCCTATTGTGAATCTGCAATTTTTTACTATCCAGGAGCACTTTTGATTTGCGCCTTTAAATCACTAGGCGCTTAAGAATCTAAGCTGTGACATTCCTAGGTTAACTTTTTGCTTTTTGAGCGCATATCTTTGACCTGGAATAACCCTGTAGACCAGGCTGTCTTTGAACTCTCAGAGATCTGCCTGTCTCTGCCTCCCAGGCATTGGGATTAAAGGTGTTTGCTCCTACACCTTGAACTCATAGAGATCTGTTCGTCTCTGCCTTCTAGGCACTGGGATTAAAGGCGTGTGCTACCACACCTTGAAGTCACAGAGGTCTATCTCCCTCTGCCTCCCAAGTGTTGGGATTAAACACACACAACAACTCTCTTCGTTTTTTTTTGTTTTTTGCTTTAAGAACTTCAACTTTCAGCTTGCATATATTTTTAACACACTTTAAACCATTCAGAAATTTTCTGTCTTTGAATCTCTCTTTACTGTATATCTCTCTTTTTCTGACCACAAGAGCCTTTAATTTACCAAGCAATATCAGTAGGACTAAAGGCGTGGCTTTGCCAGCTAGATCCAGTCCATTCCTTAGCTTTTCAGCCTCTTGGCTGAGGTACTGGCTGTAGCCATGTTTATAGCATTTCAAGGTCCCTGCCAGCCAGCAAGCTACAACAGACAACACTCAAGTCCTCTCTCTGTAGCCGGCCCTCCTGCCTCAAACAGTCAGAGTTTGCCCTGGCAGGATGGCCCAGAAAGCCGGCATTTTAAAACAACACAGGTTTGTTCCTGCTGCTGAGTCAGGAAGCCTCTTGAGGCTACCAGGTAGGAGCGGCACTCAGCACTTTAATTCTGAGACTGAGCGTGCAGCACAGAAATTCTTTTCATCCAAGTTACATCCAAACCTGACACGCAGAGCACTGCGCAGTCTGAAAACACATCCCTGTATGGCGGCAGGAATCCGCCATGCTCTTCCGCCTGCCTAAGCCTGATTCTGCCTTCTGCCCAGGAGCAGGCGGGGAGCTCTGAGTCATCGTCAAGGTCTCAGAGCACTCTCCTTCCGATCCCAAGCGGGAACACAAACATAAAGCCAGAGTTTGCACTGGCGGCACAGCCCCAAGGAGCTGTGCTTTAAAATGACATAGTGTTTTTTCTGCTGCTGTTGCCGAATCAGGAAATCTCTCTACAGGACGCCACCAACAAACAGCAAAAATCTGTGTTAAACTCTCTCTCCCTTATTTTTAAGCCTTCTCAGGTTTTTTAAGTGAGTTTAGTCCATCACGTGGGGCGCCATTTGTAGTAATATGGGCGCTGCGGCGGGGCTATGTCCCCAAAACCCCAGCCACCTGCCCGGCTAGCTTATGCCCCGAAATAATTACACGGACACTGTATTCATTTAAACACTGCTCTGGCCCATTTCTACCTAGCCTCTTCTAGGCTAATTCTCACATATTAATTTAGCCCATTTCTAATCATCTGTGTAGCGCCCCTAGGTGCGCTTACCGGGAAGATTCTAGCCTAAGTCCATCCTGGGTCGGAGCTTCATAGCGTGCGTCTTCCCTGGAGCAGGTAGGATGGCGTCTCTCCTGCGTCTGCTCCGGAGAGGAGAGCTGTGGAGTCTGACCTCACTTCCTCTTCCTCCCGGCATTCTGTTCTGTTTACTCCTCCCACCTATCTCCTAACCAATGAGAGCCAAGCAGCTTCTTTTATTTTAACCAATGACCTTCCTCCATCACAGGAGAATTAGGAATTTGAAGCTAGACTTCACATTAGCTAGACTGGGAGCCTGTCTCACAAAACAACAGACAATTATAGGTGCATATGGCTGGATCACAGGGCAGAAAATTGAGGGCAGAAACTGAATGCAGAATGAGGCTCCGAAGCTCTGGTGGGAGAAAATGGACTTCTAAGTGAGGTGGATGTTGTGGGCTGTTTCTGAGGGAATGGTTCTTGGTTCCACTTGGGTCAATGATAGAGACCATCAGAAAGGGATGGATGAAGGATCTCACAAGCAAAGGCATGAAGTATGGAAAGCCCACACCTTCCTTTTTGTACTGTTGGCCTAAGGGTCCTTGTTTCCCGGGCCTAGAGAGGCAGGATCGTGATAGCGTTCACAACATACTCAGTATCAGCTAGATTTGTAGCAAATTTGGGGGTATTTTGGTCAATATGGTGAATGGGCAACAATCAAGCAAAAGCACACATAAATCATACTTGTCTGACACTTGGCGAGGACTGCAGAGACAAAGAACTCACCATCGGAGGCAGAGCCTCCCTAGAGACAGAATACTGTTTAGGACCAAAGAACTGTAGTTGAAGGAAGGAGAAATTGTGTTACACAGCCTGGAAGGAAAAGGTTTAATGTATGATGTCACTGGACTAGTCTTCAGGATTTAGGCTGACATAATTAAGAAAATGGTGGGCATGGAAGGCCCTTAATGGGCACCCCCTAAGAGCCAACTCCATATAGACACACAAACATATTACCTTTAATGTCCAAGTAATAAAAGTGTGTTCACGCTTCATCTAGATTAGGGTTCAAATCAGAATTGTCCATAGCTTAACTCCTACTAAGGGATGTTTCCAAATATTGATTTTGCTGTCTTAAGTGGTGATTTAAAACTATTTTGGATATTTTACGGCTGTGAAAGGTGACTGACAGGTGGAGAGAAAGAGGTTGGTGACATACAACCTCCAGTGAACTAATAGTTCTGGGCATTGAATCCTTCATGTTTCCTACCCTGTGATCACTCTGCTCTCAATCTGCTGGAACACAACGATAATCCTTCTTATGGCCTCTGGATTCACGGTACTTCAGATCTAAATCAGTTCCTCTCATCGCTGGCTTTCGAACTCTTGGACAGGAAGTCCTCAGTATCGGAGTCTGTCAGTTATCCTTGGACTTCCGCACAGGCACTGGCCCGCTCTTTGTTTTGCCATTTTCCTCATGTTGAATGGGCACACTCGTGCGCTGGTTATGAAGGAGGCAGAGTGGTAGGTTAAAGAACATGCCAAATTTGGGCTGGGGAGATGGCTCAGTGTTTAGAGTGATTGCTATACAAGTGGGGAGGGGGGACTAGAATTCAGATCCCCAGAACCCAGAAAATGTCAGATGGGCATTGTTACCCATCTATATTCCCAGCACATGGAAGGTGGAACTAGGGGATCCCTGGAGCCAAACTGGCTCTAGCTGTATCACAGGCTTTGAGTTCAACTGACAGACCTTGCCTCAAATAATAAAATAGACAGTAACCAATGACTCACAAGGTCAGCTTCAAACTACTACATGTAGGTGCATACACTTGCATGCACATGGAACTCCATACATGTTCCATGAATGGCAAAAATTCACACACACACACATGCGCATATGGGAAGAATTTGAAATTTATACCAAGTATGAGTTTTATAACTTTATATACTTATAATTAATATATATAAAACAGCTATATATTTTATTTTAACTATATTTTTTCTTTTATACCCTTTTTCTCCCATCCTTAGAAATGCTTACTGGATCAAAACTGATACTAGTGTCAAAACAAATGAACAAAAAAAGCCAACATCTGCTGGAAAGGGAGAGAACATTCTTGTCACTGCGTGGTGGTCCCAGCTTCCTTTACATCCCCTTGGACAGACAGAAGAACGGGAGAGAATCTAAACTCCTCATGAGCTGCTCTGTCCAGACAGCTCTGGGCCTCCAGAATCCTGTTATTCCACCACCCAATATTTACCGAGGCCGCACTAGGAGACAGACCAAGCTCTGTTTCCACCTAGAAAAGCATTTTGTGCTCTACACGGTACACGGGGGAGATTTTTCTCTGAGGCAACTGTGTGACAAAGCTGTTCAGAAGCATGACTGGTATCTAGTAAATGCTAATCCTGGTGTGTGTGTGGTGTGTGTGTGTGTGTGTGTGTGTGTGTGTGTGTGCATGTGTGCATGCGTGTTTAAGGAAATTCTGCATACTTTATAACTGGTATTTAACTGTGAGAGAAATATGATAGTCTTAAATTCTCACAAATATTCTGCATATATCCAGCACCAAGAATGGCGTCTTGCAAAATGACATCCAGAACAAGGGTTTCCTTTTGCTTTGTGTAAGTATTGCCAAGGGAAGATAATTCATATGCTAAATGCTTATTCTTAGTTGTGCTTCACCCTACAGTTAACATGTACATAGATATTTGGCCTCTCCTTTCCTTTCCACTTTTAATCCCAGTTCAAATGAATTTCAAAATTCCTCATGCTTCCATCCCATTATGACCATAGGGAGAGTACTTAATTCGGACGTGTGCATATTACTTCTCCTTGATCTTGCAAGGTGGGGAGCATACGGGGTTTCAATTAGCATAGCTCCATTATAACCACCTGAAGGTCCAAACTGCTGGTTAAATTTTTCCTTGTATTCTAACATGATGTGTTATATTACTGAATTTTAGTTATTTCTGACTCTTCCACCAGCTTCGACTTTTGAGATTTAATGGCAAATCCTAGAAAAATCAAAACACATCGAAGAACAACAAAAACCAGCTCCCTCGGAGGAGGCAGAGGCAAACGTTTCTTGCTTAGGAGTTCGATGAGGAATGGTATATTTCTAGGAGGCTTTCCCTTTAAATTATTTCTGGTGGAGGCTGGATTTTGGTCCTGCTTCTGACTTGCTGAGGGCTATTTATGATTTATGTCAACCTTGGCTGGCTCTAAGGAGGAAAAATGAACAGTGAGAATAAAGAAGCCTAGTCCTCGGTGGTCCCCTGACAGGGAGCACCCTAGCTCTTAAGAGATAGGTACAATGTTTATATTCGATATTTTTCCTTTTTCCCCTTAAAAACTAAAATTAAAACCATACATCTTTTTTAATTAGAGAACAAGTGCCATCATTTTTTAGAGAGAAATGTCAAGCTGTGAATCTTTTCATGGAGACTGGTCCTCTGAGATGTTCTGAAGCACAGTGGGGGAATTTAAAAACCAGTCAAATATTTTTTCTTGGGGAAAGCAGTGATAGGTCATGGTGAGGAGTGGGTGCCATTAACGTTTTTTTAGAGATCTCTAATACACCAGAGTTACTATAACGTTGCCACATGGTCTAAAACATCCCCGAAGAAACAGTCCCTGTCCATCCTGGCTCTAAGGGAAGCTGGTAATCTATCCATTTTAATCATCTGCGTGTTTAAAATATTCTACATGTGCATTCATAGAATAGTTAGACAAGTTCTGTTCTATTGGGTCAATACTTCATGTACTAATATCTCTCTATATGTACATAATCAGCTCTGGGTCTGAGCCCTAAGTCAGTCTCTAAAAACATGACTGGATCCTTGCATGGTCTGCATTGGGGCAAGCAGCAGGCGCAGAATGCAGTCTGTAACACGGGGATGCTGCTGCTAAGATCCTCTCAGCAGTGTGTGTCTGAATGCTTCGTCCAGCCTTTTTTTTTTTAAAAGTCAGAAAAAAAAATACTACACAGGACACTGTTAGACGACAAGGTAAGGCAGGGGTACACAGAGATGTAGACACAGTCTCAGGGCTGCTTGGGCGTCAGCCTTACAAATTGTCCGCTGCCCCATTTCCAGCATTACCCAGGTAGAAATCACGTCTCCCTCTCTACTGGTTTCCCTGCTGAATCCTTTGCTCCTCCCCTGCCATGCCCACCTCACTGCCAGAGTGCTATGGCAGGGGTCAGCATGTGGCCCTGTTCTGCTCCAGCAACTGCACCTCAGAGGCAAAGGCCAAGGCCACTCCAGACATCGCCTCATCTCCTCCCACTCAGGTGTGGCCTTCAGCTGGAGCAATGACCTCATTATCTTCCTGTTTCTTAAGCGCCCTACTCTTTACCTTGTGGTGGTTTGAGAGAGAAATGCTCCCTGTGGTCTTGGTTTGGGCATTTGAATGCCTGGTCTCCAGCTGGTGCCACTGTTTGGGGAGGATTAGGATGTGTGGCCTTGCTGGAAGAAGTGTGTCACTCGGGGCGGGCTTGGAGAGTTTAAGGAATTCTGTCACTCCCAGACCATTCGGTTCTCAGCATCCAGCCTACAGTTTAGGAGGTGAGCTTAGACCACCACCCTTTGCTCCAGCCGCCATGACCTCACTCCACCATCAGGGGCTCTTATCCCTCTGTATGGATACACTCCAGCAAGCCCTGTCTTTTCTAAATCGCCTTGGTCATGGTATTTTTTTCATGGCAATATAAAAGCAGCTAATACAAGGCTGCTTGGGCCTTTGATTTGCATTTCCTTCTTTCTGGAAAGTTCCTCCCACGTGACTCCATCTCTCCATTTTCCTGGGTAACTCATGAGAAAAAAAATTCTCTGATCACTATGATAAGGTAGAAAGCACCTGCCCCGATCCCATGATTCTTCCTCCTTAGTGACCCACTCTTATGGTTCTCCACCCCTGCTCTCCTCCGTCACTAGAATGTTGGTTTGTGTGTTCCTGGTCCACATCTCTTCCCTAGAAATGAAGCTCCATGGGGATAGGAAGACAGGAGCATTACCAAGTTTATCCTTATCTGCGCCGAGCACCTTGGTACAAAAGAATGTGTGAAAGGACGTAAAAGTGTGCATGTGTGTGCAGGCTTCCTGCCTTTTAGACTACCAGGGTGATGTGTATGTCCTTTTAGAAAGAAAAGGACCAAGACTCTCTCACTTTGAGCTGGAGTCTCCTCTTTGACCACAGGCTCTGTCTCCTGTACTTGGCAAACGCTGCTCATTCCTGATGCTCACATCATTTTACTCTTGGATGTATAGGGTGATGATGAAAACCCAGAGGAATTTAGTTCATCTCAGTCACAGTAATACCCCACTAGTCAACTGTCAGCTCCAACCGTAACTGTGCAAAAGATGAAGGCAGGGTCAGCATTTCTAGAGCTCCCTCTGCAAGTAGTGTTCAGGAAAGTCTCTGCTGAGGGCAGTGGGTGGTCTAGATCTTATAATCAATTTGATGTGTCACAGGGGCTGCCATGAGCAATTCTTGTGTGTTGCCATAGCAAACTGAAGAGCTCTGGGTAGAACAACTGTTTTCTACTAAATTAGGTGACATCCTTCATGCATTTGCTTGTCTCCTCCTGACCGTTAACGATGTGTGGTGTTCTCATGTGTGTGTGTGTGTGTTCATAGCTGAAGACTGTCATAGCAAATGCTTGGATTCCCTCTTTACATTCATAAGAACATTCTTGGTGTGTTTTTTTCTGTTTTACCTTTTTGAGACAGGGTTTCTCTGTGTAGCCCTGGCTATCCTGGAACTCACTATGTAGACCAGGATGGCCTTGAACCCAGATACCTGCCTGCTTCTGCCTCCCAAATTCTGGGATTAAAGGTGTGTACCACCATCATCAGGCACGAGAACATTCTTTATTTCTATCATTCAGAAAGGTACATTTAGCAAGAAAAAATCACAGTAGGCAGCAAAATAATGATGGTGTGATTAGTTGAGATTACAGACTACGGAGAGCTTATCTGAATGTTTAACAATGTCACTGTCTTGACGGCGGCATCCTACCAAAGAGAGATACCGACTAAAATGAGGGTATGGTTCAGCCCCAGTGTGCCCTATAGAATTGGAAGAAAATCTGTCTGCATTATGGTATTTCAATGAGATGTTGATTAATTAACAGATTTTTTTTCTGTTAACATGCTTAGCTTCCTCCAAGGTCTACCTAAATCATTGGTCTTATTTTAATAAAGCTATAAGACATAAACTCAATAAAAAGTTGAAGTCATGTAGGCAATTCTAACTCCTAAACGCAACATACATCAACTGAAAAAGAATTTATGCTAAATTATTTGAATAGTGAGTCAATTTTGTCACTTTTGATGATTAGATAAAATTTAATGGATATCTTAGCGTGTGTCTATATGTGAACAAGTTTCTAAAAATGGTTTTTAAGGGACATCAGGAGATAAAAATTTAACACAAACAGCAATGACAAAAGTCAGATACTAGGTCGGTGCTCGTCTCTGCAAAGCCCAGGTGCAGGAAAGTAATGACTTCCATAACCGCTGCTGATGACTTTTGCGGAGGGAAGATTTCAAATAAACGCCTGTTTGCTCTGGGTGAGCTTCGCTGAGTCGGCCTTATTTGATTTCAGATCCTCCTCAGGGAAGAGATTTCAGGATTTCCTGCTTGTAAGATGGAACGAACACTTTGCTGAACTTGTATGACATCATCTGGGCGGTAAAGGGCAGCTAATCGTGGGTGCTTTGCCTGTTTGCCAGCCTCTCCTCGTCCTTAATCTACCGCATTTCCAAATGTCAAAGTACGCCAAAGCTGAGATTTATAGGCTGCAGAAGTGAAGAAATGCCAAGAGAAGCCCTCTAGCTTTTGTGATATGTGTTAGCAATCCTTAGATGGGCTTTGCAAAGTGTTACAAGCTGCACATGGATGGCCTAATGATCCACGTGAGGATGCTTAGCGGCCTAAGCAGGGCTGAACAAAGTCTGTCTCTGTTTCTAAGGCACTCATGAAACCGCCCTTCCTTATTCACACTGGAATCACAACACAGAGAACATAGGTTTGAGAAAGGGAATATAATGAAATTAAATATATTTAACCAATTAATACCAGACTACACAAGGAAAATAACAATTTCCTTTTTTAAACTCCAGAAAGTCACTTATGCTAAAAAGGATAAATGTAGCTGTAATAAAACACCCACACGCCCACAACTGTGGATATATATATATATGTATATATATATATATATATATATATATATATATGTGTACAAAAAAACCAATAAAGTTGTAAGCCAATTGTTTTCAAGCTGATACCACTACACAAATATTCTGCAATACACTTAAAATACTACAGATAAATAACTAATGCCAAGCTATTTGCAAGATCTTATTCTAGGCATACAGTAGACACGCTCTTTCTGAGACTAAATGAATTTCTTTGTTATGCCAAACCCATCAACCACAGCGTATTGAAGAAACATGAAAGAAGATGTTTTTACCTCGTATTCGAAGTCTTCTGCTCTCTCTGCCTCAGTCGGCAAGCTGGGGACGTACTCATTGTCTTCATAAAATCCGTGCTCCATTGGGTGGAGAGAGTGGCAGCTGTGGGGAAGGCAGCAGCAAAGTAGCCATGGATCCCAAGGATTGCCTCCATGATTAAAATGGAGTTTGGAATGTCACCTTAGCCTTTCCAGCTCTGGAGTAAGATCTGCTTATGGCTAAAGTGATTCTGCCTTCAGCTGAAGCCCTTGCTTTTCTTTCTCCCCATTGGTAAAGCCCATCATCAGTGCCCTATTTCTGAAGGCTAGAGGGAAAGTTCTGGGCTCTAGTTCCATTTTGCAAAGGCACCAATGTGAATTTTCCCATGGTTCGTGTGGCTTCATGGACCGTCTGACTTGCTCCATTGCCCTGAGCATGACAACCCCTGCATAGGCATGTTGCATTTAGAATTGCTGCCTACGATGGTACAAGGCCACAGGTCCAATCTGGATGTTCATTGGCATTTTCAAAAGCACACATTTTTCAGATGATAAAATATACCCACATTGCTGTCTGTTTCTTAGGACTCTACCTCACGTTCTCTCTCATGGCCCAACCCTCCCCTTCTATAAAAGGCATGCACACAAATAATAAAAACATTCTTGGTGACAGTTCTCTGCTATTGTGGACATTAACCAGTAAGTTCAATTAGCATATACTTGCTCTGCTTTGTCTAAATGGTGAGTCCTTTGTTGATGTCCTCTTACAGGGTCAGATTAAATTCTCACTTGCATCTTCTTACTACTTCTATGACTGCTGCTCGGCCAAAGCTAAGCGATGTGAGACCAGACAGCAAAAGCGGTACAAGGAAACATCCCGACTGCTTGTCTATTGGGTGGATACATCCCCCTTGCTCTGCAAACAAGAAGGTGGCAGCTCTTTTTCTGGGGCATTGATGTGTTCCCTTTGCTCTTCAGCTGGTTAAGAAGGGAACACTGCCACAAGGAAGACCTTAGCCATTTCACAAACATTTCCTGAATGCCCACCAGATGCCAGGCTCTGGGCCAAGGGCTGGAAACATGCTCATGCACAGAATCTAATTCTTGCCTTAATGAATGAGGAAGACAGCAGAGTGGCAATATTAATATAAGGAAATAATTAAAAGAAAAATATGGATACTGTGGGGTCACATGGTGAGGACAGAGATGCTGCAGCAAAGTGGAGAGCTACAGGACCTGGGGGAAGTATCTGTCCACGCCATTTAAGGGATGCCAGTCTCCACCCAGAGCAGAAGTCAGACTCTGGAACTTCTTCACTGTGTGGTCTTAGCCAAGCGCCTCACATGTGTCTCCTTGTCTGCAACATCAGGAAGGTAATATAATAATACAGGCACTCTGTCCCAACGCTGCCACAAGGACTCAATAGAGCAGTGATGTAAAACACTCGGAATATTACCTGAAACGTGTTCAAGTCAGGTAATAAAGGCTGTCTACTCAAGAAAGCATAAATTCCATTTGTTTGTTTGTTGTTCATTCTCACTGCAGAATAGAAATACTAGGGGCTATTGGCTTTACAACTTTCCACAGATTCTTTTTTTTTTTTTTTGTACCTGGTACAAAAGTTACTGAATATGTAGTGGGGGAATGAAGACAGACAGACACACAGACATGTACACCACAGGCTGTGCCCTCTTGCAAGCTGAAGTCTCAAGACAGCTTCAAAAACTTGCTTGGACATTAGAATTGCCTCGGGGAATGTTTGAAAAATTGCTGTGGCTCAAGTCCACTCTAAAATGTCTTAATTAATTGGCTAGAGGCAAGGCTGGGGCTTCGATGAGTATCCCTTATGGTTCCCAGGCAAGCCCGCTGTGTGCCGCTGACTCCCTGAAACAGGCAATGGAAGTAACTAATAGGCTGGGACCAGGCACACTAATGTGGGTATTTTACAAACTAGAAGCTGGGATAAAGAAAGCAGTGAAAATGCAGCCTGTAGGGACCATTGCTCTTAGGAAGCAACTCTGGGCAATGTGTGAAAATTACTTAACACAGAGGACACAATGTGTGGGACCAAAACCAGACAGGTGACATTATTTAAATAAAACACCCCGCCTTTAAATTTTATAAAATTGGGAGGAAAATTCCCTTAATTACTCCTTATTTCAGCGTGTTGTGTTTATTTACTCTGGGAAAAGCAAGACTCCTTGTTTGCATCTCAATACATCTGGTAATTGGTTTCTTTGGAGAATTGTAGTTGAATTAAATCAATTTCCTGGATTCTTTTGTAAAGAAAAGAAAAGCGAGGGAGAGAGAGGTGACTCAGGGAGAGAACTTTGTGCCAGTAGGTCACTTTCACCTAAGCCTTAATGAGGCTTTTTGGCAGCTTTGGTGAGAAAAGTTATGTTCCTGACTCTACTCTGAGCCTTGAGGGGTAGAGAGAGCAAGGCTAGGGAAGCAGAACTGGGCTTCTCACTGTGCCTCGGGAAGTCTGATTCCAGAGCACAGCTAACTGTGTGACCAGGGAGGAGAGCGGCAGGGATAGCTGAGAACTAATTGAGAGCACACACGCAGTGGGGAGATATTTCCAAACAGAGCTGGGAGTCTGTCCCTGGAACTGTCAACTTCTGGCTCTTTCTAATGCCTGCGTTAGATGGCGAATGACCAACAAACAAGGTGTTAGGAGGAAGGAGAGAAGGAGAGATAGATACCTGTCTGAAAGCAGAAACGGACAGGTGTCTGGCACTGGAGGAGTGAGGGGTCGAAGCTTGGCCAGGGCCATGATGTGTTCAAACGTGATGTCTGTCTGTGTGCTGGCATTCATGAGCTGGACTTCCGGGACCATGCCATACGTCGGTCGGCTGAGGGGAGTCCGTCTTAACACCTGCACCACGATGGGCTCCTTGGCGTTTCGAAAAGCTTCCACTGCCTCTTCATGAGTGGCCTTTGACAGATCCTTGCCATTGACCTATGAAGAACACAAGGGCAGTGCACGTCTTAGAGTAAAGAATAGAAGGCTTCCAGGACAGATTGACCAGCGCTCATATGAGTTGTTTGAAAGATTATTTAATTAGACATCGACATTTGCTGAACTATCTGCCAACATAAGGTATCAACAAACTGGCAAGAAAAAAAAAACAATTTTACAGTTTTATGAAGTATCTGGAGTTGATTAATAAAACACCATCAGAATTGTTAACAAAGTTTTAATGGTTTAACCCTACATCAGAAAATGAAAAATTTCTACATCGGTCAAAATCTTCAGCTTGGTAGAAACAGTGCATAAATAGGCATACAACACTTAAAAATTAGCAATCTCTTGTGATATTTTTAGTATTTAGCTAAAAACCATCTGGAATTTATTTTTTCATGATATTATACAATTTTACTATATTCATGCTATTCAAGACCATGTCATTGAATACATGCATTATATAAAGCCATCACAATTCAGCATGGCCCATCAGCCAGCAGTATCAACATCATGGAGAAGACTGTGAACGTGCAGAATCCCTGAATCTATGTCAGACCTGCTGAGGCCGAGTTAGCATTTTGATAAGATCCAAGATGACTCGAACATGCTTGAAATGAACACTATTCTAAATCCCTTAGAGAGAGGATGCCACACCTCTTCAGCATCCTCACCGCCCCCCCCCCCCCACACCTAACTCATCAAGGTAGCTTCAGACAGAAAGGATGGGGGAACTTGCCATCCCTTCTCCCTTATTATCTGCCAACAGTGACAGACCGTTCGCATTTCGTGGGACTCTTCCTTATCTGTCTTCTAAAGGCCAGTGATGTCCCCCAGTGTTTGTAGAATCCAAACTTTCTGCACAGTTCTCCTCTTTCCCAGACTGTTCTTAAATGGTGTCACACTATTGCCCTCAAATAGGTCCTGATAACATAACCTGTCAGGGGAGGGTCTTCTAATAAACACCTCTAGAATGCAGAACTATGTGAAATTAATCAATCTTGGCTTTTGCAAATGTGAAGAGATATTTAGCAGCAACATAATGCCCCAAACATCCTAAACGGGGTCAATCCTAGACATCTATCTAAGCCAGTGGTTTGTTGGTGAAGCAGTGATATCTGCCATGAGCTGATGAACTCTTAAAGAGCCCCGAGTGTCTAATGAGGGAAGGAAGTCATGTTGGCTGTGTAACAATTGCTTACATTCAAATGAGCACATTCTCTCTCCCCGAGTAGACAAAGAAAGTGTGTCTGCTCAGAGCAAGTGTGGGGTAATGGGTTGATGATACGGTGCTAGGTGAAGGCATCATGTCATATCGAGACAAGTTTAATGACCTAGGGGAGCTAATTTGCTCAATGGACCCTGAAAGAGTTAATGTTCCCTCAAAAAATGAGCAATTAAGTTTCCACACCAGCAAAACACGTCCCAGTTCCATTGCTGGATCACTAGGGAAACTCAGATGGCGATCTGATTGGCACTTAGTAAAATGCACGTATTCACCAGCCCATGCGTTCACATTCTGATTCTCGTCTCCGTGCGCTGAACTTGGAGAAAGATCCCACGATTTCACTGACAGCAGCTTGGCATGTTTAACTTGGTCATGGAGGCTATGTAGACATAGGATGCTTAGGTAAACAGCTGTTTATTCCTTGAGCTTGTTCTGGGTGACTGTGCCCCAGGGCTAGGACTGCCACCATCTCCCTGAGGATAGACAGAGAATCATAAACAGAGGCCAGAATGCAGGAGTACAACCCCAGCTCTGTGATGAACATTGTCATCCTCCATGCCACCCAATCTGGCCAGTATTTATGAGAGAATGATCAAGCAGCAATGAGAAGCTTCCAGGGTCAGAATGAAGGTGAGAACTGCCGACTCATTTCCCCAAGTCTTTTATCCTTAAATTTAGTGCACTTTTTCTTGCTGTGTTATACTCTACTTCTCTCTGAAAGAACTCCTAGTGTCTTCCTACTGATTTACCCTCTCCTAGAACTGTGTTGCTATGTTACCTTTCTGACAGTCTGGCGTCAAAAGCAACCTCTTCCTGTCAGTGACAGGGTGAAGTCCTACACCCCTTGGAAGGCGCTTCAAGCAATGTCTAAGGAAAGGGGAAATGTGTCGCCAGGTTTGCCTCAGTCACACGTTAGAATCTACTGGTGCATAAAGTGTGTCTGCCAGCAAGCAACAGACAGACAATGCCATTAATCTAGTGTTTCCCTGAGGGGGCTCGATGCCTTGACTGGGTTAACCTAATTTTTATGTTCGGCATTCATGTTTGTTTTAGTGACCTTCAAAGCGAAAACAACTTTAAAAATCGAGTTTCCAGATTCTGTGGCGTGTGCCAGGTAAGGTAGGAGAGAGGAACCCTGCTGCTGAACCTTGTGAAAGAAATCAGGTTTAAAACACACTAAGCTTTTGCTCTGCAGAAAGACAGTGTCTATAGACGGCTGACTGGAGCTAGTGGAAGTCTCTGCAGAGAAACAGGCAGAAAGACTGAAGACCGGAGCTCTGCTGGAAACCTGCTCCAACTGGTACCACATCAACCTGCCTAGAAAGCTGCCCCGGAGAGAGAATAAAATAAAGGGGGGAAATGAAGCTGTTCTTCATATACCCCAGATCTACAGAACCAGAGGAGGCCACGGTAGAAGCCAGGGGCCCCAGGGAGTTACCAGTACCACACAAAGCCTGCTAGAGACAAAAGGATCTGAGAAGCTCATCCTTCAACTCAGGACAGCTCTACCAGCACGACATCTTCTCTTGATTTCTTATGCCTTTCTACTTAATTTTCACTCTTGCATACATGTGTCGTGATGGTGTTGTTCTTGTTTGTGTATTTCTTGGGGTTTTGAGACCCTTGTCTGTGATTCTCCACCCAGTTAACACTAACCATTCTTTAGTATACTTTTCAGCTCATCTCATAAACCCCCATTCCTATATCCTTCTTTTCTGTTGTTTTCTAGTCCTTGAATCCTCCCCTTCCACTTCCCATTGGTGATCTACCACACAGTATCCCTACTTTCCCCTCCCTGCTACTTCACAAAGTTGACCCAAGATTTAATTCTTCTCCTACGCACCCTACTTTCCCCATACTTCAAATCGTAGTAACTAAAATCTGAATATACTCCATATTCTCCCTGGTTAGTTGGCGTCCCACAGTTACTGAGGTCGAGAGGGCCATTGTTATTAATTGACTGGTATGATAGTTGAATAGTAGTGATGTGACCTGGGATTGCTCTCCCACTTAATATAGTACTTAGGGGATAAGCCAGAGCTTGCACCAGGTACCCTGAGTTCCTGGACTGAGGAACTATTTTCTGAACAACACATTCAAGTCTACTACACCCAAGTATTATTTTACAATTGCAAATACTTCACTGAAATAAATGTAGTTAATAAAACTAAACCAAGCAATGAAATAACATGTGTACCCCCCCCCAAAATCCCTAACAAAGTATAACTTCTATAAAAAAAAGCTATTAGTGTGACTAGATGAAGGCCCAGAGAACTCAAAATAGTGATTACAAGAATGTTCAAAGAGACTAACAAAGAGCCTAAAGGGATAAGAAAAGGCTATGGATGATATGAAAGAGGAATTCAACAAAAAGAGAAATACTGGAGAAAATTGGATTTGAAATGCTGGCAAAAAAAAAAAAAGCACAGTGAGTCAAATTTAAAAAAAAAAACCCTCCAAGATCTCATTAACAGAATACATTATAGAGAGAACAGATTATTGGAGCTTGAACGGTGAAGGAAGAACTGAAGCAATCTAACCAGGATAAAAATATGATGAAGATGATGATAATAATAATAATAATGATAGTAAAAGTAATAATAAGTCCCCAGTAAGCATTCCCATATACAAGTAACACTCTGAAAATAACAAACCTGAGTTTATTAGTCATAGAAGTATAATCTTGCTTTAAAGGCATAGAAGACATTTTAAGAAGAATCATAAGAGAACATTTCCCAGAGTGAACAAAGGAGGTGCCAAACCAAATATAGGAGACTTTTAGGAAACAAACAAGAAAAACCAAAACAATCTTCTACCATTCTATGATGTAGGCTTCCAGAGCTCTGGTGGATGACATGCATTTGTATGGGCAGCATATGGACTCAGTGAGGAAAAACAGAGGAGGAGAAGGCATGAAGTCATGAAGGAGATATGTAATGGGGAGTCCAGAAACTTGGATGGTGGCAAGGGGGAGTAGATATGATAAAAATACACCTCATGCATGTATAAAACTCTAAAAACAAATATTATATTAAAAATGAGTTTCCATAATCATTCCTTGTGTACCTATGCGTTAAGGTTAATTTTGACTATTTCAGTCTGTATAATAAAATCTGCAGAAATGTAAAATTCACTGAAAAGCATATTGGCAAGCAAAAATACCCACTAGTTCTCATGGCAACATTCTGTGTATACCAATAACTTTAACATTTATGCAGAAGATCATTTGCTGTTTAGTCTATGACCTGTACACTTATTCATTCGCCACCGTGGCATTTATATGCAAATTTAATTCTTTGCTCTAAGGACAGTCAAATATAATCTTTCAAAAGGACAGTCAATGTAATCTCAGATATCTTACTTCCCTATTGGGCAATGCCCTTTTTTGTCAGCTACCATATGGCTGACCTCTGTTTTCATAAGCCAGTTAATATCTTTCAAAGTAAGGAGGTCTCTGACCTTTAAAGGCTCTGATGCCCCACGTGCGCTCCTAGAAAATGTGAGTACTACTAATACTAAACAGTTTTTTCACTTCATTTGAAGTTCATCAACATATTGTTAGCCTTCCAAAAGGTCACCATTTTATAAATTATGGCTTTCACAACAGAAAAAAAAAATAGATTAATTAGGATTTTTTTTTCCTGGCAGTTTGCCTTGCTCAGTTATCTGCAGGTAGGGCTAGAGGAAACAATATTAGAAGAATATCCACCCTTCTGTGAGAAAACCGTGCAGCAAATTAATAAATAATTTGTTATAAGAACCAGATTTTCAAGTAGTGAAATTTTAAATCACCAGGGGTTTGGTGTTTCATGGGTCCTGCCTTTATGATTCTGGTACTTCATTGTCGTGCCTGCTTCCCCTTCCCTTCCAGATCCTTCTATGGTTCAGTCTTAAATATGATTTTGTATGAACAATGAACAGGGCTTATTTGCTTTGTAATTTAGGACAGGAAGTAGAGAAGCCCTCTAGAAAAGGTAGGGGAAAAAAGTAGAAAGCTAACCCTGATGCTCAGTGTCAACGAGGTAATCTTTAATTGCAAGAAATAGAAAAGCTGATTTGGGGGAAGACAAAAAGTGGCAGAGAGGCTTAGAAGCAGAGCTGCTGGAAAGCTGTGATGTTAAAATCTGCCAAGTCATGGGCCAGAGCTTGAAGCCTTCATGCGAAGGAGTTTCTTGAGGGGTTACAGGTGGACTCGATCATCGTGTAGGAAAGGAAACTTCAGTGAAGGGATTTTCAGATGGAATGAGTGAGAAATCAAGCACCTTAAAGAAAATGGTACAAATGCATGTCACTATAATAACTGGAAATTGGTAAGGGTATCTCAAGCCATGCTACAGTTCTGTTTCAATGAAGCAATTACAGCGCAACTGCAAACATCTGCTTAGTTGACATTGGGAACAGGCCAGCCATCAGAGGGCAAGGACTGTGACCTGGAAAGGTATGTAAGCCACTTGACTCAAAGTAAGTGGGAAAGCCGACATGTTGTGACAAAACAAGGTACCAGATAGACCAAGGCAAAGAAGAGGAGCGGAGAGGCCAAGCATAAGTTCCAAGACAAATAGAGGCATGGGGCTATCTTCATGCACACTAAATAGGAGAATGGGGCTATCCTCAGGCAGACTAGACGGTTGGACAGGGAGATGCTCATGCAGATTAAATATGGCAGAGGGCTATCCCCAGGTGGGCTAGATTCTGGCATAGGTCTATGCGCACACAGACTAAGTAGCGGGGATGTGCTCATGAAGACGAAACTAGGAGCTGGATGCAAGTGAAGATTCTTAACTGAATCAAGTGTGCGCTCTGATCACCCAATGAACACATGATGGGACACAATGTCTGATTGCATGAAGTTCTTCCCCCAATCAGTTCTACGTTGAAAAATAGTTCTGCGATTATATATCTGAGTGATGGCTTGTGATAAACACATAGAAGTTTTTTGATGTATGGAAAATAGGTGTCGTGTTTTCGAAAGTAATTACTTTCTCATTATATTGGTGGTTCAATTTTAAGTGGATAAAAATTCACTTTTCAGCAGTCGGTGCAAAGGATGTGTGAATTCATTTGTTGTGGCAGATGGACTAATTAATCCCTAGCAACCTGTGAACGTAAGTAAAGAAGGCAGCTTTTCATATGTAAACCATATTATGGTAATGTTTGACAACGCTTCTGTTTGATGGGATCATCTACACTTTCGGAAGCACTGAGCAAACCGGTCACTCATTCTGACACTTCCCAGGGGCCAAGTGTCTCCACTTGGATACAAGCTGCTTCTCTTTGATTGTTTCCCCTCCACAGCCAAGAAAACAACTGGCTCCCTACTTTTGAGTTCAAAGAAGTCACCAATAAGTGATCACTTCTAGAATTAGCTATCCGGGACTAATGAGAGTTTCAACTCCCCCATGCCTCTTAAGAAAAATACAGGTTTCTAAGCACCTATATCTTCCAAGAGAGAATAAATGTAAGAGTATTTAATAAGCTGCACATGGTGGCAAACTGATTGATGCCTGCACTTGGAAGGTAGAGGCAGGTGGCTCTCTGTAAGTTTGAGACAAACCTGGTCTATGTAACAAGTTCCAAGACAGCCAGGGCTTCATAGGGAGACCCTGTCTCAAAATTAAACAACAAAAAAACAAAACCTCAATAAAGGAAGTATAGATACCAGTGATTCTGTATTGCTATGACCCAATTTCAGATTGAAAATATGAATGGGGGCTGGAGAGATGGCTCAGTGGTTAAGAGCATTGCCTGCTCTTCCAAAGGTCCTGAGTTCAATTCCCAGCAACCACATGGTGGCTCACAACCATCTGTGGTGAGGTCTGGCGCCCTCTTCTGGCCTTTAGGCATACACACAGACAGAATATTGTATACATAATAAATAAAAAATATTTAAAAAAGAAAATATGAATGGCTGGAGTGTTATAATTCTGCTTGGACATGATGCTTCACCTGCTTTGCTTAATTTTAAGTGTTTAAAAAATTATCAGTGAGAAAACAATTTGTGTTGGGTAGGTATATATTCATTATTCATGTAACTAGAATGTAAAACCATAGACCACATTGACCTCCACATCTGTTATGTTCCATGTCTTTCACAGACAGTCCAGTGGTCAGATTTTGGGAGATTACACAGTAAATATCCATGTGACAAAATGAGCAGGCTCACCCAGAGGTGGGCCTTAAGCTTCTTTTGTCTTGTCTGGACCATGAGGGAGAGGTGGCTTCATTTTCTTTCTGTATGAGTCTACCACACATTTCCCAGAGCTCTGAAGCTCCCAGGATTTAGGTACAGGGTTGGCCCAGAGAATGCAAACTCCTGGCATTGGAGCCTCCTGTTTTGTCCACTGATTTACAGTTCTGTGCAGAAAAGAGTAATGGTGTTGTGTGCACAGATCCTCTGTCTAGTCAGCTGATGCTGGCCTCTTGTATGTCTGTGTATGTGTCGCATGCTCTGGACTTGCATGCTACTCCAGTAAAGATCATTGCTTAGGTTATAACTTGTGACATTTTTGCATCCTCTCCTACGAAGTTCTTTGTATGGTACTATGATGGTTTGAATAGGAATGATCCCCATAGGCTCATATATTTGAATGCTTTGTCATTAGGGAGTGGTGCCACTTGACAGGGATTAGGAGGTGTGGACATATTGGAGGAGGTGTGGCCTTTTGGAGAAGGTGTGGCCTTGTTGGAGGAAGTGTGTCACCGGGCATGGGTTTTGGGGTTGCAGAAGTCCAAATCAGACCCAGTGGCACTCTTTTTTCTTGTTGCCTGTCAATCTTGATGTAGAACTCTGTGCTGCTTCTCTAGCGTCATGTCTGCCTGTGCATCACCATGCTTCCTGGCATGATGAGAATGAACTAAGCCTCCAAAACTGTGAGCCAGCTCCTATTAAATGCTTTCCTTTGTAAGAGTTTCCATAGTCATGGTGTCTTGTCACAGCAATAGAACACTGACTAAGACAGACACCATACACATCAACAACTAACAAACTTGGTTAGGTTAAAATTAATTATATATGCAATCCTGTTGAAGACTTCCAGCAATCTAGCGAGGCTTTCACAAAATTATGACTCAGGAGGCTGAAGCAGGAAGATTATCAGGTTCTAGTGTGGCTTATACTACCTAGTAAGACCCGGTCTTGAAATCCCCCAATTGGGGGTCACAACACCACAATGGTCCAGCCTGCTCCTCTGTGATCTACCCATGGTTCCCTCTGATAGAATTTCTCAGACATAAACAATGCTCACTTTTCCTTTCCTTTTCAGATGTAAAGAATCTGCTGTGATCTTTTCAAAACTGTCCCTGAAGCAATTCATAAGCATGCTTAGAAAACTTATTGAGGCTGAGCCTTTCACAAATGCTATTTCCTCTGTTGCCTTACGTTTGAATCAATCGTTTCTTCTGTCCTTTTTTTACCCAGTTGCTGAGTTCAATGCAGCCATTTTGGGATTGAATATATTTGGAGTCCTTTCCATGGCCTCTGCAAGGATCCCACGTCCTCTATGTGGCTTGCTCACCAAGGATAAGAAGACATTCTTTTCCCCGTGTGGCTTTCAGGTTGCCAGTGCATGCTATGTTTTGCTCGCATCCCTGGCTCACCTTCCAGGTCTATACATAAGAAAGTTGTCCAAGCAACTCCCATTCTTTCTCCAAGTTTGTCTGATAATATGGAGTACACGATAAAAATGGATTGTGCTTTCCAAGTTGTAAGTAGATACTGAAAGACCTCACTACACAAAGCCAAATGCATCCCACAACCGATGTGTTAACTAGATTAAATCTTTTCCCACAGTGTAATATATACTAAAGCACCACGGTATATCCTGTAATCAAGTACAGGCATCCTTTATCAATTAAACATCAAACAGATAAAGACTTCCCTTTATTGCTCTTCCCTAGATTTTTCCCTCTCATTTGACAACCATCTCTTCATTTTCCCCTACTGTTAAATCTTCTTCCACTTAATTATTTGTGCCTTGTGGTTCTGTCCAGAACTCTGATCAATGTAAGTAGCCCCTGTGGACTGGCCATAGCGGAACAACTTGCGGCATCGGCACTTCAGAAGCTGAGGCCTAAGCACGATTATGAGTTTGTGTCCAACCTGGGTTACACAACGAGACTTTGTCAAAAACAAACAAACAAACAAGAAACAAGTGAACAAACAAAAAAATTGTGCTTTGGAAGATTCCTAAGTTAAATAATAGTAACGAAAAAAGGCAGAGAAAGCTGCCGTGTGAATCTATGTGACTTAACCCCGCTGTTAAAATTACTTATGGCTGGCTGGGCAGTGGTGGCTCACACCTTTAATTCCAGCACTCAAGAGGGAGAAGCAGTTGGCTCTCCCTGAGTTCAAGGCCAGCCTGATATGCAGAGCTAGGTCCAGAGCATCCAGGGCTACATACAGAAACACTGTCTTGAAAAACAACAAAACAGAAGACTGCTGAAGAAAACTGGCTTTCCTGCCCTCAGCAGCTATCAGCTGCCATTGTTCCTCAGCTGGGGGGGGGGGGCACATCATGGGCCCTTCCTCTGTCCATGCTGACGCTGACTGGCTTGGTCTTGCGTTGCTTTTGGTTAGATAGCCATAGCTGCTGTGATCTCATGAACACACTAATTTGACCAGTCTTTCATGTGCACTGGCCTGCACGATATTTCTGTCTCCTGTTCCCTGTACCTTGAGAAGTGGGGATATTATGTAGATGTCCAACTTAGGGCTGAGCACTAAACAGACACCTCCCCTCTGCATATTGGCCAATCACAAATCTCTGAATTGGCTGACATCTTGAACTTTTTTACGGGCAAAAATTATGTCAGATTGACCTTTTACAAAAATATTGTTTTGTTATCAGTTAAAAATGGGTTTATGCTATAATCATTTAGAGTTCCCAAATAGTTATAAGGAATTGTCTGATGAAGACCCTCCTACAGAGTTTGCTTCTGTTTTCGTGTACCTTTTAAATATTTTTCAAGATAAGATTAAAAGTAGTGTGTGTGATTGTGTGTACACGCACGTGTGCACCAAGTGTGTATAGATGTCACCTGAGTCCAGAGGAGAGTATGAAATCCTTTGAAACTAGAGTTTTAAGAGTTATGTGGCTGCCCAAATGGATTCTGGGAACCCAGCTTGGGGTCCTCTGGAGGAGTAGCAAGTGCTCTTAACTGCTGAGCCATCTCCAGCCCTGGTCTCTTACATACCTTTAGAGAAACACACCCTCACTCCCGAAATTGATTTCATCTCATCTGTGCATGAGAAGATGCACGCGCATGTGCAAACACACATCCCTATAGGCGAAAATCCACAATTGGTATCGCCGACTTTATCACTGTCATAACACTTCATTTGGTGAATGTCACTGAGCGTCCTGTTCTTCTCCAAGCTAAGCTGTTTAAAAAGATAAATGGCTGCCTTCTGGCTAATGGTGGGAGTGCTCTCATCCCTACACAAAGACGTTTTCTATCTCAAGTGGCTCCCTAAGCAGTGAGTAATGATGGGAAAGGCTATGGAGAGGAGCCCACCGATGAAATGATAGGGTAACCAGTGCGCCCTGACCTTTCACTTCCTGGGATAACGTACAGCTCATGCAGGTGGTTATTAATAACCTATCTGTTGAGTCTCTGACATATCAGATCCAACTATCTCAAACTTAATGAGAAATTCTGCTGGAAAGCTAGCATTGTGGGAAACAGGTCGGAGGATGAAGAGACAAGAGGCACAAATAAGGAAAAGAGTGTTAAAATCAATTCAAACTTTTCCTGAAGAACAAAACTTCCTTGCAATTAAACAACCTATTAAAAAGCTACTAGTACTTAAAGGTTTCAATAGAGACACTCATTTTTTTTTCTCATTGTGTTAAAAAAAAATGAAGTTTCTGGCCCTTAGAGGAAACTCTTTCTCTGACCTTTGTAATGGGAGCACAAATGGTTGTTAAGAAACAACAACAACAATAGCAACAAGAACAAAATTTAACAATGTTATACTCACAAATTGTGGTGGTGATGATGCCTCTCTAGACAAGACCTGTACAAGACTGTGACCATCAGCATGCTACCAGGGTGAGGTAGGGGTTCAGGAGAATTTCCTACACTCTGGGGGAATTGCAAGTTGTCAGTAGTTGCTTAGGGAAGGTGAGTTGTATTCCTTAGAGGTGTGGCTACTGGTTAAGTATCTTTGCTTCATAAATAACCTCTCCCCTGTGTTCATGTAGGGAACTCTAATTAAAAGCCTTGGGCCACCGAAGGGGCAAGAAGACAGGTGGGTAAGGAGTGGATTTGTAGGGAAGAAAAAAAGGGTTATGAGGGCATTGGAGAGGGTAATGGGGGAAATATAATCAAAGTATATATATATATATATATACACACACATATATATGTATTATGTCTAAGATCATGCATAGTTTATTGTTTATCTTCAGATCTCAGTATCTCAGTATTTTACTTCAAGAATTTAATGAGTTTAGATGCATAGCCAGCAATAAAATTGCGAAGATTTTAATGGCAGTGTTAAGAATTCTTTGGGACAACAAAGGGATAAGGAGATTCATGGCTATGCCGCTCCATCCTTTGACCCAGGCATGGAAGTGTAAGCCTTCTGCAGACTGTGTGGAGGCTTTGGAGAAGCCTTTGGAGACTGACAAGGATCCATTGCCCTCTTCAGGCTATGCCAAGGGGTAGGCTTGCAACAGCTTTTCCCTTGAAAGTTGCATGGTATTGTTTATGTTTGGGAGAATAACCCTGAAGGCTGTGGTGAGAAACAACTGAATGGGTGTGGAGAAATCACTAGGAACGAAATAGGGAGATGTGATGTGTGCCCGGGCTGAGGCTGGGTAGCTCAGGAGAGTCTACTTGGGAGAAGAGATTCAAAGGGCTGTGACATGGGGCATGGATACTCCCATTCTCGTATTTTATCGGTCAAACCACATAAGCAGCTTTCCATACAACCTTCCTGTGATTTGAACTCTGATCAATTAACTTCACATTGATCAGAAATGTGAGCTGTGAGAGCTAAAGATTGATCCTAAAACTATAAATGCATTCTATATGGAAATGCATCTTTTGTAGGCTTTTAATTTTAGTGGTTGTTTTAGAAAATACATACACGTGGAAAATACCTACTTCTGGCAGCCACAAACACTATTTTCTTTTGAGTATTATCCACCTTGATAAGTAAGAGATTGACCCTTTATAAATCTCTATCTCTGTCTATTTATCTGTCTATCGTCTCTGTCTGTCTCTCTCTGTCTGTCTCTGTCTCTCTCTCACTCTCTACCTATCATCAATTGCTCTATTTATTTGTTTATCTATCATCTCTCTCTCTATCATCTATCTCTTTCTCCCCCTGTCTGTCTTTCCACATATTTTATAATAATGTCTTCTAAAATATACCACATGGGATATAAGCTTTACCAAGTGGAATATGTAATAGCTTTAGAACAAGAGAAGTAACACTAGAAAGGACTTGCTTGGCCCATTTCCTCACCAGAGGCATATCCAGCCTAGAGTCTAAAGGAGAAAAGGGATTTCACACAAATGTGACAGGATGGGCCCAAATATGAACAAATTGCCAGGATTCTAGGAGAGGCAGGAAGTTTAAATCATTTATTATAATCAATCTGCCACGTGAATATAAACCGCTGCTTGCTAGAACTCAGTCTATGATGTAAACCCACTATAGAAAGACCATCTCCATAGGGGAGTTTCAAAGTATTGACAGTCACGGGTCAAACCTTTTAAATATCCTCTCAATTTCCTCAAACTAATACGCTTGGAAAAGAAAGAGTTGATATTACTAAAGAATAAAGGGTTGGAGAGATAGCTCAGCAGTTAAAAATGTGTGCTCCTCTTTCTAGAACACCCTGGATCTATTCCCTGCCCCTATACAAGGCAGCTCACAACATCTTGGAGCTCTAACACTGGGAAATCTGGCCTCTCCGTCTGGCCTTTGTGAATAATGGGCATGTGTATTGCATACATACATATGTGTATGTGCACACACATGCATAGAAAATGAATAAATCTTTGAAGAAGATATAAAGTTGTGAAAGACAAAAATGAAGACATTTATTTATTTACTTATTTATTTATTTTTGGTTTTTCGAGACGGGGTTTCTCTGTGAAACAGTCCTAACTGTCCTGGAACTCACTCTATAGACCAGGCTGGCCTTGAACTCACAGAGATTCACCTGCCTCTGCCTCCTGAGTGCTGGGATTAAAAGCATGTGCCACCATCCAGCTGAAGATATTTATTTAAAATAATAACTTTACTATTTTGTATGGGACATTTAGAATACCTTTTATCTTGAGATACCCTGTTCAAGGCCCATCCTAAAATATACGTGGCATGGCACTGTTAGCTGGGACAGCCTCACAGATGGGACAAGGTGCAGGTGGAAATACTACCTGGGTACTCAGACGTTTTCTGTAGTAGACACAGTCAGAGAGGCATTCAGACAGAACGACCATGAAGGAAACAACAGCTGGACTGGGTGTGGATCAGCGCTCACCCAGGGATCTGAGCCTGTCTGGGTGTATGCAGGAACAATGACACATGGATTGGGAACGGCACTTTGTGAGCACTTGGCTTCTTCTCTTCACTGCTTGGTGTCTGTGTAGTATACATGATGGGATTGTCATACATTCTTTGTCCTTTGTGAACAGAGTGTCTTACTAGACTCTGTGTATGCCTTCAGAAGCAAACACACATGGCAAAAGGCTGGATGCAAGAGCAAATAGAGTCATCATGTTCTTAAATTGCCACGAAACATCTCAGTACTAGTACTGTTTATTTTATGTTGCTGTATTTGGAAGGAGGTGGAAAAAGGGTAAATTGTGTAAATTTGCTTCCTTCAAACAATTAACATCTTTATGCTTTTAAAATAATTTTCAGCAGATAAAACGATTCTTTCAAGGCCTGGTAAAAGCTCTCCATTGTTCCATGTCTGCACAAATTGCTTTGCATCTCTGATGATTTTATGTACATTTAATCACTAAAGATTAATTGTGTGGCATACGGAACGCAGTGAAACACTGCCGAGAGAACTTCAGTTTAAGTGCACATGCAGCTAACTTGTGGCTTTTTAGAACAATTTTAATTAAAAGTACTAGAAGAATCATCGGGCTGAAAATATTTGGAGCTCTGGGATGGATGGGCTTAGCATAGCTAATTAATTGTATAGTTAATCAAAGCAGCCTTTGGCTGTAATTAATAATCTATTTTCCTCTGGTAGTAAATATTGTAGTTCTGCGAAACAGAATTTATAATTTGTGGGATGCCATATGCATAGAAGAGCGAGTCGGAGCACAGCATCCCACGCTGGCTTTCTAGGCGAGGCTCTGTTTGTTCAGGAGGGCGCTATCTATATCTCCCTCACTCTCTTTAAATGTCATCTCACGGTGGCAGCTTATAAGCAGCTGTCCCAGAATGACTCGGACTTTTCAAAGGTATCAGAACCATCCAAACAGAGAGGCAGATAAATGCTATGTGAATTATATCTTCTTTTGTGATGAGGGTGGGGGCAGGAATCTCATACTTTAAAGAGCATTGAGCAGTCCTATCTTGAAAACATTGCTGGGATGATTAGACTCGGCATTAAACAAGTCCTTTCCTCTCTCACCCTTTAAAGGGCCAGTTGAGGCTCAGAGATTTCCACTACCTGCAACTTTAAATCACAGGGTGAAAACTGTTCTCCTCCTTGAAGCAACATAGCTTCTGCTTAGATGGTAACCTTGTATTATTCTCTCACACACATACATGCTCATGTACACACACATACAAGTACACACATACTTTCAATGCCATCCTGCACACACTTGCGCACACACACACAAGCACATGCATATTCCTCTGCTTTTCAAGAATTCATGCATGACATAGTACATAGTGCGTGGTAGCTCTTCTGTCCGTTGCATTAAGCTTTGTGAGAGAAACTGTATATTGGGCAGTAGTCATGGACTTCAGATGACCTGGGCCTTCTTTTTCTACATCATCTGGAAAGCAGGATTTAAATTCTAAGAATTTTGCATAGAAAAGAGAGAATCTTATAAATTTCTCTCAAGTTTTAGGCATCCCCTTCCTTGTACAGGTGTTTTACTATGTGAGCCTTAACTAGCTCTTTGTTTTTAATATTTTTAAGATTGTTGTATATGAAATAGGAGTTACAGGCTGTTGAATAAATAAGGCTTTAACTTAAGCCATCATGTCACATAATAGAGAACATATTACTTTGTATGCATCTGATACGATTGCTTAATACGCTAATCAATTCATAGCATAAGTTCCATTTTTTCTGGGGTTATGTGGTCTTCATATGAATATGTATGAAAGCAACAGATATGAATCAGGTCATTAAAATTATATCAAGTGAAAATATTTTATTCAGCCTATGCTGGTAGGCATAATGAAGGTCTAGGAACCAAAGAATAGAACAAAATGTAGAAAGGAAATTTTGTGGGGTTCTCAAGGGCCATCATTAATATCATGTGACCAAATATAACTCTTAGGAAATAATACATGAGGATGTGTTTGGTGCTCAATGTGTCCAGACCATAGCATGCCATTTCCAGAGAGAACAAAATGTGTTGGTGGTAATTACAAACACAAGATAGCTTTCTCTTTCATGTTTTTGCATGTGTTTTTTTTGTGTGTGCATGCGTGTGTATATGTGTGTATGTGTCTGTGTGTAAAACTTTGAGCAGTACAATGGTAAGTGTGGTGATTCCATGCAGGAACTTGTTAAAGATCCTAGCCGGACCCATCTTTTCTCTGAACCATGACAAGCCACTTTGAGTGCAGAACCCTATTCTTATTCTACCCTGTTCTTTTCAAACTCTGGGACTCGTCCTCTAATATCTCAGGCTGGAGTCCGAGGTCTACTGATGGATACTGAGAAGATGGGCTGGGAGAAGTATGATCCCAACACTATGAATGTGGTAAGAATATCTCAAAATATATGGCAGAACAGAGTCAATACACTGGGGAGCTCATGAGATGGTGCTCCTGTAAGATGAGATGGCAGGATAATAGAAAATGCATCTAGCTTAAAAATTTTCTGAATGCCTACTCTGTCTCATAAATAATAATATGGAAGTCACATATAAAGAATAAACAATACACAAGCTAAAACATTATGAACCATGTAAGTTATTCTTTGACTTTGTTATTAACATGAATTCTAAAGGACTCTATTTAATGGTTGTCAGTGTATCTGTGAACTACAACTATGGAAATTTTACACACATGGAGAAAGCTTGCTGGCTTTTTGCTTTTTGATTGTACGAATCTAAAGAATAAACATCCTACTAAAAGAACATTGGATTAGCGGTCGGAGGAGTCACCTTCAGTTTGTCCCTTCAATTTGCTCCAGGGTTAAATTTGGATTTCTCATTCAGGAACCCCGAATCTACAATGTCTTAAATTTACGTGAAGTTATTACCAATGAAGGGAATTAGTGCTTCATACTTATAATCTATCCCGCAATTTGTAAATTAATTAGCTCACCAACATTTATCTCACTGCCCACAGGAGATTTAAGTATTATCCACATTTTCAATAAGAGATAAATATTGGTTTAATTGATTTTTACCAAGGTCATACCATAAGTGGTAAAGCTGGGATTAAAAGTCCTGACTGGCTCCCAACACTCTCTTTATGCCACAAGGAAATATCTCTCCTTTGTCCTCCATCTAATACCTACAACCGCTAATTAACCACTGTACAGTATATACAAAATGATGACTAGTTTAAATCCAGATACTGTATTCTAAGGGAAAAACCACCTGTTATCAAAGTCAATGGTAGCAGATAGAAACTCTTATGATTTTCAAGTCGTATAAGTATGGGTGAGTCTGTATAAGTATAGTGAGCACAGAACACTAGGTCCCTGTGAAGTGTTCAGTTTGGAAGCCTTAAGGATGCTGAGAACTATGGGGAATTGATGATGCCATTAAAATTTTACCAATTTTAGATTCATCATATAACAAGATAAGAGTTCTATGTTGAAAAGGAATACTGGAATTCTCAGAAAAAATACCCCAAATGGATGAAGTCTGAATGTTAAAAGTTAAATGATAAATTTACTTTAGAGAATGGTAGGTTTCTCTCGGGGCCTCCATCAAACACTTAAGTACATTGTTGAGGTTCCAGATGTGTAGATACAGCCATCTACTGCATCACCACCCTGGTTACAACCTTTTCCCAGTGTGGATAAGATTTTCTACATGGTTGAACTGCTTGCCGAAGCATAGAGGGTCCTCTAGGCTGTGCTTTCTTAGCTGTGGCATTAGCGCCATTTTATGATAACTAGTTCTTTTTCTTGTTCTTAACGAGGTGCAGTACTATGTACCGTGGATGTGTAACAGCACCACTAACCTCTACTCACAAGATTCCAGGAGCAGATGACTGGTGTGGGAGGTCCTTCTGCACATATGTTGCTTTTATTGATTAATGAAAAAAATTAGACTAGGTATTATTAATAGTTAAATAGTTTGTGTTACTCTGTGAATATCTATATGCCGTGGAACTTGAAAAGAGTTGGCTTGACCATAAGCCCAACACTAAGTGGAGTATATCCAAAATATTTTAATGAAAACTGTCATAGTTATTTTTCTACTACTGTGATAAAAACAAGAAAATTTTTAATTTGGCCTATGGTTTCAGAGGGCTCGAATCCATAGTAACATAATGAAGGAACAGGTGAGAGCTCACAACTTGATCCACAACCACAAGGCAGAGAGAGGAGAGAGAGAGAGAGAACACTGAGAATCTACAACTCTTTTGAAATCTCAAGTCTGCTTCCCATGACACACCTCCTCAAACAAGGTCCAACTTCCTGATCCTTTAAAGTGTAGTTCAACTAGCTGGGGACCAAGAATTCGATAGCATCAACCCACGGCAACCACTGTCATTTAAACCATGGCACCAATATAATTCCAGAAGTATTTCTTTTCCTCTAAATGATGCATTTGTTTTTATTTTATGTGTATGGGTATTTGCTTGCTTGTGTAGTATGTACATACTGCCTTTAGAATCCAGTAGAAAGCATCAGAGCCCCCACAACCGGAGTTCACAGAAGGTTTGGATCTGCTATGTGGGTACTGGGAACCTAACCTTGGTTCTCTAGAAGATCATCAGGTGTTCTTGGACAACCTTTCTATCCCTCTACAAAGTATTTCAAATATTGTATTTAACACAATTAAGTACATATTTCTTTATGTTTACACTGTTAAAAAAGGGAGAGGAGCGTGGAAGCAATTCTGTTGACTATGTGTCCATATCTGAATCTCGCTTCCAATAGCTCTGCCAAGTGGCCATCAAGACTGTAGTTGAAAATTTCCAGTAACAAGAATCTAAAATAAAACTTTCCTTTAAAATAGCATAATATTATTACATAGGTTTATGATATTCAATAATTTTGTTCTGTGTAAATCTGGAAAAGATTGATTTTTCACTTACATGCCTTTAATCCCAGCACTCGGGAGGCAGAGGCAGGCGGATCTCTGTGAGTTCGAGGGGAGCCTGGTCTACAAAAGCTAGTTCCAGGACAGGAACCAAAAAGCTATAAAGAAACCCTATCTCAAAAATCAAAAAAAAATTGATAAAAGTAGCTACTGCTACTTTTCTGTTTTCTCTTCTAAACAGAATTTTGTCTTAGGGTTTTTTGATACATGTATGTGTATGCAAGTGTATTTGAGTGTGTTCATAAATGAATGTGAAAATTTAAGTATATATTGTCACATGTGAAGAATAAGGCAATGCTGAGTATCTTCCTTAGTCACTTTCCACCATTTCCAAGGCAGGGGCTCTCACTGTACCCGGAGCACACTGATTCAACAACACTAGCTGCTCCGTGAGCTCCACGGGTCTTTCTGTCTTTGCCTCCATGGCATTGCCATTACAGGTGCTTAATACCTGTGGGCATCCAAATTTGCATCTCCATGCTCATACAGAACACATTTCACTGTCTAAGTTTTCCCCTAGCCCTCTCGATTAGATTTAAATTGTTAAAGTGTTGCATCCTAAAACTTAGTAGCGAATTTCTAGTTATATTTCTGGCTAAATTTTCTTGTTGAGATTGAGGCATAGCCAAGACAGACACTGGCATAGGGAACCTGCCTTGCCTCAAGTTCTAGTTCAAGATGACTACAATCCATAACTTCCCACCCAAAAAAATGGCTTCTGGTTTCTTAATATCACACAAGATTGAGTTGTCCTTTACTTAAAATAGTTTTCTACGATTATTTATAGCAGTTTCTTAAGCTTATAAACACTGATTCAGTTCTGTTTGCAGCGAGGAGATTTTTTTTTAATTCCCCTTTTCCACATATTTTTAATGAGGTGGGAAAGGTCTAGGCGTAAATGACTTTTTGTAGCCACACAGGTGATTGTAAGAATAGTAACACATTTTATGAGTCATGGCACATGGCATACTGGGAATTTCCGGAGCTGTTGTTTCCATACCAGATTTAATCCACAGGGACAGTCAGCTTCTAAGCTAAGGTCTTGTCATCTCCGGATGAGTAGAGCACACAGTCTTGTGCCCAGACATGACAATGCAGATAGATCTCTCACCATATCTGTTATGAATTGTTTGGCCTTCATATTCCTTGATCAGTCAGGGTTTTATTATATGAGGCAGAAATATAGAAAACAAGTCTGGTCAGCATTTATGTAGCACACACTCAGTATAAAGTGTTTAATATGTTCCTTGCATGCATTCATTACTCATAGGCAGAAGGTTTTGTCTTTTATGCTTTAGAGTAGGTGAGAAATAGGGGTAAATGATCTTAAATGTCATATCTCAAATGAATAGCTTGTTCATAGATGGCAGGATTTGACCCCAACTACTGTACTAAAATAAGAAATGGTGCTGTCGTTAGTAATATCAAGTTAGTTCCTGGAAACAAACTGCAGCAAGACTGCGGTTCTGAGAAGGTAGGATTCATATTTGAGAAATATTCCAGGTTTACTAATTACCCCATAGATTTATGAGTGATTATTCCCAACTATCATTCTAAACTTCATATGGTGGTAGGGAAAGATGTATGAATTCTCTCAGTTACACTGATGAGTACTCACTTAAGTAAAATAAGCTGAGCTTCGTTGATAGCTAAACAAAGGAGAGAACACGATTTCACAGATAATTTTTCCATAAGTTTTAATCCAACTACTTGTAAAAGTGTGTCTTTAAAGATTGGGATACAGCAAAGAATGCCTATAAAAATTTAAATGAAAAGCACATATGTTCAAAAGTCAGAGAGGAAGGTTCTGGCATGGTAATGTAATGTGTGCTATTGGACTCTGAGTTCAGCCAAGAGAGCCATCTGATTGGCTGATTTTTCTTTTGAGGAGCACATCAGCGCAAAGGCGAGAGGCTTTAATGAGCTGCCCAAGTACCGTGAGGAGATATAAAAATGGCTAACCGTTAGGTATCATAATTTATGGGTCCTGACAAGAACCATTAATTGACACTGTGTTTCTACTATTGGAACTCATGGACTCGATTTAGTCTGAGTTCTTGCAAGATCTGGGAGGATCATTAAAGGAGGCTCGAGGCTAAGCACAGATAATAGGAGTGTTTTAATATTCCTATGCTTTTAGAAAGAAGCAGCATGTCACACATCAATGCTACACGCTATCTGAAGTTCCCCACGTAGGGGTGGGAGAAACCCCAGCCGCTCACTCTTCCCTCCAACTGCTTTGAGAAAGGAAAAGAAATATTTAATATCCTGTTCTCCAAAAGTCCCGAGGTGCCATAAGAATCCAAGAAAGCCTCAGGAGAGACATATATGATTTTTTTCTCTTCTGGATATTTTGTCTTTGAAGTCTGTGAGCTTACTGAAAAAATGATATTTTCCCTTTAAAAGGGAATATAAAGATGAAGGCAAGGGGCATGAAAGATGGCTCAGTGGGGAAAAACATTTGCCACTTTTTTCACAAAACTGATGACCTGAGTTCAACTCTGAAACCCATGTAAAGACAGAAGCAGAGAACAGACTCCACAGAGTCCTCGGACCTCCGTAAGTGCCATAACATGCGTGTGTGTGTGTGTGTACATGTGTGCGTGCACTCACTCACGCATGCACACACACACAATCACACACACACACACTAAATTTAGAAATGATAATATAGTGCCATAATATGCTTGCATGTGTGTGCCAGTGTGTACACTTTAGGTTGTGGACTATCTTCACAACCAAGCACATAACGAAGGGAAAGTATTGAAAATGTAAAGTATTAGGATTGTCTAAATGACTGGGTGGTGGTGGTGGCACAGGTCTCGGCAGGCAGAGGCAGGATCTCTGCGAGTTCAAGGTGAGCCTGGTCTACAGAGCTGGTACCAGGATAGGCTCCAAAGCTACAGAGAAATCCTGTCTCGAAAAGAAAAATCAAAACACAAAACAAAACAAAACAAGATTGTCTAAACGTGAGCTAAACTTCTCATGAGAAGTCCCATTTCTTGCCGATTCCTCAAAAAGCACATTGTTTTTAATGTTAAAAAGCAGCATGCAAGTTAAGGAAATTATGAACCTATTCAGTGGGGCTCAGCTTGGACTCAGCTCCTCTGGCCGCTCACGCTGCCACGTGTCTCACCCACCTGAGGTCAGCGTGCTTGTGCTTCACCGTTGCCAGGCCTCTCTAAGTACCAGGTGCTTCCTCAGCCTACCAACGCGTTTTTACTTCTTCGTAGTTGCTAAAATATTGGACTTTAAGACCCATCAGAGAGCGAAGGTAATTCGGCCTGAAGCTGGCCATTTCTGCCAAGATGGCAGACTATAGGCCACATCTGAGCAAGTAAGGGAAGGAGAAGCACCAGGGCTATTGTACCGTGGGTCAAGCTGCTCTCTCTGACTCCCTAACCTACTGGCCGAGCAGATTTTTTTTCTATGTTCCAGAAAATGTCTTCCATGAATGGACCTGGGCACTTGACTTTGCTACCACCGTTGATGCAGCAGCAGGGTCGTGGCTGCCATACATACCCTTCTGATGAGCCTTAAACGCGTCTGCCAGTGAACTGCCCATGGAAGTGGCATAGTTGCTGAACCATGAAGAGGCCTCATTGCCTCTTCACCGTAAATCAGTGTTGATCTCTCTGACAGTGAACTCCATGCAGAAAGGACAGCCCAGAACAGGGTAAACACAAGCGTGTGACCAGGGACCCTGACCATGAGACTGTCAGGCAGAGAAAATGACTCCCCACGCTCTGCCACTCCAGGAACTGACTATGGGGAGCGCTGTGTTGTGGAGCCAAGATCAGCAGAGACGGTACTTAGGTGGGAGGGCTTTCACATCCTGTCAGAAGCAAATCACAGAAAGTGCTGCTGTGGAAACTCTGAGTCCTAATTCACAAAGGGTGGGGCTGTAAATTACTTGGGAGCAATTAGGGTAAACTTAGAAAGAAAGTATGTTCTATGTTCACAAAAGTCTCTCCTATCAGGAGGACACATGGTCTCACATCCCTGAACTGCAGAGAAAAGCATCATTTCCCCACATGTAGAGAGTTACAAATGACAGGCCCAGGGCAGGGGAAAGCCTCATTTTAATGAGAGGAAAATGAGGACGCATCGCCATGAAGGCCTTGTGCACACTTTGGGAGTACAAGGTAGGGTGCTGCTTGCCCACACCAAAGTGCCACCACTGAACCAAATGTGCATCTTCGCACCCAACCATGTGGTGGCCAAGTCCTGCTTCCGGTATTTTATGTCATAGCTGAAGATGAAGAAGTCATCGGGAGAGATAGTGTATTGTGGACAGGTGTTTGAGAAATCGCCACTGTGTATGAAGAACTTGGGTGTCTGACTGCACTGTGACTCCCACAGTGGAACACACAACATGTACAGCCAGTACCGTGACCTGACCCCTGCTGGTGCTATCATACAGTGCTACCCAGACATGGGTGCCCAACACCATGCCTATGCACAGTCCATTCAGATCATGAAGGTGGAAGAGATTGCAGCCTGCCGGGTGGCTTCCATGACTCCAAGTTCAAGTTCCTGTTGCCACACTGTGTGCTGCGGCGCCTACACAAGCCTCGCTTCACCACCAAAGGGTCTAACACCTTCTAGACCCAGAGACCCACTGAATAAAACACCAGAGAGAGAGAGAGAGAGAGGGAGAGAGAGAGAGAGAGAGAGAGAGAGAGAGAGAGAGAGAGAGAGAGAGAGAGAGAGGAAAAGAAGAACATAATGTCAACTATTTTATGTTACTGCCTCTTTAAATTTTATAAAATGTTTTAGTTGTTTAGATTTTCCCCCCAAATTTTATTACTATTTACAATGTTACATGCCTCACTTGAGAAGACTTTTGTGACTTTCCTTTGTATACTTTTCTATACCTTAAAACAAAACTTTATTCTCTGCTTTTATTTTCCTATGATCATTTCTCTATCATCTCTAATAACTCCAACCCATATACTTCATTTAAAAATTGTACTTCAAATCCTTTCTCCTCCTTTCTCTATTCTTTCCTTGTTTCACTACTTAAATGTACATATTCTGCCTAAATTAACTACTTAAATGTACACTAAATGTATCGACTCTTTCTCTAACCAGAATCCCCACACTCAGGTCTCTGAACTCTGAATGGACACACAAGAAGCAGACAAGCATCCCTAACAGCAAAGATAAACCCAGACAGTTGGTAAATTAGTGAATAGCACTATTGTCATCTCCCTCCACTCAAAGTATCACCAAGGAATGTAATTTCTAGCGAAATCATCCTCTAAGGGGACTCACAGAAATGATAACAGCCAAAAAGTAGGAAAAAGAAGGAAAGTTAAAACAGAACACAACACACACGCATACACACATCTCAACAAATATGCAAACACAACAAAAAAACCCACAAGCAATGTAAGACTTACCACAACATATTGCATCCTCTCAACCCTTGAGTAAGGGAAATTTAAATCACTGAGAAAGAATTCAGCGTTCAACTTAAAAAAGAAATAATTGAGGACTCAATAGGCAGATTAATGAACTGAGACCATCAACAAAGATAACACAGCAACCAAATGAATAAAATGGTAAGCATGAGAAAAACTCTAAAAATGATAAAGAAAGATTGAAGGAGTACCTAATGTAAGTTATGGAAATGTCACAAATAATAAATCAAAGAAAAAACACAGCAGAAAGACATTACCAACAGATGAGACCAAGCATAAGAACAAACTTCAGGGATTAAGGAGAATGTTGGGACAATACATAACATATATAAAGAAAAGAAATTGAACATGATCAATACTTCCAAGAAGTTTGGAATATAGTCAAGGGAACAAACCTCAGACTCCATTGTATAGATGAAGAGACATCTAGTTTAATGAAACTAGAGTAGCTAATTCTCCAAAACCCAGAGAAATAGAGAAGCACACATTATTTAGAACCCCAAATAGACATGATCAGAGAAGAATTTCCCTACACATATCATAGTCAAGATACAAAGCAATGAAATAAAGCTAAAAGCTGTAAGGGATAACACGCACACACACACACAAGAACAAAACAGTATCATATCTTTCTTCAGTAACCATAAAGCAAGATAGCATGTTAGGATGCATTTTAAGCCTAAAAAGTAAGACAAAATAAAACAAAAAACAAACCCAAATTAAACAAATACAAACAAACAAATGACAGCAATAAAAACCCACCAAACCAAATTTCTGTATCTAGCAGAGCTATGCTTTAAAATTGAAGAAGAAATAGGGCCATGTCCAGACAAAAACAAATAAAACAATATATGGCAACCATTAAAGAAAATACTTAAAGAAATGCTATGCATGGAGGGAGAAGAATGACAGTATTATTCATGAAAACACAGGAAGCAATATGTTCCATTAGAGGGACAGATGAATGCGAAAGAACTAGGAAGAAACTGATGATCTCCAACACCTCAAACCAAAAGGTCTCTAATACAAACAACAGGTGAGGAAGAGAAATACATAAAATCCAAATCAACCTAACCATCAACTAACAAAATCATTGGGGTTGACAAGTCTCTTTCAGTAATAACCTTATATGAAAATAGCTTAAACTTATCAATAAATAAATTACCCCCAAAAGTGACCAGTTAAAAAAATGAGATCCAAGTGTCTGTTGCCTCCAAAAGATGCATTTGCCCAACAAAGGCATTCAAAATCAAAATGTAAAACAATATATCAAGCAAACAGAAGGTGTAAACAAGCAGATGTAGCAATTACTATGTCTCACAAACTTCAAACAAAAACTAATCAAAAGAAATAAAGAAGGCTGCTATATATATAAATGTAAGGAACAAATCATCAAGTAAGTATAACATTTGTTAAATATTTATGCAGCAAATATTGGTGCTCCCAATTTCAAAAACTAACAGTAGAAGGCATAAAAGTCACTGGCTGTAACACAATTATATTGGGGTATTTCAACATCTCACTACTTTTTTAGATAGGTGTCTTAAATAAATAATCATCAAAACCACTACAGAGATGAATTATACCATAGATTAATTGGATTTAAAATTATCTACAAAATATAAGATCCAAAAGCTAGGGCCATCACATTTATTTCAGAAATACACAGAACCTTCTCAGGGTTTGCTCGAAATAAGTGGCAAAGCAAGTCTTAGCACACACACACACACACACACACACACACACACACACACACACAATTAAATTAATTTAAAAAATCTCATCATACCTCACTGGGATAAAATAGAATTGACCCAGAAACTACACAAATATTTGGAAATGGAGCAATAGACATTTGAATAAATAACAGATGACTGGAGGACTAGGGCTTGGGGATTTAAAGAATTCCCAGAAACAAATAGGGAAAAAAGCACAACCTAATAGATCCTCTGTGGTACAGCATACTAAGTCCTAAAAGGAAAGTTGATAGCTTATATTAAAATATCAGCATGAACACTCAAATAAATAACCTAATGATGCACCTCAAGGCTTTAGAAAAACAAAAAGATGAAATAAAATATATCGAGTGGTAAGAAAGCTTGAATGCTAGTAAGTTAGATGAAAAGAAAATACACAAAATTAATCAAAGAGTTGGTTCTTTCAAAAGATAAGAAGATTAACAAACCTAGCTAAACTCATAAGAAGGAGAGAGATGACCTAAAGAAATAACAAGAGATGAAAATGGAGTTCTTATAATAGAATCCAATCAAACACAGAAGATCATCATGAAATACTTAAAAAATTACATTTCTCCAAACCTGGAAAACCTAGAAGAATTGGATAAATTTCTAAATTTACATGACAAAACATAAATATAGAAGCTAGAAAGAACTGAAAAAGACCTGTAAGAAAGAGAGATTAAGCGCTGGAGAGATTGCTCAGCGGTTAAGAGTATTGCCTGCTCTTCCAAAGGTCTTGAGTACAATTCCCAGCAACCACATGGTGTCTCACAACCATCTGTAATGAGGTCTGGTGTCCTCTTCTGGCCAGCAGGCATACATACAGACAGAATATTGTATACATAATAAATAAATATTTTTTTTTAAAAAAAGAGTGATTAAATTAAAAATCCCCTCTGCAAAGAATTGCCCATGACTGGTCAAATTCTACCAATTTTTAAAGAAAGATCTAAAACCATTTCTGCTCAAACTTTCCCACAAAATAGGGGGAAAATGGGATACTACCAAATGCATCCTATAAGGCTGTTAGTACCCTGAAACCAAAGTGGGATAGAGACATAACTAAATAAATTACAGATCAATTTCCTCATTGACAATAAATGCAGAAAACATTTTCACACCAAATTCAAGAACACATTAAGATCGTATACCATGACTAAGTTTGTTTTTCAATTAAGTGATGCAACCTATATATCTTTTCTTTTATCTTGATAAAAGAAAGGAAAAGGGAAAAATGCTTCTGATTTCCTAGTTTAGAATATGCAGAAGGGGCTGGAAAGACCACTCATCCTTTAGACTGCCCAATTTGCATTCCCAACACAAGGCCTGTATCTCCAGCTCCGGAATGCAGCACCTTCTGTTAGCATATGTATGTGCGTGCACATGTTCATATACAGAAAAACAGGCCAACAATAATTTAAAGTAATAAATATAAATATTTTAGAAAGAACATGCTTGAAGCTATGGAAGCCATTTGTGACAATAAAGAGACAGTTAAGAGGGAAAGAAGCTATCCCACATTCCAGAACTTGTGAACCCAAAGACTCAAATCGATAACAATTATATCTAAATACACACAATTTTGAGACAGTACCTCATGCATCCTAGGCTGGCCTTGAACTTATCACTGTATGTTATATGTATAGGACGATCTTGAGCTCTTGATCTTGACCCCTGTACCTCCACAGTGCTGGGACTACAGCATGCGCCTCTATATCCAGTTAATAGAGCATGGGGAATAGAACCTAGGTCTTGGGCATGCTAAATGAGTACTTTACTACATCCCTGGCCTGTTTTGGGAATACTTTGACACAGATTTTATTCATCCTAGGCTGATCTGAAACTCATCATCCTCCTTACTCAGCCTACCAAGAACAGGAAATTTAAGTATTGCCACTCTGCCCAGCTTTTTTGGAATGTTTTGATGTGTTTTTAATGAAGTTCACAACACATATTTAATCAGATTTGTGTGGGTATTGGATTACTTGCAGCCAAATGATAAAATTAAAAATTTCTATATAAAATATTACTATAACAGCATACCTTTCATTTGTTATACTGATGTGCATAAATGTCCAACCTATGTAAAGCAATGTGATCGGTGCTGGATTTGTAAGTGGGCATAAGGTATGGTGTATGGTGTCTGGGTGGAGAGACTCTCTGGTTTTTGTGGTAGAGATAGGGCGTGCATACAGAAAAGATGAAAAGTATTGAACATAGCTTTTTCCATTTGCTAACTTGGCATTGTGAACAATCACTCTCATGAGAATATAAAGAACCGTCAGTGTTATTAATGATCATGGAAAATGCCACAGAAGCCTTGGATCTGATTTTGTTTTGAAGGAAGATTTAAGGAACCTATTTCCAAATAGAAAATAATTGGAGCCAGGAAAACATGGCTAGATCTGTGGCATGCTGGAAAGAAGACTGCAGATACATTGTGATGAGAAGAGTTTGCCAGAATCATTTTTCATGTTGGAGAGTAAGTTGCACTAGGGAGGTGGGAATGCCAAGCTAGTAAATTGGCCTTGTGTGTGTAGACAAGATGGATTTGGGAATAGACACGTATGCTATCTCTTGCCTGAGAAAGGATACTTTGGCAGCTCTGGGATGGAAAATGTGACCATTAGAGAGTCACTGAACTAAGTGTTTAAGAGACACATGATTAGAGTTGGATGAGAAAGGAAGAGATGATCAATGTCTGATGAGTGACATTGATAGTGATGAGAGACCATGACTTGGTTACCACAGACAACTGCTAGACGAAACACTGATGCCCTTGGGAAATTGTGAAGAGATATGTTTGGGGGACATATGATTTGAAACATACGTTTTCAATACCAAATATATCTTCATGTGTACAGGGAGGGGCTGGGGATAGTTTTGAAATTTTACCTATTAAATGAATTACTTATCAAAGTATTTTAAATTTTCTATATTTTATACAATATGTTCTGATTAACTTCCCCTCATTTCCACCCATATCCTTCCCGACTCCCTACTCACCAAATATATACCCTTTTTATCTCTCTCTTATTATGCAAACCTAAATAATGATAAAATAAAAACAAACCGGGGTAGAATAAAACAAATGGAAAAGGGCCAATGAAAAAGCAGAAGAAACACATACAGATACTGAGACACATATTCACAGAGACAGAAACCCCACAAAAATACCGCACCAAAAATCATAACTTTTACACTTTATGCTTGAAATCCTGGAGCTTCTCAATTTACCATTGGTGAAGGAGGTCTTTTGTGTTGTCTTTGTGTTGCTTTCATTGGTTAATAAAGAAACTGCTTTGGGCCTGTTGATAGGGCAGAAATTAGGTAGGCAGGGAAAACTAAATGGCATGCTGGGAGAAAGGAGGCAAAGTCAGAGAGAGACACCATGGATCTACCGGAGACAGAAGCTGGAAATTTTACCTGGTAAGCCACTGCCATGTGGCGATACTCATATTAATAGAAATGGGTTAAATTAAGATATAAGAATTAGCCAATAAGAAACTTGAACTAATGGGCCAGGCAGTGATTTAATTAATACAATTTCTGTGTGGTTATGTCCTAAGCTAGCCAGGCAGCTGGGACAAACAAGTGAGCCTTCCTCCAACACACCATCACAATTATATCTTGGTTAGGTATATTTTATAGTACTGCTTATCACCTCCTCCATGCCACCTTCTGCTGAAACCCTATTTGTTCGTCATTGTCCAGGACACCAGCACGATCAGCGTGGGGCTCTCATAGAGTTGAGTAACAGTCTTTCCCCATGTCATCTCTTATTTTACTCTGCCTACGTTGACTATCGGAAAATGTCTAAGTCTCTAATTGTCAGCTAAGGCTGGCAGCAGAAAAGTCAAACGACAATGCTGCTTTATTTGTTTTGAATTATATTGACAAAAATGCACTCGTGTGTGTGTTTGTGATCCTCTCACAGTGCATGCCATAATGTAAACCCTATAAAGCAGGAGCTACTTGATATCTTCAGAGCATACGATGCTTTGGTATTCAGTGTTAGCCAGTGTCAGTGAAACTGAAATCTCAACAAGATTTCTTATTTCACTGAAAATTATATTCTTTCTATAATATGAACACACACATAGCTGTGAATATCTTTTATCTAAGAATTTCAAGTATCAACTGATTTGATTTGACTAGGTAAATATCTAAGTTATGTGGTGGCCTGGTCATGAGCTGGTATCAGTCGGTCCCCCAAGTTTTATGAGCAATATCAAGACAAGTACAAGATCAAAAAATACCCTCACCAATAAAGAACACCAAAGACATTTAGAGAAAAAAACAGTCAAGCCACAGTCTCAACAGGTGCCTAGTAACGAATGTGGCTATTCCAAGAAAAGAAATTGCTGACATACTCAAGATCATGCCCTTAAATTTTTAATCTTAGCAGTTAGAGAGGAGGATTCTGCACCAGTGTCCCATGGGCACAAAACATTCAGACTTGACATACAGAAATTACATAACCACAGAGGAAGAATGGTCTTCATTCATGTATTTGACACTATTTCATTTTTATCTGTTTTCATAGTCACAGATGGGTGGTGTCCACTTACATTTAATAAAATAGTTGCTCAGAAAGGATGAAACAGATGATGGCTCAGATGAGGAGTTTTTAAGGGTGGAAAATATTTAAATGTGTGTATGAATTAGTCATCATATTTTTCATGCCTTTTGTAGCCACCCATTCCGAAATATAAGAAGATTTGACAGAGGTCCAGGTCCATTTCTCTGTTTCATAAACTCAGCTATGAGATCACTTCCTCGATTCTTTGTATTGTGCCTCCTTGCGTCTTGCCTTCTTCCCAGGAAGGAAGCTTAATTCTCTGTGACAGAGAGCTTGGATGGTGAGAAGCTTCGGTGGATGATAATGCCAATCATCCTCATTATGCCCCCCCCCATGCAACTCTGAGACCTGCTGTTCCAATTTAAGTTATTTCTCCTTGGCCATGCTTCAGTAATCACAGTTAGCAGCTGGTTAACCTTTCTCATAAAACACTCTCGTGGACATGAGTAGTCATGGGCAGTCTTTCAGCCAGAGTAGAAATTTGGATAGCAGAAACAAGAAAAAAAAATGGATGGATACTTGTGTCACATGACTGTCACACTGTACCTACTGATCTACAGGACAAAAGAGAAGAGACATTGTGTCATCTGGTTAAGTTTCCTGAAAAATCATTACCATTTTCACATCAGAAAGTCACCTCTTCCTTCCATGCATAGTGGAAACTCACATCCAAGTCAGGGTGTGATCACAACCTCTTCATTTGTTGTGGTCCCTAACTCTAGTTCAGTTATACCCATCAGTAAAAGCCTTTGCTTCTTAACCCAAAATATATGTATATTATGAGATTGAGCATTGGAATGGATTTTTCACAACTTAGTCTTTCCATGAATACTTGGTTTCATTTGAAGAAATGTGGTAGAGGTAGGGATTAATTTATTCTTTGTTTTCTCAGTTCTTGAGCAACTAAGGATGAGTAACATCTGTGGAATTCTGATTGGAGCATCGTTACAAGTGCTAACACTTTGCCAGCCAATGTGAGTTCCTGAGGCAGCATGATTTCAATGAAGTATTTGTCAAGTCCTACCATAGCTCCACTCAATATTTCCCAGAAGACATTGCTGACCATGAGAAATACTGTGTTAGTTTTACTCATTTGATTATGGGATCACATTCAGTGTGACCATGCAAATTTTACATTTATATTTTTAAATCTATAAATGTGTCCGTACTGTTGGCACAGTCTGTCGTCTTCTCTGTGAGAGGAGCATACGGCTTTGGAGGAAGAGTGAGTCAGTGGCTGATGTCTTAGTCAATGTTTTATCTTCGCTTCACACAAATTATCAGTAGTTTAAGATTGTTTTTAAACATATTTACATATAGCAATGCTAATGTGCGGCTTTCTGAAAGGAAGTAAAAGTCTTCTCAAATCACAACATGATTCAAATTAAAATGTCTATATAAGGGTTTTACATGAACATATTTAACAGCGTAATACATTATAAGTACATTTAGGAGAAATATATTACCTGGGGGCATGGAACCAGTGGTCACGAAAAGTTATCTGGGTTGCCAAACTTGTCATTTTATTATCTATGTAGGTTGCTTTACACACTGGTAACAATAAACAAGGAAGTAATTTAATCTCACACTTGCAAGTGATGGCCAACATATCAACAAGGCCAAAGGAATATGGAAAAGCTGTCTCTTACTTCAAGAACACAAAAGAACGCCAACATTTCAAGTGCAGAGTCATGACTTCATGACAAGAGAAGACCTTTGTGGAGTGTGTGTGAGTGTGTGTGTGTGTGTGTGTGTGTGTGTGTGTGTGTGTGGTTGCGCTATATTTATCCTGGCAGTTTTATCAGCAGTTTTATGCTGAGTTGGTCTGATTATCATCACGTGCACTCATATTCACACCCAACACTGTGCCGATTTATATTCATACAAAGGAAACATTTATGTGTGACTCTGTGTCATCATTAACCTACCACTGATGCTTGATGCCTTTCAAACAATGGAAATACACAAAGGAGCTCAAATTTCAAAAGTATATCACCCTCATTTTCCAACCAACACTGCTTCCATCCTTTGTACCATGCTTCGAGCTCTTCCTAACAGATGTGCCAACAACTATCCTAGACAATTTCACCTTCAACACTGCTGAGAATCTGCCCACTAATGACCATAATGAAACATGCTTTGTGTGAGAGCCTGTTCATTTATTTTCATTCCCGTGAGTGCCTTCAGAGACCAGAGTTGCAATCACGGCTACTTACTATTTAATTCCCAGCCAAATTTATGGTCAAATTGAAAAATGGAAGCAGGCAGCCTGATGCAAGATGCTTTTGTCTGAAGTGTCCTCATGGAATCATTATACTTGCATTAATCTTTAATCTGCAATTAAACAATCAGTTCTATGTAAAAGATAGCTGCAAACAGATCTCCTGCATGTGGCCTAGACAATATATCTTAATGGGAGGTTGGGGGAAGGGTGAGAATAAGTGTAATTAGAATGGAATTCGTCATGGGTCCTGGTTCGGTAGGATGTTATTTATGGAACTAAAATGACTTTGCTGGATTCAGACACTTACCAAATAGCATCCTTGTCTTGCAGGGGGTGGGAGGGGCATGGTAGAAAACTACAACTCAAGTGTGAGCGTCAGGAAGAGGGGAGGGAGCTTGCCTAGCCTGACTGATGAATGTCTTGGCCGAAATTGTAACCTGCTTTGTATCTGCAGCTCCCCAATTAAGAGGCTGTTTTCCAGTGTCCACAGATGCTTAATTGGAGATGCAGGCTGCCAAGCAGGCACGGGCGCCACAATGGTTAGCAGGTAGTCTGAGGACATGGTGCCCATGGCCTTCAGTTATCTTTCTTTCTCAGGGCTGCCGGCGTGGTGGTGCCTTCCTGAAAGACACGCCTGGACAAGGGAAGAATGCAGGGCAGATTTGACAACTAAAACAAAGTTGAGACCTTTTGGCCAGGTTTTCAAAAAAACCATTAGAAGGGGGTCTTATAGATGTAGCAATTGTTAAATGGTCCTATGTTTCCTATCTGAACTGTCCCCTCTGTCAGACTTTATTAAGCTTGGAATTCAAACAGTTCATTTCATGTCATCACCAACAACTTAGAATAAAACTTTTATCTTTGTGCTTGTGATTGTGCCCCCAGTTTGCTATGTTGGTTATTTATGAGTACATATGTTATATGAACATTTTACAATGAAAAATTATTACAAGTTCAGAGAAGCCTACCAAGAAGAAATAAATTGGAACAAGAGATTGTGTTGGAGAAATTTCAGAAAGGTTTTTCAGTCAGCCATATTTTTACACATCATTTAATTTCAATATTTTATTTCTTCATATACACAGTGTTCACAATAACAGAAGGATTGTTTTCTTGGTGCTTTGGGGGCAGCACAGTGTAAGTGTGCAGGATGGATAAGGGACCACAAGGAGCTGCAAGGGATCTTCAGAAGTTTGAGACCCAACCTTCTCACAGTTAAAATCTTTCAAGTATGGAAGTATAGTTTACGCCATCAAGTAGCAAGTGTCAAAAATTAAAAAAAAAAGATGGGGAGAAGAAAGCAAGCAGGATAATCACAAAAAGCTTTGGAAATATCGCTTCAGGCATATACAGAAATGCCACCTTTAAAATATATCCCAAACACTGTAGCCAAAAAATTAAACATGCCTTGAATAATGGGGATCAACAAAGCAAACTTGAACTATTAATATGCCACCAACATGCTCCTTTTGGAGTGGTTTAGATCCTTGTGAATAGGGTCAAGCTGCTCTTTATCATCAACGATTAGAAGCCATTCCCCACACATAAGTGTTCTCATGAGAACTTCCCCGCAGTGCCTTTGAGAACAGTGAAGGATGTGTTTCTCCATGCCACTTACAGCCTCGCTATCAAGTATTCCAGATAAAAACAATTAAAGACACAGAAGTAATAGACACATATTGATTCCAGTCACTAAACCATTAAGAGAATTCTAAGGTAATATTTTGCTAAGCATCTGGTGATTTATTTCACACAGCAGTTTCTCGGGATGGGAATTCCAGATTCTATTAGGAGAAGATGTAGTTGAAAGCTCGGTCTCCCGAACAAAGACAAAAATCGATGCCGGAGCTCATTTCCCCAGTCTTCCTAAGAGACTCAAGACCACACCTGCCGATGGCAGCTGACTAATTTTCAGTCAGTCCTGTTTACTGAACATCTAATAGGCACCCTAGTCCTGCATTAGTGCTGAGAATTCCAAAGGAAAACAGAGTTTAGAAAACATGGCCAAAGAGGAGAAATAGGCACAGAAACACACCATCAACATCCACTACAAGGATATCAAACTCACAATGGGTGCTCCAAATATCCATGTCCAGTGTCTCATTGGATACTGCTACTTGTGTGTTCCATTACTAGGTACAATTTTTTTCAAAGTGCATCTTCTATTTCAGATCTTGGCCTCGTGACTCTAGATACTCAGGAGTATAATCTTAAAAGAGTATTTAGTTCCTTCACACTTACTTCCACGTCTACTTGCTCCTACATCTATTAGCCTTAAGAAGACTTCTAACTTTCCCTCTTCAAGAATGCTGCTCTAATTCAGGTCTTGGGTATCTCAGATTAAAATTTTAGCCATGATTCCCTATGTGAGTTTCTATTGAAGTATTTACTAACTCGATTCATTCTTGTAATTGTTCAATTCATAGTTCTTAGTGTCCCTCGTATCTCAATTTTAAAAATATTTTTAAGATTGCTATATAATTGCATCAGTTTCTCCATTTCTTTTCCTCTCAACTCTCACATGTTGCTCTCATTCACATTTTTAGTGTTCTTTTCTTCAATTGTTGTTAAATGCACACACAAACCCATACATATACATATGCATATTATCATATAAACAACCTGCTCAGTCAATATAATGTTACTTGTATGTACGTGTTTTCTGGGCTGAGCATTTGATACTGGATGACCAATTGGGGCGCTTTTCACTGAGGAAGACTATTTCCTCCACTAGCAACATTCCTTAGCATTCTGTAGCTCTTTGTGTATGGTCGAGGCCTCATAGCTTTCCCTCTTTCCGGTCAGCATGTCTGTTGTTGTCTTTCTCCCCTACTTTAGCATGATTGCTGGTGTCCTGGTTCAGCTCCTGTTTAGGCAGTCCTGACGGTGGGACTTTATGGGTGTTGTTTCTGACTTCTAGAAGACACAATCTCATATCCAACTACTCCCTGCTCCAATGGCTCTTCGAATCTCTCCTGCCTCCTCTTTTGTAATGATCCCCGAGCTTTAGGTGTAGCAGTTGGGTTATAGATGTACATGGTGGGATTGTTCACCACAACTTTGGAGTTTGCTTGGCTGTGGTTTACTGTAATGGTCCTCATTTGTTGCAAAGAGGTATTACCTTGTTAAGAGATGAAAACTACCCTTATCTGTAGGTATAGGGACAAAGGTTTAGAATGTAATCAGGAATTATGCTGTGTTAGTAAAGTGTTGGAAGTAGCTTCTCCTCCAAGATCCATGACTTCACTAGCCCTGGGTAGTTGGCTAGGTTTCCAGTACCAGGCATAGTTTCCCTCATGTTGAGCAGGTCTTAGGTCTAATTAGAAAGCTGTTGCTACTGCCAAGGACTGCATACCTCTCCTACATCCTTAAGGTTATTGCACCATGCTGTCTTTTGATGTGGTCCATAGGTGTCAGAGCTGGGTAGGACTGCCAGTTGCGTCTCTCCTTTGAAAGCTGTAATGGAAACTTCCGGTACCATAAAAGCTAGTCTTCCGGTAGGAGGCTTTCAGGGGTCTCTAGGTCCTGGGTCTGAGGTGCATGGTGTCTTCAGCAACAGGGACTTACAATGCATCTCTGGGGCCAGTCTTCTCTGCCAGGCATTTTCATAGCTATTACCTAAGTGCACAAGAAGGCAGATTCTGGAAAGGGATTTTCCATGCAGCTCATCTCCTCACCTACCTACCATGAGAACTTGAGCCAGGTCATTGGCTCATGAGTAGCCTCACTTCGCTCTCAAGGAAACAATAATAAGAGTGGGCCCCTCATTGATTTACTGTGTAATTTCAACGAGCTAAGCTTTTTTAAGTACATAGGTCTGAGCTTATTTCATAGTAAGTGATTTAAAAGAGATTACCTAAAAGTAAGTTTAAATTTTAGCCTTTGATGAGACACTTACTCTTGCTGCAACTGATAAATTAATTTCTCCGATTTGGTGGAACTGGTAAGGTGTAAGCAAGCACCTGGCACTTGGGAGGAGCTGGGTATGCAGTGGCCATGATGAACTATAACCCTCAGTTCTCTACCCAACACCAAGGGCTTGACACAATGCGCTTTAATGAATCTCTTTAATCTCCCACTTCCTGGAGTCCTCACCCTGACTGGATAGACTCTCAGCCCCTCACACATTGGGCGCCTCTGGGTTATTCTTTCCATTCAGCCATATTCTAAGCCTGCATACTTCACTGTTTGTGGCCCTCACTAAGTCCTAATCTCCCCTTAAGGTTTACCCTTCCTCAGTGAAGTCTCTACCTAAATAATGAGTGTCAGAAACAATCCTTACAATTGTACTATTTTGTCACTTTGAAAGACATCATTACATGGTATTTCTAACATGCCCATTTAGCAGTAGGTGAGATCCACAGATCCCAGCAGACAGAGATAAACATGTGGAGAGTGACTGGTGCATTAGGAACAGGGCACGAGCCTGGGCCAAGGTCCAGGTATGACTGAAGACAGCAAACAAAGGAACAGACTTGTGTCTGCATTGGCGGAGCATAGGCAGCTCCGAGCAAAAGGCACGGTAGATGACTACAGCTCAGGAAATGCTGTGGCACTCAGTTATCACGCTGAATCACGTGAGATTGCCCATTTCTGACCAGTTTCAGGGCATCAAGGGAGGGTATTTCTTATGGTCAATTAATCATATTTCACCTTCTGTTGTCTAGGCTGTCTTACTAGAAAACACAATAAAACACACAAAAGAAGTTGTATCTTAGCTACGTAACTTTTGGGATGTAGATAACAGAAACCTCAAGCTTCCCTTTTTCCTTTCCCACCAGCACTAACTGCTTTGGGAATCTTCTAAAAACAAAAGAAACCTTTGGAACTCTAAAGAAATAATGGCCATCATCGATGTGGTCTTCTCTCTGCAGTGTGAAGGACACAGACATTCCATTCGTCCGCTGGGACCGTGTGCTCACTTCCATGCCTTAAAGGCAACACTCCTGTTGCTTCCAGCTGAACGCGGGGCAGCTTTCATTCTATGTGGACCAATGCTCAACAACCTCTACTGCTTAAGTCCTTCATTTTAATCTTCTTCTACCAGCTAGTGGGTGATTAGTATGGGCATCTTATTTAGCTATCGCTGACTATATACCTAAGTGTTTTCCCGGTTACAATGGAAGTAATGTATCTACCACCTCATGTCTCTTACTGAGAAGACTAAATACATTAGTATGTGTAAAACCTGTAGAATGGCGTCTATTACTTAGAACTCGATGGGGGCTGACTGCATGCTCACTAACACAGTTGTAGGAGAAGGGTTCTGGAGCTCAAAGCATTTCTTCCTGAAAACACTTGAAAATGAATAGAATGTATCTGAGCCAGGATATATACCCACAAAAGCACCCATTCCCTTTGCTCACTGCCAGTCGACAAATACCATTATGTGAAATGAAACACTTCAGATAGAATTAGATCCTTTAAGCCATTCAGAGTGTTTAACACTCGTGTGCTTGTTGTTTGATCTAACTTTATATTATTTGTCACTTATCCACTGCATTCAAGATAATTAGAAATGCAATCATTCATGATCTAAGGAATCTTAAGGTATTAAACTACGATTTTAAAATAACAGACTGGTCTCTAAGAAGAAACCGTCATGAAAGGGGGTGTGTTTTGTGTTAGAGAACATCAGGCACATTTGCAGTAGTATGGCTGTAGACTTGTGTTGTGTTTTAAATGGAATATTGTTTCCAGCATCCTTTTGTCAATAATTTAAGTGTATGATCATCGTTCTAATAATGGTTTTGTCACAATAGTTCATCATAAATGCTAAAGTAATTTCAGTATATAGTCACTAATTCATACTGTTTCTGAGTTTCTGTACAAAAGCTGCGACAGTCATTGTCACCAACATCATCAATGCTCAATTTAAATTCATCAGTGTTTCCTAAATACCCACTAGCTACAAAGCAGCGAGTCGGATAGCAAACAATAGATACAATCCTCCTATCTGCCCAAGTAAAACACAAACCGTCCCGAGGGCGAACTAGCTATGCTCGCACATTTCCACTGTGGAATGATGCATCATGCATTTCACCCTTGAGATGTCACTAGAAAGAGCAAGCACAAATGCACCAGTAGGAACTCTCATGATCTCCAAGGAGAGTGGGAGGAAAAGGAGCTCGGCAGTACTGCTCCCCAAGTCACTACGACCCTCTGCTTTTAGAAAATCTGAGTTGTTTGATTCAGGCTGCCACACAGGTCACCTTGTCACCAAGAAAGGTTCTGCTACCTTGGCTCTGCACGTACCATGACTGTTGCTGAAATCTCACTCACAGTTAGAGAAATATGACCAGCTCAATCAGGAGTGTCATTAATAACCTCAGAATTAGTGGAATGGAATGATGTTTTCCCTGTAGGATGTTCTCTCTCTCTCTCTCTCTCTCTCTCTCTCTCTCTCTCTCTCTCTCTCTCTTTCTCTCTCTTTCTCCTTCTCTCTTTCGTGCATGCATGGCTGATAACATGCTAGACTTCTAGTTACATACCAAAACTTGTTCTAGTATAATGTTTAGACTGAAGGTGTTTCCAAGCCTTATCCTTGACCTGCACTGTCTCAAATGTGACTCTGTGGCTCATTCTTACCAAAGAATAAGAGCAGAGTAGCATTGCTTGCAGCCTGCATAAGAAGAGCCGGTACATTTACCCCTGCTTTACTGTTCTGTAGGCTGGGAACACAGGACCAGGAAACTGGGAAGATGGGGTAGGGGGGTGGAAGACTGGCCCTGACTCAGATGGAAGGAGAGCTCTCACTATTAATGTCTGAATGTTCTTGCTGAGTCCTGAATGGCTTTGGGAATTGACCTGACTGAGGTAGCAGGAGATGAAGAACATGGAGAGGAACACAGAAAAGCTGGGATTGAATGGACTTGGCTCTCTAATGCAAAAGACATGGAACCCCAGAAGTCTAGAGTGTTGATCATATGCAGTTGAATAGGGAGGCAGTGTTACCTTATACGGATAAACAAGGAGGTAGGGCTTGTGGTACACAGCTGGACCAAATAGGAAAGTTTAGATCCTGACCCTGAATTTCCTGTGCTGGTGTAAGCAACTTGTTTTCCTCTGCTCTTCTTTCTGAGCAGCCTGCAGCTGCTCTGAGCACGAGACCCTGATGGCAGGGGAGTACTTTCTGCTGGCCCTGCACCTGAAAGATCCTGAGAGCTGGGGCGTGGCCAGATCACTATATAAGATGCCCCTGAACACAATAAAGGGGGCGTTCTTATTTCAAGGATGACCTGTCTCTCTGTCTGTGTGTCTTCGTGTGTTTAAATCTCCAGGCCCTTGCCTGATTCGTGAACCTGTCTCATAGTGCAGGTGCTGCATGATAGGTGTAGTACCGTAGTCCACATAGTACGGGCGAACAGTACATTAGCCAGTCTCTGTAGAAGCGGTATCATTACGGAGCATTCTTCAAGCTGTAAATATGAAAAATTGATGGCGGATGTTTTCTGCACGCTTAGACCAGAGGAAGGTTTTGCCATTCCTATGGGGCTGAGATATTGGGCTCCTTGACATGGTCATGCCTTTGCCAACAACATACATTCACTCAGGACTTCACTCAATCTCTACACATTCTTGTCACCATTATCATAAATTTATCACCAAAAGATTATAGGTATAAATCTCAATTGAAGTCACAAATCTTAAAGAAATCAATAGATTTTTTTGGCAAATATCTGTAAAGCACAACAGAAATTACAAACAACTTTTTAAAAGCCTTTAAATAATAAAAACAAGGGAATTAGAGTATCTTCGCTAGGCAGAATTAGAGACCCAACTTTGAGTGTATTTAATAGCCTTTGCTATGCTACATAGTCTTACTTCCGAAGTTCCCAATCTTGAGACTGGGGCCACACAGATTGAGGCAAGAAATGAAACTGGACAGATTGGTGTTTGGGAAAATCAAACTCCAAAAACTAAACAACAATAACAACAACAACAAAAAAAACATTTAGAAATGATGAGTGGCTGTCTGGGGAAGTACAGCATTATAAGCTGTTGTTAAACTTCACTAGATGCTTCTTTTTGCTCACAGCTAAGTTTGAGTTTAAGAAATAATGACATACATACAGAATAAGAAGCACACATAGGAAGCCAACAACTACAACACATACAGAATGAGAGGCACACACAGGAAGCCAGCAGCAGCAGGGTAAGTAGAAGTCCTTAGTGTACACATTTGTTTTTAATCAAATTACCTTGTTCTTCCGTTAAGTGTAGAAATTCTTCTAGAACTCAATCATAACCTGTTTCACTGACATTAATCTTTAGGTAGCTACTTAGACAAAATGACTCTATGGAGTATTTAGGAGAAAAAGAGTTTTCTGTGTGATTTTTCCAGTTCTAAAGAGAATGCATTTCCCTGACTAGTGCCCATTGCTCTGACATTCAGGAGACTGCATGCCTCAGCGTCTCCATGAAAAGAAAGAAGGCTGTGAAGTACAGGCTTGAGCAACAATCGCAGATGAAGGCAAATGAGAAGGAGAAAATGTGATCCATTGTTTGTGACAAATTGATTTCTATTATTTCTATTAGTTGTTTTGGATAAAAAGGGAACCTGGAGAGCATTTTGTTTCTGTTTTATGTATTTATGCAAAGATTAGTCTAAGTTTGTGAGGGGAAGATCTGGAAAATTAAAGAAAGTTTCAGTCAAGTTCCTATAACTCAAGCTGAGAATTTATATAGGAAAATGTGACTATTATCTAAATGAGTATATTTGTAGTGGGTAGATATATGTGTGTCATACACCCACACATATGTATGTGTATAGTGGGTAAGTGTGTATGTGTAGTGGGTAGACATATATGTGTAATGAATGGGCATATATGTGTAGTGTGTGTATATATGTGTAGTAGAATATATACATGTAGTGGGTGAATATATACATGTAGTGTGTGGATCTATATGTGTGGTGTGTCGATATATATATGTAATGGGTAGACATAAATGAGTAATTGATGGGTATATATGTATAGTACATGCAGGTGGACATATATGTGGAGTGTGTAGATGGAAGCAAGCAAAGAAGTACATTTTTAACAAAGGAAACGGAAATGTTGGTTTTCCTAGTGCTTTCCCTTCTGATTGACCTTTAGGAAGGAGTATATATGTCTTTCATGCTAAGTTAGTTCATATTCAACTCAATATTTGGGGCACAGTATGTGGAGCAACAATACTCAGAGAATCCTTTGGAAGGACAGACAGTCCTCAGTGAATGTCTGGACCTTGTTGTCCAGTGCTCCTCGAAATGCAGCCACTCATTTTAAACAAGAGTGAACTTGGGGAGCCTGTCTCTATCCAGTGATTGCTTTTGCATTTCATTTAAGTGCAGTAGTGGCACTGTATCCTCCCCAGTCAGCTAAAGCCCCAGGCACAATAAGCTGTACATGGTTATATACTGTTCCCTCCTCAACAGGGGGAGGAGTGTGGAGCCCGAAGCTCAGTTGTTGTTCTCTCGTTTCCATGAACAAAGCCCAATGTCAGGTGTCTAGACAGTACTCAACACCACAGCTACAGGATCTAAAGCTAAGAGTGCCTTCCAGTCAAAATAGCAGCTACTTTGTCCACAGGACAGAGAACACACCATAACCTAGGGATGCCTTGACGAATAAGAGATTTCCTGCTTGGGATTAGCTTTTTCTTGCTCAAAACTGTCCTGAGCCTCCTGGGGCTTCCTACATTATAACTTGGGAGTCCCCAGTTATCATCAGGCAATAGATCAAAAGGAAGGAGAGGCCCTCGTCAGCTCTGGCTCCCAACTTTGTGTTTCTGGTTCGTGAGTAAGGGCAGATAAATTCAACCTGCTAATCTCCACTGTATTCTAGGAAGAGCAAAGACATGCCAGTGACAGATTCAAAAGGAGGATGGAACTCAGCAAGTTCAAACCTGTTTCCGCCTCCTTCTACTTTGTAGAGGAGGAGCAAAGTTCAGGGAACTCATTTCTGATGCACTGAGGCAAACGGTTTTCTTAAGAATTATTCCTTATCACGTTTTTGTGAAGGCCATATCAATTGCAAGTACAATGTGTCATGAAACAACATATCATTTAATTACAAATATTTTCCCTCTCATCCACCAGAGCCTCATTAGTTGCTAAAGACAATAGCATGAGGAACGCATTCCTGGTTCAACATTGCGTGCTCTATTCCGATGAGCTCAGCTGAAGCATCTTACACTCCAAACTCTCACCCTTATATGTCATTGAAAAGACACAAGCCCTGTTTGTGGCTAGGTATGCGCTTCCCCCATCAGGAGCGAAGCTATTTTGTGCCGTGATGCAAATGACTGCATTCATCAAAGGGGCTTTGTTAGTTATTCATTGTGTTTCTTATCATTCCTTCCTGCAAAGCCCAGAGACTCTGCAGCAAGCACAGGGGTAAGTCAACAGCTGCATCAGCCCCTGTCAATGGTTTCTTATCAGGCAAAGCAGGGTGTTCTGGGAATGACCTGCCAAGCCTCATCCTCTCTTCTTCTTTCCTTTGTGCATAGTGAGATTCTTTGTCCTTATTCCGTGATCTGCCTTTCTCCACAGTATAGCTCACACCGTGAGACTCATGATATAAAGGATTTGTGAAATCACAAGGCTATCCTGCCCGACTCCCTTGTATTTTTGTATGAAATGGATTACTTTCTCCAGTCTTCACACTTGGAAAGCTCAGTTGTTTTTTTTTTAATTTGTTTTCTAGTGCAAACATAATTATTTAAAGATATCATAAAACTCAAAGAAGCGTTCCTGAAGTGGTTGGAGGGAAGCCCAAAAGGGATATTGACAAGTTGAAAAAAGGATCCTCTGACGTGACCAGCAGAGTTGGACACAGGGGGCTCTTTTTCATTACAACTAACACAGCTTAACTGAGTTCAACACACCCTTCTCTACTCTCTGGGGAAAGGTTTTCTTTGTAGACGGGCACTAGAGATTAATCCGCCTGTAATTTCTCCTGCTTCTCCAACTGTCAGGGGATTTGTGTTGGAGATAATGGCAGTATTAATGCCTAACCTGGATGTAGAAATTGCCTTAATATAACAGGGATCACGAGGAGCACACCCAATAATTGTCCCTGAGTGATAGCCCTTAAAGTAAATGGCAATATAGCAGGGCCCACATTCGGTCGTCTTTAATGAAGTTTGGGGTTTTTCTGATGAGATTCCAGACACAACAGGCGGAGAATCAAGACGGCCTCCTGAGTTTTAACCTCTAGCCTGGATTTAATATGGCCTTATTAAAGATTCTGGCTAGGCTCATTCGAGCATGAAATGTAATAAAACAAGGCACGCGCATGCTGTAATTAAAACGGGCTAGATAGTATTATCAGATGCTTAATAATTAGGGATTTTTATCAGACAGTTGTGCTGGACAAGGAGAAAAACAATGTACTGAAACCAGGGCCTGTTAGAAGATTACTGAACACACCCCTTGTTTCGCGAAAACACTGTGGTCTTGTAACTTAAACTTATCAGAATCAGTCTGTGAGATCCCACACCTAACATTTTGGAGGGAATTAAGATACTTTAGGCAAACCTGTTTCACGCCTATCCCCATTCTTCGCCTATACCAGGACAATGAATTGGAGGAGGAAGAGGAGATGGGACAGTTAGGTCTGCAGCTGTTCAGATACAATGCAAGACTACAGTCCTGGGGCCAAGGAGGATAGACATAAAGGTAGATACAGGCCTGCTAGAGCCCAGCAGAACCCGTGAATGGTGTCAGTGTTACTCTTAACCAAAGCACTTGAGGAGACGTTATAGTTTTTCATTTTTTCCACTTATAATTTTGTTAGTACACTCTATCTTCATAGCATCTTTATGGTTGACCGGTTTTCCCAGAAATGTGCATTTTCTTAGATTTCTTAGATTAGGTAAAAGATAGAAGTGCAAACAAAACAATGAATATGGTGGCACCCGTCTGTAATCCTAAAACTTACAAAGCTGATGCAGGAGGATTGTAAGCTGAGGCTGGCCAGTTTATCTCAAAACAAACAAGGCAAACTAACACACACACACACACACTCACAGGGGTAGGGGAGAGGAAAGGAGAGAGGGGGGGAGAATAAAAGTAGTGATTTGACATATATAAAAGCAATTAGAAGCTAAACTTTTGTGGTTGCTCACTGACAGTCTTGAGAGTCAAATTTAAACATTCTATAACTTCTCTGCTAGCGTAGCGGTAAGGTGTATCCGCATTACTTCCAAAAGATCAAACCGTGGGTAACTCTTATGCTCTCAATGATTGTGGAGCAAGGTTCTCAGGTAAGACACACACCCCTTCACCACTCACTCAAGAACCCAAGGGGCACTGGAACCTTCTTTTTTAAAAAACAACGAAGTTCAATTCAAAGGATTATAAATGGTTTCACAAGCTCACAAACCTCCACTGTCGTGTGATGCCTGCGCTTACTGAATTTATGAGTCATGTAAATCTGAAGAAGAGTATATAAGGTAGGATGTGGCTAGCGTTCTTCATGCATTCATATGTAAGCTGGTGTGATAGCTTTTGCATATAATATCAGCCCTTGGAAGGGAGGCTGGAAATGAAGAATTGTGAAGAGTTGGAAGCCAGCTTGGGTTATATAGAGTTTGAAGTCAGCATGAACTACACAGGGAGATTTGTCAAAAAGCAAAAAATAAATCAAAACTAGAAAATAAAACCAAACAAATTTTAACCTTTAAAGTCTGTTGGGAAAAAAGTGTTTTTCATTTTAGAAGTGAAGTAGCAACACATAAGACAAATAAAGACAAAGTGTGCCACTTTCTCATTCTGAACATACACCAATTTTCTTTAGGATTTTCTGTTTCTATTCTTATACCTAGTCTGGGGCTTCCATGGGTACTGCTGAATGGAACTCGTGTTTCCATGAGTGGCATCAAAATGGGAACTGGCAAGCCAGGCCAGGTGGCCTTCTATTCAGTCAAACTTGGGCTCTCAGGTGTCACTTGACCAACACACGTGACTCAAGTTCTATTTTTTTGTTTTTTGTTTTTTTTTGCAGGTAGAGAGAAAAATGAGAATGGTACTAATTTTCTTGCCCTGCTGTATTTTTGCGATGGCAGTTGGGTCACTGAAAGTGTTGGTGAGTGTATGGCATCTGGTCTAATCCCTTCTGATGTGGGAGAGTCATATATCAATCTGTTGATTTCATTGGTTAAGCAATAAAGAAACTGCTAGGCCCATTTGATAGGCCCACCCTTAGGTGGGTGGAGTAAACAGAATGGAAGGCTGGGAGAAAGAAGCTGAATCAGAGAGTCGCCATGATTTTCCCACTCCAGGCAGATGCAGGTTAAGATCATTCCTGGTAAGCCAGCTCGTGGGCTACAGCAGATGATTAGAAATGGGCTAGTCCAGGTGTGAGAGCTAGCCTAGAAGAGTCTAGATAGAAATGGGCCAAGCGGTGTTTAAAAGAATACAGTTTTGGTGTAATTATTTCGGGGCATAAGCTAAAGCTAGCCATGTGGGCGGCTGGGTGCCGGGGATGCAGCCCCGCCGCTCGTACTACTACACCCTTCTGTCTAACAGGAGGCTCCTCCTAGCCGAACATTGTGGGGATTCTTCAAGCTCTGCTGGCTGACCTGTTTCCATCCTAGGCTGTGTGGACACAGACCACTTGGCTGTTCTGGGTGCCTCTTGCAGTTATGACAAGTCAAAGACACAGTAGCAGCTTCTGGAAGAAGCTGAATTCTGTTCTCATGACATTCTTGAGGATGCAGATCCTCCCTTCATGATCAAGAGTCCTGCTTGTCCTCTGTTCCCAGAGCTGTGGTGACACTAAGGACTGCAAAGAGAGGTCAGAAAACAACTTGCAGGAGTCAAATGTCTTTCGCCATTTGAACCCAGGTGTTTGAACTCATGTAATCAGGTTTGGTAGCAAACGCCGTTAAGCCCCGAGCCATCTCACCTGCTCTCACGTGTCTCTTGATGATCAGGAAGAAGAAACAAACTTAACTTTGCTACCACTATCTTTGACCCATTATCTACAATTTATCTTTAGGCTTGTGTCTGAATTCCAAGAGGAGTCAGAGACAGCATTCCATTCTCCTCTGTGTGGTTCTGCACACCTTTTGTGTACACTGCACCCTAAAAAGTGCTGTGAATTGCTGTTTGATGGTTTGTGATTAAGTCATTCATATCCACAATGAATAAACTGTTGGAAAAGAGATTCCAATGTTGGGCTTCTTCTGTCAGAGATCGTCAAGTTAAGAACAAACAACCTGGGCAGCTGTCATCAAGGTAAGCATCAGAACTCTGAGCAAGGTGATAGGAGATAGCACAGACTAACAGGAGCTTGGGAGAGCCCTCCAGGGAAAGTGGGTGTCCTAGACTAACAGGCATTTCCAGCAGGGAACACAGAATCGATCAAGTTCAAAATCATACAGTTTCCCAATTTGACACTTGAGAGGAAGAGCAAGCATGGTTTGAGAAATAAGTACTTTCGGTTACAGCACTTATAACACATGCCAACCACTCCTAATTTGTGATTTCACAGATAACTGCAAGTTACTAAAGATTTTGCAATGGGGGAAATAACTTGCTTTGATAATACAAGTATTTGCTAGGGAGACTTCTGTTCCTGTCACTGGAAGAATGATCTCAGGGGTCACCTACTCTATTCTATTATGTTGGCCTTGAGGAAGATAAGGTAGGTCTAGAACCTGGTGGAAGACAGGTCTTAAATAATTATATATCCAGACAATTGTCCTAGCTAATATCAATGCCCCTGATGAATTACTCTTATTCTTTATTCACTCTTATATGGTGAATTTCTGAAAAGTTGGTCAAAATTACTGATTGATAATTGTATTCATCAATTTTTTGTGACATTATCTTTAAGTCAAAGAAACAAGTCTTCCTAAAATTCATATTTCTCTTCTTGTTTTACCAAAGTCCACAGCAGCCAATATTTTGACTTTTATTCAGAGGTTGGGATTCAGGCTGGGTCCTACCTCGGTCACTGTGCACCCATCTTTAGGGCAGTCCAAACTACTCGGAAGGGTTGACTGAGCGGTGAGGTGATTTGCTCTGCGCATGGGCAGCCTCATCTGTTTAACTCAGGTAGAGATTAGCAGCATCTTGTGACTAATGATCAATGACTTCTAAAGCATGTCAATACCTTTTTCTAGTTAAAGGATAATGGAAACTTAATGAAGCTTTCTTGGTACATTAACTTCCTATGAGAAATATATATAAGAAATGCATGTTCAGCAGTTGAGTGACTCCATCTGAGTTTTATGGGCATTCCTGACTTAACAATTCAGTTTTGCAAACACTGAATATCAATTTTTTTAAAAGCCCTGTGTGAAATATTCTGTAAGATACACAAATAATATATACATATATGTATATAAGATACCTACTAATATATATATAATACCTACTTCACACACACACACATATATGTATATACACACATCACACACATACATATAATATTTACTTCGTATGTATGTGATGTAGATATTTTACTCAAGGAGTCTTTAATATAGCCAATTAGTTTGCTTATGGTTAACACCAAAAATAGAAAAAGTGAATTAAAAAGGGCTTCTTTACTACCAATAGGGAGAAAAAGCTACACACTCATACAGGCTGACTGCAGTCAGTGCAGTAGCCCTCAGACTCATGTGAGGCTGATTTTGAACATGAACATAACTGCAAAACACTGTTCTAGGGAGTCAGGGCTGTAATGAGGGAAGGAAGCAAGGCTTACACAGAGCAGAGAACTTGGCACACATTCTATTAGAATGCAAAATACCTAGGAAAAGTTGAGTAAGAGAGACCCAGACAGCATTATGAATTTTTGAAAGAGACTCCATTTCCTCTCTTTAGAGCTTTGAGAAAACAACACAAAGCAGGTAGCATTTAGGTTGTGTCTGAAAATAGGACTTCTAGGGTAGAGAATAAGGAGACAGTCACAGTTATCACAAGCCCAGTTTTTAACAATGTTATTATATAGGTAAAATCTGACTAATAGATGTGGATACTGAAGAAAGCAATCTTTAGGGAGTCGCATGTGGTAGACGGTTGTCGGGGGTTGTCTCATTGTGTGGCACAAAGGTTGTCCTGTGCAGTGGATGGAATAAGCAGGCACGGACTCTACAGTCCTGGTCAGTTGATCAGGTTATTTTAAACAGTCACATTCCAATAAAGCACTCCATTTTCCACAGGGAAGTTCTGCAGAACTTCATCGATTCTACAGGAAAAGTCACAGCTCTGCAGAAGACAGCTGCAGAAGCCAAAGAGCCTCTATTTATATGAAGGCTTCAAATGGACCACTTGAAGTTCTAATGGGTCTGCACACCCATGGTACTATCCCTTTGGCCAGACCATGGAGCTGGTTCTCCTGCTGATGAGCACCACATCTCCCTGAAGTGATTGATTAGTTATGTGTAACTTTATTTCTACGCTGCTCTGTTCTGTCCTCTCTCCTCATAAAGTAATAGCATAGTGGTTATAGTCATAGGATGAATCAATCTCTCTCTCAACACATTGTGGCTTTTAAGTGCTTTTAGGAGATTATGAGTGATATATTAGCTGTTAAGCACTTCAAAAACTATGACACAACAAAATGTGTCAAATTTAACTTCAGAGGCTAGAGAGATGGCTCAGTGTTTGAGAGCACTGATGACTACTTCAGAGGACCTGGGTTCAAGTCCGAGCACCCAAATGGTGGCTCACAACCATCTAAAATTCTGGTTTCAGGAGATCGGATTCCCTCTTCTGGCTTCTGTGAGCACTGTATACAGGTTTTGCGCAAACAGACATATGGGCAGGACATACACACGAAGAATGAACATTTAAAAGAAAAAATTACATATAGCTGGTTGGTGGTGGTGAATGCCTTTAATTTCAGCACTCAGGAGGCAGAGGCAGGTGGATTTTGGTGAGTTTGAGGCCAGAATGGACTACAGAGTGAGTTTCAGGACAGCCAGGACTATTACACAGACAAAGCCTGTCTTGATAAAAATGAACCAACCAACCAGACAAACAAAGAATCTGATGGGGAATCTCTGCCAGGCAATGATCTTTAAGAGGGTGGACCAGGTTAGGGCATGACCTTTTGGGTACCCAGAGAAAACCGCCAGCCCTCCCAGGGTTCTCTCTCTCTCTCTCTTGCTCTGTGGTTCCTATGATACACAGCTGAGATTGGAATTTTCATTCCTGTTTCTTGAGTTTGCCCCTTATAACAAAGAAAATATAATCGGTATATTTTGGAGTTAGCCTGGGATTCTTTGACCTGTGCCTTTCAACAAGAAACAAACAAAACAAAACAAAAACCCCCAAATTTCTTGATGACAGTCAAATTCTGCAGGTGGGTCTAGAAGATCAGCGTAGGCAGGTTGCCTGCTCTAATATTTTTTCTAAACATAAAATACAAGTGAAGTTATCTTTACTCACGATCAGTGGTTCTCAGCATTCCTAATTTCTGTAACCCTTTAGTACAGTTCCTCATGTTGTAGTGACCCACAACTATAAAATTATTTTTGTTGCTACTTCATAGCTGTAATTTTGCTACTGTTATGAATCATAATGTAATTATCTGTGTTTTCCAATGGCCCTAAGCATCCGCTACGAAAAGGCCATTTGATTCTGGAAGGATCATGAACCACAGGTTGAGAATTGCTGCTCTAGATTATGCTGCTGGAATTGAATAAGAATCAGATGTTTGGTTTAAGAACTGCTTCATTTCCAATACATGGAAAGCATTGTATTAGGAAGCTCAAAAGCAGTGGGACAGGTGTATTTTCAATGCCGGGAAATTCTAACCTGAAAAATGGGTTGGATTCGCAGCACTGGAGACAGTAGAAAGTGGGTCATTTCCTTGTTCTAAATTTCTACTTAGATATTTGAAAACCAGGGTATGTATTGACTCTGTGAGTAAGTTTTTGTCAAGGCTGCAACCAACTTACAAACAAACAAACAAAATCAGCAGTAAAACATGTGCCAGGCAGGCTATGTTTATGATCTCCTGACAGAAGCTGTATAAATAGGGAAAATTTACCACTCGTTCACCAGAACCTAATGAAGCACAGCTAAGTTCCCACACATTCCATCCATCAAGCGGAGAATACCGTCCATTTCTCAGCTTCGTGCAGAATAGAACTGTTTAAGTCACATCTTCTGGAACAAAGGCCATTTTATTTTTTCTTCCCTTCGGTCAAAACAGCAAAACTGTAATCATACCAGAACTTTCCATTTTTTTAAAGCTAATGTTAATTTAATGGGTAATTTTTCCCAACATCTCTAAATGTAGGAGCTATACTGCCCCCTAAAATTAATCAGTTTCATGAATAGTGGTGTGCGAACTACAGTTAATTGATGCTTGTTGAGAGGCAAAATGATTTATAGTGTCTAATAAGCATTTTGAATTCCGAGTTTGTTCATAGCAGCTTCCTGGAATAGCAGAATCCTGGGGCATATAAGTCTATTCGTGGAGGCAATTGAAAACCCAGCATATTCTTAGCCATAGAATCCGATCCAGCAGGATGAAGCACCAAGGAACAGAAATACTTCTGCAGCTAAGTCTGGTAACGGCTAGCTAAAAGGTGGCTGTGTGAGAAGGCTGAAATACATCCCAGATTTTAGGCCAAGGCATGCTTTCCAATTTTTGAATGTTCATTTCTATTTCTGAAAGCTGCGTTCCTGCGTTCGCCAGGAGAGGCATATGGAGTTTCAATAACTCACTCCGTTGCACATTTTCTAGCTTGCGTGTGAAAAGGCATTTAGAAAAATTGCAGCAGCTTGGATCATATGTTCAGGTCCCTTCGCAGCTTTTTTTTCCCAAGCCAAATCCCTGCCCCCATTCTCATTTTTTTCTTGCCTAGACACTGGGATTTCTATGAAGCTCATATCTTTCTTAGCATCTTCAGGAGTCTCAGAGGGCACCCTGAGTACGCAGAACCTGGTTTATCTTCTACAGCTTTCCAGATTCCTCCAGACAACCCATCTTTGTATCTTGAAGCTCCTTATGTAATTGGATGTAAAACAAGACAGCTATATTCCTAAAACTTGGGGTTCAAATCATCCATCCTTCTTTGTTAGCAGAGCTCATTGCTGGGTGTGTGCATGGGCGCATGCAAGTGTGCATGCATGTGTGTTCATGCATCTGGAGACCAGAGGTTAATGTTGGGTATATTCTTCAGTTGCTCTCATCTTATTTCTTGAGACAAGGTTCCCCACTGAATCTGAAACTCATTGATTCAACCATACTGGTCAGTAAGTTCTAGGGATCTGCCCCTCAACACATCTTTATGCCCAGATTTTATGTGGGTGGTAGGGATCTGAACTTACAGCCTCATGTCTGTGCAGACAGTTTTCTGACTGAGCCATGTCTTAATCCTTAACCCGTTGTTGTCTTCTCTTTTATAGAATATCTGATATTGGTTTACTTTATACAGAAAAGAGGTTCCTTTTTCTTCTAGCTTTGGGGAAGAGTCTAAGGCACACACATCTGTTCTAATCCTCCTGTTGGCTGCATGAGGACATGCCAAACAAGCAGAACAGGAACCATCCAGGTACAGAAAACCTCAGCACTTAGTCACAACACATTACACATTCTCAGGAGAATATACTTTCTCCACTATACATCTTTTTTATTTGTCCTAGAACTAGCTCTTGTAGCCCAGAATGGCCTCAAACTCACAGAGATCTGCCTACCTCTGCCTACCGAGTGCTGGGATTAAAGGCATATGCCACCACTGCCCGGCTCTCTGCTATAAACTTTTATTAAATCACTTTTGAGGGTGGCCTGTGACATGATACATTCTATCAGCCTCACCTCATAAGGTTCCTCCACCTATCCACACAGAAAACTAAACTTCTAACAGGTAAATATTTGGGGGTACACTTCAGTCACTTATAAACCATAGTACTTCGAAACACACCATCAATCTTCTTGCTTTAGAGAAAGAAAACTCAGGGGCTTCAGGCTGTCCCACATCCCTGCTGCTGGATTTTCAAATGACATGGGGCTGGACAGTTTCCCATGCTTCTCTATACCTCCCTCAGTCATCATTCCCTTTCCTTTCCAGGTTAGCAATTAATTAATTTTGTTTCTGAAGATGCTAAGCCCCCATACATTCTTGTTTATGACTTGAGTCCATTGTCTTGCCACCGTTCCCTCCATCTAGAAAATATTTCAGCAAACATGGGTGTTTAACCTGACCATCACCACACACTGGATCAATTATTTCTCAGGTTACCAAAAGTTACTATTGATTTTTAATTATTTAAAAGAGCTATATCTGAAATTTATCAATTGAACTATTTTATTTTAATTTAAAACAAATACCATGATTCTTGTGTCCGAAAAATAAAAAGAATCATGGAGCTTGGGTCCCTAGAAATTAGTTATAAATACATGGCTCAAATGGGTAGAGAAACCAACACTTTATTCTCTTTGATAAAAATGGGGTGGGGGAGAAAACGTTATTCATCACTTTGTGGCTTGAGTGTTTCTCTGTTAAAATGTAGGGAGGAGGTTAAGTGTTTGTTTCAGCATCTACTAGAAGGGTTGAAATAAAATCGTCTTTCCAACTTGGAAAATAGCACATATTGCTATGGCACTCCCTTCCCACCTGTAAACACCTGAAGTCAAAGGTATTAGAGGAAGACACAGTGCGTACTTTCAAGGTCATTTTCAGAGATGTCATATTTGAGTGGTACAACTTACTACACGTTCATGAGCACAGCACAATCAGAGGCACACCCTTCATGACATAATCAAGTTAGCCTTACTCCCCACTTTCTGGAGACACTTCCTTTTCTCCAGGAGGGGGCAATGACATAATGAAAATGAAAAGTGTTGAAAGAGATGAAACCCATTCACATGAGAATAATGAGTTAGACATGGATTCCACAAAGAACACGAGAGTGTATGCAGTAGAATCAGATCCAGGGGGTTTCACACAGATAAAAGCTCATCTATATTCCAAGACAATGGTTCCTCCAGGCTCACCTCTGATTGGTACAAGTGCCACCCTGTCCCTTCACAGTACTAGAAACCTAGGCACAATATTCTACTCAACCTTTTCTTTGGGCTTTTACACTCAATCTATTAAAAAGTAATAATTTTTAATTCTCTGTTTGCCTCTCTTTTTCTCTCTATCCCCACAATGCCTTACTTTGCTAATTTCTGTTGACTCAATTGATACTTATTGCTTAATACCTAGATGCCAGGAACACTTCTAGTCATAGTGTCTTCGCTGATTTCTTTTGTTATTTTGTTACTATCAACAGAAGCAAAGGATTGAGTTGATGTCCACCTTCAGTTGGTTTCTGTCTTTATAAAATGGGGAAGCACCCTGCTTGTCCTGCTTAGATGAGAACATCTGGGAAATGTAGCCATAGGAAAGAAGACTGAAAACATTTGCAATTGCTAAAGACGTATCCATGAACTCTTCTATAAACTTTCAAAATATGCTGGATAAGAACAAAGCCAACTGGGGTAGAAAAAAGAATGACTGGTTCCAGTTTGGATGATGGTGGGAGGCTTTGGGGGTGTAGCACTGTCTGGGAAAGTGAACTGACATTGGTCTGCAGACATTGAAAAACATGACACTGAAGATTCTGGGGCAAAGAAGCTGACAAACAAACAAAAAATGAAGAAGATAATGACAGTGGGGCAGAAAGGACCTGGTCGTGGAAAGTGGTTAAGAACTGTGAGAAAGTGGGCTGGTACTAAAAGAAGAAAGAGAATGAGGTGAGGAAGAAAGGTAAAAGAAGTATAGTAGGAAAGGCATTCCAGACTTCAGCACCTTGCACAGAGTAGGGGTGGGGCAGGCGAGGGACTCAGCTGAGAAAAATGTGGACCCTTCCGTAGAAGTGCAATGGAAAGCCATACTTACAGACAGTGCTTTCCATTAAAATAAAATGGGTTTAATATTGAAACGTAATTCTGAAATATACACATCTTGGTGACAATACTCAATACATATGAAAAAATACTGATCCACAAAAGTATTTTAGAGGAAAAATAGACTGAGAGCTTAGAAGAGGTGGCAGTTCATGACGGTTTATCCAGATTAGTGTGTGTGACTACTGGTGGACAGAGCCCTAACACCACAGAGATGCTTAAAGAACACACAGTACTAATTGCCATCCGGGTCATCCTACTCCTAGAATGCTATTGTTATCATATTGTTGTATTTGGTTTTGCTGAGACAGTTGAAAGGCCATCTGATTTTCTCACAATGACCCAAAAAAGGTGGTGGCAGTTTTTTCTGAGTCCTGGAGACATGGTTGTCTGCTATGTTTCCATTTGCCGGACCCATGCTTTGTCTCCTCCTGGCTTCATGGCTCAGATTTCTAGCTTTCACGGTCTGTAACTTATGAGGTGATATGATTGTCTTTTCCGTAGTATTATGTGCCAGGTTATTTATTAACCATGATGTCTATTCAAATTCTTCTAGGGTCTTAAAATCCTTTTACCTTTTTGTGGAATATTTTTAATGTTTGTTTTTGAAATTTATATTTCATCTCAGTCTGTAAAGATGCATTTCATATTTTTTTGAAATTTTAGTCTCACTAGCAAAACAAGCCACAGAGATCATTTTAAATGCTAAGAGAAAATAACAACTCTGTTATAGACTTGAAGGTTTAAGCATATCGTTTTGATAGTATTGAATATAACTCTTTAACAATGTGCAGACCTGTGTGGCTCAGCATGGTACCCTTTAGCCACATGTGGCTATGACAATTTAAATTAGCTAGAATTAATCAAATCATAGGTTCAGGTCTTCAGGTCCATAGGCCACATAGCAGCTGCTAAGCATCCCTTTGTGGTTGTTACACTGGACCACGTGGGTATCGACAGCTTCTTTGACCACAGAAAGGTGTAGCTTACAGTGCTGGCTAACACAATTGTTTCACAGAAGTGAAAAGACTTGCCTCCAGCCTGGATGTTTCCATTTGCCGGACAGCTAGTCCAAGTGTTTGTATGGCATAGGATCATTAGTATTGCTGAAAATGTTGACCAGCCAGGCTAAGCCAATTTGACAGCTGTTCACAGATACACCCCATGGTCAAAGTCCAAGAATAGCTTGTGTCATCCTGTGACCAAGGTCAATAGGGGAGAATGTCTCTTACTTTCCTATCCCCACCCCCAAGAGGCCACATTATCCTTTGAAATTGAAATCATTCCGTAAGTCCCTGGGCAGTCAAATTCCCTCAAGGAATTTACCCAAAATAATCTATTTTATATTATTTGTCTAAGTTTGTTTCTGTTTGAACTTTGAAAACAGTAACACACACACACACACACACACACACACACACACACACACACTTTAAAGCCTGTGACTCTCTTATGTCTTCAAAGAAATGCTATTCCTTTGACAGAAACACATGAACCTCTTGGGGGACAAGCAGGGCAGAGGCCAAAGCCCATAGCCACTGCTGCTGGTGTCCAGGATTCACTGTTCCTATAACACATTGAATAACATAATTAAACAAATGTTTTTTGAACATTTCAGATATAGCTTGCTGTTCTGCAATTTGTTGAACAGAAAGATAATATTCAATGGATCCAAGAAAAACTTTGGAAGACGGGGCCTTCCAAAATCACGATGGTTTTGGCTTCAGTTTACAGTAATGGTAAATTCAATTATCAGCTATCACAGAACATGAAATGAGCCCTTATAAGAGCTCTCAGAATAAAAAAAAAGCTAACACAGAAGGCACCTTATCTTGCTGATTCTGTTCCTAAGACTTCATCAAAATATCTCCTGACTGTAAACCATGTTAGAGCTAAATTCATCTTGCAAAGATCAAACATTCCAGGGCAGTAATTTCTAAAGCTAAATAGACGGAGGCCCCTGTGAGTTGGAGACTGTTTGGTAAACCTGGCTAATTAAAGCACTTAACAAATGAGGAATCCACCCTCTAAATCTCTTGTTGGTACTAGAAAATTCTCATCTGCTCTTTCAGAGGGATAATCAATTGAAGGGCACATTTTTCTTTTCTTTGTTCTTTCCCATCAATTTTAATGGGTACAGGACATCAGTCACACAAAATGTAATGGGACAAGAAGATGGATGAGTACATCTGGTACATCTGATGCCACTAGTCACAAGATGGGGACATCCGGAGCAGGTGACTGTGACAGTGCAGGGTTCAACAGCATGACCCGGACATATTTTGTGAGTGTGGCGGTGTGGCTGTATGACTTTGGATTAGCACTCAGTCACTACACACTATTCATACATTTCCAAAGGTCACGGTTTCAAAGTCATATTCCACACTACTTGCTCTAGTGACACCCTTCAGAAAATGACTTAAACTAAGCATCCAATGGATAAAGAGGAGAAAAATGTACTAACTTTAAGGAGCCCTATCATCCCCCATAAGTGACAAATACCCTTTGGAAGCAATATTTATTATGGCCTAGAAAGTATGCCCCTACTACAAGTTGAATTGGTGTACCCTGAGGCATGCTGAGTGCTGAGATTCCCTCTTCAGAACCAACTACTCTTTCCCCAGGGCTGGGGCACAGGCTGCTGCTGCCTGGCATCTCTGTGCTTAGCTTGAGGGAGTCCCATGGTTCAAAGATGCAACCACTCAATGGGGCAAGCACATCCAAGAGCAAGGAAGGCAGCCATACAGAGGCCTGACTGTTTTCCCTGGCTGGAGACTTCTGTAAGGCCAGCTCAGCCTCAGCCTCACCTCATTCTCCACTCCAAGAGATCTCTGCTGAGGCTGACCTTAGTTCTCTAATCTCCCCTGCCCAGTCCTCGCCTCTTTCCCTATCTGCTGTTGTCCCTGACGCTGCATGCTGTATATTGTTACCATGCCGAACTTGCGCAGGTATAAAGATATTTTATTTACATTTAATATCTCAGCATATTATGTCTAATATTTTAATAAAAGAGTTAGAGTCTAGTAGAACTTAATGAAAAGTATCAACACATTCCATGTCGGCCTTATTTGCTGAGAATGGTAGGTCATTTCAGAGGACCCAAGGTAACACCAGGACAATATGATCTATTACTACTATTAATGATTATCAAGGTATGTTACCAAATAGATAGTTTTTAAGGTTCTGTTTGCCATCTCGCTATTGTTTGTGCATGTTTTAAAGGCAGTGATTTGTTCCAGGATATTAAAAACTAAACCTTTATGAAGTAGATCAACAGATGAATATACAATTCAAATTAGTAAAATTGTTTGCCCCTCTTTTAGAATTTCTCATAATCTCTGGCACCCAGATCATTCTGGCCAGGATGGTGTGAAAACTTCAAAGCAGCCAACATAGAGCAAACTTCAAAGGGAGGAGCCAGGTTTGAAATTGTTGGTAGATGCAGCAGAGAATGACAGCTAGGTATTTGTGGTGGGGAGAGAAGGGGCCACACCTGGGAGCAGCCGTGAGCACACCAGTGATGATGGCAGCAATGTGTTCAAAGGCACGGTAGGGACAGGGCCAATGTCTCAGACAGAACTCTGTAGTTTATCAAGAGTATTACTTGGGTATGATCACCTTAGAAATAGCAGACAAGATGTCTGTGTACCCTCTTCCTTCAAAGTCTCGGATTGCTCTCTTAGATCTCAGTTCTCTTCCTGCAGAGCAGGGCCTGGTTACCTTGCTCTCTAGAGATGACAGAGACAATGTGAGAGACAGCAGAGGCAGTTGTAAGAGATTCTTATGTACATTTTGTATCAATGTGCTTTTAGTTTAATTTTGACAACTTTTCAATGGTTCGCCTCCAAAATTAGTTAGAAACCTAGACCAATATCTATTCCATGTCAGGCACTCTTAGCTACACTTATTAATATGCTCTTGTGCGTGGAGCACTATGTAAAGAAATCTGTAACATTTATACTTTTTGGGAAGGCACTGATCTTGGCTAATATGGTTCTGGAAATGGCTACCCAGCCAGGTAGTCTTCGCCGGTGAAAGAGGAGATTATTTTTCTGGGGCAACTACACCAAGCTTTTATATAAATATATTTAACGGGAACTATCCTGGCCTACTTTTCAATTGTATCTACTAACTTTGCTCAATAGAATATTGATTTAATGATGAATAAAACATAACTTTTTAACTTAAGTTTTAAGAAAAGTTTTGTAAAGTTTGGATAAATGTACCCCAAACAGGGGTATTACCTTTACATGTAGTTCCTCAAATTGTTACCATTGATAAAACAGTAAAGCATTACCCTCCCTCTGCCCCTCCTGATTGTCCTTTGACAAAACAAATATGCTTGGCATTTTTCTAGCAATTATCTCAGAGTTAATATTCATGGAATAGGAAAGTTAACCTTGGATTTAATACACAAATGACTACCCTTTCTGAATATCCTACATAAAGTTATCTTATGTAGGCCGTATGTAAGGTATTGTGTGTGGGCCATGAGCCCATCCTACAAAGCTAGATCGATGCTTGCTCTTTAAGGTAGGTTAGCTTCATTTTAACTACCATCTTCATGGACTCAAAAATCCTGGCTCCTAAAATCATGGCTTTAATAAGAATAGTCTGCTGTTCTTGGAAAAATACATTCTTAAGTTGAATTATCACTTATAATCAATATTACTTATACCTTAAATTTTTAAAAATATTTTCAGCCTTTGTTTTCTATGATTTTAATTAACATGCTAGCAATGAATAAATTTTCACAACAGTGCCAGGACAAGTGAAGCCCAAAGGCAGCATCATTAAGGGAATTGCAGGAGGTTTGCAGCTTACTTTACACCATCACCTTAAGTTCTTGTTAACCCGCAGGTGAGCATGTGTAAAGATAAATAGTTCAACAATCCAAGCACATGTTACTATTTCATTAATGTCTATAAATCATTAAAATAAAACAAACATATTAAACTACTCTTATACCAAATATCTTATTACATTTTACAGCATAGAAAGAAGCAAAAGAAAAATTATGGCAGATATTAAATCAATAATCAATTCATTTACTCATACACAAAGTAATGCATTTTTATTATATAAAAATGAAACATGTCCTATTTTAAGCACTCGATTTAAATGTCCATCTATAGAAAAGCAGATCATCACACAAAGCCACCTGAGACCTGTGTCTCGTTTTGTCCTCCAGATCCAGTGTTGCCTTTCTCAGCAGCTGTTGGTACAGCCTACATTACTAGATACATCTGGACGGAGGAGGCCAAAACCTCATCTCATTTGGCTTCTGTGTCACCTTCACCACACCATTCTGTTGACATCATTTAGTGACATGTCCTAGACTTAAGAAACACTGTCAGGGTAGTAGGCATGACCCTCACAATGCAGAGAGAGAGAGAGAGAGAGAGAGAGAGAGAGAGAGAGAGAGAGAGAGAGAGAGAGAGAGAGAGAGAGAACAGAGTCCTGGAGGCCACTGAAAATCATGTGGATATAAAGTGAACATTTAGTATTGCATATTTTGGAAAGAGAAAAATAAGTTTACTCATTTCAAGTATTCCAGGAAGGCTGCTTGGGAGAAATGATGCCGGACTTCTACCTGAGGAATTCTACCACATAGTTGGAGGGTACTGGGGATGCCTCTCCTCTTCCTACCACATAGTTGGAGGGTACTGGGGATGCCTCTCCTCTTCCTAGATCAGTGTTCCTTAACCTTCCTAATTTGGTGACCCTTTATTATGGCTCCCTGTTATGGTAACACTCAACCATAAAATTACTTTTGTTGCTACCTTATAAACGTAATTTTGCAGCTCCTATGGATCGTAATGTGAATATCTGATATGCAGGATATCCGATATGTGCCCTCTGTGAAACAGTTCAATCATCAAAGGGTTGAGGTCAACAGATTGAAAACTGCCATCCTAGACTAAGCTTGTATTAGGTACCTGCTTCTGCTCAGACACCATGCAAAATAGTGACATTGCCAGCTTGCAGTTGAGCTAAGCCCAAACAGAACTATCTGACTGTGTTTAAACTTTGGAGTTCTGCTGCAGAGGAGGGTTGAGAGGAGCGAGAGACTCTGGGTTGGGTCAGAGAAGACTTCACAAGGCAAGTCCCCCTCCCTCATCGGTCCGAAGAGCAAACAGGGTTCCCTGACCTATGGGAAGTCCAAGGACCACCCATCTCCATCCAGGTCTAGTAAGGTGAGCATCCAAACTGCCTAGGCTCCCCCAAAGCCAGTACGTGCAGGAGGATCAAAAACCTTCACCAACCCCGCAACTGACAAAGGTCTGATCTCCAAAATATATAAAGAACTCAAGAAACTAGACCGTAAAAGGCTAATCAACCCAATTATAAAATGGGGCACTGAGCTGAACAGAGAATTCTCAACAGAAGAAGTTCAAATGGCCAAAAGACACTTAAGGTCATGCTCAACTTCCTTAGCGATCAGGGAAATGCAAATCAAGACAACTTTAAGATACCATCTTACACCTGTCAGAATGGCTAAAATAAAAAACACCAATGATAGCCTTTGCTGGAGAGGTTGTGGAGAAAGGGGTACACTCATCCATTGCTAGGGGTTTGTTTTTTAAACAAGTTTAGACACTGTAGGCAAAAGAGATTTGGGTTGAATGACCACAAATGGGAAAATTCATTTTAATTACAAATAGGGGTTTACAGTTGGGTTTGGCTAAAATGTGGGCTGTTAAGAAAGAATGAAGAAAGAATGTTAAGAAAATATGAAGAAGAATGTATGGTCAGATAAGGATTCATAGAAAGTCAGGAAAAACAGTCAGTCTCTCATATTAATAATCTTTCATAGAATTTCATAGAGGATAGAATTTGATTTAAATGAGTCAAAGAAATGGTGAATGGTGAAAGGTCATGGAAAATATATTTTCTCTCCATACACCAGAAGAGGATGTAGGGTGGATCCATTGAATGAAAATTTTGAATAGTTTCTCTTATCCCTTTTCTTCCCTTGTTTCTCTCTTCCATGCCACACTACACCATCCTCTTTGTTTGTTTGTGGTGGGGTCTTGCTGCACTGTGCTCAAACTCTTGATTATCTGTCTCAGCCTCCCAAGTGCTGGGCTACAGACTCGCACCATCACACTTGACTCCTGCCTTTTCTCCTTCTTACTCAGATATTTCCCAAAGGCTCATTGTATGCCACATGCCCAATATTTGGGGATCAAGTCAAAAGGAATGGAGTGTGTGGTTTTGTAATAATCTTAACATGGATGCGACGATGAGCTAGATCCTTATTTGAAATTCAAGGTGTTCCCCTTGCTAGCAGTATGAATTTGTTTTAAGATTGCCTTGTGTTTCTGTTTCCTTGCCTGTAGAATGGGTACAGTGTTATCTATTCCCCCCACGATAATTATTAGATTGAAATAAGATTAAAACTAAAAGAGCTAGTCATTATGGCATTCTGGGAATAAGCTATGCCCTTTAAACGTATCATCTCATTTAATCCTTAATGAAACTCTTCAAGGTTGATATCAATCTATTATATAATGGCTAATGAAGTTATATAACAAAATTACAAAGGCAGGGCTATTTAATATTTGGCAATATACCTCAAGAGACAACTAAGAAGAACATTTTCACTGAGGTCACCCTTGCCTAGGTGAAGCCAACTTCAAACACTAGAAACATGAGTCATTAAGGAAGTACAGACAATGCTCGAGGAATAGACGATACACTCATCTACTGCTGATTAGTTCGGCATACATGTATTTCTTCAAGTTAAGTGTGAAGCAATCAATGTTTCCACATGTTCTATGATCTGACTTGCCTGTCTCTGGTTGTATCCTTTGGCCATTTATTTTGCAAGGTAAGGCTGTCAGTCCTTATCTCCTACCTGACTTCAGTCAAGCTTTCCTTCCCATCTTCCAAAGGATGTGCCCTACAAGTCATCTTCCATTGACTGTTTTCTTTCTTATAATAGATCTTAAACTGCAAATGGCTTTAATTTAATCGACTTACAGGAGGAACAGGAGTGTAACCTGGACTTTAGCTCTTAACAAAGACTATCCTATTATGATCGCACAGTAAATTACCGCCATGTTGCTCCCCAAAGTTCCTTATGTAAAAATGCCCTTCACAGCATGCCATGGTGTCAAGGTCAGCCTGGGACATCACAATGGCATCATGATGATAAGTTCCTTGAAGACTACCTTTTGGACTTATCTTTCTGTGTATTCTTCATACAATCTATTAGAATGTTGAACACAATGCAAGTATGGCATAAATATACTCTCTCAAACTTTTGTTTTAACTTAAAAAGCTAATATGAACATTGACTACAATGATTGGTTCTTCATTTGTGGTTTATCAAACTGTAGTGTTTCAGAAATTCCTCTTTGCTAACATATCTTGAAGCATCACTTTGTTAAATAAAGGAACCTAAAGTTGATTCTTGTGAAACTTGGGAGTGAGTGATTACTTCAGAAAAATATCTAATTGAGATGATAGAAAGGTTTTTGCTGTTGTTGTTATTGGGTTTTTTTTTAAGCTACAGAGTTTTTCTACAGAGCTACATGAGGCAGTAGGGAGAAAGGGCTTTCCAATGGCCTAAAGAACCATAAGAAAAGATGCACAGCTTGTTACAGAATGGCACACATTAGCAATTAGATGTTATATGTGGAAACACAAGAGAGCACAGAGAACATGGGGCTGCTACAGCTTAAGACTTTTATTGAAGGAACAAGAAACTCTTCCTTTTAAAGCTTGTATTCTATAGTGGAAGAGATGGGATTAGGAAAGAAGAAACTACTATGGAATAAGGAAGGATATGAGGCAGGTTATATGATGACTTTAAAAATGGGTCTTTAGGAGACACATCTGGGCCTCCATTATCACAGCTACCACTCAGTGGTTCCTCAGTCTGTGGGTCACAAGAATGATGCTGAATCTTCTGAAGATGCTTGGTCTAGGATGAGTAAAGGTGAATGATGTTGGTGAACAATGAACTAAGGGCAAAGACTCTGCTCTGGCTCCTGTTCCCAGCCGTGAATCCTGATCAGTTCCAAAGCACAGATCAATCCCAGAACCACAACCCAGGGCCTCTTCTTGATTACCTACTGATTTAATTCTGCTGCCTTCCTTCATCATTTAGGAAGATTGATTGAGCACCCAATTAAATGACTTGTGAAGATTCAATATGTGAGGATCTACTTATATAAAATGAATGTACTGAACGCTGATTGCTGTAGAAGGATTTTTCACTATCAATTAATCTTTATACTTAATTACTTAACTCTTATAAAGTTAAGAAACTACTATTTGCTAAAGATATGCAATCATTTGTTACTAGCTAACGTGGCTGGAAATGAATAATAATTGTACATATGTTAAGTAATTATGCAAACAGCATAATATATTTCAGAATTATATTCAATAAAAATTGAACGTAAAGAGTTTTCTTATTAGATTATCCTACTCACCTAAGCAGCTCAAACAGTTTGAATAATACAATATTTCGGTATTCCTATAAGATCAGTTTTCAGTAACACGTCTCTCCTGTGTGTAACCTAACAAGGAAAATATTTTCACCTAAATTGCTATGCAATTAGAGATGGCTGACCTCCAATGTCTAGATCAATTAAGTAAATGGCAGGAATTTAAAGTAATAATATACATTTTAGTAATATGTGATATTTTGATCTTTCCAGTAGGAGAAGACACTTTACTTATTAAATTTATATAAATTAAGTAGAATTACTAAAATATTTTTAATTTTTTCTTGCATTTACTTATATGTATATTTTTATGTATGAATGTGTGTGCACATGTGTGCCAGCCACAGTATGTGTGGGTGTGTGCATGTAGAGATGAGAAAGCAACCTTGGTTCAGTTCACTCTACCATGGGTTCCAGGGGTCAAATGCAGGTCGTCAGGATTGGTGGCAGTCACCTTTAACGGCTTAGACATCTTGCTGATTTTCAAATTATTTATTTTCATAAAAAGTCTTTTATAAAACTAACACTGAAGTGTTTTTAAACGCCTTGAATTAAAGAGGGTCTAGATAAAGCAACTATGATAACCTTCGTGGTACAGAGGATTGAACCCACGCTCTTGGACATAGTAAGCAAGCGTCTTGCCACTGAGCTGTTCTCCCTATGCTCCATACTGAACTCACCACTATCTGAACATGGTGGCTAGAGATCTTAATTTTAAAAGAAAAGCAAAGAAAATTTTCAACTTTAATCATTGCAATCTTTAAGTGATTTTGCAATCAAAAGAGAAAAGCTACACTCACATGTTAGCAGATTATATCTGATAATCTGCCATCGCTGAACTCCAGGGATGTATGGCCTACCCACCTTGTTGTTGAATCTGTTTCTGGATTTTTCTTTCACGTTTTCATGCTACCATGCTCTGTCATCACCAGGTCAGGTGCCCTACTCTGAGACAGAATGAAGTGTGTTTCTTTCTAAATGTAACCCATGACGAGTTTGGGCAGGGGCCGGAAATGGGGCTGGGCCACAGGGCTGAACTGTGAAGTAGAACCACCAACAGCTGCAAGGAATACCTCAGTTCAAATGACATTCACAAGGTTCCAGGTCTCACCAAGCTGTTTGTATGTTTTCTATTTTCATCAGTCATCTCCGGATGTGGGGCTTCCAGGAAGAGGAGTGACCTTGGGTATATGGTTCTCTGTAGCCAAGAAGCCCACGAAGGGGCCTACAGAAACATCTTTAGCCACCTGGACTTCCAGAAACTAGGACCAATGGTTCTTCCAGAGAGGGGCTGTGTAACATGTGGCAAGTACCCTGTGCCCTTCCCCATCACCCCAAAGCACTGCCTGTGCTGGCTGCTTTCTAGAACTCCCTCCTCTTAGCTCCTCCCACAAGTCAAGTCATTCTCAGCCCACAAGTTTTGTTTTCTGCTTTCCTTTTTCCTCCTTTGTTGTTTCTAGGTTGTGTCTTCATGACTCATCCATAATTCTCCCCCGTTCTATGTTCTTCCCTCTTGCCTGGGCACCTTCAACAGTGGTTTATGCCAAGATTTTGCTTATGCTATTTGCTATTCCACTTTCGGGGGGGACCATGAATGAGCCCAGAGGTCACATCCACAGATTTCTTTCCATTCCTAGGACTTACTTTGCTTCTTTTACTGCTCTCTATCAGCGTGAGCACATACAGAGTCTCATAAACCAGACTACCTATTGACTTTTTTTTCCACCTGAACTCCATGTTCTCCTCTTCACTTGTTCTTTCTCCATTGACTGACTGACTGACCCTTGGCAATGGCTTCCTAGTGGATTTCTCTTGATGTATTCTTGCTGAAGCATACCATCCACCAGTCTAAAACACACAGCAAACCTCTCACTGCTTTCTCTCCCTTTCTCCATCCAGAAGAAGAAGAAGAAGAAGGAGAAGGAGGAGGAGAAGGAGAAAAAGAAGACAGAGAAAAAGGAGAAGGAGAAGAAGAGGAGGAGGAAGAGGAAGAGGAGGAGGAGGAGAAGAAGAAAAGGGAGGAGGAGGAGGAGGAGGAGGAGGAGGAGGAGGAGGAGAAGGAGAAGGAGAAGGAGAAGAAGAAGAAGAAGAAGAAGAAGAAGAAGAAGAAGAAGAAGAAGAAGAAGAAGAAGAAGAAGAAAGAGAAGAGCAGGAGGAAGAGGAAAAGTAGGAAACAAAGAATACAGGGAGCTCTCCAGTTTGGTCTCACCTACTCTCAGGCCATGTCTTGAGTCCTTCTGCCTCTTTAAGTTTTTAAACACTTGCTTAGAGTTCTCCTATACCAGATGCTTCACAAGCCACTGCCTGTTTATCATCTCTGAGGAGTTCTTCTATTATTCCATTTTCAGTTTTCCTGTGTCCCCCTGTTCCCCATCTGCCATCCTGACACCTTTGCGCCCCTCTAGCCACCCATCAACGAATTTGTTGGTTTCATGCTTCACTCAAAGCGTTATCAAACTCTGCTGCCAGTCTGTCTATTTCTCAAAAGTAAGGACTCTTGAAACTTTTCTCGTGTTCCCATTCACAGAGGCTAGGGCTTGACATATATTGAAGAAGACACTGTTTGCAGAAAGCTTATTGAATTGAATAGCACGGGCAGAGTCCTGTCTCCTGTTGGACAATCACCAAGTGAGACATTAGTCGAATCTGTCATCATTTATTCTTCATGTAAATAAAATGGAGGTTTACTACAGGGGTGTATCAGAAGCAGCAAAATGAGATCACTTTGACAAACAAGTACTTATTCTTTGGGCTTCTCTTTCCATAAAACCCACCTATTTGATTTCTCCGAAGTCCCTGATTCTTGCGTGTGGCTGGAGTTTTATAGTTAACACTATGCCTTAGGCTCCTCAGTCTAAGCAAAGCACCATGTATCTCTTTCTACTGCAGTCCCATTACAAATGATCTGTTTTCTAGACTACATTTGTGACTCTGAAAAATATATTAAATGAACCTCCAATCTCTTGTTCTTGGTGGCTGCCCTTGGTCTACGCAGCTTCCGGGTATGTGGCTGTGAATGGGGCAGTTTGATTCTAAGGCTGCAGGTTAGCAAGGCATCCTAGCTCATAAGAACACAGGAGCCTGACCCGCCTTCTGTGGGCTTCCACTTCCATAGGAAGATGACCATGCTACCAGCAGACACAGAGAAGGGGTTCTAATGGTACACAGAATCTACAAGGACCCTGAGAACCCTGAAGGAACACTAGCCCACTTGAGCACATGGCTCTGAGAGCTCTTGCCTTTCTTCCCAATTCCCTCTGCCATGCTAAAATCATTGCATCCCTAAAGCTAGCCACCAAGGTCTATTCCCTTATTTGGCCAATCCCTCCTCCTGCTACTGACTACCAAGTTCCAGCTATCAAAGTATTGAAGTCCAGCAATCAAAAGCCCCCTTAATCTGCCCAATTAAAACTAAACACCTCATCCTAACATGGGGTTTCCCCTTGTACCTTTATAAACTGCCATTTTCCTATGTGCCATGTCTGTCTGTCTCTTCATAACTCTGCCCCGTTTCCCTTGTTCCTACCCTCTTTCCCTTGTCTGCTGTCTTTTATCTTTGTCTCTTTTTCCCTGCCCTCTGTCCCTGTGGGGCAAATAAACCTCCTTTGAATGGAGAACTTGGTCTTGCGGTATCTTGAGCCAACATGTTCCCTACAACTTGAGGGGGACAGCCAACTAATTGATCCTGAAGTCGACATTCTTAGAGCAATGGCAGAGAGAATAAATAAGAGGTATGGTGAGGAGAAGGGAGCCAGAATGACAAAGAAGTATAATCGTCTGCAAGGCCACTGTGTGAATAAGCACATTGATAGCTCTTTCCAGCTAGTGGTTCTGAAAGCAATGAGACTAGGGTTTGGAAATGCCGTGAGAGTTGGTAAGAAGTCCCCACTTGGGCTTGCATACTGTGAGACAAAAAGAGGTATCTCAAGGTTCCCCGACAGGTCCCAGAGAAAGGTAACTACGAACCAAACTCTATGGATTCTAGAAACACTGTAGGCTAGAAAAGATGGTATCATATTAACACTAAAACCTATGGGCAACGGGGCCTCTGAGACAGCTCAGTACTTGTTGCCATGCCTGGTGGCCCGAGTTGGATCCCCAGAAAACACGTGGTAGAAGGAACGACCAACTCCAAGATGTCCTCTGACCACCACATATGGCCTCGTCCAAACCCGCCTGACCATAAACACGGACAGGCAGACAGACATGAACACACAACAAATAAACAAGCAAAGTTTTTAAAAGATGGGAAAGGGCTACCGGTTCTGGAGGGAGTGCCCAGGACTGTGCTTCAAACACAGGAAGTGATCATTGGGTTAGGTTTTAATTTTGTTTTTGAGCCAGGCTACTACACGGTAGTAAAAAAAAAAATCCCCAAACTCACAGCAACCCTACTGCTTCAGCCTCCAAAACACTTGAATGATAGGCATCAGTCGCCATGCCCAGCGGTGTTTGTGTTGCTCTCTGTTCAGGCTATGTCCAGTTCATGTGGCAGATACATGGATGCAAGCAGGTGAGGAGAGAGACCTCTTTGCTGTGCCCAGTTATTCAGATAAATAAAATACCCAGTCTTATATAAAAAAATATCCCTTCAAAAGAGAGCAGGGTCACGGCCCTGACTCTGTACAGAGACCCACACCACCTTCTGGCTTCCTGAGGTTGAAGGCAAGTCCTTTTCTTTTCTCTCATTTGACAAGTAAGAACAGAGCTTTGAATAGTTCCCTTATCAACATTAAATGGCATCTTTCATAAACACCTTTTGTAGCTAGAACGTGGTCTTTTAAACATTTACTCCACTTTGCTCAATGCTACTAGGCATGCCACTGATACTTTTATCATTCAGTCAATCAGAAAGTTACACTTAGTTTATATGAACAACAAGGCTAAGAATCCATTAGATTAAGCACCAATGTTGGCTGTCACTCAATAGAACAGGTGCTAATAGGGACAGAAATGCCTGACCAGCTTCAGCCAGCACTGGCATGGTGCAGGTGGTCATTTAATCACATTAATATAAAATGGGCAATTCGGCTTTTGTCAATAGAAGGTCGTTGTTCGAAGCACCCACTTACTAATTCTTAAGAGGTTAATGAATAACCCACTTTGCATAAAATAAATCACTGTAGGAAAACAGTCGTGCCCCGGCACACGTAAAAGTTAGCAGATGAGAGGTAAATGACACTGTTTAGTGGGAAGGTCACCTTATCTGTCTTCAGTCACCATGGTGGCTTCATACAAGACCCTAACCCACCCAACCCCAGGTGAAAATAATTTTCTTGAGGTGGCATTCCATCTCTTCTGCCAACTGAAAGCCTTGGCTCTTTTTGTAAGAGCAAAGATAAAAAAAAAATCACCCAAATATAAAAGACATCATCTGCCACCCGACTATGTAACCCAGGCTGCCTCAGCTAGGCTCCTCAGCGAACACACTACCTCTTTTCCTGCAATCATAACCCTGCTCTATTTGGTCTGCTTATCAGCTCACTCAATCCAGAGAGGAAATGTGAAAAGTTCAAAACCCTAATGATCCTATCGTAAAGAAGCATGCATCTTGCTGGCGGGAACACATTAGGTATTCACTGCTAATTTTGAATCATCATACCCTGCCCTCCCCGCCCCCACATAAGCCAGAATTTTCCTCAGCTCTACAAAATTCCAAAGAAACAAAGATGCAGGTGAGATGGGAATGGCAGGAATACAAACATAGAGTTTGGGGGCAGCCGGGGGTTCATGCTTCATCTCAACACAGTTGCTAGAAACCAGACTCCACTCTCAGGGAGGTTCTGTGAACTGTATTGTCTCTTAAGGGGGGTGGGGGGCAGCTATGTGCCCTCCCAAACACCTGGGCAAAACCCTGCAGACTTTCATGTGTGTTCTAAGCTGCCTTTTCTCGCAATAAAAACAGGAGGTAGTTCGCAGCCCAGCCGTGTATTATATGAGCTTATCACTGCTTTCCTTTGATATCTTATCTATCCATTAACTCAATAGAAAGAGGCGGCAAAGCCGGGGATGCGCTGCAGGAAGACCCCTCTTGGAAAACGCAGGCAAGACCTTTAAGCAGAGGTTTTAACTTATCTGGTGAAAGCCAGTTAAATGGAAGCTAATCCTTCATTTCACCCTTTTATTAAAGACCATAAGTACTACAGCTTGGGAGTAGAGAGAGTAAAATAAATGGACGGAGAAGTATAGGCCGAGGCAATAAGGAAGGAGGCTTAGCTGTTTGCTCAAGGTTTGGGAAGCACTTGAAGGTAAAACTCCCAGAGAAGCAGACTCAAAATCCATAACAAAGGCTCCTGCTTCAGAGAAAGTGACTGCCTGCTGGATGCAGGAACCCTGCCCTTTGAGGATATAAACATCATATGCCAGGCATAATTGGGGGTTGTGAGTTACCACCACCGCCACACTATGCTTCTATATGTTTTGGAATTGAGATGTAAAAACCACCACCAACAGAAAGATGAGCCCCCTTCCCTGCTCCTGGACCACAGAAAGCCAACGCGGGAAGTCCAACTCTAAGAAGCAAACTAAAGGAGAGTGCTCCACCTGGAGACTGTTTTCAAGCATCAAAGGCAAGCGTCCTGGAACCTGCTTTCCTTTAGCCCCCACTTGCAAGTTTATAGGTTTTCTTTTCTAAAGGAAAGCCAAAGGTATTGCCCCCCGGTGTAATTAACAATGTTAATCTTCTTTTTCCTCTCTCTGGTGATAAAAGAATCATTTTTTTTATATTTAATTAATGCAGAGGATCATTTTGGAAAGTGCCTAATGAGCCTCTGATCACATTACCATGAAAATGTGCATTAACATTGCAACTGAGGAGGCTGTTTCATGTGTAGCAAATCCACTTTGTAATTAGCCCACTGTGAAATGAATCACGTCTGGGGGACTCAGAGGGAGCCAGGAGGCAGTGGGCACTTGGCTACTGCTGGGCCATAGACCACCAACGTCCCAAACATTGCCTTTTCAGCAGCAATACTCTCTAAAGACAGAAGTGGTCCTAGGCTAGAAAATAAACTTTATTTTGCCAGATGAGACATTTGCATGTGAACGCCACTTAAAAATATAGTCAACGAATAGAGTTACATTAACAATATAGAAGCTGTCCAGTTTCCTTATGTTTTAGCCAGAAAAGCCCTCAGATATGCACTGAAGAGATGCTTAAATTTCTAAGATTTTTTTCCTGAGTCAACACATGCACCCGGTAACAAGCCCTTGCAATTAATTTATAGTGCTAAACACACAGAAAATAGTGCAAGGATGCAAGAATAGAAGATTTAAAAAAATTCCTTGTTATCTTTCTTAAGACATGTCATGTGGTTTCCTTTATACAAAAATACCAAGTCTTAAACCAAAACAAAAAAATGTCTCATTAACCAGATAATTTCCTCTGGCTAACCAGATTTGGCAAGAAACTTTTCCTGTCTATTCAAAATCATTGAGACCACAGACCTATTAACTCCCAGTACTTATGCAGACAATGATACAATTGATTTTCAAATGTCAACATGATCTCAAAACCAAAGAGTTCTCTCAAAAGATTACAGTCAGCGACCCCAGAGCTGTTCCTCTGACTTGACAGACATCTTGGCAGCAGATACCCAAAATGTTAAAAGACTCCCACAGGAAGTCATCTGAAGGGGGAGTGGCAAGGAAACTGAGAACTGCCACCCAAACCTCAAATAAAAAACTCCCAAACAGCAAGTCTGCCCTCGATTCCGAAACGCACTTGAAAGACAAAAAAATCAAGCCAGCCAGACATCATTTCCCTTTGCTCAGATGAACACAAAGCCTGGCTGCTTCAGCTGCCGCCTGCAGAGCTGCACTCACCTGGGAAACTTCGTACAGGAGTTTGTAGTGTTCCTCTCTTTTCTGAAAAGTGCACAAATTGCAGCCCATTCTAGGAAGCCGGGAGAGAGCACAAATCTTCGAGCTTCCCCAGAACGGCGAGGCAAGTGAACTGAAAGGGAATCACCCTCCAGACTTGAGTACTGTTTATCATCAGTCACTTCGGTCCAGAAACAGACGAACCGCTGTGAGCTGAGAGCAGAAGCCGGGAGTGCATGCTCTCTGCCTTCCCGAAGTATCTTGCACTCAGCGATACACACAGAGTTTCCAGTCAGTTCATGGCAACACTCCCCCTGTCTCCGCATCAGTGCACATGACTACACAGATTCCAGCTCATGAATATTAATAGGGCCTCATTGATTATTTATGACAGAACATGTTAGCAGGGTGGGGTGTCATAGCTGCTGCTGATGACAGATGAATATTCACTAATTAAGAAGCAAATGTAGTGTGGTTAAACAAAATTCACTTGTGTCAATACCATCTCTGCTTATTAAGGATAGAGGGGTTGAACATGGGGCATTTAAAAAGATCATACATTTAATTCCTCCATTGATATAAGCTTCTAATATGCTCATAAAAATTGAGAAACAGAAATTACTTAGTTTGCAACTCCATGTTTTGCAACAAAGAAATATTTTCAACGTTAGTTAATATAGGGGAGATGAAGAAGAGAAATTATTTAAATTTAGAAAACAGACCCAGAAACAAATGAAAATTATGGAGTTATTTTGGGAAAGGATGAGAATGCATGTGTGTGTGTGTGTGGGGGGGTGTCTTCCAGCTTTCATTTTGACCATATAGATAGGACTGAGTGGATTATTCATAAAGACCAGCACCCAGAGAAAATGTGAGACACAGTCTCCTACTGCAAATAAAGAACATTTAAGCAAATGTGAGCAGATGACAAATAATAAATATTTTAATTAGATAATAAGGGCATGTCCATTAAACAGACATCTGAAGCACCATAATGCATGTAGATCTATATTTAAAAATTAGATAAATACAATGCACTTCCTCGGATAAATTACCAACATATATAGTATTTATGCTAATTTTATTAAAGTCATATATAACATTTCAGGATGCTGACATTGGTGATATTTACATTCTGATATAATGCACAATAATTCCATTTGTGATTCTATATTTGGAATTCATAAGATGCAAAGGTGAACACAGACTTAAAGATGAATCTCAGATCTGCGAATAATAGAATTAATCCATTTAATTTTATACTCACAAATAGTTACTTTGGGTTGCAGGATAGTAGTTTGGCTCCTTTAAAGATAAACTACAAACAGCCAAAGCAGATTAGCAAAAGTCATTTCTTTTTGTTCCAACACTGATGTGTCTAAAACCTCTGCCAATTAAAAAGTATGTTCTTCTCCCAGTACATTTTAAACTGGACAGGACAGCAGGTCAATTTGAAAGCAAAACAAAAACAAAAAACACGTACTTATATACTTATGCACAAACTTATATATACTCATGAATCTGGCTAGAAGACATGGTGGATTTTGAAGATGTTTAATTGACAAACATTTCTCTATAGATACTTTTTGGCATCTAATTTCCTAAAAGTGCTTTGTCAAATGTTTTTTAGAATAGATAAGAGAAAATGAATCCAATAGAACTAATTTTTAACAAATTCACTTTGTGACTAGCAACACCTCAACCCGGCCAGTAGCCTGAGATGAGCAATCATTGTTGACCATTTCCTTGGGGAGGTCATAATCTGATTATCTGGGCCTAATTTCACCTAACAGCCTGGATAGGAGCCAAGACCTGGGACCTTCCTGAAAGTGGTATGATAATTGGGGGTGCTCGCGTGAGTGAAGATCACCAGGATGCTGCAAATTAGAAACCACTTGTAGGAGACATTAATTAAGTCTTGATTTCTTTATGGAACAAGTGTCTTCAAAGAGGCAGTCACAGGGAACTCTATGGAAATCAATCGGGCCACAAACAGAAGCAAATATTGTCGAAGTGTCGAAGACGCAATACCTTTGATGTTATTGGGTGTGAAGATGTGGAGCTCGCCTCTTCCAAGCACACCCTGATTGCATTTGGAAGTTTCTAAACTGAATGTAAGTGAGACATGGATTCTTGGATATTGATGTTCTGTACTTAAATATCCAGTTCAAGCAACAAGAGTACAATAAGGCAAGGATGGCTCATTCATTTATTTCTGAGTGTTTGCTGTCATGACTCACTAAACTACTTTGTGGACGGTTTTGGAAGCTGGGGATGCACCTGTCTAGGTTGCTGCTACTCATTTGGAGCTCTTACTGTATCTTAGAGTTAACTTATAATAAAAAATAAACAAAGCTTTAAAAATAATTTTTTTCAGTTATCAAAAAGTGACTATTTTAGTGAAGTAGAAGTAAGCGATTTGAATTGCGGTTGCTTGTCCAGCTCTGCAGCTGCTCTTGGCTGTTGTGTTTATTCATTACTAGGCCCTCTGTTCTTTTGTTTCCATCTGAGGAAGCAAGTGTGGCTTCTCCAGTCATTTATCAAATGCTGCCCTTGGCCCATCTACCCTGGAAAGATTCCAATTTCTGCTGCTAATGGGCTCATCCCAAAGAATTATTAAAGGGTGTTTTGAACAAAGGACCCATAATCCCAAAATATTCAAAATTTCACTGGAATATGAGGGTCAGATTTTCTAGCAACTAGGCAGCCTATCTTGTATTGGGAAATTACACGAAGTTGGAAATGGAGAAAAATGACATTAATCTGAATATTTGCAAAACGCGAGTAGATTAGTAATAACTGTTTGGGATGTGTATGAGGAGCACCTTCCTGTTTGTTTCTAGCAGAGAATATTTGCAATGTGTGAGAATATATATTTGGGAATGGTGCATTTCGATACATACTTACTTCTTTCCGTTGTCTTTCATTTGTAATTACCGCCCTCCACACACATCCTTCTAAATAGGACATGTGTTCATCAAGATCTAATTTAAATATCAAAGGTTAAGCGGGTAGCGAATGTAGGAATCAACAATTTTCAAGTTCATCCTTGTAGCCCTGCATAGCTAAAAAGTAGTTGAGAGGGCCAGGCGTGGGTGGTGCACGCCTTTAATCCCAGCAGAGGCAAAGGCAGGGGGATCTCTGTGATTTTGAGGTCAGCCTGTTCTACAAAGTGAGTTCTAGTAAGCCAGGGCTGTTTACATAGAGAAACCCCGTCTCAAAATAAATGGAAGAATAAAGAAATAATAAATGGAAAAAGGGATAGCTGGGAGGGTATTTATCTTTATAGAAATATATTAGCTAATAAGTGAAAATGGGGTATAGAGTGTGCCCATGGCAGTAGTCTAGGTACTGTGAATTACTGCCCGCCGATATGATACCTACTTTCACACATATCAGAGATAAATGGTTAGTTTGTGTCACCTGATAGGAGAAAATGTTGCTGCCATTCGAAGGCTTTCCAAAGGCAAACAGATTGTAGTAAGTGCAGACGACAGGGCATTAAACAATGCCATGAGCAAGCTATTCTGACATTGACACTGAAGATTGTATTGTATAGATGAGCGTGAAAGAGGAGAGAGGGGGAGGGAGGGGAGAAAAAAGGAAGGGGAGGGAGGGAGGGAGAGAGAGAGAGAGGGGAGGCTGCCTATACTTAAAAGAGACTTTAATGGATTGTTATAGTCTATTTTTAAATATGTCCATGACTTACTTGACAGAATTGCCAAAACCATGCCACAAGTCACGGTGGTAGTCATTCTTAAGGAAAGCACAAATAACTACGCAGGGACACCAGACAGTTACAACATGGCTAAGAAAAGTCAGAACTTCTGATCTCAGTGGTGGCTTTTTTTTTTTAGTCACCAGATAGACTTTGGCTATAGATTGTCTCTTTATTTTTGTTGTATTTTATAGTAAGATCTATTGAAAATTAACTCACCAACAATCTGTGTCATGCAACTGAGTATCCTTATAACTCCTTTTGATTTCATTGGTTCTGCCTTCTTTGGTTTGGTTGCTTTGGATTAACTATAAGCCCAAAATATAAGGATTAAGCTCCGGAAATAAAGAGTCATGGATGATGTAGTGAAGGTCCTTGCTCTCTCCTTCTGTTGGGCTCAGGGAAAAGAACTGGCTTTGACTCGTGTGCCTGCAGGCCTATTTGTCACAGAGTCTCTGTCTCCTTGTCAGACCAATTGTGAAGCACCATGTCACTTGTGTTAAAGCCGCCTTTCGTCTACTTAAAACCATCCCCAAGGCCCAACATGGGTGAGGCTGGCAATTTAGATAGGCCAAAGGGAAGCTGTACATGCTCAGAGGCAAAGATGAAGTGTAAAGATATTCCGAGAGAGAGAGCATTCATAAAGCTTTTCTTAGAGCGTAGAACTGTTCCACTTTATAATTATGACCATGTCCAAATCCTACATTAAACTATTTCATAGTGTGCGTAGAGTCAGAAACATAGTGTGTACATATGTGTACCAATGGCAGTTTTAGGTACCCTGGATGGGTCTCAGAATGTACCATCTAAGGACAAAGAGGGGGAACTGCACCCATTTTCAGTCCTTACTAAGAGAAGTAATGGCTAAAGGGGACTATTCTGCATCAGCAATGCTCTGAGCCTCTCAAAGCTGCCATGGGCAGTGAATAATCCAGCAGCTACCTTTACATTGAAGCACGTTTGCCTTGCCGATGTGGTCCCTATACTGATCGTCACCAAATGCAAGCCTTCCAATACATTAACACACAAGCTATGCTTCTGTATTCCAGCCCTCATCCTTTCAGGTGATGCTTTATAAACACATGTAGTTCACATATCTTATACTCAACCGCAGACACACAGAACCCAGAGCTCAGAGAGATCATCTCGCTCAGGGTCAACTTGAGGAAAGAGATCCATATTCCTTTTTCCAGTTGCAAATTCTGAGGTTGAGTTCAATAGCTAGCTGCTGAGCTCTCTCTCTTTTATAGGAAGTAAGAGCTCTACTGATTGTCCTTTCCTGGTGATAAAGGAAGTGGAAGCTGAAACTCAAAGTCTTGCCATTAAAAAAATTAAAAAACGAGGGAGAGAATAATGCTAAGATTTATCCTAGAATAGCAGAGGTAGTCCATGGTTTAAAAATATACACCTTCTCTATTAGACTATTGGAATGTTTTTTCACAGGTCAGGGTTGAATGTAATTAGCTAACGCTACACTAGGCTGGGTTAGGCACTGCATCTAGATGCTCACCAGGCTCTGCAACTGTCTACACATGCCTGGGTTGTGCTGGCTCTAGCGCAGGACTCCAGATCCAGGAAGCACTTAGTGCTGATCCAAATGGACCCTGGAAATGACCCACTTCTTCCTTTGGGTCTCAGTCAAGCTGCATTTCGGTGCCTAGTCTGTATCACCTTCTCTTTGTCCCAGGTGCTAGCTGGGTCTGTTTGTCCTTTGGAATAAACTCCTGAAACACTAGGCAAGTTCCATTTCAGTCTCCCCTGGGACCTCATAACTAGCAGTGATGTCTTTAGTTCTGAGTTCTCCACATATTTTATCCATAGCCATACATGCTACAGCACACATCACATCTGTATTCATGTTTTATCTCTCTTATTGGACTATAACACATAAGAGGGCAGCAATAATATATGATTGTTTTTTAAACTCTTGAAAGTTCTTAGCATGGCACCTTTTACACTCTGGGATTTCGATAAATGCATAAGAAATAAATAGACATGATTTGGACAGGAAATTTCTGGATCTAGCAAAGGGACATACATTTAGATTTGCATTCTAATGCCTAATTAGTGGTGACATCCCCCATTGGACTATTTTAAGAACATTAATTAATTGGGGAAATATAAGCATAAAATATATTTAATTTGATTCCATAAATATAAATTTTAGATCCCTTAAAACTATCTGTGATAGGTCTACAAATGAATAAGGTCTGATCATATGTGTTTTACAAGTTGCCTGTGTTTACATGACAAAATTCCTCAGCGTTTAAATTAACATTCTGACCCATGTGATAGTGACTGATTTATTAAACACAATATTTCTGAATACTTACTTTCTGAATAATACTGGTATATGGATGGGAGGATTTGGGAATTGTGTTTTACTTTTAAACTATCTCAGAGGTAAATGTGTGAGCTAATGTACCATATTTACTACAGGGGAAATCATTTGGTGCTAAATATCTCTACTCCAGAAGACTTCAGAGCCCTTCCCTGGCTCTAATCTAGTGTTGGTCATAACAATATGGGGCATTGACCAATATCGTGAGTTTGGAAAGTGTGGCATTGACAGCTCTCATAACTGTCTTCCATTTGCTCCTCTAAAGCCTGACACATCAGCACGCTGAACCTTTCCACACTGTACTCATTTGTTGGCCATATTCAATTCATCCCTGGAGTCAACGCCTGCTGTCACCAGGGTGCCTCACCAACTCCACATGTCTGAGAGTGGGCTCAATACTAGAGAGACTGCAGAGGGAATCACTAAGGCTCTCATCTGAACCTTGTAGTTATACCTCTGTGGTTTTGCACAATTTACTCATTCTGAGATAATATTTAATTTGCAGTAGATTGTGAAGATCACATATGGTGACAGACATGAGCATGAGTTCCTGAACTATGAAGGATTTTCTCCATGTTGATGTGTGTGGGTTCTAGACTCAATATGCCTTGTTGTCTCAGTCACTGATGCAATGTGAAATGAATTACTAATATGTTACAATTACAATGGTTTTTCCAATATTTCTTATTTTAAAATGGGTGTAACTGTAACATTTGCCATGTGACTTTTGAAAGAGATAAAGTTGCACTGATGTGTACTAGATTTATCTGGCCCATAATGTGTCCAGACCATACTGCTTATGTTTACCACAGCAGTAAATAGAATAAAGATAATTATGATAGCCAACTCAGACTTCAAAAACATGTCTGTAATGTTTTCTAATTATAAAGAGACGTTGTGATTCCTCTCACATTACTTCACGTTTATCTGTTGAACTGTTATAATCATTTCTACCACCTCGTTTGCTCCTGAGTCCTTTATATATCAGTGTCTTGTTTACTGGCTCTTTGTTTAAAACAAACAGTGGCATGGGAAGTACCCGTCTTCATTCACAGAACAGCTCTGATGCTGTGTTTGTTCCTCTCCAGCATAATAAACAAGTATTGTGAATACAAGTGCACTAGAAACTAAGACAGTGTGAGGCAAGCTGTATACTCATGGAACAGCTAGACTAACAGCACTTTTTGAGGAAAATATTATGTATCTGTCTAGCCCAGCTCAGTTGACCTACATTGGTTAGAGGCCAGAGGGGTGGTCTTGGCGTTGCCATACCCATTGGCAACAATATGGGAATTAGTTTATCGCGAGTGGTGTCATCGCTGATTTCACATCATAAAAGGGTTTCAGCAAACTCTTTCCTTCAACCATTCTTTATCGAAGAATACTGTACATAAAGCAAGGCAGTGATGACTGGACAGACCAGTTAAAAAACACAGGTTAATGTTGATTTAATACTTGCCAATTCTTTCATTTGAGTACTCCAGGCTATCACCAATTTTCCCATGTCCATCTTTCGAGATGGTTAGTCCTCTTGACAGGAGTAATATATGATCATATGGCTAGTAAGTGGGGAGGCAGAACTCACATTCAGCATGTCAGCCTGGCACTAGCTCACCAGCACCTTAGACAGCTTGTCTCTCAGAGAGAGTTGTCATTCTAGCACATTCGTAGATGCTTAGGAGAAAAAAAAAACACGGGCGATGCTTGTAGCATGTTGAGATATGAAAATTTCCCTGAGGGCCAGAAGTATAGTCTAAAATTAACTCCCAGGATCCATGTTGCATCCTCGAGCATGACTGCATAAAATAGATTGAATAAAACCTAAGCAATTTCCTAACTTCACGCCACTCGGCTGCCTATTGGATATTGCTGCACTTAATATATGCCAGCAGCTGAATAGTATTTCCCTTCTCAGTACTTAGTAGTAGGGAATACTCGGGACCTCATATTCCATGCCTATATTGAGGGATAGTGAAAGGTAACCACGTAACGGAGGCAGATGTGGTGGTTTGGGGGAAAGTTGGAGGTTTGCTGATGAAGCTCAGGTTTAAATTTCCAGATTTAGGCCTAGGTGTGGTGGTGCACACTTTTCATCCCAGCAATCAGGAGGCAGAGACAGGTGGATCCCTCTGAGTTAGAGTCCAACCTGGTCTATAGAGTGAGCTCCAGGACATCCAGGACTACATAGTGAGAAAAATCAAACAAAAAAAATGTCAGATTTAATTCCTCTTGAGCTTCAGATGGACCCATTCACTAGCGGGTCTATCTACCCTGACTGCACAGAACCCATTCAAGTCGATTTTATCAAAACTCGGAACCGTCTTCCGCATAACTGTGGCTCTTTGCCAAGTGCTGTGTGGAAACGTGGCCTGACTATTGCAGCCTGAGGGTTGAGCATCTGCCTTGCTTCCTCCTGCTCTACATCTAAGGACTGGTCACTGCTGGTCTGAACTATTCAGTCTCTTCTTCCCCTCGTTCTCCTCAGAAGCCATTCTCTTAGGCGCAGGCCACCATCGCTTCCACTAAGGCCCTGTTCTCTTCCCAGCAGTTAGAGGTAGAAGAAGGTCCGTGGAAACACTGTTGCCTTCCTGTTTTCTACTGCCTGTGAACAAACACCTATGAGCCTTCTCCTCCAGGTGCGTTTCCATTTCAGGTCTTAATTGAGTCTAGATGCTTCTTGGCCATCAGATGCTGATAGTACTCATGCCTCCTTTCCTATTTCACCTAGTCAGTCATCATAATGGTGTTCAGGGCTTACAATTGTCTCAGACTTCATGCAGTAGATTTGATGGTGCAAGGGAGCATCAGACAAATGAAAAGACAGCAATTCTACGAATGTTCAGAAAATAACCAGAAAAGTCCCCGGCAGAACACAGGAGCAGTATGAGGGTGAGCCTTCTTGTTCCCTTATCCGATTATGAACACAGGCGACATCAAGTCAATGTTGATGATGGAAAAGGAGGCAGATAAAGGGATATAGACCCAAGAGATGACCTTTTCAACTCAGATATTTGGGTTTTGAAGTTTCTCTACCCGGAGGCTCCTATGCACTCACCCATCTGCTGTGGTCCTGGCGTTCCCAGACTGACCGCGTTCCACTTTGGAGAACAGCTTTCACCATGGACCAGCACATGAGTGCTGCTCTGCTTCTGTGGGTTCGAAAGAAAACTGTCCAGCTTCCCACACATTCTAGCTCAGCATTTGTCCCACACCATGATCATCAGAATGAGTATTTAGTTTGTCTTTAGATTTTGGTGTTAGACAAAAGTCTTTAACCTTCCTTAAAATCATATGCAGTATGGGGCTGGAGATATGGCTCAGTGGATAAAGAACACAGACTGCTCTTCCAGAGGATTTGAGTTCTATTCCAAACACCCACATGGCAACTCACCCAGAATCTCCCAACCTAATGTAACTTAAGTTTCAGGATATTCAGTGCCTTTTTCTGACTTCTGTGAGCACTGCATACATGTGGCACATAGATATTCACACAGACCAAACACCCATATACACAAAATAAAAACAAAACACAAAACACTTGCAATATGCTTTTGAACAAGTTGCATACCGAAATATGCTGAAGTGTCTCTGGTATTTCCTCTATAAATTGGGTATGTCAGAACTTAATCCAAAGAGGTTTGTAGAACATATATGGTACCTGATTCGTGTAAGTACTCAATAAACTTTAAATAACATTTTATGGCTTATAATTTTTATTATGAAAATACTAATGTAAGCAGGTATGTGTGTGGATACTTTGAAAATGTCATCTTTTCTTAGGAAGCAACTGGATTTCTCTCATGTAAGCAGTTACTACTGGGGCAGCCAGGGGGGAGTGGGGAAGGGCTCAGAGGATATACAGAGCACAGCCTTGGAGAGACAAGGATGCTCTGAGTCTCCTAGTGTTTGCTGAGCTTCCTTTCCCACCATACTTTGTTCAGGAATCCAAAGCCAAGGTATTCATCCAGAAGTGAATGTCCCATCATCAGGAAGCATTTTCAACTTACATTGGGTATACATATAACCCCAGTAGCACAGATACTGAGAGAAACAATTAATAAATGGGACCTCCTGAAACTGCAAAGCTTCTGTAAAGCAAAAGGCACCATCAACAAGACAAAATGGCAGCCTACAGAATGGGAAAAGATCTTCACCAACCTCACATCAGACAGAGGACTGATCTCCAAAATATACAAAGAACTCAAGAAATTGGTCATCTAAAGAACAAATAATCCAATAAAAATGGGTTACAGATCTAAACAGAGAACTCGCAACAGAGGAATCTAAAATGGCTGGAAGACACTTAAGGAAATTTTCAACATCCCTAGCCATAAGAGAAATGCAAATCAAAACAACTCTGAGATACCACTTTACACCTGAAAGAATGGCCAAGATCAAAATCACTGATGACAACTTATGCTGGAGAGGATGGGGTAAAGGGAACACTCCTGCATTGCTGGTGGGAGTGCACACTGGTACAGCCCCTTTGTGATCAGTATGACGATTTCTCAGAAAATTAGGAAATAACTTATCTCAAGACCCAGTAATACCACTTTCGGGTATATAACCAAAGGATGCTCAATCATACCACAAGGACATATACTCAATTATGTTCATAGCAGCATTCTTTGGGAAACAACCTAAATGTTCCACAACCAAAGAATGGATACGGAAAATGTGCTACATTTACACAATGGAGCAGTACACAGCAGAAAAAAATGACATTTTGAAAATTGCAGGCAAATGGTTGGATCTAGAAAGCATCATATTGAGTGAGGTAACCCAGACCCAGAAAGACAAATATCATATGTACTCACTCATAAATGGCTTTTAGACATAAAGCAAAGAAACCCAGCCTTCAGTTCACAATCCCAGAGGATCTAGACAACAATGAGGACCCTAAAAGAGATATCCATGGATCTAATATACATAGGAAATAGAAAAAGACAAGAACTCCTGAGTAAATTGGGAGCATGGGGACCATGGGAGAGGGTAGAAGGGGAGGAGAAAAAAGGAGAGTGGGAAGAAAATATACAGCTCAATAAAAACAATAAAAAAATAAAAGCTTAAAAAAATGTCTATTTCCCCAAGTCATCAGATTCCTTCCCAGGACAATGAATTTAGGTTTCTTTTGTTTTGTTTTATTTTTTCTTTTCTTTCCTTTCTTATTCTTTTTAAAATCATTTTCCAGGGCAGCGCTCACTTCCTATTTTGGGCTGTCCTTTCACCCAAGCATGGCAACTTGTCCATGACAACTGGCTGTCTGACCCTTAGCCTGCCTCCCAGCAGCATGCCTCTCATCCATACAGGAGGGTTGGCTTTATTTATAGGACTTTTGATTTCTATTTTTCAGTTGAGGCACCTTAATCTTTTATATACTAAAGCTAACCTAGGTAATCACTTGAATGGTAGTTATAAATATTTATATCTCATTTTATTTTCATCATAATTGACTTAAAAATCCTACTACTGGAAATACTTTTCATCATGCACTGAAGATGTAATTTTGGTTCATACAACTATCCTACATGGCAGGGTCTGTGTGGTATATTAACTTATTTTTATTTATATAGAACTAGACAACTGTGTTTGCCTATTATTATTTTCATCTTTAGATGCCATGAAATGGTTTGTTCTGGCTAACAGAACAGGGGTAGATGTCCTGATCAAGACTCCTGTCAGGTCTGACCTCTAGAACCTGCTCTCAACTTCTTTCAACTCACAACATGGGTACTAGTACCAAATGCCAGTGTAATGGAGGGATATGGTGCAAACAGCCTAGATCTCCGTAGGTCATCTTTGACCAGTCAGTCAGTCATAGACCTGTATCCAAGTCTTTATGAGGGGATGGGTACCTTTACTGCATTAAACTGAAAAGAATTTGAGGATTGTTATTTCAATATAATTTAGCATAATTAAGACTCAAAGTACACAGATTTAAACAAATTATAATTAGTATGAAGCAAACAGCTTATTGTGACTTAGTAACAAGTCACAGTGACATTGAGGGACAGAAGCAATTTTGTCTGAAGAGGCTCAGCAGCATTAGAGATTATGAGCATTTAGAAATGGGAGAATGAAAACTTTCAAGTTTACCCGCAAGGCCCCCTCATTTCTGTCAGACCATTTGTTTGTATACTCCTAAGCAATAATTTCTGAAGAAAGGTGAACGATGCTGATGTGAGCAGGGATGGTTTTATACGAGCAGACTAAGTGCAGGCACGTTGTGATCACATAGAGCCAATGATCTCCAGTCTCTGCAAAAAATAAAGGTCTTGCTCACCTCAGCAATCCAGGCTTTCAGAGGAGTTGCACATTCTAACTGGGTTAACATGGCCACACCATAGCAAACAAACGTAGGGTAAGTAGGTTGCACTGGCTGCTAACCAAGCGACAAATGTCTATTTCTACATAACAGAAAGTGAAAGGACAGCTTTTTATGTTAACCACCATCATACATTTTCAGAGCTTGATGAACCTCCCAACACAATCGGAGCAGAGGAAAAAGCACCGACTGCAAAATGCAAGAGCCCTGTGCTTGAATTTCAGCCCCACAAGTCGAGCAAGAGAGCAATGCCTAACTTCCTGTGAGATGGAGGTAATAGCCCTTGCTCCTCTTGGTGTTATCGATAGGATTGATTACCTGAAGTAATTGTCTCTCATATAAGCCATCCTACAGGAGCTCCCAAGGGCCTTATCATTTTCTGAATGGCTTGGAAGAGATTCATTGGCTAGCTTATTCAAAATTTCAACAAGCAGGATATTAAATTCCTGCTAGTATTTTTTAACTACTGGGACAAGGAAGACGAAGTTGTCTGTTTGGGGGGGGACTCAGAAATATGGAACTAATTTTAGAAGTTGTATAAAATATTCATAGCAGTATGTCTGCTAAGAATACAACATTGGGTGCAGACAGTCAGAGGCATGGGGCTACACAGAGTGAGAGGAAGTTTAGGAAAATAGTAATGCAGCATAAAGGTTTGCTTGAGTTAAATGAAACCAAACTACATCACCAAAAACCCATATGTGAGCCCACGATGCCAATTTTTCACCAAAGAAGAGGATGGTTGAACAAAGGAAATCGCGACAACAACTTGATAAAAGCAGGATCCGTGCAAGGGAGAGGGGGAGAAGGGGAGAAGCACAGGCACCACCTACCATGTTGTAAATGTCTTAGATGTCGCATTGACAAAAGAAAATGCTCTTGTGCACACAAAATACACACCGGAGAGAATGACACGCAGGTGGACATTTTATGTCTAGATATATATTGTGGGACGCTAATATGCCCAGTAGTTAGGTTACTGCCGGAAATGTGTTATAATTATAACTAACAAAAGTTCACTGATGGGCCGGATGAGTTGTGTGGTCCCTGGGATACAGAGCTCATTTGACTGAAAATGTATTCTTATGATTTTGTCATGCCGTGAGAGTCTATAGTACTCATTTGTAATATTAATTGGCAATATGCAAATAAGGCATATTGTGTTTCATTCCCTGTTTCCACCTAAGTGACAGACTCATCTCACTGCGTCCATAGGTGTAGCATATAAAAGAGGTCACAAATCAGGGAGAACAAAATTGAAAATTAAAACAAAAACAGACAACTTTGTCAGTTCTGAGAAATACCAAAGTAACGACCCAAGAGCTACTAATTAAAAACAATTAGTTAAACTCAGTTATTCATTCAACAAATATTTATTGAAACTCATGGGTATTTTGCTATCTTTAAATAATTAAATAAATAAATCATTGAAACAGTATTTTCAGTAGAAATACAGCATACTCGTCATTGTGGGATATTAACTGGCTGAGATGCCTCTTCCATCTATGTTTACTCATAATATGTGATATGCATTTTAATGTTTGCAATTTTTGGCTATTTTGTATGAAAAAGTCATACACACACACATATAGAGAGAGACAGTGTGTGTGTGTGTGTGTGTGTGTGTGTGTGTGTGTGTGTGTGTGACAGAGAGAGAGAGAGAGAGAGAGAGAGAGAGAGAGAGAGAGAGAGAGCAGAGATGGAGTAGTTAGAATAAAAAAGCAATCCTCAAGACAGGAGCAAGATACTTTGGGGACTGTTAAAGGAACAGCACATAATCCAGTGTCTAGGGACACATGTAGCCTATCAGGACCAGTGAGCCTCATAGATGGGAAGTATTTCTGCAGCTCTGTGTTTACGTTTCTTGCAGTAGATAATACAGCCGCTGAAGTTTCTGCACTAGGAGTGTCCCTCGTTAGCTTATAGTTTCAGTTTCTCGGGGTTCACTGAAAGGCTCCAGCCACAGTGCTCACGATGGACCACGACTAACCTCTCACGATAGACTGCAAGTGGTCGTGAATAAGGGAAGAGGGAGACAGGGAACACAGGGAACACAGGAGAGGAGAGGAAATGCAAGCAAAGGAAAAATGGAAGGTCTTGGGATGTGATGGGGGTCTCATTAACGGCTATGACTTCAATAGAAATAAAAAAGGCAAGAAAAGAACTCTTACAGACAGAAATATAAACAGATTTGAATTGGGTATAGTAAAATCAGGTGACCTCTGAAAACAAAGATGTCCATCATGGAGCTGAAATTCTGAGGAGAAAGGTTAAAGATCTGAAGGTCCCCAGTTTTATTTAAAGCTAAAGGAGTTTTGTATCCAAAGAAAGGAAGAAGTGTGTGCATATGAGTCTGTGTACATTGTGTGGTGTGTACATATGTGTGTGAATGTATGTACATATGTGTATATATGTATGTGAGTGTACATGCATGTAAGTATATTGTGTATATGAATTTGTGTATGTGTGTATGGTATGTACATACATGTGTATGTAGGTATATGCATATATGTTTGTATGTTACATGAGTTTTCATATATACCTATATGTGCACATATGTGTGTATGTATGCAGAACTGAGAAGAGGGGTCATGAGTAGAAAGACAAGGACAAGCAGAATTGTGAATCCACAGAATTGAAATTTCAGAACCAAGGGACTAGGAGCAGGAAGCTGAGGATGGCAGGCAGGAGAGCGGTGCCTGAGTATGGGGTTGGAACACATCTGTCACTCTGAGAATGCTACTGAACCCAAGGGAGAATGGGGACTGCCCTGGCCACAGAGGTGACTTTGAGGCGGAGACACAGGTGAAGGGCAGTCTCTTAGGAAGTCTGTAATGGAAAGGGAGAGTGGAAGCAAAGGGCTGGTTTACTAGCCTGTCTTCAGCTAAATGAACCCAAGGAAGAGATTGGAGGGGCTGAAAGGCTCCGCGGAGCAGACCTGGAGGAGGGAGGAGTAAAGAGGGGGAAGCACATAGTGAAGCCAGCAGCGGTTGACTAGAAGACTTTCTCCTTTTTTCTCAGACAGAAGAAAATGGTAAATAGAAACATGGCCAATTTAGTAGCCTACAAAAGGGACTGAGATCTGAATGTGTTCACATCAGGTGTCTACCTTCAGTAATGAGAAAATGAGGTTACCATTTTGGTGAGTATTCATTGAAACAGAAAAAAAAAGCCCACTACTTAAAATGAGATGCTGAATAAATAATCATTTTTTGTGTACTTTTACGTTGAAAGAAACAAACTTTCTATAAGGGTCTTTTCTTAAAGGGACCACTTGCTTAGCTTTTGCCTTGATAAATGTATAGCAAGCACACTGAAGACAATTTAGGTCCTTAGCAGCGATCCAATAAGCTGCTGGATGTGAGGGAAGCATCAAATGTTATTACACAAGAAGGGCTCTGCGTGTGCTGGTTGCATCTGGCAGCTGGCTACTTTGATTTAGCATTACATTTCGAACAGATATCAACTTGTTTCTTGACAGTCATTAACTGTGAGCCATAAAGGGGCCATTAATTCTGCTGTAGTCAGCAAAATGCTTGGTAATGATCTAACGCTAATACACCCCACTCCTATAAAAGCCCCATGATAGCAAAGGTTTACTCTTTAAAACTGGTTGGGTTTTCTGCAGCTTAAACTCCCTGCCAACGCACCTGCCTTCCAGAGGATCATTAGGGGAAAGTCCCAAGGTGCACAGTCCACCTGGCTCCTGTTACCTCGCCGTCTGCTGGAGAAGAAAATTAATGCTAGTCGAAGACTCTCTTTCCCAAGACTGGCTGGTGTGTAGACACTGGGCCAGCTGTCTGAGGGGTACTTAGGGTTATTCAAAGCTGACCCAGCTCATTCTCTGCATGGATCTCAAATCCCAACATCGCACACTAACACCCCTCCTGAAGCCTGCACCAGCTGTTACACCATTGTGTGGGTACTTAGAAGGATTACAGCGCACGGAAAATACAAGCGTGCCAGCGAGCAGGTTGCCATACAACTACTGTTTTATGTAGATGTTCATAGACTCCATTCCAAAAAAACCATAAAACCTAACCACCAGATATGAAACCAGCATTTGAGACAAAAAGAGGAGAAAAGGAAGTGTTCTGATGCATGCATATTACTAAAAATCCCTTTAATAAAAGGATTTCTTCCCTTCTCATTTCTTATGGAAAGTAATACAAATTAGCATAGGAAAATCCTGCTTTATCTCCGAATGGAGTTACATAGCCTTAACCTGAAATCTTCTTTTCTTCTGGCCACGAGAAGCCGAGCAGGGCATCCTATCCAATAGCAAGGGGAGATTTGTCACGTGTGGCTGGTTCTCGCTCTGTGGGTTTTCGGCTAAATGCTGCTTTGCCACAGGGGTCGCCCCTGACAGCCACACCCTGCACTGGTCCCCAACCAGTTCCTTTGCTCCAGGTCCTGCTGCTACAGCATCCTCAGGGAAACAGCAGCAGGGCAACTTCTTTCTGTATCAGGCGGTCCTCCAAGGAGGACCACAAGGAAATCGCTTTGTTTGACATAACAGCCAACTCGGAGGAGATTTTATGGTAGAAACGTAGCCACGGGCTAAAAGCAATGAATCTCGCAGACTCTCCTGTTTAGTCATTAAAGTGCTACAAAGTCGTGGCTATTTATAGAGCTGGAACTTGCCTTTTGCATTTGCATGAAATGTGAGTGTATGAGTTCTCAAAAGTCAGGCTTTTCAAAAAAAATTAGCCAGATATGAAATTCCTTGGGGACCATTTTTATAAAACTGGTATCTCTGTGTGGTGACTCTGGTTACTGCCTCCTTTTCACACAAACCAGAAATTCTTTGTTGCTGTTGGAAAATGAATTTCCTAGTATCTTTCTCTCAGTTACTCCTTTCAGATAATGCCGAAACAATGCCAATGATTTATTTAGGATAACATTCTATTTTCAATTAATGTTCCATAGAACGAAAATGACGTTTCCAAGTTTTTCAAGTTAGATGGTGCAGCATATTTCTGTTAAAAATGAATATATGCAGTATCAGTGTGCTTTCGTTGTTTGTCAATGTCAGTTATAAATTCAAATGAATGATAATGTGCCGTAGAAGGGTGTGCATAGAAGCAGGAAAAATAACCCTGTTAGAGCCGCATAAACCCTGCTCTTATTCCATGTTGCATAGTTTTATGAAATTATGCAAACCTGTAATCACACAAATGTTATGCTGCATATGTGTGATGTGGGTTGCTTATTCTTTCCTTCAAGGATGAAAGATTCAAAATTAATGAATTGAGGTATGTGTTACGTGACTATTGAGAGATCATGTGTAAGACTGTGTTAGATATATGTATCAGTGTATGCACGCGTGCGTGTGTTTGTGTGTGCATACACATGTGTGAGAGGTACTGTAACAAAAATTTTGATAGTCTGTACTGTACTATGGCTTCAACTCCTTTTAACTCATCCACCCTTGTATGAACTCATATTTTGAATATTTACACTTACTTCTTCTCCAAGTGTTTTTGCCTTCTCTCTGTGATTGAACCAAATATCCCCTCTTCCATACGCATACCCCAGAATTAGCACAAGAACTCTGACACTGCATTCTGAGAGCCTTCTGGATGTTGACATATTGGAAAGCAAGTGCCGTTCCTGTCTTTGGGCATATGCTTACTGGCTAGCACTCCACAGATACCCCATAGCTACTACATGACTGAGGAAGCCTGGAAAATCAAATTACTGGTAAAACTGAGGAAGAACAATCCAGGAATCTTAGACTGAGTTTGCACTCTTTTCCTTGAAATAGATGATGTCATTTGGTTCATGTTGAAAAGGACACTCATCAAGTTTCTTTTGGCCAAAGATGGCATTGCCTATAGATGACTATCAATTAGATATTAGCTTAGGAGCTGAAGACAAAAGAAAGCCATCCAATATTCAAAGTACTATGAATATTAAGCCTCTTTTTACATTGAAGACAAAGTATAATGCAAAAAAAAATTTTGCTTTCTCAGACTTGAATAAGTATGACAACTTCCATCCTAAGTAAGGTATTTAGAGATCATGTCTGGTTGGACTACAGCATCCACTTCAGTATCTCATTCCTGAAAGTGGTACAAAGCAGCTATACAACCTCTTCACTGTACAACCAGGGGAACTAACAGAGACAGGCAAGTTTCATGTTAAGAATATGTTCTTGGGGCTTTTTGCTACTATGTTTAAACATTGAGACCTGTGAGGCTTATACAAAGAGGCAATAACAATGGAGTTTTGTTATCCAACCACAGCACCAGACTCTGACACAGAATATAGACTTGGCCCAGGATCATTCTCAGTTTCCAGGAAAGCTTAAGGCTCTGGATGGGTTTCCAGGATGGAGCTGAGGGTGGACGGGACAAAACTAAAGTATTTCCACAGGGGAAAGAGATCAGTTTACTCCTTAGCTCTACCTCCTCTTGTGGGTAAGTCTGACCAAATATCTAGCTAAATAAAAATACATATTGAGTTCAAAAACTAAATGGCGTAATCAGAAAGACTCCATTTTCCTTTCTCTTTGTTTTTGTTTTGAGTGTGTGTAAGATTTTCTTATTTTAAACTGAAGAGAAATTTAAGATTAAAAAAAAAATCCTGTTTTTTTAGACTTTAAGCAACAAGGGCTTCACATCCCACAGAGAAAGTGCAGATAAATGTGGATATAAGTATTATGCACTCATTCGTATTTTAATTTAGTTCTTCCTCCAATTTGTACCATATTTAAATCCTCAAATTTTAATGGTTTAGCTTAAGGAGAAACATATTTGTCAATCTCAGAGAAAATATTTGTGTCTGCTTCAGACAAGAAGTTGTAAAACCGTGGAAGAACCCTGGAGAACGGCTTTACTTCTGAGCCCTGCGTGTGCCTGCCAAACAGTCTGTTTTACTCTATTTAAAAATTGAAAATGATTTCTAAAGTGTAAGCATATTATATCTGCAAGCATAAAAATAAGATAGAACTTCGACTAATCCCATCTCGAGTCATGATCTTGGCTATCTTGCTAAATCAGCGGATAGTAAAACGTGACACCCTCGGCCCGCGCCTCCAATGATAAACCGCCTCTGCAAAGCTCCAAGGCGCTCTCTAGTTCACTGTGAAGGTTGCTATGGCAAAGCGTGCCTTCTGGACACAATTCCTCGTTTTCAAATAGTTACGTTTTATCTAGCACAAGATAACCAATTTCTGCCTTTAAATACAGAAGAAAAACATTGATGTACTTAACTGTAATCTTTCCCCAAAGTTTAAACTTTACCAAAATGTTGGCTGCCTTCCAACAAAACCTTAGAAAAGTAATTTCAGTATTTTCTTATGCATAAGCCAACATGCTTGGTTATTTAACACTTACTTAACCATTGGTGGGATAGTGCTGAACTCTAGGGGGAAAAGCAACATTTGTGAAGGCAGGACCTGAACTCTACAGAGTGGTGCACAGAAAACTGAGGGTCCTTTTGACTTTGCCTCCTAAATGTCCTCATTTTAGTCACCCAAGCAAGCTGACAGCATCGTCAATGTCCCACCATCTCTGGCACCTCTATTACATGTTCTCCACAACTCATCTAGCCTGGAAGCATATCCCCATATAAATGTCATCATACATTTCCCTACTGCAAGCATGTGAGGAACTTTTAGTTCCGTAGGATTAAATACCTCACTCCTCACACCCTTTGACATGCCGTGCCTCTCCAGGGTCCACGTGATTCTCCTGCCATCATCAGCTGACAGTCAATGCTATTCTACCTTTATCTGGCTCCCCAGCACCTAGGACTGTGCTGGTCTTGGAACAAAGAAACCCCCTCTCTCTTTCCTAAGTGCCTACTCACTTTATAACACAACCACTTGTAGGATATTATTCATAAGCCTCCAGCGGAGGCTGCTTTCCTGGTAATTATCTTTGTAGTTGTATATGAGTTTTCATGATAGTTGTCGTTTTACTTTCATACAAAATTGATTACGATACACCATCTTCATCTTCGTTAGGACCTTCTACAATTTTAACTGTTACATTTTAAGTGTTAATATTCTACAACAGATAATAAAGTTTTCTTTACTCACCTTCTAACATTTAATATTAATTGTGCTTTCTTATTTGGTTTTAAATCAACATGTAGCCACCATATCATTATATACCCACGCATTCACGGGGAAGCCACTTCAAGTATTATGATTATATTTCCTTTCCTATAATATAGTGTTCTATTTCCTTGAAATTAATGTTGATTTCCCGCTATTAGCTCAGTGTGGATTCATGTATGTATGTAAAAACAACCAGTGGAAAAAAGAGATCACGAATTTGAAAGAGTACAGAGGGTAGCTTTGGAGGGAGGAAAGGGAAAAAAACTGATACAATTATCTCAAAGATAAATAACAAATATTTAAAAATCGCTTGTTGGTGCTCTCTGCTACCCACTTTCATGTAGATAGTAAGAGAATCCCTAATCCTAACCTGATATGTGACTATGCAGGAAGACCCTATTCTTATGTGTGGCCGAGTTTGAAATCAATGAGATGAAAAGGAAATCAATTCCCCTTAACCATGGCTTTAGTCATGCCTTTTCCTCATTTTGTCATCCTATCCTTTTCTCCCTTTTGCTATTGTTTCAGCAGGAATAAGATGGGCAAGAATAGAAGTGAATTAGTGACTTGGACTTTAAAGTGACTTGGCATAGAGGCCGAGAACTACAGATACAGATGCTTATGCTTCAAGGTCTATGGAAGAAACCTCTCCCCACCCCCTCTCCCTCTTCCTCCCCTCTCTCTCTCTCACACACACACAGATACACACGTACATACAGAGAAACTGTATGTATGTAAATTGATCTATAGAGAGAAAACAATCTACAGAATTCATCAACTTTTCAATGAGGAGGTCTTTACCCTAGAAATGCCAATTGTATCGATCTGTATAATCTCCTCACTTCCAGACTCGGGACACCGCTGCACTCTGATAACATGTCTGCCTCAGGTCATGTAGAAATGCATGGCGTTTAAACCTGGGCTAAACCTGAGCTCTTCAGTTCACAGCTGATTTCTAGCTTCTCAATCTTTGTCTCCTTTTGTTAACTAACAAGGAGAGATCTTAGGCATGGGTACCTGGGATAAAAAACTGTTAATCACATAAGAACTAATATTAATGGATGAAGAAACTGAAGAGGGGTGAGTCTATTCACTCTTGTTTGCTCACTAGACGGACTTGGTTTCAATAAAAGGCCTTTTGATAGCTTTTGCTTGAACTGGCATTTTTGCCACTATAGGACGATATAAGCCAGAATTTTCTTGTCCCCGTTATTTAATGTGGGACATTCAAACCAGGATGTCATGTCTGTGCTTCCAACGGAAGTGTCAATAAACAGGGTGCTATGCCCATGACTGTTTGAACTTTCACCCAGTGAAAAAAGTAAGGGTGACCAACATTACTTCTCACTTGTCGGTGCAAGTTTTATGACAGCCCACCGTCAGAAACAGAGACCAAGAGGTGGAGGTAGGGTACCTCCAGGTGGCACAGCGGCTGCCATCTTCCTGTTTCTTTTGTACTTCTCTTTTCTCAAACAGGGAGAATAACAAAGTAAAGCTTGAAAGACAGCATCGGTACAAAAGCGGAGGGTAACAGGAGTTCCTTTGTTCTCATATCTCAGGGAACAGCCTGAAGGCTCAGGCTCTCTCGCTGCAGGCGACCAGGTGGACATGGCTTTGCCTTTCTGCGCGGTGCCCACTGTCCGCGAAAAAGACACTCTTCTGTGGTGTGCCACTTCATCCTGACAACGCCCTTTCACTGCTGAAGATGAGTAAATTCAGGCCTAGTCAGTTTCCACTGTGAGGGCTCTTAAGCCAGAACATGATCCCAAAGGAAATCAGTCTGTCTTCATGTCTCATGGCAGCCTCTTTCCTTCTGCAGGAAGCACCAGAGGGAAGATGCCCTGAACATTCCAGCCAAGTCCTAAGTCCTGCCTATGACATTTCATTGGAAGCTAGACCAGAAGAACTTTAGAATCCTCATGAGGAAAAGAGTATAACAACAGATAGGATAGTTCCAGCCCTGCTCTGCTAAGGAATTCTAGGCAACAGCGCGTATTTAAAAGGTGGATTATCATACAAAAGTCTCAGAGCCCCAATCCTTCTTGTGCAGGTGTTTTACCTGTGTGTTCTGAAGCATTTGCAGTATCTACTGCTTTTAGGAAATGCATGCATTTGACGTTTCAAGCACAAATACTAAAGGAAGAGAAATACGACTCTGTTCAACAAAACATAAAACAAAGACTGTTGGAAATTAGTCTGAGATAAATCACATATGTGATTGATCATATTGTAAAGTTTTTTTTATTATTTTCTAAGAGTTGTTAAAATGGAAAGTTTGTTCTGATTGTGGCTGGAAGGGTGTACTTTCAGAAGAAATGCTGAAATGAAGTATTACTCTCTATAAAATGTCCCATCAGGCCATAGGCTCACTGTGGATGTCACTGGTTCAGATGAGGGCTCCTAATTCAATACACTTGCTATCCTTGTAAGAAGAGAACCATAAGAATAGCCTATACTTCTTTTTATCTGCAAGCCAATCAACAGCAGAGGCTAGAAACCACAGTAGCATCCACACACAGAGGCTACAGAGAAAACACGCCCAGCTGATACCTGGCTTTCAAACACTATGTTTTAAAGCCAAGAAACAATAGACTTTTGTTGTTTTAAACCAAACAAAAATAGAACAGGCCTATGAAATGAATGTCTATTCTGATACTAGTTTTGAGAATACACAAAAATATCTTGTGTAATGTATGGAACAGTGAGAATATGTAACTTTTGATGGACTTTTGTTTTGAGTAAGTTGTAAACGAATGAATCATTACTTCATAAAAGGGCAGTAATAGTCTCATATCAGCAAGCTCCATGATAATAGGAGTAAGTGCTAAGGATGATGGACAGAACCTTTTCTCTGTTGGCGCAGTGTGGATTCCTCCAGGGTCTACCATCTCTGCTTAATAGTCCGGGAGGCACGAGGGCAGAAGCCTTGTCTTTTCTGAGTTTTGTGCCTAGTGCAATGCTGGAGACCCAGTAAGGACTCAATGAACATTCACGACAAGTGCACAAAGGAGTAACAAAACTGAAGGGAGTTAACGAACTTTACAAGTCTAGAAATGAGCTGCATTTAACATTTGCTTCCTACTACAGAAACATGGCTACCCAAGGCTTTCAGGAAATAGTTTGTCTTGTTCAACTCATTAGATTTTTTTATCTGTTGTTGTATTTAGGTATGCAATCAACATCCTTATTTAAAAAAAAACCCAAAACTATGTCCAGTCAGAATTTATTCCATGAAGAAAACATATGATATATTAACTGGAGTTTCATTAAACCATAAAGGAGAAAAATGTATAATGTCATCTCCAGGGAAATGGATGGATTTGTGGACTATCACATTAAGCAAAACTATTTAAACTCAGGGAAGAGAATATTTTATGCTTCCTCTTACATGTAGAACTTACATGTACGATAAATATATATGCTACATTTAGAACTCAGAATATATATATATATATATATTCATAAAATCATGTCATACAGGCTAATATTTTGGAAAATAGAGGGAATCAGCAGGAGGGAGAGGGATGGGAGATGGTAACATGGAGGATATGTTCTTGAAGTATCTAATACACTTGAGCAAAAATACCACTGTGAAGCTAATCACTTTGTACAGTGAATATGTTCTAATGAAGACATTGTGAAAAGAAAAGGTCTATTATTTTATTTATTTTATTCTATAATGTAATAGTTCTGCCTTTGATACCATTTGAAATCTAGCTACGTATCTAAGTAATCTGTGACATTTGAGGAAGTTTTCAAAGGTAAAGAGAGTAGAAATGCTTATTATGTATTCAAATATAAATCACTAATATTACAGCGATGAGGAAAAAAGTAGGGAGAGAAAGGAAAGAAAGCTTCAGAAGGAAGGAAATAAGATTAAAAACCCTATTGCTCAACCAGATTTTTGAAAACTATACACTTTTTATTAAAAAGTATATCAAATCTGACTTTATGACTCGGGCAGTGGTAGCACATGCTTTTAATCCCAGCACCCCAGATGCAGAGGTAGGTGGATCTCCGTGAGTTCGAGGCCAGCATGATCTATAGAGTGAGTTTCAGGACAGCTGGATATACCAAGACCTCATCTCAAAAAAAAGTTTTTTTTTTACTTTAAAACAGTCAGCTGAAATCTCAAGGTCCAAATCAGGAGCAGAAGGAGACGAAGCACGAGCAAGGAACTCAGGACCGCGAGGGGTGCACCCACACACTGAGACAATGGGGATGTTCTACTGGGAACTCACCAAGACCAGCTGGCCTGGGTCTGGAAAAGCCTGGGATAAAACTGGACTCTCTGAACATAGCAGACAATGAGGACTACTGAGAACTCAAGAACAATGGCAATGGGTTTCTGATCCTACTGCACGCACTGGCTTTGTGGGAGCCTAGGCAGTTTGGATGCTCAACTTACTATACCGGGATTGAGGTGGGGGTTCCTTGGACTTCCCACAGGACAGGGAACCCTGATTGCTTTTCGGGCTGGGGGGGGGGACTTAGTTGGGGGAGAGGGAGGGAAATGGGAGGCGGTGGCGGGGAAGAGACAGAAATCTTTAATAAATAAATAAATTTAAAAAAAAGAAAAAAAAAATAAAACAGTCAGTAGGGGGCTGGAGAGATGACTCATCAGTTAAGAGCTCTTGCTGCTTTTACAGAGGACCTGGGTTCAATTCCCAACACCCATCTGAAACACCTCACAAGTTTAACTCCAGGTTCAGGGGCTCTGGCTCTATGACTTTTGACTCCACAGGTACCTGCATGCACATGGTACTGACAGGGAAGCTGGCACACAAGTGTATACATATGCACGTTCATACACACACACACACACACACACACACACACACACACACACACCAATTATTTAAACTATAAAAGTCTTCAGTAGAGATCGGGATTGAAGACCTGAGAAGCCATGCAATCTGTTCATTTCCCAGGCTCATCCTCAGCACAGATCTTTAAAGAACTACTTTTCCTTTGGATAAAATTCCGTTTTATTTCCAACGACTTCAGCTCACATGTTAAGAATAATGGCATTTTAATCTGCACCCACAAGTCCACTTTGGCAAAACCTGCACTCGATAAACTTCCAGAGAGGCACCTCTACTGGGCACAGCCAGCAGGGCTGGCTTGCTCTAAAATCGTGTTGTGCTAAGAAAAGCAATTTATTGTTGTGTGGAAATGCTTTTATGTTGAAAACAATCACCATTTTCTAATGAATGAATTGGCAGCTCCTAAATAATTTTATAAAGGTGAAGTAGCCCTTTCTTTACAGAATACAAAATGCCTAATTTTTCTCCTCCACTCACGTTAATGGTCTCAATTAATTCATCTTGCATTCTTGTTTATAATGTCCATTTGCTGAAATCATCCTTGACATTTTTTTTTCAGTTGATAAACACTGTCACGGTAATAATTATTAAGTGTATATTTCTCTAATCAGCTAACTTGCCTTATTATCAAACCTCACTCTAAAAACGAATTGCATGTCAAGTCAACAGGCCCCATGCTTAAGAATTTTAATTACTTTTCTATGATCGCTTTATATTCTGAACGTAGCATCCAGGTAACACAGCGTCTACAGTGATAAGCAGTTTAATTAGAAAGCTGAGATAAGAAAAATGCCTTTTACGTTGCTAAGTTTGTTCATGCCAGTCTCGTGATGACTGGGGCTTGCATTTTCCTGCAGAATTTTAAATGTGAAATGTTACTGTTAGGTGAGCCTTCCCTCCCGATGCTCTAGCAAATGCTTTATTACTACGCCATTTGGTTTTCTCTCTTTGTACATGTAAACACTGTGGTTGTAATTAGATTGCAAACTGAACCTGCCTTTAATCTTTGTGCCAGTCCAAACACACACGTTATTCCTCACACTCCTCACTTGGCACTGGAATCACAACAAATAGACACAAATGTAAACCCCGGTGCTGCCAAGAGCATGCCTGCTCTTCCCACAAACTGTCTCAGAGGATGGCCATTGATTTCCTAGTTATTATGAACATGAAATTATTGAATGACAGATGATAGAGTGTTAGGTCCTACAAGTATTTTCCCAAATGGGTTGTCTACCCAGAGTTGCCATGGAAACTATGCTGTTTGACAGACCTGCCCACAAAGAACCCTTTGCTCAGAATTCAGCATCAAATAGCTCTCAGCTTACTGAGGGCTTATGTTAAAACAGAGAACACAGAAGATTTCTTATTAAGAAAAGCAAGCTTTTCTTGTAGATGGACCTGCCCTGTCATAGGAAGAATTAAAATGACATTGAAATATTTCAGTCTGGCACACACCACACACACAAAACAAAAACCACACACACACACACACACATGAATGAGGATTTCACTAAAGGACTGGACCTTGGGATATTAACAAAGACAGTATTAATTCTTAGAAGATAAATTAGTGGATCTGAGCACCCAGAGTCCACTGGGAATATAAGTTCTGCATCACAACACACAACTCATTAGGAGGAAAGAAGACCCAAGCCCAGCATCTCTGGTCAACCCAGTATTTCACTGTCAGGAGGGCTTGGGAACTGAATTTTCCTTTTCTTCTTCTATTGATAAACACACATGTGAAATAAGAGAACATTTTCAAATTAGAATAACCTTTCTCAATAGAATACTCTTAATGTTTTCTAGTTCCAAGCTCTCTTCCTAAGGGTTAGGTTCGCACTCAACATAGTGAAACTAGGATCATACCCTGGTATATTTAAGCAAAAAATGAAATAATAACTTCATATCAATCTGGCCAATTAGGGGTGTCACGCTAACATGGTTAAGGCAGAAGAGGGCATCTGCTGCCCACAGTAGGTTTTGTTCTTTTCCATTCCACTTCTTAATTTTCTTTCAGCTAAATATGGCCATGCAGTCATGCATCACTTAACCACAATGTGGCACTTAGTGCTAACTATGCAAACGGTATGATTGTGATTCTACTAAGATAGCTTGATGCCACAAGATAAAAGAATCACATAAGACCTGTCTCAATTGATGGAAATTCCATTACCAGGTATGTGACATTGCTCCCCTCCCCCCCAACCCCCCCTCTCTCTCTTTCCTTTTCTCATTTTGATGCAGAGGGCTGAACTCAGAACCCAGTGCACGCAAAGCACAAGTGTGATTCCTGCCTATTCTTTGCTCCTATGCGCTCTGGAAGTTAGAATTCCTTAACATTCTCTCCAAATTATGCATTTGTGTGTGTGTGTGTGTGTGTGTGTGTGTGTGTGTGTAGACACATGTTTGCCTCTGTGCATCCACGTTTGGTTGGCATATGTAAGTGCACAAGCATGTTTTTACAGAGGTGACAAGTTGATATTGAATATCTATCTCCTCATCTATTCTCCAACTTATTTTTGGAGGTAGGGTCTGTCACTAAACCTGCAGCTTGTCAGTTCGCTGTCCAGCAATCCCCAAGGACCTTCCCGTCTCACACTCCCCAGTTACAGATATACACTGCCTTGTCCAGCTTTTTACATAGGTGTTGGGGATGTGTACTTAGATCTTCATAGTGGTGTGGCAAGTATTTTACCAACTGAGCCATATACCTAAATCCAAACCATAGTACCTTGTTAGAATTCTCTGGAGATTGTGTTTTAGTCTTTCTATAGACTACATTGCTATTCAGAAAAAAAACTTGAATTATATTTTCAATCCATTCCCTAGTTCAGAGGATTGGCATGAAAAGCCACATTATTCATTCTGAGTGACATTTTTAAGGTTCTACCCCAAATGCTACATTATATGATCTGGATACCTTTTATGTCTACTTAACATAAGCTTGTGTCATCTGAGACCAAGGAACATCAATTATAAAATACCCCTACAAGATCTGGCTGTAAGCAAGAACATAGAGCATTTTTTTAAATTAGTGTTTGATGTGGGAGGGCCCACGCCGGTCGTGGACTGGACTGTTCTGTAGGAGCTTGGAAGGTAAGAACGCTGAGAGCAGTGCAGATTATGGAAGCCTGACTTGTGAAGTTTCAGAGAGAAGCCATGACTCCATTGAGATATTTGTATGAAGAAATATCTAATCAACTGGTGATTAAAAAATCAGCTATAATTAATAAGAGATGAGAACCATTAAAGTCAAACACTTGCTTGCACTGGGACAATTGATACCGATGAGCAGCAGCTGAGAAATTAGCAGTGATTAAGAAGAGACCAGCATCATAAAGGTGAGATCTTCAGGGAAGTGCTTCTCAAAGTCCACACAGAGAAGCTGTGTTCCAGGGGCAGGTAAGTTTGTACTGTGTGCTAGCAACCGAACCTGGCAGTGTGAGAGTCGGCAAGGTGGTACAGATTTTGAAGGCATGAACGGGGCCTGGAGAGCAGGAGAGGCTTAGCACTGTGAGAGGCAGGCAAGGCCATTGGTGAGGACAGAGCCTCAGTTAGCATTTGAAGTCCTGAAAGGTAGGGGTCATGGGGAGAATTGAAGGACTATCTATCACCAAGAAGAGAAACCAGGATGGGCGTCTTAGGAAAGCGCTGCCCAGCTGAAGGAGAACCCTGCATTCTGGAGATGGCAGTATTTTATGAGATCACCAAGCATAGACCCAGCCATGGAGGAGTGGAGTCACCCAAAACCTATGAGATAACCCATGGAGGCTGAAGAGGGTGACACCAGGCAAGCGACATAAGCATTTGCTGGACCCTCGAGTCATTTATACTGTTGGAGTATAGGTTCGCTTTGTTTGGATTGTAACTGGGCCCTGGTTCTTCCCTTTTGAAGCAAGGAAGCATTACTTATTTTCATTCTACAGTTGAGAGATGTGGAACTTCCGAAGAAATTTCAGAGTTTTAGAAAGACTTCAATTCTAAAAAGGACATTTTTTTTTTTATTTTTTCAAGAGATTGAACTTTTCAAGTGTTTGAATTTGTAATAGCTTTGGGATTTTAAGGATGTAATATTTTTTTATACTGCAATATTTTTAATATGAGATGTGAGGATGAATGAAAAGGGAAAGGTTACTGTTAAATAGGATTATAGTGGTATGTCAGGTTAGCAAGGGGTCAATTGTCCTGGATAATTTTTATGTCAGCTTGATACCAGAATGTCTCACCTGAGGGCAGGGAACCTCATTTAAGAAAATGCCTTTATAAGATCTGGTTGCAGGTAAGTCTGTAGGTTATTTTCTTAATTACTGTTTGATGTGGAGGACCCAGCCCATTATCAATGGGGTCATTCCTAGGCCTCTGGTTCTGGGTTCTATAAAAAGCAGGATGAGCAAGCCATATACCAAGATAGTAAACAGGGCTTCTCCATGACCTCTACATCAGTTCCTGCCTCTGGATTCCTGTCCTGCTTGAGTTCCTGCTCTGATTTCCCACAGTAACACGCAGTTACCTGGAAGTATAAATGAAATAATCCCTTTCCTCTCCAACTTGCTTTTTGTCATGGTGTTTCATCATAGCAATAGTAACCCTAACTAAGACAGTATAGTATAGTATAGTTTAGTATAGTATAGTATAGTATAGTATAGTATAGTATAGTATAGTATATATAGCCTGAGCCTAGTTTATGGACTTCTATTATCTTAAGTGGATATCTAAAACAAAATTAATTTTAATCCATCTTAATTAACAAGATAAATATATGCCGTTCAATATTTTTCTTACATATGAGGGAATTGTATATCAAATATATATATTAAAGCAATAGTAGTATACTATAGTCCCAGACACAGCTCTAGTTACCTGGTCACTTTGAGCCAACTGTAAGGAATTATTATCTCTGTAGGTAGAGAAAATAAAGATCTAAAATAAAGTGGATGTTAAAGTGAGCTATAATTTAGGCAAATATTTTGATTTTCAAATCTGAGTATTTTGAATCACAGAAAACCTCAATTACCTTTTAATATGCTGGTAACTGAAAATTCTCTCTCTGTAGAAGAGGTCTTTACCCAGACCTCCACATATCCATGGTCAACAGTGTACAGGGCACGACTGTTGGGGTGGTCAAGAAATGTTTTAAATCTAACACAGTGATTCTAAACCTGTGGGCAGCAATGCCTTTGGAGGTCTCATATCAGACAGCCTGAATATCAAATATTTATATTACAATTTATAACATTAGCAAAATTATAGTTATGAAGTGGCAGCAAAATGGTTTTATGGCTGGGGGTCACCACAGCATGAGGAATTGGATTAAAGGGTCCCAGTGTTAGCAAGGGTGAGAACCACTGACAGTACACTCTATCTTGAGCTCAATGGATTCATTGTTCTATACTACTCCCTCAAACAGTGGACAGTTTCTCTAGGAAATGGAATGCCATCTACCCAGTTGCCCATGCTAGCATTGCCATCATCTCTAGCATACCACTTTGACCCACTAATTACATTACTCAACCCCTAAGTGCTATTAATTCCACCTAATATTGCCCAAATTTCTCAATTTTTGCTTTTCCCGCCTTGCTACAAGGCCACAATTATCTTTCTTAAATAACACCAAAGTGGCAGCCTACTTCCTTTCAATCTTGTCGTCCTATCCAGAACCCATAACTCAGCCAAATTAATGTTTACTAGACATAAATCTGGTGAGATTGCCTGTCTGAGGCACTACTTTCCATTGCCTTCAAGATAAAACAATCCCACGACAGACTGACTTCACTATCTGCCTTTCTCTCTTCCTCGTCTTGTTCATTTCAGCTGTATCTCTCTGAACTCTAACTAGACTGAGTTACTCATTTTTAGATCCCTTATCAGCATATGACTTCTTTTATTTCTGGATTTTTTAATACACTATATTTTGTTGTAGGGTATTTTAAATTATAAATGTTGTGTCCCCCACATACTGTAGTTCTGTTTACTGCTTTGTCCTCTCAGCTTTTAGGTTACATGGGGATCTCCTCTTTCTCCTAAGAATGAATGATGCAGAAAATCAGGACATTGAGAAACGTTTTCAAGTAATAACTTCTTGGCATTTGATTTGGGGGAAGTTGAATCTTGAGGGTATGGTAGATTAGAAGAGGGAGAAAGTGTCAGACAGTAGACAATGGATTTTGAGAGAATTAATTCAAGAAGGGCAGGGAAGAAAATGAAAAAGACCCAAGCCTGAAAAGGCCTTTCACAATGAATGAGGATCTTTTCTACAGGGCTTTTCTTAAACTGTCAGCTGCAAAGCAGGGCAGAGTAAGAAAGACAGACGGAAGCCATGAAAGATCATATATAAGTTTGTGGCTGACACTAATAGAAGCTCAAGCATAGACCTAACCTTGAGAATGTGGGCTGGGACACTCATCTGATGGGGACTAAGCTTTCAGTTAACACTTAACACAGAGTGCTAAGTAGGAATGATGTTGATCCACAGATTGGGAGGACACCTTAGTGATCTCAATGTATACATGGTTTGCACATCAATATTTCTGCCTGCTTAGTACATGAGCCATCTGACCTTAAGCTCTCTCTTGACCTACATCAATATGTCTCAAGATTGACACACACCTCAGTTCCTGGGGTTAACATTTATTCTTAATTTTTCTTTTTCTTTTAGAAAGTCTCAAGAACAGAGAAAAGAAAACTGGACAATGAAAGCTTAGGTCTAGTTCTCACACACAGCAATCATCAACACATTGCACGGCAAAAAAAAAAAAAAATTTAAATATAGGACCCAGGAACGACCTTGTTTTAAAATTTCCTCATGTAGTATGTGTTGGAAGCCAGGGTGCTAATGACTACATTAGTTAAACTGTGCAATTCTCCAAGATGATGCAAAGCCCCGAAGGGCCCACTTTGTGATCTCCCAAGCTCCCCAGAGAGATCGTACTCTTCCTCCCTCCCTGGCACAGATGGCGGACTGCAAGCTCATCTGTTTGTCCATCTCCTAATGTACATTCTGTTTGATACTGCATTCATAGGGATGCCTTATTTATAAAAGCAATCACCAATATTTGAATGATTAAATCATGCTAGCACTAACCTTTGCTAACATTTCAGGAGACTTGTAGTGAAGACCATTACAATCAGAAAATTAATCTCAGGCCTGCTCAGTTTGACATGTTCATTCAAGCTTTGTGTGTGATCTGTCTATACTCTTCTTTGTAATATTCCAAAACCATGTCCTGTTTTCTGTGCATTTATCTACATAGACCATCAAAGGGGTGTTCTAGTCCTCTTAGAACTTAAAATTCTCTGCATCAAAAATCACGAGTTGTGTTTTTCCTCAAGGAACTGTATGCATATGTGAAACACCTGTAACCATTTCCCCAACTAACTCCAGTATACTCTCCCCATCACACAGGTCTTGTAGAAAGAATTATGTTCAACAGTTGTGTAGGTAAATGGAAGATGTCTCTTACCTGACTGCTCTACGTCCGCTCTTATTAATGGCTTTTCCCGCCTTATAACAATTCTTAGCAATGAAGTCAACTCAGAGTGGATAATAGGAAGGTGGATTAAAGATGACAGGTGTTAGTCTTTGGGGGATGTATGTGAAAAATGGTGGTGGTGGTATTAGTGCATTCCTTCATGAGTATTTTTAATTTACCTAGCAAACAGAGCAAAGGAATTAGAGCAAGAGACATGGAAATGTCAATGGGTGAATTTTTGCAAATAAATGTCCTTGTGGCTAGCTACCTCTTTGTTAATTACACATTTAAATTATTGGGGAGGGTTTAAAACATGCTTACTTTTCGACTATGTGAGGACTCCAGCTTCAATATATTATCCACATTTTAAGAATACAATAAAAATGATGAATGAAAGTCAGAATTCAGACCAATCTCAAAATGCAGAGAATGCAGAGAGAAAAATCAATCCAACGAGACTAAAATCTGTCCAAGTAGGTTAAGTCTCCAAAACAATCTTAACTTCTTTAAAATTTATATAAATAAGAGCTTCGCATCACTGCAAACCAACGCCTGCTCTGATGGGTACAGGTGAGGTGTCCTAGCGGGATGGTTAGCCACTAGGACTAGATTAGACTAGAGTCCAGTGGAAGAGAAGGCAAAGGAATGCATGGAGTTGCTTTCTGTCTTCTCCCCTGCCTGCATCCCATCTCTAACTTCTCATTCCCCTCCAACTGAAAGCCGTAAACATTTTAGGTCTTGATGGCAGTCCCAGAACAAAAGCCGAGCATATGTAGTATATTTTCATATGGAATTAAAATCTCCAAAGCCTCATGAGGTCTTCATTTCTAAAGTATGCCTTCTGCCTAAAGTGCCCCCTTGGTGGTGCCTCCAATGGGCTGCAAATCACTTAGCACAAATTCTTCTGATTCAGACGAAGTCAAAACTCCTTCAGGACAGCATTAGTGGACTCTTTTACACAGAGGCCAATTACATATTTTCTGCACCAGTCCCTCACTACCCACTAAAATGTTGCTGATATTAGCTTACCCAAAATGCCTTTCTGGGATTTAAGTACCAAATAGTGTCTATTACAAGATTCATCCATATTTTCTGTCAGGTTGAAGTGAAATGCACACCAGGGAGAAAAGAGCCACAAAGAAGGGGCAGAACGCAGAAGCTGCAGACTTCAGAAGCTGCAAAAATAGAGAGAATGCGTTTGCAGGTTACTCTCAGGCTCAAGAAGCCAGAACCTGAGGTATGCAACTTAATTAAAAGTTTGGGTTTATTGTTTCCTATTTCCTAATTTCATACATGTCTAGTATATATTTTTATTAAATCCACTGCCTGTTTCCCCTCTCCAACTCCTTCCTATCCCTGTTTTCCTTCCTAGCTCTCTTTGTTGAAGTCACTGAATGCCAGTGTGTTCTTGGATGTGTGTCCAGCCACTGAAGCATGGGTAACCTTCCAAGAGTCACATCTGTAAAGTAAACCAAATCTCTTTTTCCCTGGGAGTCACCAACAGCCAGTAGTTCACCAGCTAGAGCGTTGTGTGTCCCTTCCCCATGAACATCAGAGTTCTGGCTGACTTGATTTTGTACAGGTCTGTGTGTATATAGTTACGACTGTGAGTTCATGTCTGAGATTGCCCTATTATGTATAGAAAACATTGCTTCACAGTAGCCCATCACTACCCATGGTTCTTAAAATCTTTCTGGCCCTTCCATGATGATCCCTGAGTCAAAGAGAGAGAGAAAGAGAGAGAGAGAGAGAGAGAGAGAGAGAGAGAGAGAGAGAGAGAGAGAGAGAGAGAGAGAGAGAGAGAGGAGAATTAGAGAATTAGTAATTAGTAATTTTTCTGTTGCTGTGATAAAATTCTGTCACCAAAAGCAACATAGAGAAGAGTTTGCTTTGGCTTATAGTTCCAGAAGCTATCTTCCATCGTTGTGGGACAGAATGGCAGCACCAGGCAAGTCAGTAGTAGCAAAAAGCTGAGGGCTCCCATGTCAATCACACATAGAAAATAGAGTCAAGAACGACTGAGAGGGAGGGCTATCAATCCTTAAGCCTCCCTCCCCTAGCTGTGTGTGCTTCCAGAAGGCTTCCACATATTAAAAATTTTATAACTTCCCCAAGCAGTGTCACCAACTGGGGACCAAGTATTTAAATGAATGAGCTCATTGAAACTACAATAAGACATAGTATAGATGGTTCACTTGTGGCTGAGCGCTTTGTGCTGTTTTACTCCGTACTTGGCTAGTTGTGAGTCTCTGTTTTAACCACCATTTATTACAGAAAGAAGCCTTTTTCCGGTGAGGGTTGAGAGCATATGAATCTATGAATGTGAAGATAAATATTTAGATACTAGCTGGATATTAGGAGCATAATAGTATCAGGGTCATCACTAGGGCAGAACTCTTGACCATTTTTAGCCATTTCCATTGTGAATTGTGGAATTTGGATGAAAGGCCAAGTGAGTATATTTTAAAATTCAGTGTCAGATTGAAAAACACAATGGTAAAAAATGAGCAAAATTTGCAAAGCCCCGTCACCAGACACATTACATATTTACACCTCTATTCTCATCATCCAGGTTTCCCTGGCAATTCAATTACACGTTCAAGGTTATCTTGCCTCTAGGCAGCCAAGACAGGGTTTGAACTTGCTGTGGTTCTGAGGTCTGCACTGCTATTTTCTCTATATTACCTGCTTCCTATAAGCAGCACTTTAGTATATGACTTACCCCAAGGTGCAATTGCAAGAGGCAGAACGGCTTGCATGTAGGCAAAAGAAGAGAGGAAGGAGTCTAGTGTCTTAGGAAATAAAGTTTCACTTTTTAATACAAACTTTTTATTTTTTGAGACAGGGTCTCTTTGTGTCACTTTGTTGCCTGCCCTAGAACTAGCTCTTGTAGACCAGGCTAGCCTCAAACTCACAGAGATCCTCCTGCCTCTGCCTCCCCAGTGTTGGAATTAAAGGCGTGCGCCACCATCACCTGGCTTTCTAATACAAACTTTTTAAGTTCCATAAGGATGCAAAAGCCAAAGTACAGCGGTACAATTTAAAGGTGCTTATTGATCAGAAATGTCTCCCTTTTTATGGCTGTGATTAATCTGGAAAGCAAAGTCTAAATGTTCCAAGTGTTTCTGGAATACTCTCAAATTTTGATCTATTAAAAGTTACTAGATTTTCAAACCAATTAAATGCAGCATCTACCCTGGCTCCAGCCTGCCTCTCAATCCTATTAAATCCAAACACTAATTGAGAACGGAAAAGTGGCAATTTTATCTGCCAAGGGAAAATAATTTAAGGAAAGTTAATAAGAATTGGCTTATTACTGACTGGCCATTTTGAGTCCAGCCTGTTACAATGGTAGAAATTACTTTAGAAAGATAAACGAACTCACTCTTCAGTCATTGACAAGCATGGGGCATTGTTGTGTCCGTTTTGGCAATGGGGAATGGGGACAGAAGGTAGGAGAGGACGAAGATGAACACACCTTTGCATGTTACAGCGGCATCTAGAGTGATGGAAGAGCAGGGAGGCAAAGGACACTAAGAGTTAGGCGCATGCTTCATTTTAAGGTGTTCAAGCATCCTCAAAATCAATTTTTAGATCTGGATTTAGAAGAACTCCCCCAAAGATGGGGAATTTACACAAGCAGTGTTTACTCACTGGTACAGTCTAGTTGCCTATTAAATTATACATTCTACTTTAAAACTGCCTCACACGGGCAAGAAGAAAAACTAATTACTATAAAGAAAGGAAACAGCCAAGTGCTGTTCTATTACACTGGAATGCTTCCTAATTAGAGCCCTTTATAAAAATTTAACAGTAGCAAATAGTAAAGCTGACCCGAAGTATGTTTTTTTTCTTGTGTCTTAAAATTTGTAGAAACAAACTCTTTTCCATTTTTCAGAATTATTCTTGATAAATATGGGAAATTAAAACTTCGTCATGCTAAATCTTTTAGTGAAATGATAATATACATATCAATAAGAGAAAATGCTATAAAGGGTTGTTTGTATTATTGCTAATTCTAACTTAGAAGTTGGTCTTTCCGTCTCAGCTGTAGATAAGTTTGCAAAAGCAAGCAAGTCTTTACACAGGCAGCTGTGTTGTTCCCAGATTCCCAATTTACACAAGTAGTAAGATAACTAACTGTTAATGCTGCTACAGTTTGGACATTCTTCATGCAGCAATTAGAACAAAGACTACAGATATTGGTTCCTGGCTGGTAAATGGTCACCCTGACGTGGGAGTAGCTTAGAAATAGAGTGTGTGCTCAAGAGACGTACCCAAATGCAGCGTACCTCAAGGGGACTATCACATGGCCTTTGATGGAGCTGTCGCTTTTAGAAAAGGAGGTCATGGTTCAGAATACCACACGTTGAGGAAGTCGTGCTTACAGAGTACCAGACATCTGTAGCCGTTGAGCTGAATTAACTTAGAAATGAGTCAAGAATATTTCAATGTGTTGAAACTTCTTTCTGATTTCTTCTTAGACTTTATAGAAATAGAAGATTAAAGACTAACTCGTGTAAGAGTCTAAAGACTATTAAACACAAGAGAAATAGGAATGAATGGATTTTAAGAATTCTTATCCTTTCTATGAAACATGGAATGCTAAGTTAGAGCCTCTACATGAATGACTACTACCAAGAGGGCTTGGTTCAAACCAAGAGAGAAAGCTGTGCCAGTAAATCTCATGCTAAGGATCTTAGAAAAGCCTAAAGGGGCACATTTGTGTACTATTCAGACATGCGAGGCTGGCATGTCCCCAGGCTTCCCATGAACAATAAACCTTTTGGCAGTATTATGAATCTACTGTTTTCACAACAGAAAGCCCAAGGTAGTCAAAGATATTTTTAGGTGTGCCCCTTGTGTAAAGGAGTGGTCACCAGAAAGACTCACAAAACTGTGCATGTCAATGAGTTGTTTTATTTCCAGCTAGCACTGGAAAAGGCAGAAATAGACAGAAACAGAACACAAATTCTGATCTAAAACTCTACATGTTGCAAGCCAGCAAGAATCCTACGCCAAGACAGACACTGCTAACCATCTTCGGAAACAGTGACAAAGTCCCGAGCTGGAGCTGAGGGAGGTGGAGAAGAATTCTCACACTAACACTCATCAAACAACATTGGGATGGCAGAGCAGCTTCCTGATATTTTCACATCTCTGGCAGGGGACACGCACATCTGCATTGGCCACGTTATACCAGGGCTTGGCACCTATGCATTTGGGGTGTGTGAGAAGCTCATGATTTGCCTCTGATTCCACAGAGATTATACTTGTTAAAGGAATCACACTAGGGGTAACCTCTTCGGTACCTAAAGGTTAAACGATTAGGCTATGAATTTAAAACCGATAGTGTAGTGTCTGATACTCTGCGACCATTGCAGAAGGGAGCACACTTGTCTTGTGAGAACCAGAGAAGATATTTGTGATTAAACAGCAGATTGTACCGCTCTTTAAAGTTGTTTTTTTTTTAATATATATACTTATCCCTTCAAGACCTGGGCCTCAGCATACTTCCTCTTTTGTGTGGGCCGGATGTAGTATATTTCTAATTAATAATTGGCTCCAGAAGCGATAATATACAATTTCATTCAGTTTTTATTTTTAAGTGGCTGCTGCTTCTGGTTTTGATCCTCTGTCACCCCCACTCTGATACTGTTTCCCTTCCTTATCATTTGTTCTAGGATCCCACTTCTTAAAATGTGAGTAGCCAGCCCATATGAGGGAGGCCACAGAAATAAATGTAGGACTCCTAGACAATCTGGAAACAGGAAGAGGTCTCTGAACACATAACCCAAAACCAATTGAGAGTCAGATTTCTAGGAATCCCAGGGGGGTCTGAAAGCCTTTGTGCATTCCATACCAGGTGACTTCACTGTAGCTTTAGTTCCGAATCCTCAACATGGAGCTTATGCCCTGTGCTTGCCACCCAATGCCACACTGATGACACCCTGAAACGCCTCAGTTCTGGGTCAAGACTATGCCTTGTAGACAGCGGGACTTTTACCATACATACAGTCTTTCTGCTCTTAAGATTGGAAATTTCCAACAATTTCTGAAAGGACCCTAAACGTGTGTTTGCTATTTTATCCCACTTTTGAAAGGTTATATTATCGACATTGTTATTATAAATCAAACTATTAATCAAATCTGAAGATCTTGGTAAATGCTCGATGTTCTATAGTATCAAACATTCAGTGAAAATTTAATTCTTAAATTAAAACATACAGGATTATCTATATTAATAGTATGGAAATTTCCCCCACATAATAGTCATAATATTATATTTATAACAAAGAACTATTTTCAAATAAATTTCTTTCCAGTTTGTCATCAAATTCTTGCTGTATATAGCTATCTTATTATATACCTACATGTCCCAGATTGTATAAAAATAATTAGGCGAAAAAGGAATCCTGAATAGAATTAAACTGTGAGGACTTGAGACCCCTTGTGTCTCTGCTGAGGTCTCTGCTGAGCAGTCAGTGAGAGCCAAAGTCTGTTAACAACCATGGGAGGTAAGAAGGAAAATCCTCCCAATAAAAACTTTAGGTGAAATCACATCTTTGGGGTCCCGCTGGACTCAAATCAAAGGAGAACCTGATTTCTCAAGAGGCTCTGAGTCCAAATCAGTCAACTGTGCCGTCCCTCAGTTCTTGACCTACCATGATGGGTTTGTGATGTTATTAAGTTACTACCTTTTGCAGTTGTTTGTTATGATGCAATATTCCTAGACGGCAGAGGGAGTGCGCTGGGACCTTTGAGCAAGAGCACCCAAATCCGCATCAGTTTCTCTCTGGCCCATTCAGAAGCATACCCTGAGAGCAGTGCCTTTGGGAATGTCCTGCTGTATAAACACTGACATTCTTGTGCCCTAATCATGAGCCATCCACCTGAGGGTGTGCCATAGAGCTGGTGCCATAGGAGATGGTCAGGTTATGAGAGCTGGACCCTCGAGAATGCATGAATTTGCTCATAGGAAAGGGACTGCAGAGGGCTCTCTAATCTTATTCCTCCTGCATGAAGATTCAACGAGAAGCTACCAGTCTGCAGAACAAGGTAAATGCCAGTTCTCAGAACTGTAAGCCGTACATTTTTCTTTATAAGTTGTTCATTTATATATTATAGCAGCCTGAGATACACTGTTAATCTGCTATAAAAAATCTAAATCTAAACCCTACAACTGTCATTGTTGAGCTTTCGTGGGCAGGTGTTCTGATTGGCTGTACCAGATGAACCACCATGCCTGCTAAAGGTACCAAGTGAGCATACATTGCTAGCGCAACTACCATACAGCAATGTGGTCTTGAGTGCCACTCAGTTTATCTTTGAGACAAGTTAAATAGCCATCATTAGCATCATGTAGAGAAAATGATCACTTTCTGTCTTCTGTGGCTTTCTGTCACACAAAACCATGATCTATAGAATACAAATTTATTGGGCTGTATATATGGCATACACACATGTGTGCTGAGGTGTTCATCTGCATGTGCACTTTTGGAGCCAGAAGCAGACTTCTGATCTCATTGTCTATTGTCTATTTTATATTTTTAAATTTTAGTCATTTTAGTGCATGTACATAAAAGGGTCACCACTCCACAATACACTTCTGGATCAGGGGACTATACTCTACTCTTCCTTGTCCCTTATGGGATCTGTGGATGGGAGTTGGGTCATAGATAATTGTGCAAGTCCCTTTTTCTCTTTGAACCTTTTTAGGGGCACGTCACCTTATCTTTTGAGACACGAGTCCTTAGTTATTCTGGAGCTTGCTCATTTTGGTAGATGACTTACAGCAAGCCCTAGGGACTGTCATGTCTCCATCTCTCTAGTTTTGGGATGCTGGGCAATCACTTTGTCCAGCTCTCACATGGACATCAGGGATTTGATTCTTGGGTCCTTATGCATCTGCAAGAAGCACTTTACCCACTGAGTCTTCTCCCCAGCTTTGAGACACTATTATGGTATAGAACTGCTATTTTATAGAACGGGTTAGTCCACAATAGAGAGCAAGATCAGTTACCATCTTTATTCTAGGAGAAAAAGGCTCTGTAACATAAACAGAGTTTCATTTTTATTCTAGAAAAATATTTAATTTCTGAATTTAAATTACTGGGATGGTATAATGAAACCCATTATTATGTTTACTATTATAAAATAGAGGGTGACTATATGCTAGATACTTTCCCAAACACTGCATTAGAACTGAACCCAAGAAGTAGATCTTGCTATTGCAGAGGTCCATCCCCTTCGGAAGAAAAGGCCCCAGCATCCATACACATATGTGCATACAGAGTGTGTACAATGTGTATAGATGGAGGAGCTGCGGGCTGTGTCCCGCCACCTGGCTAGCTTTACACCTGAAATAATTACACAGAAACTGTATTCTTTTAAATACTGCCTGGCCCGTTACCTGTAGCCTCTTATTGGCTAACTCTCACATTTTGATTAACCCATTTCTAATAATCTGTGTAGCACCACAAGGTGGTGGCTTACTGGGAAGGATTCTAGTCTACATCCGTCTGGGGTCAGAGAATCATGGCGACTGCTTCGCTTCCCTTCTTCCCAGCATTCTGTTCTGTCTACTCCATGCACCTATGTTCTGACCTATCAGGCCAAGCACTTTCTTTATTAATTAACCAATGAAAACAACACATAGAAAGAAGACCTACCTACATCAAATGTATACTCATAACACAGAATACACTGTAGTGATATCTTGCTTGTGTTTTAACAAATAAAGGTTGCCTGAAGATCAGAGTGCAGAGCTAAACCACTAAAGGCCAGGCGGTAGTAGCTCATACGTTTAATCCCAGCACTAGGGAGGTGGAGACAGGATGGGATATGGCTGGGCAGAGAGAGGAATATAAGGTGGGGGGAGACAAGAACCCAGTGCAGTCTGAGGACGCAGTCAGAGGACATAGCTTAAGAAGGCAGTCTGAGGACAGGATTGCCTATTTGGTCTGAACATTGGTAGGGGTTAAAGATCTCACTAGTGGCTAGCGGCTCTGCTTCTCTGATCTCTTAGCTTTCACCCTCTAATATCTGACTTTGGGTTTTATTAAGAATAATTAGAATTCGTGCAACAACACGTGTTAGGAGTCAGCATTTTACCATTCAGCTTATCAAATACGTACTTATTACAAGTAATTGGTTTACAGAGCAGTCACACCTACCCATGAAAACAGAGTAATCCTTTTCAATAAAATCACATCTGTATGTTTATTCAACAAGTATTTATTAGTGTTAGACTAATTATAACACACAGAGAGGAAATTATTATCAGGTAACAAAGTCTATTGTTAAGCGTTGTATAAAGTAAAACATGACTTAAAAGAGAGGAGGATACTACTTTCAATTTTACCTCTAACTATTCCCTGCTTGGTATCTGGTATTTATAAACTGGGAATACCACCTCCTTGAAAGCAAAAAGAAACAGAAAGAAAAGAAACACGAACTCTACCCAACACCACAGATACTAATGATAGCATTGTCACACTAAACACACAAAGATGCGTGGCACAAGACAGAAACCTCGCAAGTCTTTCTGAATGAATGCCTGATCTTTGAGAATATGGTGGTAGAATGTAGTAGCTTGAAATATTGTCTTGACTCATGATAAGCCTACTGTGAACTTAAAGTACTAATTCTATATGATCTGAGCCACATCATATGGAGCTTTTTGATAAAAAAAAAACCATGTAATAATGACTGCCCACTGGAAACCACACAGTCCTTTGTGAAAGCCTTGGGGAGGGATAGGCAGGCTTGCTGCCCTTCTAGATCCCCTGGCCATACACTGTTAGTCTCATAACTACTTCCATGGGATTCAGTAGCTGATACTTCTTGAATAATAACTTCCATGACATTTAGGGTATAGCTAAGGAGAGAGGACTCTGATAGGGATGATGTGGGAACCCCAAATCGATTGGAGCAATGTACACCCAATATTTGTGGAACATGGGAAACTGCAAATATTTTAAAGAGTGATTTGTAACTCTTTAGTAAACTTCATCTTGATAATGATGAACTAACTATTTAAGTGAAATACACCTGAAAAAAAATATATATCCAATGACTGAGATGAATAGACAGATAGCATTTTTAAGTAGCATTTCTTTGCTATGAAACACCTGACTGTATGAATCCCAATAAGTACACTTGTTTCTCTGGGATAGGCCCTAGGGAAATATCTACAGAAAGCCCTTCATTTCCCTCCTGCTTCACAGCCTTACATCTAGGCATATTTACATTTTAACCTGCACAAAATGTTGAATTTGCAAGTGATGTATTTCATGTGGCTACTTCCATTAAAACTCCAAAATAACAAGTTTTTCCATCTCATACCCGTAGCATATCGCCTTACCACCATTTCCTTGCTTTTTTCAATTTTATGTCCCCCCACCTTAAGCTCTGGGCTCCTAAATCATAATGGGATTTGAAACAAACACGACTCCAGGGTTCCTCGTCATCCTCACGTGTTGGCTGTTGACCTTGACACTTATTCAATTAGAACTGACTTGTCAATCAGGCACTCTGGCTGAGGTCACCCTGCTCAACCAGGGAGCTTATTTCATTACTAAAGATTGCTCAAGGAACCTGAGGCCAAGAAGCGGGGGGGACTCACAACATAAGGAAGTGACAAAATTTGGAATGTGTGTACCAGACTTGAATATAATATTTCTTTTCACATTTAGGTGGTCAAGAAATTGTGGGAATAGTGAGAGAAGAGGGTCTACACACACACAAAAAAACATACTTTGGCAAGTGAGTCACTTCAAACATGCCGCATTGCGAGGCTGTTTAATTTCTTTCTTGGCAAGTACCTCAGTAATGTGGTTCAATACATCCCCCAACATCATGCCACTTCTCCATTTCCTGCAGAGTGCAGGTGACCAGAAAGTCCATGTCACGTGTTGGGCATACATCACATTTTGAGAGAGAACAGGGCTTGTTTGGGTTGTCAAGCGCCATTCACAATTTATGCCTATAGAGATGTTCTCTCTGGAGAGGAACCGAATAGCTCATGCTTTTTGAAAATCGCTCGTGGCAGCCTCTCAGTCTGCTTGAGGGTTCTCCACGTTGATGTGTATTTTCATACACTGCTCATACATTAAAGAATTTATGCCTGCCAGGCACTGACACAGTGCTCTATCCCTAATCTGCTTCGAGGAGGGAGCTGCCTTGCTTCCACGCATTATCCAAATAAATGCCCATCAGGAGCGAGAGTGACTTAGTGGTGGGGATAAAACATATAGAGCATAAAGGTATGGAATTGTAATAAGAAGCAGTCTTTGCACCTTAGAAGATAAGATGTAAGTAGCATTATTCTTACAAGGTTCAAAACTATATATATAATAGTGGTGAGAGGCCCATAATTCCAGTGCAGTGTAGAACTTGCAAAGTTTGTTTTATTGTTCAAAATGGAATCATATTTCCTCCTGCCTCTGAGATTTATGTCTAGAATTAGGAAAAATAAGACTATCCATGGCGTCTTTGTTCTTTGTTTTAAAGTAAAAGACAATAAATACTATTGCCAAGCTGTTTGCGTTAGCTATTTCGTTTTACTAGCTTCTAAAATTGCTTGCACCACAGGGGCTGGCTGGCAAAAACCTCTCAGTATGGCAGGCCACTGTTAACAATATTCTTATCAGAAAACACAATGAAATTTAACAGTATGTCAAATGTTGACGGGATAATGAGACGTTAGCCCAATTAAAGGATACGAATAATCTGAACACTGTGTATCGTTGGCTTAAAAATACTCCAAACGCTTTTCTTTTTGTCTATTTAGAATTTCTTCACGAGCATCAGGCTACTAGGACAAAACCTATAGTTTTGATAGAGAGCACAGGGTACAATTCCGTCTGAAAATACTGTCTCGTTGCTTTTTTATCATTTGGACTGTCATGTGAGTTATCTTGGGGTGGAGAACAAAACAAAACAAACTGGCAGTGATGGGTAGATGGGGGGTGGGCTGCCTTAGACACTTGGGAAATGAGATGGTACAGCTGAAGCATCAAGACAAATGTCCCAGTCTGTAGTTAATGAAGCAAGAATTAACATCTATTTGAATATAAAAAGTTTTGTTTTTTTTTTAAATACTCTTTTTGGCTATAAATAACACCAGCAACTCTTCTGAGTAGTAATGCTTAATTATCCTTGCTCTTAAAGGCTAACAAATGACTAGATACCAGCGAGGAAGATACAATTTGTCATTCCCAAATAACATTATTACAATTGCCACTGTCATCAAATAGAAAGCGAGGTTTGAGCTACCCAAGATTTACTACTTGTTCCTTAATAACAACTGCCACAATAAGCGCTGAATTGTTGGTGTTTGCTGTTGATCTAAGAACAGTCTGTCTCCTCACCAGAGAGTTTTCACTGTGCGGTAATCAATGCTGAAACTTACAACTGGTCAAAGGACAGGAGAGTTAAGCGTTAGGGTTCATCCTCACGTTTGAGGATGAACATCTATGTCATCTAGGACACTATGTCATAATGACATCTATGTCACTCACCCTGTAACTTGTTCAGGCTTGGGAGACAGCACAGAAGACAAAGTAGAAAGATTATAAGAGTCAGAGTTTGAGAAGAACCAGAACAAAATAGTGTCTCCTGGATAGAGCAGGACCTTTGTGCTCAGAACTCAACAGCAATTGTGGCTACCTGAACAAGACTTGAACAAGATCAAGCAACCAGTATTCCAGTGTGGAGGAGGAAGGAGTTCACAAGCTTTCTGAAAATTCCTCCTCCTAAGTGAGATACTATTGACAGCTGATGACTTTTAGGGCGGGCAGAATCAGTTTGCTTTAAGGATATGGCCTCTAGTATGATAACGATGCTTTCGTGAATGGCTGCACACCCAGAATATGAATAGCACAAATTAGACTCAGTGGAGAAGAGGAGGAAAAAGAGGAGGGGAAAGAGAGGAGGAGGAGAAAGAGGATACATGAAGTTGGAAGGACTTAGAAATGTGGGGATGGATCTGGGGGGGGGGTTGGAGGGAAGGGTTGAATATTATCAAAATATTTCTTATTTTTAGTCTCAAAGACCTAATTATAAATATGTTATAAAAAGAATGTTCTGTGGGGATTTGAACATGCAATATAAGATACTGCTAAGGTTTGAAAGAGCTGAGTTACTCGTATACTGGGACAAACAGAGAATGGGATGGTTGTATTCTGTGTTTTCTAAAATACTTCTTAGTGAAGATAAGGTTCCGTGGTTTTTCTGTGTGGCTAACACAAAAGGCATTGGCTAAGGAGGATTTAACTGTTAGAAGCTTTAGGTCACAGTTCATGTCCTAGGAATAGTATATGTAGATCTGAGATTATAAGATATTACACAAAAAGTCAACATTCCTCCTTGGCTTTCAAATCACAATATTTGTAAAATTGCAGCACTGCTATTACTGTATTGACCGTGTTACACCAGACAGTCTCTAAAGTTCATGAATATTAAGAACATATGATTAAAGTCAGTGCACAAACACGCTAAGTGGACCTCAATGCCAGGTGTGAGTAGATATGAGTTCAGCCCCTTCACAATCATTAACTGTCTCCATCTATAAATTCTCCATCATGGATGTGATTAAATATGTGGCTTGGTAGGATGGCTCTTACCTCCCGTATTGGAAGTCTTAAGTTCATTGCCACCACTGAAGAAACCAAACTGATTAAATAAATACTTTATGGATTGGATGGGAAATACGTTTACATTTAATGATTTTGTTCAAAATTCGAGCTTAATTTGGTTGGATTTCAAAGCCTACAGAATGTCTTTAAAGGATTTCAGTAACAAAACAAGATGTGTTTTTATTGCATAAGACATTAACTTAGGGGCTGGGGATATGACCTCATCGGTAAAAGTGCTTGTTGAGATCTGTAGAATCCATGGAAATCTAGGCACGGTGGCATGAGTCTTTAATTCCAGCAGTGCACAGGCAGAGACTGTATGGAGACTTACTGTGCTTACTCTTCAGCCAGACTGGTTGAATTGGTAAGCCCCAGGTTCACAGAGAGATCATGTCTCAAACACTAAGGTAAAGAGTGGCTGGATCCCAATGTTGAGCTCTGTCCACACATGTGTGTACACACGAACAGTTGCACATAGAAGCCACACACACCCCTAACCAGACAACAAACTCAAAACATTAATTTTTTTTTTTGTTTTTTTTTTTTTTTTTTTTCGAGACAGGGTTTCTCTGTGGCTTTGGAGCCTGTGTCCTGGAACTAGCTCTGTAGACCAGGCTGGTCTCGAACTCACAGAGATCCGCCTGCCTCTGCCTCCCGAGTGCTGGGATTAAAGGTGTGCGCCACCATCGCCCGGCTCAAAACATTAATTTTTATAGCCACGATGGTTCATAATGAAATACTGGTCTGTTTAGAAATTTATTGATTTTCTCATTTATGGTGTTGTTTAAATCCTATGCCAGACTCTTCAATATATACATTGCATTTTTTTTTGTTCTTTTGGATTTTCGAGACAGGATTTATCTGTAGCTTTGGTGCCTGTCTTGGAACTAGCTCTTGTAGACCAGGCTGGCCTCGAATTCCCAGAGATCCGCCTGCCTCTACCTCCCAAGTGCTGGGATTAAAGGCGTGCACACCACTGCCCGGCACATTGCATTCTATAGCTGAGAATTTTTAAAGCAGTCAAAATACTTAGCACAAGCAAGCATTTCCCTGTATGTTTTCAAATAATCTTAAATATTTCCAGACGCATTAAAATCTACGACTGTAACATGAAATTAAATCAGTCATCACAGCTAACGTTAGGAACAGTATACTCACTGCTGCAGCGAAACCTTATACAATCAGCTAACCAGCCTTCAATATTGGCTAGTTACCATATCTAAAGAAAATGCTAAGCGCATATGAATCAAGAATAACTTATTTTGCTCTCTGAAATTAAACAGTAGCTCTAGAAATAGTCAAACATTTTAAGGGATGTCTAACATTTGAAGGTCATCAACTAAGGTAGCACAAAATCAGGAAAAGAAATTTGGTTCTTTCAAGTTCTCAAGTCTGAAACTTTCTATAGATGTCTGTCTTTTTCCCCTCTCCTGGATACAGCTTGGGATCTGCTAGACATGGCTCTGCCTGCCAAAGGTATCCAAGAGCTGGACTTGTCTCCCACCTCCACACACTACTACTTGGTAATTTCTCACCTCCAGCACTGAAATAGTTTCTTAAGTGGTTTCCTGCTTTGGCTTTTGTTTCCCTACAGTGAGTCTCAAAAGAGCAATCAAGGAGATAAAAGGTGTCTTTTATCACAACAGGTTCTTCAAAAACACTCAATGGCTTTCTTTTCAATTAGAGTAAAAGCCAGCACCTTGACAATGACCTGCAAAACCTGCCACAATTTGGCTCTGGGAGTTTCCTGACCTCACTTGCTATTTGTGTTTTCTTTGTTCGCTCTGTTCTGGAGTGGTAACCTTAAAGTGCCAATAATATGCCCACTTCCCTTGCCTGGTGTGTTCTTTCCTAAAACATCCCTCCCAGGCCTCTGCCTGGCTGCATCTCCTGCCTCCTTCCCTGCTTTGCTCAAATAACACCTGTGTGTTCACTCGTTATAACTGGATCTCTTCAAGCATATATCTGTATCTGCTATAAATTATTATGTATTTAAACATTTTGTTCATGGCTTAGCTCCCTTTAGTAGAATATATTTTTCATTTTAAAACATGCTGTAAGGGGCACCAGGGGGATAGTTCCTTTGGCAAAGGCTCATGCAACACAAGTATGGTGACCGGTATTCTGTTCCCTGAACCCACACTTTGGGAGAAGGAGATTACCACCCAGATATGCTGGAATAACCCCCAGAAATCTCATGCTAGGAGAAGAGGGAAACTTGGTGCCAGACAGAGGGGAAGCTTGCCTCCTAGGAAGAGATTTTTCACACAGTACCAGCAACTTGCTAAATCATTACTGAGAGGCTGGAGCTCAGGCAATGGGCATTCAGTGAAGGCCAAGATCCCATCTTGACTAGGACTGCTTAGATAAGCATCTTCCTGGAACTCTAAACTTTAACCTCATGTACGGACCCAAAAGATATATTTAGGGAGTCATTGGATCACTTTTTTACCCTTTTCAATATGGTCACATTGAAGAAACTTTTTTCTGATTTTTTTCTTTATTTGCTATTAATTTTGATGTTTTAATTGGTTATCAAGAATAGATAGCTGAGTGTGGTTCTTGAGGTACAGACCATGGCCCTATGTTCGGTGACATTACTTCTGATGTTACAACTTCAATTTTTTTTTTCTGCATAAAAGTTGAGTCCCACTCAGAATGCAGTCAGGGTTGAATAAGAGAAGCATGATTCGAATCTGGTGGCTTTAGCGAAGTTTGCCATCTTTGCCCTTGTTCTTACCAAAGGGTTGCACAAACAAAGTAATTGACAACAGGGGAAAGATTGGTCGCTGTTGGTCCAACTGGCTTCATTCAACTAAGGAAGCATATTTAGAAATGTTTCATTATGGGAACTTGGGAGAGGGGGCTGCTATGTTAACCCATAAAAGGTTATTGTAGACTTTCCTCAGTTCCTTCTTTTTTTCTTGGGGAAGGCCTGGCTTGTCTCCAGATCTCATTGTATCTTTCCATTAATAAACCACCTTGTCTATTGCATCTCTGTGCCTTTATTCAATTATTTTTTGCAACTCATTTTTTGCAACTCATATTTTATGCACAGAGGCATAAAGGCCTGGAAACTCAAGTTCCTGCCCTCTAGGCTCACCTTTGCCCTCTAGGCTTACCTTTGCCCTCTAGACTCACCTCTGAACTTAGGTTTCACTATAAAAATATGAAAGGCTAGGGCTGAAGAGATACTTCTGTGGTTAGAAGTATTTGCTGCCCTGGTAGAGGACCTGCATTCATTTCCCTGTACCCAAGCCATGGCTCACAACCATTTGTAGCTACAATTCCAAGGAAACCTACAACCTCTCTGGCTTCTGAGGGTGATGAAGGCACATGGTAAACTTACATATGTTCAGGGAATACACTCTCACATATAAAATAAAAATAAATCTCAGGGGGCACTGGAGAGATTGTCCAGTGGGTAAGGGCACTTGCTGAGGCCTTTCCTGAGAACCAGGATTCAGTTTCTCAGCATCCACATGGTGGCTTACAAACATGCATTAATTCCAGGAGATCTGAAACTTTCTGTTCCAGTGGTTCCAGGCATACATGCATGAAAATACACACATGCAGGCCAAGCACACCCATGCAGAAGGTAAGATAAATAAATCTGTTTTTCTTTTAATATGGAAGTAGTGATTTCCTCTTAGCAAATACTTAGAAATGCTTGATACATCTCAAGTCCCTTTTTACATTTCCTGACTTTTTCTTCCAGAAGTTTTGTTACAAAACAGTTTTGCTGGAGGTTTTCTTTCTTTTTTTTTAAATCTTTTCTTTCTTGTTTTTCTTTTTTGGACAGAAGGAGGGGCAAATTTCTGTAGCATCTATATGACAGAAAAGGAAGAGAGCATATTTCAAATTTCTAAGCACACCCAAAAACCTCATTTGGTGCCCAAAAGAGCAAAAGGCACAGACAGTTTTGCTTCATTGGCATCACACGTGTAGAGACCTTTGGTGCAGCTTGGTACCAAGTCGTCAGAGTTAAGGCCTTGTGTATTCCCAAGCTAAGGCCTCACTAAAATAGAAGTATTTACATTTTATTTAAATGAACCCATTTTCTTGATTTGCTAGTCATCTTCATGGGGCATCTTCAAGGGAGAGAGACGTACAGAGCAGCCGTGAATATTTTAGTTGTTGCAAAAAGATGCCTGGCACAGGAGAAGAGCCATCCTGTGGCCCGCATAAGTGCGTGTTGGCAGATGTGCTGAGCAAGTTCTTTGCTTTCAGTACTAGCCTTTTCTTAATGTGCTCTCCTGATCTACACCTACGCAGGCGCTAATTAAAGAATAATTGTGGAAAAAACCTCACATTTGTGGAAAAACATAATCACGTTTATAACAGTTTTTCTCCAACGTTTAAGCCAATCTGTCATTCAGCTACTGAGCAGAAATGGGGAAAAGCATACCTTTGAAGAGGAGAGGAGAGATACTGCTGTTGTTATTATTTATGTGAACTTTGCCAGAACCTTTTCTGTACAAAAGCTAAACCAACTACGCAAGGTGCATCCCTTAAAATCCAAGATTGCACAGGAAATGCGAGGAACTTCAATGAGCACTTATAGATGAAGGAAGGTACAAATAAAAGATCCTCACCTCTAGAAATTTTCAATGAAATCCTAGCCCATAAAATTTCCAGTTCCTTATTTTGTGAGTCCCTTGCCTTTTCTATAGCCAGAAGATATGCACAGATGGAGAAGATAGCCATATAATAGTCTATGATGACTATTGCAATTTAACAAAATCCAGAATTAGGAGAAGACAAGCCCCCAGGCACATGTGTGAGAGGCTATTGAACTTCTGGAACATGTATGGGGGATCCCTTTGATTAACTTAGCTGTGTACTGGAGCATTCCCTGAACAGGGATCCTGGACCACATATAGACGAGTCTAGCACACATATTCCCTGCTCTCTGCTTCTCATGTGCAGTTAGTCATGTGGCCTGCTACCTCCAGCTCCTTCTGCCCTAACTGCCTTACCATCACACCCAGGATCCTGTGTTCAACCACAGGGTGCAGCCTGTAAACTTGGCTGAATTCAGAGCTCAGACTTCCGACAGTGAATCCAGTGGGTTGAGGAATCCAGCCAATGGACCTTTACAATCATAGCACAAAAACAGTGACCTCACTGACTAGAAACCCTAATAGCAAGCTCTGCTGTATGTGGACACATAAGGTTGGGTAAACTCTACTACTGCTCTAACAAATCAGAAGCTGTAAGAAACTATCACTTCCTCAAGCTTTCAGACAGCTATGTATAGCAATAACAAAAGCTCATGGAGACAGAGTACTCCTACAGCAGCTGTGAAGGGCAGTAGCTAATCTGAAAGAAATGGAAAGAGCATATATTTGATTATGATGATCAGAAGAAAGGTACAGAAAATGCACTTGAAGAACAAATAGTTGAATCCCCCAAATTTGGAAGTGGCTATCTAGACTGTTCAGGCCCAAATGATCCTATATATATTAACATTGAAAAGGTCTATATTAAGACAAGATATAATTAAGTTGTTAAAAGTCAAAGGCAAGAAGAATTAATTATAAAAAGAGCAAGAGGACTACAATTTATTTTATAAAGGAAACTTTCATGATTATTAGAGAATTTCTTAGCAAAAATTGAACATGCTTGCAGAGTAAAGAGAAAACAGTGTGTGAGAGAGGGGGCTATGCCAATGAAGAGTGTTAGATCAACAATTGTCCTTCAGAAATAAAGTAGAAGTTGGGTATGGTACACTCACAGGACTTGGGGGGTTAAAGTAGGTCAGGAGTTCAAGGTCATCCTTAGCTACAGATGAATATCATCTTGGGTTACTTAAGATCTTCACAAATAAAAACAAGCAACAACAATTACAATAATGAAATAAATAAGGATTTCCTAAAAACAAACACACCCAAAAGTGGAGAAGCTTTTCACTATTAGTCCTTCTTTGTAAAATGCACAAGATGAAGTTACTCAAAACTCATATGGAATAATAAATGCCAATGGAAAATGTCTGAGTATTCAAAACTCATCAATAAAATGAAATGTGTTTATAAAGCTAGATTATTTTAAATGTTTTTATGAAAGCTAAGATACATATAAAATAATTATTACTAAAATAATTTTATTGCTCATCAATACAAAAGTTACTAACTACAATAACAACATACAGAGCAGTGAAGGAATAGAATTTCTCTATGCATTTTCTCAGTTGTTTTCCATTGCAGTTATAAAACACTCTAGGATTTGTGTTAGCTCACAGTTCATAACGCAGTCCATTGTCGCAGGGAGTCAAGGCAGCAGGCGTCTGAAGCCACTAGCCACATCACATCCATAATCAGAAAAGAAAGGGGGATGAATAAAGGCAGCCCCTTTTCTGTAGTCCAGCATCCCCACCCAAGGATGGTCCGGCCCTTTGACTCCAATTTTTTTAAATCAAATAATCTTTTTCATTTTACATACCAATCCTATACTCCTCCCATTCCCTCCATCTCCGCACCCCCACATCCCACAACCCATCCCCTCCTCAGAGAGGGTAAGGCACATTGCTTTGGGGAAGGTCCAAGGCCCTCCCTACTATCTAGGCTGAACAAAGTATCCATTCAAAGAGAATATGTTCCCCCCAAAGCCAGTAAAAGCAGTAGGGATAAATCCTGGTGCCACTGCCAGATACCCCGCAGTCTGCCCCAGCCATACAACCGTACAATTTTCACTGACCTTCAGAGGTGCTAGTTTGGTCCTACGCTGGTTCCTTCCCTGTCTGGCTGGAGTTCTTTGACTCTAATTTTAATAACATTCCCACAGACATGAGCAGAGGCCTGCCTCCCAGGTTGTACAGATTCTATCAAGTTGAAAACCAATACTATCATGGTGATCAAAGTCATTGGTATTAGCTTAAAATAGGGAGACATATGGGTATATCATATGTGGCATATGGTAACCACTAAAGAAAATCTATTAAATATCTGAAAGATTACAAGACAGAAATCAAAATATATAACTACAAAAGGCAACTAGTTAACACAGGGAGACAAAAAAAGGAAGAAAGAGAGGAACTGCAAATAGGAGAGGATTGCAATGAAGTCTCACTGATGAGTGTCACTTTAAAGGCAAGTAGATCAAACTATATGATAAAACAGCATAAAATAACAAAATGGATTAAAAGTAGCATCTAGAGATTTGATGCCAGAAGACATTTTTGTCTTTGTCTTTAAGGACACATAGATTGGAAATGAAGGAATTAAAAAGGAATTCTTACAAATTAAATTCATTTCAAGTCACAATCAATCAAGGCCTTTAACATCATGGCAAAAGGCCAATTTATAAAACTTCTAAAATGCAAGAATCAAATATTGGAATGCTGCAATAATAACCAACAGTAACAGAACGACGAGGAAACATACAGAGCAATAATAAAACATTAGAAAACATCAGACAATAGGACCATTCAGCCAGGAGAAGTAGATTAGAATACACTGGAAGCACAACGGAAGGGTGACATGTGAAAACCATCTTACTCAACAGCACCAGGATACGCCTCTCAATCGTACATGCCACATTCTCAGATCAAATCCTAAGAAATTCAAGAAGGCTTCAGCAATACCAATAACTTAATGACTCATGTGGGAAGACAGAAGAAACCAGTAGAAGGAGAGAAATAGCAAAGTTCTCAAATGGAACAGACTTAAACAAGAAACCATTAGGAAAAAAAAAACCCAAAAGGAAAAATTTAAGAATTTGTCAGAAGATCACAGAAAATAGAATTCAAAACAAAACAGCTCAAAATGTATGGTATTTAGCAAAAGCAGTTTCAAGAAGAATAAATTCTATAAATATGTGTAGCAAGAAAACCCCAAAAACCTTAAATGACAAACAACTCTACAACTTTAAAAACTTTAAAAAGAACAGAATAAATCAAGTCCAAATTTATCGGCAAGAAGAGACAAACCAAACACTATTTGTTTATTAAATGAATTAAATAAAGTACCAAAACTAATATAAAAGGTCAGTGAGACTAAGAGATTTTTCTTCAGAATGATAAGTAAATGGATACACTTTGGTAATCAAAAAGAGAAAGAGAAAGATCTAAATATATAAAATTGTAAGAGAAACAGATGGCATCATTTAATACCACAGAAATGCAGAAGATAATAGAACTCACTGCAAATACTTAGACAGAAGCAAGTCTTATACACAAGAAAGAGAAATGGCTAATGTCCAGAGGTACATATATTAAGATTGGATCCCAGAAAAATCTGAAAAGGTAAGAAGAAATTAGTACAATTATGAATCAGTAATCAAAAAGCAATAAAGAGGGTCTCATTGATTATTCCATGAAACATTTAAAAAGAATGTGCTGGAACATGCTAACATGTGCCTCCCTAATCCAGGAACAGCAGGAAGAAAACAAATCCAAAAACCCAAAGGCAGCATGTTCTAGTGAGCTCCAGACTAGCCATAGTCTACAGAGGGAGACCTTGTCTGAACTCCCCACCACACACTCGTGCACATACTTGTTAATATCAGTCCTTCTAAAAGAAAGAGCATTTCCAAACTCCTTTAATGAAGCAAACATTATACTGATATAAGTAACTTAAAAAAATTGCAGATTGTTATCATTGGGGAATACAGCAACAATCACTTGAAACAAAGGACTTGTGAACTGAATTCAATAGCACATTACAAAGGTCCATGTCCCTGTGCTGGTTTTATCTCTCTGTTATAACCAGACTCTTTATCTGGTTCATTTCTTTTCACCTTTCTGGTTCCTATCATCAGTTATTACCTGTGATACTTAAAATGTAATTGGCCCCCACAAGCTTATAGGGAGTAGCACTATTAGGAGGTGTGGCCTTGTTAGAATAGCTGTGGCCTTGTTGGAGGAAGTGTGTCATGAAGGGGCAGGCTTTGAGGTCTCCTACGATCAAGCTATACCCAGTATGGACACAGACTCTTCCTATTGCCTATGGATTAATACTGTAGGACTCTTAGTTTATTCTTTAGCACCATGTCTCCCCACATATCTGCTGCCATGTCACACCACAATAATAATGAACTAAACCTCTGAAACTGTAAGCCACCCCAATTAAACATTTCCCTTTATAAGAGTTGCGGTGGTCATGATATCTATTCACAGTAATAGAAATTCTAACTAAGACAGTATCTCAGTAGCGCTTAGTCTAATGCTCCTTCTAGAAAGGCTACCTTGCCTGAGCTATGCTGATACTTCTATGCCAATATTTATCATCTAGTCTATGACTGCTTATTTCATTCACTATATTTCCTTGGCTTGATGATTTTCTTTTCTGGACTTTCATTTGCAATGTTAGTAAAATGTATGCTGGTATCCAGATGCAGTACAAGTACATTTAACAATCAATTAATAGATAAATGCAGAATAATCACATCTCATCATTACTAGGCTGAGTCACTTGGTAATTTTCTCAGGTGTAGAAGATATGATAGGAGAAATGAATATATTGGTCAAAGAAAATGTTAAAACTGAAGTGTTCACAAAACAGCCAGGAAATCTGGGACACCATGAAAACACTAAGCCTCAGAATAATAGGAATCGAAGGAGAAGATTCCCAGCTCAAAGGCCCAGAAAATATTTTCAACAAAATTCTAGGAGAAAAATTTCCAGCCTAAAGAAAATCCCTATGAATGTACAAAAGCTTACAGAACATCGAATAGTTTGGACCAGGAAAGAGAATATTTTTAACATATAATAATCAAAACACTAAACAGACTGTTGGAGTAAGCTGTTTGTTCGTTTTCCGGCCGCCCAACCTCAAAATAATCAGAAACTATATTATTTAATACACTGCTTGGCCCATTAGTTCTAGCTTCTTATTGTATGACTCTTACATATTAATTTAACCCATCTCTATTAATCTGTGTATCATCATGTGGCTGTGGCTTACTGGCTAAAGTTCCAGTGGGGCTACATGGCTCCTCTCCGACTCTGCCTTCTTTCTCCCAGCATTCAGTTTATTTTTCCCTGCCTACATAAAGTTTTTCTCTATCATACCAAGCCAGTTTCTTTATTAATTAACCAATAAAAGCAACACATAGATAGAAGGACCAACAGAGAGAACAAAAAAAAGAATATTTAAAAGTTCAAGGGAAAAAGACCAAGTAACATATAAAGGAAGACCTATTAGAAATACACCTGAATTCTCATTAGAGACTCTGAAAGCTAGAAGGTCCTGGATAGATGCTGCAGATGCTAAAGAGTCCCCAGATGCCAGTACAAACCACTATGTTCAATAAAACTGTGAATCACCATAGATGAAGAATACAAGGTATTTCATAACAAAGTCAAATTCAAACAATATTTAACCACAAATCTAGCCCTAAAGATGGGACTAAAAAGAAAACTCCAAACCAAGGAGGTTAACTACACACCCTATGTGGGAGTGTCATATATCAATCTGTTGATTTCATTGGTTAAGCAATAAAGAAACTGCTTGGCTGGCCCTCATAGGTTAAAACATAGGTGGGAGGAGTAAACAGAACAGAATGCTGGGAGGAAGAGGAAGTGAGCTCAGACTCGACAGCTCTCCCCTTGGGAGCAGATGCCTCCGAGAGAGACGCCATGCTCCCCTCTCCTGGGCGGACTCCGGGATAGCTCTGCTCTCTGAGACACATGCAATGAAGCTCCAACCCAGGATGGACGTAGGCTAGAATCTTCCCGGTAAGTGCACCTTGGGGTGCTACACACCTGATTGGAAATGGGCTAGTCCAGGTGTGAGAGTTAGCCGAGAAGAGGCTAGATAGAAATGGGCCAAGCAGTGTTTAAAAGAATACAGTGTCCATGTAATTATTTCGGGGCATAAGCTAACCAGGCGGCCGGAGTGCTGGGGACGCAGCCCCGCCACTCCTATTACTACAACACCCCAAAAAACACAGGAAATAAAAATTTTACACCAGCAAAACTATAAGAAGGGACACACACACAAACAGCCACCACCACTACCAACAACAACAGCAAAATAACACGAATTAAGAATCACTGGTCATTAATATCTCTCAATATCAATGGACTCAATTCACTAATAAAAAGACATAAGATAACAGAATGGATATGAAAACAGGATCCATCCTTCTGCTGCATAAAAAAAAACAACAATCTCAACATCAAAGATAGATATTACCTCATGGAGCACCGGACTACAACCCCAAGGTCCAAATCAGGAGCAGAAGGAGAGAGAGCACGAACAAGGAACTCAGAACCGCGAGGGGTGCACCTACACACTGAGACAATGGGGATGTTCTTTCGGGAACTCACTAAGGCCAGCTGGCCTGGGTCTGAAAAAGCATGGGATAAAACTGGACTCGCTGAACATAGTGGACAATGAGGGCTGCTGAGAAGTCAAGAACAATGGCATTGAGTTTTGATCCTACTGCACGTACTGGCTTTGTGGGAGCCTAGGCTGTTTGGATGTTCATCTTACTAGACCTGGAAAGAGGTGGGAGGTCCTTGGACTCCCCACAGGGCAGGGAACCTGATCTGCTCTGTGGGCTGATGAGAGAGGGGGAGTTGATTGGGGAAGGGGGAGGGATATGGGAGGCGGTGGTGGGGAGGAGGCAGAAATCTTTAATAAATAAATAAATAAGATATTACCTCAGAGTAAAAGGTTGAAAAAAGTTTTCCAAGCAAATAGACCCAATAAACAAGCTGTTATAGCCATTCTAATATCTAACAAAATAAACTTCCAATGAAAATTAGTCAAAAGAGATGAAGAAGGACATTTTATACTGACCAAAGGAAAAATCTACCAGGATAACATCTCAATTCTGAACATCTATACCCAAATGCAAGAGCACCCACATTTGTAGAAGAACATTACTAAAGCTTAAATCACACACTGAACCCCACAAACTAACAGCGAAAGACTTTAACATCACACTCACACCAATGGGCAGGTCATTCAGACAGAAGTTAAACAGAGAAATGATGGAACTAACAGATGTTATCACTCAAATGGATCTAACAGATGTCTATAGTAGGTTTCACCCAAACACACACACAAAAATATGCTTTTTTCTTAACACCTCATGGAACCTTCTCCAAAACTGAACATGTACACACTCTGTCACAAAGCAACATACAAGAGAATTGAATTAATTTCCTCTGTATATTATCAGACCACCATGGATTAAAGCTGGGTTTTAACAACAGAAACAACAGAAAGCCTATAGACTTGTGGAAAATGAATATCTCTGTACTGAATGGCCACTGGGTCAAGGCAGAAATAAAGAAAGAAATTAAAAGTCTTCCTAGAAGTCAATGAAAATGAATGTCCAACATATCCAAAGTTATGAGATACAATAAAAGTGGTGCTAAGAGAAAAGTTCAAAGCACTAAGTGCCTTCTAACGAATTGTGAGAGATCTCATGATAACAATTTAACAGCACCTTTGTAAGCTCTAGAACAAAATGAAGCAAATATGTTCAAGAAAGTAAATGGCAGGAAATAATCAAATTTAGGGCTGAAATAAATAAAACAGAAACAAAGAATAATACAAAGAATAAAAGAAACAAAGATTTTGTTCTTTGAGAAAATCAAGAAGACAGACAAAACCTTATCTAAACTAACTAAAAGGTAGAAAGAAAACATCCAAATTAACAAATTCAGAAATTAAAAGGGGGATATAACAACAGACATTGAGGAATTTCAAAGAATCATTAGGTCGTGTCTGAAAAAAATATGTTCTCCACAAAACTAAAAAAAAACGTTAAAAATGCACATGTTTCTTGATAGATACCACTTAGAAAAGTTAAATCAAGATCAGGTAAAGAATTTAAATAGATCTGTAACCACTAAGGAAAAAGATGCAAATAGGAACAAAAGGAATATTTCTCAATTCATTTTATGAGGTCACGGTCATCCTGATACCCAAACCATCCAAAGACTCACCAAAAAAAGAATTAAAGATCAATTTCCTTCATAAAGGAAATTCAATATTCAATAACATACACACAAACTGAACCCAAGAACACATCAAAAAGATTATCCCCCATGATAAAGTAGGTTTTATCTGAGAGTGTAGGGATGGTTCAACATATGAAAATCTGTCGATGTAATCTACCATATTAAAGAAATGAAAGTTAAAAAAACCCACATGATCATCTCCTTAGATGCTGAAAAAGTCTTTGACAAAATCCAACACTGATGGGGGAGTGTCATATATCAATCTGTTGATTTCATTGGTTAAGCAATAAAGAAACTGCTAGGCCCATTTGATAGGCCCACCCTTAGGTGGGAGGAGTAAACAGAACAGAACGCTGGGAGGAAGAGGAAGTGAGGTCAGACTCGACAGCTCTCCTCTCGGGAGCAGACGCCTTCAGCAGAGACGCCACGCCATGCTACCTGCTCCAGGGAAGACGCACGCTATGAAGCTCCGACCCAGGATGGACTTAGGCTAGAATCTTCCCGGTAAGACCGGTGCTATACAGATGATAAGAAATGGGCTAGTCCAGGTGCGAGAGTTAGCCTAGAAGAGGCTAGATAGGAATGGGCCAAAGCAGTGTTTAAAAGAATACAGTGTCTGTGTAATTATTTCGGCAAAAGCTAGCCGGGCAGGCGGCTGGGGTCTTGGGGATGCAGCCCCGCCGCCGCTCCATAATACTACACAACACCCTTTCATAATTAAAGTCTTGGAGAGATCAGGTATACAAGGGACATACCTAAACACAATAAAGCCGTAGGTAACATCAAATTAAACAGAGAGAAACTCAAAGAAATTCCACTAAAATCAAGAAGAAGATGAGGCTATCCACTCTATCAATATTTATTCAATATAGTACTTGAAGTTCTAGGTAGATCAATAAGACAACTAAAGGAGATCAAATAGATACAGACTGGAAAAAAAAAAGATGTCAAAGTATCGCTATTTAAAGATGACATGATAGTATATATAAGCGACCCCCAAACTTCTACCAGGAAATGCCTATAACTGATGAACACCTTCAGCAAAGAGGCTGGATGCAAGATTAACTAAAAAAAAAATCGGTAGCTCTGCTATATACTGATAATATACTGATAATGACTGGGCAATCTGTATAGGGACCAAACAAGGCCATCTGAATATGGATGACAGTTGTGGTTTGGGTAGTCTGTGGGGCAACTGGAAGTGGGACCAGAACTTATGCCTAGTGCTTGAACTGGAGCCCCCCCCCCCTTTCTTTTGAGAGATAACTTGCTCAGCCTAGATATAGGGGAAAGGCCTTGGTACTGCCTCAAAGTGATGTGTCAGACTTTGTTGACTCCCCACAGGAAGCCTTACCCTTTCTGAAGAGTGGCTGGAGGGTAGGGTGGGAGAAGTGGGGGTAAAGGGAGGAGGGGAGAACATGGGAACTGGTATAGGTATGTAAAATGAGAAAATACTTTTTTTAAAAAAAAAAATTAAAACTCAAGAATTTAAAAAAAGCACGTTAGTCATTATCATTTTTTTTTCGTGCAAATGTCATGAGACCCACAGACCATGGCCAGCTTTTTGCAATACCCAGTTTTTTGTCCCCAGGACAAAATATCTGTCAGAATCAACATACAGAGAGAAAAGTGGATTTTGGCTCGTGGTGTCAGTGACTTTAGTCTGTACTGCTAGTTCTGTTGTTTCTGGCTATGCCACGGAGGGGAGCCACGGAGGGGAGCCACAGAGGGGAGCCACGGAGGGGAGCCACAGAGGGGAGCCACGGAGGGGAGCCACAGAGGGGAGCCACGGAGGGGAATCTGAGGCAGAGGCTCCTCTACTGCACCCATGGAGGCAACCAGGGAGCAGGGAGAGAGGAAGGGGCCATAGACAAAACAATCTCCCTGAAGGTCTACCTCCCATGACCTATTCCCCTAAGTAGGACCCTTCAGATATGAACTCATCAGTGAATGAGCCCATTAATAAAGTCAGTCCTCATGATCCAGTCACTTCTCAAGATGTCTCCTCTGAACTTGACTGCATTGAGGAGCAAATGTTCTATATGTTAATGTTCTAACGGACATTTCATATTGACCCTTATGCCCACTTAATTAAAGCAGGTAAAATTGAAAAAAGAGGCAAACATTAATTTACAACATAACTCTGTAAATAGGAAATCTTGGAGAACCTAGCAATTATTAAAAGGGTTTAAGCAAATTCTGCACATAAAATTCATTAAATAAAATAGATTTGTATTTATATTCTGGCTTCTGTGTGTACAACTTCCTTTCCCTCTGAAGTCCTTGGGCATGTAACCAATATCAATTTTGTGAACATGGATTCCTCATCTAAAATTCTGAGATAATACCACTTCCAATTAATGTTTAATAACAGAATGAGGTTTTGTTGATTTCACTTAGAAACATTCTTTTTCCTCCCCCACAAAGTTTTTTTAATAAATAAAATAAATATAGCCATTATACAGATCATTTCCTCTTTATGACAAATTAAAAATGAAGTTTTTACTATAAAATTATCTTTACATAAAAATGTGTCAAAGCAAAACACTGCTTCTTTAGTACATTTAACAAGAGATATTGAACCTTACAAGGGCTGGGTGATTTTCCTTACAAACAGAAAATTGAAATCCATCTTAGAGACCGCTTCAATCTTGTGGATACTTTGCTCAGTTATCTAAATGTAGAACAGTAGCTTCCATAGTCCCAGGGGGCACCATCAAAGCCCAAACTCTGTCTTCTTGTCCAAAGTAGTCACTTGCCCCACAGATACAGCTAGTCACTCAGGAAAAGATGACACAGTTGACACAAGGGTACCAAAATTGAAGAGATAGAGAAAGAAGCATCAATTTAAACTTACTAATATTAGAAACTCTCTAATGGATTGAATGAAACCTGTGAGCAAGGAAGACGCCAAAACCTCCTCAGCACAACTTACGACAGGACCAGCAAGGGGGAAGGTTAGCCAAGGTTCTGTGCTTTATCTCGGGTGGTCTTAAAGTAATAGTTATTTAAAAATTGGTAACAGCTAATAGCCAATTCTAAGCCCTGTATACGTGCACAAACATGAGTATGCATGTACGTGTGTGCGTGTGTGTATGATTAATGGAAATCTCACAAAATACTCATCCTCGTACCACTCAGTGAAGAAAAGCCTTTTGACTTTGATGTGATATAAGCCTGAAGCCCGGTGGTTGCCACAGTGAACTCAAGGAAGAGCAGATGCTCGGTGGAATGAGTGGAGACTCCTCTCTGGACTGCCCAGGGATCTGCATCAGCAAAGACACAGATAGAAGGAAACAACAAACTGTGCAGGTCCAGTGTTCAACAGTGACATCTTGTGGCCCAGAAAAGTAAAGGCAAGCAAATGGTGACAGCTATTTCTCCATTTTTTTTTATCTTAAAGGTAAGACTAAACTCATCTATACTTTTTCTTTTTTCACAAGAGGAGATCAAGAGAGGGAAAGCAAGTGTCCTGGTTATTATAGTGAAAGATGATTCCAGTAATTTAGTTAAAAATATCTTAGTGGCCTAAGGCCAGGATATCTGCTATTTCTTGGACATAGCTGTGGAATTCATGTGCTTGTTTGGATTTGTTTTCAACAATTAAATTAGAAAACCTATGATTTTCTTTCATCTTTTTCATTTGTCCTTTATATTTTATTTATGACAGAAACAATGTATGATGCAAAGAGCAGACTATTTCAGTTGTCCACAGCTGAAGTCCAAAAAGGAATATACAAGTCACTCCTAAGCTATTTATCACTCACGGAAGCTCTCGCTTCTCTTTTGAAGGGATTCATGAAAGACAAATAGCAAGTGATGAGCCATTGAAGAGTTTCCTAGGAAACAACAATTTCACCAGTAAACTCAAAATGCGGCTCTTAAGCAACAAGGGATTGGAATTTTTCTCATTTTGAGTTTCACAGAGGCATGGGTACCTGGGGGGTGAGGCAGACAAAGGCTTGTGCCCAGGTGACTGTGCTAGCTACTCCTCTGTCTCCCGTAACCTCAAGAATGAGCTTGCCTGGCTTCTAGTCTAGACAGAAATGGGCTCAAATTGTGCCCTGCGCTTGTCCGTTCTGTGCCTCTCCAGCTCCATGTCACCCGACTCGACCCTCTGCAATGTGCCCTTCATAGGGCCTCCCAGATAATTCTGAGTTACGTTAAACCCACTTCCAAAGGAACACTTAAAAAGCACTCCCCAGACTTATAACCCTACAGGAAGGTACATGCTGCTGTAATAACAGCAACATGAAAACCGAGAGCAAAAAAAATCAGGGAGGTGCTGATGAATTCTGAGAGACTCCAGGTCTTGCACAGGTTTAGAATTTACCTTTTCCTGTCCTTTTTTTTTTCTGTAATATCCAGTCGTCCCTAAACCATCACCAGATTTTGCCACTTCCAAAAGGAAACATTATGGTATATTTCATTAAACACGGTAAAACTTTAAATTTGCAAATCAGTTCTGCCATGACACGGTAAATGTGTCACGTGTTCATTGTCCGGTACATGATATATTTACAGGCAAATTAGCTGGAGCTCCTCAACTGTATCCGTTCTCACCCTTCTATTTAGATGCAGTCATATATTACTGCTGATAACGTGATGGCAGTGGATAGATTGGAATTCCTCACTGTCCTTTATCAAGATAAATTGTTCTGTCAATAGCAAATGGCTGGCAAGTATTAACACTCTGCACACTGTATGACTTTTCATTCCCTGCAAAAATTGTATTTAATGCTTTTGCACAAAATCTATGGCCATGACTCTCCTTATTACCTATTTAACTACCTTTTAAGAGGAGGATTTATTTCTGCAAATTAGGACCTGGGTAACAAGATGGTATCATGCATCATAAACTTTAAGTCAATACAAGGCAGGACACTTGCAGCTCGAATGGGAAAGTAGCTCACTCTCATCCCTTGGCCATCCAATAGTATGAGCAGTCTGCGCTGGGAGCAGCTGCTCAGGGCAGAACTTTATCTTGGCCTCCTTCCATCTACACCACTATGGCATCCCATAGTAGCAATTTGCTCATTGGCCTATTACTTTCAATAGGTATTCCAGTAATTGGCTATTTCACACTTGTAAGGCTTGAACTGGCAGAGAGCAAAGGCCAGGCAGCCAGCCTGTCAGGGTCTAGTAAACTGGTCGTTCATCAATTATAATCAGCTTTTACAAGAGTGACTGAATCTTCCAAAACCTTGTTTGCTCTCATCAGCTTTGCTACCAGTATAATTTAACCCGGGAACTGAGCAGAGTCCTTATCTGAAGAATGGGAATGTTGTCCCCCAGTGACAGGCATGTTTCTTTATTCAGACCCCTAGGGAGAGGGATTGGAGCTTAAAGAGGGGAATAGAAAACGCTAATAAGCTTTAAAATTCTGGGTTTCTTCTGATTCCATCTGCTGCCCGTGACATAGCAGACTTTTCTTTGTCAGACAGATTTGAAGATACGAAGGGCAACGAAATGATTTATTTCATAGTAATACAGGAAGGACCCATGGATCTAAGAACTGACTTTTCCTAGGCTGAGTTTAACCATGGGAGTTTGTACAATCGTGTAGACGATCTTGGAACTACCTATGTAAGTAGAACATGAAATTTTAAAAACGTTCTGATGTGGAGGAAACAAGTGATGTGGACAATTCATGACATGATGTATCTGTGACAATCAGTTTTTCTGGAAACTTCAGCTCTAAGAATAAGCAAGCAAGAGTCTGCTCCATTAAACAGTGGCCACTCCCCTTTTCTTGGCCATGTCTTGTTGCTGGAGCTCCTTCCGCTCCTTTAGCCAATAGCTGCTGAGAGACCACGCCCCAGTGGGGTGGTATCTCAGCAGCTATTGGCTGAAGGAACGGAGGGAGCTACCGCAACAATGTCTTCTCTCTGCTTGTGTTACGGTGCTCCTCAGAGTGAATAGCAACACTGCCACACATCTATGTTTTCAAGGAAACCTAAGTGACACTTGGCTGGGTGTGGCAGAACATACTGCAGCCCTAGCACGTAGGAGGCTCATGCAGGAAGATGATAAATCTGAGGCCAGGCTGAACTACAGCGTGAACTTCAAGCCAGTCTGGGCTACATGGTGAAACCCTGTCTCGAAAACAAAACAAAAACAAAAACAAAAAAATTAAACAAAGTGCTGCCCAGTTTCTTTGCTGTTTTCTTCCTGTTCTTCTTCTTCTTTTAAAATCAGAAGCTTCAAGTTTATTGTTTTAAAACCAATAATTTATTCTCTGAAGACTTCATATAGAGGTGTTATGTCGTGATCCTAACTATTCTCTACTTCTCACTTCAACTCTGCTCACCCAGCACACCTCCCTTCTAACTTCCTGTCTTCTTTACTCTTCTCTCCTATTTTACATTCTAATTCCCTATCTTTCCCTCCCTCAGTCTTCCCCCCTCTGTCCTTTCCCCATCCATGACCCCCTCCCCAGCCTCCCTTCAGAGAAGAGCAGGTCTCCAAGGGATATCATCCAAACATGGTATAACAACCAACAATAAGACAAGGCACATACCATCGCATCAAGGCTGGATGAAGCAATAAGGTCCCACAAATAGGCAAATGTATCAGAGAGACCACCCCCATTCCCACTGTTAGGAATCACATGAGAATGCCAAGCTATAGCATATATTCAGAGGACCTAGGGCACATTCCTACAGGCTCCCTGATCTCTGTGAGCCCCCAAGACTTCCAGTCAGTTGATTTAGTGGGCTCTGTTCTGGCGTCCCTGACCCCTCTGGCTCCTCTCCCTCCTCCTTTGCAGGACCTCTGAGCTTCTCTTAATTTTTGACTGTGGTGCTCTCTATCTGCCACGTCAGTTGCTGGATGAAGTATCTCTGATGACGATTCTGTTAGGCTCCAGTCCCGGAACACTCTAGGCAGGACAAACTATAGCTTGAAGGTTTTGTGTCTGGGTTGGTGTCCCAGTCCCTCCACTTGAGGCCTTGGCTGGTGACAGAAGATGGCTGGTTCAGGCTATCTGTCCACAATTACCAGGGTCTTTGCTAGGGTTACTCTCTTATATTCTATGGAGTTTCTATTGTACTAGATTTCCACCTTGGCTGCAGAAATTCCTCCCAATTCTGGGTGGACTGGGAGAGGGTGAGGTTGAGAACAGGCAGGATCAAGTGAGGGGGGGAGGAGAAATGTCTTCCTATTCTTTTTTCTTCTCTTTTCCTTCTTTCCTCCCTCTATCCCTCTTTCCTCCCTTGCTCTTTTTCTCTTCTTCCCTCTCTGCCTCCCCTTTCTTCATCCTTCCTTCCCTCCCTCCTTCCTTCCTTCTTTCTCTGCTCCACTCCCTCCTCCTCCTCCCTACTTTTTCCTTCCTTCCCCCTTTCTTTCTCTTATTAGTGGTGAGACTATAAAATTTAGATTAGGCTTAACTGGCCCAGCAGTTTGGGGCCTAAGCGTACCGGTGATTGCTAATTTATATAATTCAGCCTCAAACTGAGAAAACTCCAATGTGTATAATTAGAATCAAAGTATTTTTCAAGGTTTCCTAAAATCCATTTTGTAGCTTTTTATTTCCTGTGTTTTTCCAAGAGTATAAACCCGTGCGGGTTTAGGTTGCATCTCCACACAGTTCCTATAGGAAATCTCATCATCCTCTGTGTTGTTTTCTGCTTTGCTGGGAGTCAGCATCTAAGATTCCCATGTCTCGGTCAGATGCTGTCTTTTCCCACAGGTCCACTTGATTTGTTGACTGTATGGTGACAAGGTAATCCATCATCCACCAACTGCCTCCCGTACAAATGAGTGTGCAAGCCAAACTTGAACTTATTCAGTAGAGATTTTCGTAAAATTCCAACATAAATAAAGGACCGGAGCTGGCGATTTGGAAAGTTATTAACAATGCTCAAAACCTGATTCTAGGTTTTAAGGAGACATGGGGAAAGCGTTCAACAAACCTACCTCCAAGGACTTAGATGCTCTCACTAGCTGAATAAATGAAGTGAGAGAGACGCATACCTAATTGTAACTCCCATAGGATAATCTGCCAAGTCCTGAGTGCTGGGGCCCTCCCCCACCCACCTACCTCCCTTGCCAGCAAAATCCCTCTGAAGTGGATAGGGTGAAGTCATTGAAGACTGCATTTCTACCACTTGGCTAAATGTTCAGAGAGCGTGTTGGGTAATCGTCACTAGACACCATGAAATGGTATTGGGGGTTTCTCAAAAATGCACCTGAGCAATCTTAGGATCAACAGGACGCACCCCCCTGAGATTGGCAACATGTTGGATGTTTCTTACCAACAAGGTTTGCCTGAGGGAAGCTGATCAGATCGCCCTGTTTTCCCATGAGGATAACAGAAGGTGGAAGATCTTAGAGAAATGTAAAGTCACGCTGATGACAACAGCTACTTAATCACAGACCAGAGAAAGGACCCAGTGGGCTCAATGTGTGGGACCATGTGCTGGCTTCCTGAACAGAAGCCGTCACCATGATGAGGAGTGATGCTTATCTGCCCACTGTTGGCACCTCTGGGGAGATGCCACGATTTTCTGCTGCACCTCTCTCCTGGCGCACACAGCCCTGCTCCACAAAACCTGCCTGAGGACCTGGACCTCCTGAACACAGCGGGACATTACCATCAAGATCCCACAGAGGGATTTTGCGGTTGTTTATTAAGGGAATCATTGGCATATTCTATACCAAGCTTATTTTTCAAACATAGTCTTCAATAACAAAAAGAAAAACACACATTTGAAACCATTTTTAGCAGTTAGTCTGGCTACTCAGCTCTAGCCATGAGGAGACGTGATAAGAAGGGAAAAAAGCTACTTCAGGCACTGAAGTGCTAGAAATTAAACTTCCTATAGATTGGGTGGTGATATGCCTCTCCCAGTACAATTACTAGCTCCATTGTTTGTCGATAAAATACCCAATAAAAGCCTACTCTCAAGATATGGCAGCTGCTGCATTTGGACTCTGGAATAGTGTGTGCTCTCCTCCTGCAGTATGTCTGTTGCTGATAATGTCTTCCCATCACTAACAGGTACCCTAAGGCCCAGATCTTCTATACTTTCCTCTGGAAAGAAAGACAATGATAAAAGGGGAGAGGACACACATTACAGACAAGGCGAGGCCAATCATCCTTTTGTGGCATGCAACCTGTAAACTGGAAGTTTGAAATCTTTTGTGATTAATAGAATCCAGTTAACGAAGGGCTATGACGGCTGGAAGCAATGTGGATATGAGGCGTCCACTTAGGTGCTCCCCCAGCCTCTAAAGCCCTTCACTCTGGAATCCTGTGTTTCCCAGGAGCTGGTTCCCATCACAAGCCTGAAAAGAGGCCCAGGATATGGAGAGCAAGCCAACTCCTCGATTTGTGCAGGAAATCCCTCCCTGTGGGAAAGACATACTTGTTTTTTCCTTTTGAAGACATATGTTAAATGTACAGGACGAGTAGTCTTCCTGGCAAAAGGACAGACATATTCTTACTCTAGAACTTTCCTGAGTCCGGTATGGATGTGCATGCTTGTACTCCTAGCAGATGAGAGATAGACTAAAGCAGATCAGGAGTGGGAGGCTAGCCTGAGACACAGCAGACACAGGCCCCAAACAAACCAAACACAAAACAAAGGCCTAAGACTCCTCCCCCTTAAAGGAAAAAGATACAGTCTGTCTTTTGCATATTTTAAGAGAGTAGCAGTTAGGATTTTCGCCCAAGCTTGTCTCACCTCCTGTGTTCTGCTATTTAGAACATTGTTCCAAATTACTACCTTTTTTTAAAATTAGAAACCAGCTTTAGGTTTGAAGTCCCAATTTTCTTTTCCAATATTGAGCTGCATAAATTCTCCCAAATTGAGAAGAATATAAACAAAAGTTTAGTTGCATAAAATAACAGACCTAATCCTCATTTTGCAAGGGGAAGAGGAGTCTTGGTTCTGGTTGCTTGTGGCAGTACTAACAATTAATTTAGGATGATGATGTGACATGAAAATCAAAGTTGTTCTGATTGAATTTCAAGGACTCTTCTGTTTAACTAGTTTCAAGAGTCCTTTTTTGATCATAATAAAATTATTTGCCATATGGTTCCGACGCTCGCGATCCCCTCTCAATGAGAGGATTATGCATGAGATAAAATGCCTACCGTAGCTGCAGCCAAGCACACAGCTGGCTCTGATAATGCCAACAAATGGCTTCATCTATCTCAATGTCACGTAGGAGCTGGTGCGACGCGCGGCGGCCCCGAGTACAATTAAAATCTACATCATCTGTGAGAAAGGTGATGGAGGTTCTGACATCAGAGCTGTGCCAGATTCATCCTTTTCCGCGGGAACAGAAGAAACGTGTTGCCCCTTCACCCTGTCACACTAATGATGCACAGAGTGCGTCCCTTCCCGGGCGCATTAAAGACACTAAATCAAGGGGCCTCTTGTTTCAAAGCTTCACCTTTATCTGACATTCCGAAGCAAGATGTACAGGCCCTACACGTCAGCTATGGGTCCTTTCTTCTTCTCCTGATGAGATCATGCCACTCATGTCCACCGATAAAATACAAATCGAAAAGTTTATGATCCATACGGCCTCAAATTGTGGCAATATGCAGGAATTTCCTTGCTTTAGTTCCACCATGTTCAACTGCACTAATAAAATCAGGTTGCAACAACCATTTGTTCCAGAAAGCCAAATTTTATCACTAAAACATCCATAACTCATAACAAGCAATCTCGGTTCCATCAAGTTCTTGTTCTGAATGTTTGAAGTCAAATGAAAAAAAAAAAACAATTGGAGTTTAAACAGAAATGTTGCTGGTTTGGGGCACATTATGCTAAAGGTTACATTTCAAATATATTTTAGTAGCACTCTGAAAGACTTTCTGTTGAAATTAAATACAATAAAATATAAATTTCGAAACAAGATTAATGAAAAAAATTATTATATAATTAATCCATCATTTACATATTTACCTCTATTTAGAGATTATTCTTAAAAGGCAAAATTATAACCTAAAAACTGTGGCCCGGGTGAATAGAGTAGCAAGCAAGTCTTTCATGCAACTGCAGATAGCAACTCACACAGGAAGACAACCTCTATTTAAATCCAGGGAAATATCTATGCAAGATTCTCCAAAAGTCCTCTCCATAAAGGCATGCATGAAGGAGTTTCTGCATATACTGCAACACAAGTATACACATATACTCATTTACATGCATACTTACATGTATCTAGTAAGTAGTCTCTATTCTTCTGTAAGGCATTAGATATTTTTTTTTGTCTTGTGGTTTTAGCGTCTTCATAGGTCCATAGTTGTGTACAAGACTTTGCGCAATGTAAGGCAGACAATTGTCAGTGGGTATTAGCTGCTTCAGATCATGACCTTGTCATGGTTTCTTACCTGATTGATGGTTCATACTATGCACACAGATAAATTTATTGTGAAACCCCTTTTAAATTTATGTTACTAATATGACAAATTAGTAAAATAAATTTATTTTATTAAATTTATGAAAAATACTCAAAAGGTAGTTTTTGTTTTTTCACCAAAATACAGATTTTTGTCTTAATCATTCTACACTAGTGGTTTTCAGCTTGGCTGTACTTCAGGGACACTTTAGTAGTTTTCTGAAAGTAAATGCACATGTTGTTTACTCATAGCATGTGGAAATGGAATGTCTGTGTGTGACTTTTCATGTTTCCAAAGAAGGTTCCCGCTAAGTAGGTGAGATGTGTGAACACTGTCTAAAAGTATGATGTAAGAGCCATCTGAAATATCCAGTTCCATTAGGATTACTTTCTAGTTTCAGTTATTCGACAAAAAAAAATAATCTGAAGAAAGATTGGGGGCATTTTTTCCCTATGCAATGCAAAGCTCAGAAGAATCAAAGGGCTTGAGATAGGTTAGAAATGAAACATCACAGACATTACATAGGATCCTAAGCATGAGTTTAATCTCTAACACTGCAAAACAAAACCAAGCAGAAAAGCAAACAAACAGAAAACCAATCACAAAACTAAAGAACCCCCACAGATAATATGGATAGACATGACATGTACTATAGGTTTTTTTTAAATTTGTTAATCAAGTCAGGCATGTTGGTGCACACCTTTAATACCTGTATTTGGGAGGCAGAGGCAGGCAGCTTTCTGAGTTCCAGGCCAATCTGGTCAGAGTTCCAGGACAGCCACGGCTACAGAGAGAAACCCCATTTTGAAAAAACAAAAAAAAAATCAAAGAAAAAAAAACCCAATCTATTCTAGATCCTTAAGGGTTAAATTAAATAATTCAAATAAATTTAATGAGTAAAGATGTATTTTAGAAGTGCTAAGAAATGGAACCCAGAAGAGAAATAACTGCTAGAAGAGGCTATTCTTGACAAGGAATTATAACCCAGCTTCATTTGCCTGCTTACAGTATCCTAACTCACATACACAAATCACACAGTCGTCTGGAAGGCAACGGCACCTACAACTGTGGATTAGTGTCTCTAAGTCAAAGAAAAGCCTTTCTGAGATACATTGGAAATCCTGAAACCTGTGTGTGTGGTGCCCAGATGGGTGACCTATAATTAGAGCATCGTTTTCCTGTGATAAGATTAGTCAAGGTAAGTCAACAGTTGATGCCAAAGCGACCCACTTCTACTCTGTTTCATCCACTCCTTAGCTGAGTGGTTTGGAGGAAATCAACCAACCTTCTCAGCCCTAGTTTCTCACCTACCTACTACAGGGAAGTTCCATGTTGACTGCTGCTTTCTAACAGGGTCCAGAAACCAAAGTTGTCTCTTAGAAAGTGACTGTGTGGAGTGCAGTCTAGTATAAGCCAAGGAAAATCTAGAAGCAATTGGAGACTTGGATCCTGTGCCCAACAGCTGGGGGCTGGAACAAGCAAGGGGCTTCATAGCTATTGCTAACCCTGGTCATGGCTAATGGGGCCATGAGAGACTAGTGCATACACATTGCCTTGCAGAATGTGCAGAAATGCAGGTATTACTGCAGACCTCCTGCGCTTCATGGGTACACATGCCATCAACTTGTAGGGATTACTACAAACACATGTGAGACTGACTTGTAAGGAGAAACTTATCCTTATGCTGGCAATACCATGAGGTCAGGGTCCAGATTCCTTTGGCTCAGCTTTGTATTCCTAGCTCCTAACTATGTCTGAGACTTAGGTGTAATTGTTTAGTTAATTATTTGATGAATGTACTAGTGAACTTGTTAAGAAACTATATTTCAGAAGTAGACATACATAGAATTATATTCTGACTCTGATCGCCACTTATTAACTTTATATGGGCTCAGTTTCTTTTCTTACATAATATGTGTCTCTCAAGATAAAATAGGAGTTGGGATGAAAAAGTTAAACATTTTATGCACACAAGTGAAACAAGAGCATTCAATAAATGTTCTGAAGTAGCTTGAAAGAGAGGTGAGAGAGAAATTGAAGGCTGTTTTCAGTTTAGGATTCAAATAAAATCATCTTTTAGGATTCGTTACTCATGTCTACAAGATATAAAAGGTGTTAAATATTTTCTGAAGCACCCTCTAAACTGGAGAGTTTAGATCCGATCCTGATCCCCAAGCTGCAACACTTAAAGTAACCCTTTAAAACACGCAGCAGTGCCAGCTCCCAATCTCTCAGCACTGCAGTCTCCCACTGAAAGAAGCAGGTACTAGTTGGACATTTTTCTGCCAGAATGCCACTTGTTACTAATCCTTCCTTTCAGTCATTCAAAGATAAAAATTGACACAGTGATGGTGCCGGAGCCAACTCTCTTCCAGATGAAATCGGTTCTGAAAGGTCATAATAAAATTAGTAAAGGCAGATGGAAAATGTGCCGCTCACAGCTGGGAGCCCCCCAAAGTGTGCACACTGGTGTAATTAGGACATCAGGCACTGCTCTTTCATCTCCCTTCCTTCTCCACATGCATTCTTTAACTCCCAGAGATACCATTATCGTGGTGGTTGAAATTCAATAGAGTACAATACAGATTGATGGGTAGAAAGACACCATTAGGTCTTTAGCCAATACAGAATTCTTTTTGTTAGTGTAGGCTATCACTGAGTAAACTTGAATAAAGTCTGAGCTTCTGGCTAATAGTATAGATTGTAAAACCTACTGTAGTCCAACATTGCAATTAACCTGCAATTTTATTAGCTCCTTCTACCAATGTCAAAGAGTTGAAAATATACACTACATTTTAAAGGGGGTGAAATAGTTTTAACTCCTCTATGTTTTAGTTACTCCTCTGAATTAATTTGGATGTCATAATCCCAGATTTTCAAACATAAATGATTTTTATGATTATCCAAGTAAAACCCCTTTATTTAGCAACCAACACTTAGTATATTTAAATTACTAAATTATAAGTGTAGTTAAAATATGTGTATTCTTTCATATGGGCCTATACAATACAGTCCACAATTTTAGCAGATAAATAGTGGCCAAAACAACTTCAGAGAGAGAGTTTTTTTGCTCGGCTTCACTCTCAAAGTCAAAACAGAACATGAATTTTCACATGTAACTCTTCCTCTCACATGCATACTTATGAAAATTCAAGGCAAGGAGCCATGAATAAAGTCACAGTGGGAGAGCTTGTCATTGTTTGGAGTAATGAGACTCATAGAAATCACTGAATAACCACTCTCTCCTCATTACTTTTCTTCTTCCCTCCTGGGTAACCATAATGAAACAAAAGTTTGAGTCTCTGAACAAGCTCCAGAAAACTTGAAGGCACTAATACTTTTTGATCGCCTTCTTCCATTTCCATTTCTCATTTTGTGGGGCCCAGCTGTCTGCTTAGGCGACTACAAAGATTTTGGTTAATACAGTATCCATGCTCCTGGTTCACCACTGACAGATTTGAAAAGGTTGCTGAAGACTGAATGCATATATGCAAATGTTTTGTTATTAAATGGAAACATTCCAAGAACTCAAATGATCCATGTGAAATTTTAATTATAACTTAACAGCTGCTTGAGCTAATTGAAGGATATCAGAAAGGTGATTTCCTTCTCATTGTAATTAAAGAGTTAAGCCTAATTTGCTGTTGTCAGAACAAGACTAAATACCAATCTGGACTGCCTAATTATATTAAAAGGCAAACAGATAGCTCCTAGAAAGGGTAGATGCCACCCTAGACAACAACAACAGGTCCCCAAGGTGTCTCCATCACAACATCCCTATTTGGATATGAAAAGTGACCTTTAAGGAAAGTAGCAAGTGTTCTCAGCTTCTCCTATGAAGGTTACAACTTTCTCTTGCAGTAGCATTGGTAGGCAATTTTATGTCTTAGATCATAGTTCCACTCCCCAGCATTTACCTGAGGGTGCTCCATGATATCTTTGTTAAGAGAAAAGGAAGCAGACACCAAGAGAGGGTTAAGCAATCTTTAGTGTGAACTACTGGTCAGTGGCAAAGTGATGCCTTTGTCCACACTGTTCTTTGTGCTCTGCATCTGGGACCATGGAGTAGAACTTGTACTGACTTCACATAATGGCAGTGATGGTAGAAATATCTGGAAGTCTCTAGTTGTCTTGAAATGATGTGGGATCACGTGGTCTTTCTCCCAGAAGGTCTATAAAGTTGCACTTACAGAAGGGCTATGGAAGAATATCCTGCCTGAATAATGTTTAAGTGGAATGGGGTAAAACAGTTATCCATCCGATCACAGATTTCTAATACACTATAAAGGAAGTTCAATATCTACATTTGGGGTTCCATGGTGTTTATGACAGCCATAACTTACTTCTGGGAAGACCTGTTAGTATTAAAATAGGGTAGGGGGCTCAGTTGCCTGGTAATCATGATGCTTTTTAATAACTCAAGCTCCATTTATTTCATAAATTCATTTTCTATCTGCTCATAGCATAATATAATCATAATCTATGTTTGAATGTCTTGTATCTATTTGCTTTATAAAAGGGACTTCTAGGTAAATACATAAGGAAGACAGTAGAAGATGGACCTGGCTGATTTAATAATATTTTTCTCTCAGTAGACATTCAACTGCCTGCCTCAGATATAAAGGAATATTGTGAGTGATCTAAGGCTGAAAATAAAGAACCATTGTCAAACTAAGCCACTGTGTGGTCCACGTGTTTGCCTCAGGCTCCTTCATCATAGTAGTAACTCATGGAGAAAAGTATCAGACGTACACCACTGGTTTTAAGGTCTGACTTTCATTTCTTTTAATCTTAGTCCAATATCATCTTGCTATTGCCTAACCCTAATATTTCACATCAATTCAAACTTAGTCTGTTGAACCCTTTTTGCTTACAAACCAATTCCCTAGTTAATATGATCCATGGCCCCTCACTTAGTTGTCTTCCCATCTTTGTTGACTTCCCATCACATCAAAAAAAGTACCCCCATGTAATTAATTTATAAACAGAAATGTTTGCCTTAGCTTGAATGGTAGACTTTCCAGTATAAGATCAGGCACCCCCATGGCTTTGGACTTCCAATCACTATGCATGATGACAATGATGAGCGTGTATACAAAACTTTGAATACATACCTCCAATGTCCTGAAGAGTTCTCCATAGCTACAAGTCCTTGAGTACATAGCCTTCACCATATGGAACTTAGGGGACAGTGAACACCCATGGCATTGCACTACCCTCTAGCCAGGCGGTGGTGGCGCACGCCTTTAATCCTAGCACTCGGGAGGCAGAGGCAAGTGGATCTCTGTGAGTTCGAGGCCAGCCTGGTCTACAAGAGCTAGTTCCAGGACAGGAACCAAAAGCTATGGAGAAACCCTGTCTCGAAAATTCAAAAAAAAAAAATTCTCCTCTGTGATGCTGACACTAATCTTCATAAAGCATAACTTAGTACTATTTCTCTATCACACAGAATTCTTTGAAATTCATGTGACCCCTGAACACACACAAAGTCCCTATGCTGACAGGAAAAGCCCCTGTAACTAAACCAAAAATCTTGCGATGATTCTTAGATGAGAACAATGGAAAATGTTGCTGGTTTAACCAGAAAACACATTTGTTGAAAGAATTGGTTTTAGACTTATTGGGGAATCAAGAGAAACTGACTCAGAAATAAGCATGAAAAGAGAGAAGCTGGGCGACCCAGTCCATAACGAATTCACAGCGCTCAGCGGCATTGATGACGACTTTGCTGCCTCCACCACAAAATACCAGATGCCACCTGTCTGATACTACAGGGACTCAACACCAGGATACAAAGATCAATAAGTGGATTTGGCTGCCCCTGCTGCCAAGATTCAGGGCTCAGTAAGATGTGCTAGGTTCGGACTTCAAGGCCAAGTAAATCTCCACCCTGACTGAGCATAGGTCTATACCCCATCTTTGTTCTAAAGAGACTGGAAAATCAGGTTTCTGTACTCTGCAAGTGATATCACCTACATTATATGATGATAATCCCCAGGAACATTGAAAAAATGTGGATGCTGGGAAGAACATGAAATTAAAAAAAAAACAAGTAATAAAGACTTAAACAGTGAAGAAGAGAGCGTGCATTAGAAACCCCTGTGATTTTAGAGTCCTAATAAATAAAATGCATCCTATTTGCTGAAACAAGTCACATTTGTCCCCACAAGATGCTCTCAATAAAAAGGCTGAGTATATTACTAGCCAACAGTTGCCTGAAATTTGTGAGAATTTCCCCCCTCTCCCTCCCTCCCTTCCTCCGTCCCTCTTTCCCTTCCTCCGTCTCTGTCTGCTCACATCAACTCAGCCTGAAGGTCTGCTTGATTCCCATCTTCTTTGAGAAGCCAGAACCCTTGAGATCAGTGTTACCCACAGCTCATTGTACTCACTAATTATGATGTTTGTTGCAGCAAACACAGTGGCCCACTGGTAACCTCTTCTCATTGATAGTTTTCTATTCTCAGTGTTCAACTTTCATAACATTAAAGGCCATTCACTGGAATTCTTTGTATGAATTCTTTGAATTCTCCCAAAGACAAGGCTCCTCCCCTTGTCTTTGGGAGAGGAAGAATATAAACATTGCTCACTGACTGCCTGGTCAACCCCTGGAATGGATGTGAAATTAAATTCTTAACCAACCACCTTTATATATTTCATAGTTTTCATTAAAACACATTCTTTTTTCAAGAGAAAAGAGCAGAAGAATTATGTTAAGTTTTCGTGTATCTTCCCTAGTGGAGCATTACCATCAATACGCTTCTGGGATCATTAATTCTGCTCTCATGGATTTTTCTTGTTGTTGTTTCACTTTAAAGCACCTACGTAAAGTTCTGTAAGACAGAATTTGAAAGAACTGACAACAGCCAGTTTACCGGAGGGAGAAATGCCATGATAAATGAAAAGAACTCATGGTCTCTTATCCAGAGTAGAATAGAAGCTGCCATTCACCCAAATAAATCACCCGCCACTTCCCAACCCCGGGCTCCTTCCCTCAACTTCTAAGACACGGATGTCTGTCCCATTGAAGTCTAGACAAGTGCTTTCTTGACAGCCTGTCCTCTTTCAGGATGACAGCCCCATTCCATTCCCTTTCTTTCACAGCCATGCCGTGGGACGTGCAGCCCATGCTCGCTCTGTATTCTCGGCCTGGCACGGTCTGGCACCACTCCTCTCTCTGTTCAACCTGTCATCAAATTCACTAGATTGCTTTCATTGACTAAACCAGCACCCCATTTTCAGCTCCCATGTGTCCCCTCTCACTGTTTTCACCAAAGCTCCTGGCATCCACAGTGCTTCGTCCTCAGCTTTGCCTCCTGATCCCCTGTCCTCCTCTCTGTTTTCAGCTGTTCTGCAGTTGCTTCACCCACGAGGACTCCTATCGCCTAGTAAAAAGGGCAACTCTCCTACTTTCTTTCTTTGGTTTCATAAAATTAATAACCACCTTCCTGTGGATGTCAGGTGCAATGTCAAGTCTCTGAGTGAAAACCACATACAGAGCGGGGATTAAAATTACTCCATCTGAGATTTTTCTGGGAACCTAAGTCCTATTCTAATCGGATATAGCCGATTCTGACCCTTCAAGACCCCAAACTCCATATCACATTGATTTCTACTTTTCCTCTTGGGAGAGAAACTTTTGTTAAATATTGAAACCTGCCCCGCATCAGAATGAAGATTTAACAAACTGTGGTGTTATAGAAACTATGGTGTTAGGGGAAACATCTTGGGTGTTTTGGTATCGACAGCCAGGAAGTGCTGACAACTGGAAGGCCGTAGCTGGGTCAGACAAATTCACACCCGCTCGTGTTGGTTTGAGCTCTCCAGTTCTGGTGCTTCTGACAGATATAAAAACAATACATGTGGCAGGGACTAGGGGTCCATTCAAAACCATTACATTTTCAAGTGATTCGGTGTGTTTAAAAGTCATTGTTCACAGAACGGATCTCAGGAAGTTTCCCTTGCCCTCCCTCTCCTTGAGGCAGAGTAACTAAGCCAGGAGACCAGACAAAGGTGTGTACAGAGTCCTACGGTTGTCATGGCTCACATTTGCCTCACTAACAACTGTCAGAAGTCTTCATAGATAGTGAAGTTAATTTCAGATGTCTGAGAGAATCACAGGGTTGTTTGTTGCTTTGTATCACATCCTCTTTGATTTGAGTATTTTTTCATCTAGATTTCCTAAATACATCCACTGAAATTAATTGCAAACCATTGTCATGCCTCTGCCATCTTATCTACATACCCACATCATCTCAATGGCAAGTTAACCTGAACTCTGGAATTGCTTCAGTCTGCCATACTGTTAAGAGCTGGCAGTACTTGTATGAGCCACAGGAGCGCATTGGCACTCTAAAATGGGGCAGCAGGGACTGCCTTGCTTAGCTTCATAGGTCCAGCATTGAGCTGAATACCTTTCACAGAAGAGAGGCTCAAGTAATATTTGGTGAATGAAGAAATGCTTCATCGCACTGATGTAACACAGAATACAATTCAAATTTGTTCAAGCCTCATCAACAACCTCCTGCTGTAGACAGGACAGCTTAGCTTCTCTGCATGGTCACGTCCTGCTTTGCCAACTCCTTTCTTCCCTAGTGACTGCTGGGCCAGTGGCTCCAATCATGGGGAGTTAATTGAAATCCATGATGGATGTGTGATATTATTCCTTTTTTTTTCCCTTTCTGGAGCCTTCCTTACAAATGAGTATTTACCGTTTAATTGGCTCAAGGACGCTTCTTGATTCTAAGCCCTTCTTCAGCCGTTCCAGAAAGGAATGTGCACCGGATTCTTGCTGTTGCATCCGAATAACATTTTCCTACATCTAGCACAATGTCGTCGGCGCAATTTTGTATTTACAGTCTCCTCACCTCAGCAGTAAAGCTCCTTATGAAGTATTACAAGATTATTTCATGGTAATGGACACATGAGACGGTCAACACATGTTGAATAATGTTCATTAATGTTTGTGAAGGACACGTGATTAGAGGTCAAGTTTCAAGTGAAAAGCCCATGGAGAAGCGTGTTCTCAGCTAGTGGCATAAGTGATCTATTTTAGACGCACAAGTCATTTCTCTTCCAGTTGATTTATGGAATGTTAAATCAGAGAAAATTACAAATGAGTGTTGAAACAGGTTTTTGTCACGACTGCATGCTTTAAACCGAGATAACACAGTATGTTTTAATGTCACAGCATCTTTTAAAGTCAGTGTCATCTTTTGTTCAATTCATCTAACTTCATTTAAAAAAGTATTTCACTTACTGAGTATTATTGCAAATTCCCTTCCTATCATGTCTGAAGTGATGGACGAAGGATGTGCCCTTATTACAAGGACACTTCAGCTTCTGCTCCCATGGCACCATAAGGACTCCAAAGTGAACTTCGTATAAGCTTTGGTTATAACTATTGATATTTATTACATAAAAATTAAAACAGAGTTAAATTTATATTAATTTGCTAAATTAACCCTAATCAAAGTTTTACATGTCACTATAAGTAACATCTTAATGAAAGGCATGTTTCAAATCCCATAAAAATGAGAATAACATATTTATATAAATTTTTAGACAAAAGAATTAACTTGATATAGTTCTGTAGATGTTAAAAATCAGATTTTAAAAGTGTCTTAAAATCTCTATTCTAAGGCTCAGGGAACATCAAGAAAGAAAAGCAGGAAAGATTCTAAGAGACAGAAGATGAGCTTGTCTGTTCCAAGACTTTTTTCTCTAAATATGCTCCACCTATTAAATCTCAACAATATGACTATCTCAACAAGACCTGAACAAGACTACCCTAGTTGGCATGTCAACATAGACATGGGGAATCTCACAGGACCCCACACCTAGATGAAGAACTATCGTCACTTAATGGCTGCTGAGAGAGGGAGAACCAGTTTTCCCCAGGGATGAGTCCCCTGATTATCCAGCACCAACTGGTCAGCCTGAAAACATACTGGTGGGCAAGACAAAATGGACTCAATAGGTTTTTGTCTATCTGTCTGTCTGTCGATCTATCTGAATACATAAACATATAACTAAAGAAAAAGAAATCAGGAATCTGAGCAGGAGCAGAAGCATGGAGGAATGGCATTGGAAGAGGTAGTTGAAAGAGAGGAAAAGAAGAAACAGTGTAAAAACAGTACTCGGGAATAAAATAAGCAAAAATTAAAATTAAAAAAAAATAATTTGTCCCGTTTGTATTCCCCTGATGGCTAAGGATGTTGAGCTTTTCCTTTCTGTGTTTCTCATCCATTTGTGTTTATTTGTTGAGAACTCTCTGCTTGGTCTCTACATAGTTTCAAATTGCTTATTTTCTAGATGTTTGCTTGTGTTGCTGTTGTTCTTTACATATCATAGATACTAACCCTCGATGAGATGTATAACTGGTAAAGATTTTAATTTCCCATTCTGCAGCTGCTTGGCTTGAATTATGGTGTCCTTTGCTGTGCAGAAGCTTTTTAATTTCACAATGTCTGATTTATTAATTGTTGTTTTTGGTGCTTATATTATGGGTGCCTATTTTCTCTTTTATCAAGTTCAGGATATCTGGATTTACATTGAGAGTCTCGATGTATTTGGAACTGACTTTTGCAGATATGGATCTACCTTAGCTGGGTCAGAATGGCCAGGGTCAATAAAACAAATGACAGCAGGATGCAGGGAAAGAGGAGCACTAATCATTGCTGGTGGGAGTGAAACCTTGTGCAACCACTATGGAAAACAGTAGATCAGTTCTTTAAAAGGCTGAGAATAGATCTATTACAGGCTATACCATTCTTGGGCATCCTTATAGACAGGGGATATGGGGAAAGCCAATTAACTCTAAAGGATTTTTGAAAAGTCATGTGGAACTCCACAAGTGTAGAAACGTCCATATATACATATCGAATCTAAATGAAGTAACCGTATAATGGAGGAGACAATGTTCTAACTAGACATCTTATGCCACCAGGTTAAACCTCAAGTGCCAGGAATGGGTTACATCTTGTTGACTCACTGGAAAAAAAAAATGGGTCCTAGAGTGATCAGCAGCTACTGTTGAAGCCATTGGTTGCTTTCCACAACCTGATGATAAGTGCCAAAGGTAACACTTCTATATGTCACAAAATCAAGTTTGTGCCCAACTGGTGAAATAGTGGCCAAAATGTTATGGGAACAACCTACTACTTTCTGGTTGGACTTAAGGCCAGCTGTATAGGAGGCAACCCATACCTGAAGCTTCTAAAACAGCCAAGAACCTGAGAACTCATAGGTCATGATCCTAAGGGGAAAATTGCTACTATTATTCTGCTACAGAATCATAATAAAATAACTCTTAATGACACATTGCTATGGTCATAGATCAGTATCTTGTTCAACTCTGGAGAACTTGGCTCCAAATAGAATATCTATTAATCCCCTCCCTTTAAGGCTAAAGGATCTATGCAGAAGAGAAGCAAAGATTATAAGAGCCAGAGATGGTAGATGTCTCCAAGGAAACAGCTTCTTCTGGACAGAATAGCCCTATCACACACATAGACGGATAGGGACTGTGACAGCACACGCAAAACCTGCCTGGCTTCAGACCAAACAAATTCCAGCCCTGGGAAAGACAAATAGAAACAAAGTCCCATTGCTATTTGCTATTGATATCTGCTGGAAAATGGAATATCTGTTTTCTCTAATAGAGTGTCATTGGGTATATCAGCCAGGCAAACCTTGTATCCAGGAGCAGTTGGAGAACATAAAACAGACTATGTGGCTTTTGTTTTAGTTAGATTTTTGGGGGTGAGTTTGCTTGTTTCTTGTTCTTTTTGCTTTGTGTGTGTGTGTGTGTGTGTGTGTGTGTGTGTTTGCTTTCCATTTTCTGTTTTTTGACAGTATTAACTCCTTACTTTTTGAGAACATTTCTTTTTTTATCATCCTGAATGTTAATTCGCCTTTTGTATTTATTATTTTTTTAAAACGATATTTTCTCATGTTACATGCCAATCCCAGTTCCCTCTCCCTTCCCTCCTACCTCTCCCCCACCGCCATTCATCCAACAACTGATGGACACAGATCCACCGCTAGCACTGGGCTGAGCTCCCAGAGTCCAGTTGAAAAATAATATGGAGGAGATAATATGAGAAATAGATGATATATACAATATATGTAGGAAATATATGGTAATAGGAGAAAAGGGATTAAGACAGTGATGGGGATCCTCACAGAAACAGCTGACCTGAACTAGTGGACCTCACTGACTCCGGAACGACAGCAGGGAAATCTGCATAGGGTCAAACTAGGCCCACTGAATGTGGGTGACAGTTGTGTGGCTGGGGCAGTGTATAAGGTCACTGGCAGTGGGACCAGGATTGACACCTAGTGCTTGAACTGGCTTTTAGGAGTCCATTCTCTTTGGAGGAATACCTTGCTCAGCCTAGAGATGTGGGGGGGGGGGGGCTTGGTCTTGCTTCTAAGTGATGTGCTTGACTTTGTAGACACCCCTAATTATATATCCCTAATTATAGTGCTTTTTACGTTTTCATCCTGATCTCCTAAGTCTTCCCAGATTGAATCCCTCCCCCCAACTTTTCATCCTCCTTCTTAAGCCCATTGCGTTCCATTTGTGCTGCCTATTTATTGGATCTACCAGAGGCCACACTCGTAAAGAAAACTAACTGTTCATCTGTGTAAAGGAATTATTCTGGGCTTGTGGTTTCCGAAGGTTAGAGGCCTTGAGGGTGGAACAAAGCCACGGTATGGTGGCAGGAACAATTGAGAGTTCATCTCTGGATCAACAAGAAAGAGACAGAGCACACACCCTGGGAATGGCAGGAGACTTTTGAGATCTCAGAGTCTCCTTCCATGTCCAACAAGGCCATATATCTTCCTAACAGTTCCATGAACTGGGAACCAAGTATCCAGGCAGATGAACTTATGGCATCCACTCTGATTAAAGCTACCACAAATGGCAAAATGTTAATATAATGAAAATGGCACATTATGCTTTAATATTGATATATACATTATCTTGGCCTTGTTTACTATCTGTAAAGTTTTCAAGGACATGTAGGACTTGACTACACACACACATTGTTCTATCTCATAAGACAGTCTACATCAAAAATACTGTGTACTCCAGAAACGAGATTATAATTGGGCTGGGACCAATCACTGAGTTCCCTGATCTTTGCTGAGATCAGGGAAAAATCTGTCAAAACATTGCCTCACTTTTCAAAACCAATATGAATAAATCATTTCCCACTACCAAAGATATATTTTTGTCTCTGACTTCGCAAGAAACAAAATTGGTATCTTCCGTATGGGACTTGTTACGTTTTACCTTGTATTTTAGTTACTTATACCATGTCTGTTGTTCTTTATTAGATAATTTTCTCCAAGGACCTATTTGATTTAGAGTCAGATTCTGGGAAAGGATTGGGAATACAAAACAGTGACAACAAATATTTGCTTTGCTCAACTGACTAATATAACTTACAGACCCAAGAAGAATTATGTCATAAAGTGTCCTTTACAGATGTTTTAAATTCAATTTAACAATGCATACAAACCTAAAGCTGCAAAACTCCTAACAGAAAATGCAAGAATAAATCCTTCTGATCTTGAGTAGCAACTAAAACAAAAGTAGCAAAAGAAAATATAATAAATCGGGAAGACAGCTATGTGCCCTCTAGTGACTCTACCAGATACACAGATCAAGAAAGCATCAAGACACCAAAAAAATGTAAACAACAGAATAAGAAAGTGTTTGCACAAGAATGCATATGACAAGGGATTTGTGTTTAATCCATACCAAAAGACACTTACATTTCAACAACAGAAATCAACCTCAAACTCCAACTTGAAAATAGTTAAGGGTATACAAATAGCACCTGGAAAATGTTCAGTGTCCTGAGTTATTAAGGGGATGCAAATGAAAGTGTCACTGAGACACTTCTTTGTGCTCATCTGGATAGCCTTATAAAGAAAGACAGGGTTGGAAAGTGAGAACCTGACTCATCACAGACAGTGATACAGCCTAACGGAGCTCGGGAAAATTCCCTCAAAGCTTTCACCCAGTTGTCATATATGACCAAACAATTCTTCTCCTAAGTACACATGCAAGTGAGATAAAAGCAAATATCCACAGAAGATGAAAGCCGAAATGTTCCCAGCAGCAGCAGCAGCAGCAGCAGCAGCAGCAGCAGCAGCAGCAGCAGCAGCAGCAGCAGCAGCAGCAGCAGCAGGAGAGGAAACAAAGCATGCCAATCAATAGGAACGTTTAAAAACAATGCACGTTATCTATACAATGGAATATTATTCAGCGATAGAAGCTACTCAAGGACCGAGATATGAAAAAACAAAACAAAACAAAATAAACCTAAAACATAACCAGGACATGCTGGTGGCTTGTGAGATGGTGCAAAAGGTAAAGACACTCGCTAATCAGGCCTAGGCACCCGGGCTTCCATTTCCTAAAGCTCTGTAAAAATGAAAGGAGAGAACCAACTCCACAAAGTTGTGACTTTCACACATGTTCCACGGTACACATACCTTCATGTCCCATACAGTGTGCCTGTACATACAACATGTGCGCGTGAGTGCACACACACACACACACACACACACACGACAGACAAATTTAAGGATTTTTAAAGACATTATACTGAATGAAAAAAAACATACAAATGATCACATATTGTGTGGCTTCCTCCATATGAAATGTCCAGAGCAGACACTTTTATGGAGACAGGAAGGTTTGTGGGAAGTCACTTGGGAATGGAGAATAATAGCTCACCATGTAGTGTTCCTTTTGGGGAAACAAAAATATTGTAACCCTAGATTACTGCAATATATCAAGATGCCAAAAAATGCCTGAGTTGTTTACTTTATAAAGGCATTAAACAGTCAATCCAGCTTCTGGCTACATGAGTTCTATCACCAGCACCAATACATCTGAATATTTGCTTATCAATATTAATTAGCTGTTGCTTATAAAGCAAGAAATAAAAAGAAAGTCATACTGCATCTTTGCAGAATATGCACAAGATGCCTTCCAAACTAGGAAACACTGGGAAGTGCTTAGCCTAATACTTCAGCTTCACTTCATGAATAACTAGAAACCGGGCATTTTTGTAGTGAATTAGTATTGAGTAACCAGTAAATTCTAAAAACACAAGTTTCATTTTCACAATATGTTAGCCACTAATATTTTTAGCTTATATAATAACATGCAATCATATATTTTTGAAACTCAAACAATTCGGAATCAAGGTATGTGGTTGTGAAATAAATACCTATACCATACACATTGTATGTATCCCACCAAGAATGCCAAGCTCTAGCTGAAGTATCCCTATCAGGAATGTCATTTCAAAACTTTATGAAGAATCTCAACACCAACATGTATGTCAAGGGGAAGAAAGGTGTATCCACTCCCAGGACACCTCATGGGTGAAGGAACTGCCTAAATCATTATTCTACAGCTCATCTCTCCTCATTCTGACATAAGTGCAAAGCCACTGAAAAGATGGATAGCTCCCACACAAAGTGAGGGGGAAAACTAATTTGGGGTGTAATACAGACACATTCATTTTTACTGCAATGCAGTCTCCTGAACAATAATCCAAACCCATTCTTTCAGTGGGCTGTAAGAAAGAGTGTCTGTTCTGTCCTTCCTTTGTCAAGCTCCCCATCCTCAGGCCTCAGTGAAAGTTATCAGCAATATTAATTATCCATAATAATGGCCAGGTGCCAGCAGAAAGCTGTAGGAGGGAGGGGCTTGGGAGTGAGAAGTAGGAGGAGAAAGACATACTAACTAGGAGGGGAGAGGGGTTATGAAAGACCTAATTTGTCCAATATTCACTAACAAAAGGAACCCGGCTGTGCGGTGCTCAAACGCCACATCAATCACTAACTGGTCCACATAGGTAATGAGCTCACTCTGGCACGCCTACACTTTGTAAAGACAGCTAAGGAGACGAAAATCAGACAGAATTTGTATCTTAATGTAACTCTTATTCTTGAAACACAAGAATTAATCAAATTAAAGTTGATAAAAATCTGTCTATCATGAGCCGAGCATGGCAATACATTTGGCCTGAAACATCTCCTCATGGTAGTTGGGGATCCCAGGCATAAGGAATCTTTTTCCTTCATTTATCATGAGATGCTTTGGTCTTTTCTAGCCTCATAGCATTCACTCATCAAACACATTTCAGTCGGGCTTTCATTAGTGAAAAAGGAGACTATGAACTTGAAAGAGCAAGGAGAGGTATGTAGGATGGTTTGGAGGGAAGAAAGGAAAGGCGGAAATAATATAAAAATCGTGTTTGAAAAGCTGCATTTTATTTATTTCATTGACTTGTTTTAATTTAAATCAACATTATACCTGCTTTTATAATTAAGCAAAAATATGTATTTATATTCTTACAGTTGCGTATTTAGAAAGTCAAAAATAGATTATCACAAATTGCACAGAAACAAAGGTTATATTTAAAAATAGGTATGTTTCACTGCAACAGAGTCCTATGCTAAGGCATTTATTTTCTGTTTTTTATTTATTTCTCTGAAAACAAAATCAAGGCAAAAGGTAGACTTTTTTTCAATTATTTCCCTTTACTATCGTCTTTCCTAAAAAAACAGTTTAAAAATAAATTCGAAGAGAAATCTAAACATGAAAATGTGTTTTGACGTTTAACGATCTGCTTAGGAAATAATCAGCAAGGAACACTAGCAGACTTGCCCAGATGAGGGGCATGCCATCTCTGTGCTAGGGTATTCACTGTGTGATCACTGTTGGAAAGGGGCAAACTATGCATGCAAGAATTATTTCTAAAAGACAGTTGAAAATCAAAAGGGCCGAGAGGAAATGGGAAACACAGTAAGTGCAACCATGGCAAGCAGAAGGGAAAGAATTTAATGAGGTCAAGTTGAAAATATAATTTAAGATAAAAAACATCATTGAACTCTGCCTGCTGTTCCACTAACAGGAAGATATAATCAGCTTCCTCAATCTCTGGTATGGATTTTAACTCAGGAAAAGCATTTTGGCAGAAGAAAAGAGGTAAGAAATGACTTCACTCCTAATGAGCAGAAATCTAAGCCCACTATTTGATAGCATTCAGAGTGGCTTTCTTTTAAGATGAAAATAATTAAAGTCTGTAATATTTTAGATTGAGTTTTAGGCCTTGTAGACCATAAGGCTGCCAGAAATCCTTGATGGGTTTAAATGAAAAGAATTTACAGATTTTATTTAGATTTTTAAAACCTAGATGCACTAATAATCAAGGAAAGGGTGAAACATATGATCTTGTTGAGATCAACAGTAATAGCTGATAATGAGTCTGATAATTCAGCTCCTATGTTCACCGAAAGTTCCCAATTTGGGTCATAGTTTCAGCATTAAAAACAACCACAGCCTTCATTAAAAGATAAACATGCCAAGTGTATGCCAAGATGTGGATCAAGTTTTCCCTAATTACCAAGAGGTCCGTCCACCTTATGCGTCCCTTCTTAAGGGAGAAGCACTAGTTACATTTAACTTTCTGCAGTTGATAATGAAAACAAAGTGTGCCTTCTCACCCTGAAATGTGAAATGACACTATAATAGTGAACCTGCTTTTCTGATTCTGCACCCATCATACTGTCTCAGAGACACTGATGTCCTTTGGAAGACTGCTACTTTCCAAACAGGCAAAATGAAATGAAGTAAAAGACTTACTGTCTTAATATAGTCATAAATTTAGGCAGGGTCTATTTCCTAACGTACTGAGGTGCTACAAAATTTCTCATGGTAAGGAAAAAAATATTCCTGGGGTTTCTGTGTAGCCATCTTTTTTAGTCCCCCACTATCCTTTATCGTTTTGATATGTTCCGTTTAAGAGTAGGACTAGGGTCCAAGACAGATCTCAGTTGAATGCCAAGGAATGACTTCATTTTCATCCTGGTAGAGGACCAAAGAAGCTGACCTTAGTGTTAAGGTCATCAGACAAGCTCTTGGAAGAACACAGGAAAGATTAGGTCAAAGAAGAAAGGAGCCTATCATCTGACATTCTGGAAGAGTAAGCACATCCTCTTGTGAAGAATGGGGTTCTGTCTGTCTCCTAGCCTACTGTCGCTGGAACTCTTTATTCCTAGACAGGCGCATAGGTCACTATCATCAACCAGGACAGGGCTGGACACTCCACAGTAGCTTTCATTTTGTTGTTCAGTTATAATAGCCTTTGGGGAGATGTTGTCTTTCTTATTTGAAAGATACAACTCTGACCAGCATGGTGTTTGCTAAGATCTGGTTAATGTTAGGTTGGGAATGTAGGTCCCAGTCCCTTACATCTATCCCAGCCCCCAGGCCTGGTCTGGACTTCAAATCTCAGCAGGCCAGGTCTTGACCCCACCCCCAGGGAGGGGTCAGGACCACTCCCCAGGGTACTTAAGTGATCCCCCAAAAGAAGAACACGTGGTCTCCCTTTCTTCCTCCTGGGAGTCGCGTTCCTGCGGCTTCCTGGTTTCCCCCTTGGGGCCACCCGAGAGTGTAGATCTCCCATTAAACTTGGATATTTCTTAATTTGGCTTGTTTTGATTTGGCTTGATTGGGAATTTTTGCGTCTTCAGGGAGATCACGTTAAGAAATATTCCTAACATTTAAGATATTTGAAATATGGATAGAGAAACAGAACAAAGTGATGTTTTGAGAAATATACACAAGTTGAAATTCTCAATTTCTCCCAGGGTCAGGTTGCAAACACAGAGAAATAATATTCTAGGTGTTTCAGTGGCACAGACATCAAGTTCAGCTTCTCCTATTGGCAGATGGAGCCCTGTGTTCTACAGTGTTAGTCTGCTCTTCATGTATAGACAGCTACTGACTGGGCCACAGTTGAGGCTATGCCTCAATGCTAATCAAACTTGCCCTGACCTGTGGTCTATAAGGATCTCTTTGCAGCTCCTATATTTATCAATTTTTCTTTTCTCTTCCTTCTTTATATCTCACATGTCGCAATGTCCACACAAACATTAACCTTGGAGATATTTGTAGAATCTAGAAGATTATCAGTCATATTTGTTGATTAGAGAGGCCAGTGCTTGGAGACTGTACAAAGCCATGTGGTAAGTACTCTTGAATGAGACTTCCTAAAAGAAGCTGAGAGTCCTGTGTTAACATGCAGGTGTATGAGCTAGGAAAAACTATGGTTATTTTTTTTTTAATTTTTCACATATCCTCTGTAAAGTAGCTGTCATAAGAATCAGGATGCAAATTTTGAAATTTACTCTGTTTTCAACTAATGTTTTAATAACCCATAGGCTACCACTTTTTGAGGGGTGGAAATTTCTGTATGAATGATACCGGAATAAGAGCCTGCTATGCCTATAAGCAAGAGGCCAAGGTGAAGCTGTCATGTTTGGTTATGATGTTGAGTCCCAGTTGAGTCCCAATTCTTGCTCCCTCTGAGAGACATTAACTCTATGATTTTCCTGACCATCAGGCTCTTTCCCCAAGACAATATTAGCCTGTTCCTTCACAGTGATAACCCAGTGGAAAAACTAATATCCTGGGTACACATTAGAAATATATCTTATTGTATGCCAAGGAGTGTTTGCATATCTCCAAATCTTCAATACCTTTTCGCAACAGCAAGTGCAAATCAGGCCTGCCATCATTAATAGGCTGTTCAAAAACTCAATAATTAACCTGGCTAAGAATTCCCGCTCCTTCTATCAGATTATTTTAGTACATTGAAAGGAGCACAGCACACGTGACACATGATGGCATATGTAGGATGTGGGAAACAGGCAAACAGTGATTACCATGATAGTTCTGTGTCAGACGCCTTCATTGTCAACACACAAAGCTGCTTTAGTTGTGTAAATGAGCCCTGTGCTGTCACTGTTGTGGATTTGGCATAAACAGTAGGCTTTCGCACAATCCACCTTTATTGCATTCTACCTAAGCAATTTTTCAAAGAATGCTTCCTTGAGATCATTAACACACATTTTACTTTAAAATATTATGATAAAAAAACCTCAAAGCATATCAAAACCATACTCTATGCTTTAAACAAAAGATTGGCACCAACGGAGTTGAGAGATTCACCTACATTTTATTCTGACTTTTAAATAGATGCCGTTTGAAAAAAAAATCTTATTAAAGTAGTGGCTTCTATTAGGAATGCTGATGATTTTCACCAATCTAGACTACAAGGTCACAGTTTCAGTGACAAGTGAATTAAAGGAAAATCAGATATTCTATAATCAATGATTTATCTTTTTTTTTTTAAAGCAAGGAATTAAATCCAGCCCGGGTTAGGTTAGCTCAGTTATCTGTGATGTGCAAGGCAGACATGATCCATTGTGCTCCTAGGTTGAGTGACAGCATGAATGACAGCCTGTGCCAGTCACAGCCAGATAAGGACTGGGTTCTGAGAGAAGCCCCTACTTGAGAACCATCTGCATTGTCTCAGTCATCACTGCTGGCAGGGAGGCTGATCGGAGATAAGGTGATGGTGATGTGCTTGCTGCAGAAGATTCTCACAGGACTATCAGTGCCATCTGCATTTAGAACAACAGCCATCAGGGTGGCTTCTTTCAATTCCTTCTTCCTTTTTTGAAACTTTTTAACAATGTCCCCCCATCCTCCCCCTCGACTGATTGCTGCCAAAGCTTCATTACATTTACAGAGCCAACAAAGCTTCCCTCTCAAAAAGGAACCGAACAAACAGAACAAAAAGACCCCAAAGACTGAGAAGAATGCAAGGCAGCAAAAGGGATTCCTGAGAAGAACTCTGAATGATGGACAGGTTGGTGAGATACAAGGAAGAGCTGTACCACAAATTCACGAAATGCAAATGTTAATGAGAGCCAAAGGTTTCTCCAAGCCCTGACCACTCCCACCCGCCCTCCCACTGAGGCAAAGTGAACTCCTGCCTTCTCCAGCCTGCACATTCTCTTCCATTGTTCTTCTGAAAAAGTAACTTCTCTTTCTTCTCCTCCCTCTCTTTGTATTTCTCTCTCTTTCCCTCCCTCATTTCTCTCCCTCCCTTCCTTTCTCTCTCTCCCTCTCTCTTTTCCCCCTTCTTCCCTTTCCCCTTCCTTTTCCCTCCATAACCCACTAAATAAACTGTATAACCCAAACTCTCTTTGTAAGATGTATTTGTCTGCCTCTCACCTGCCAAGGCCCCTCGTGGGACTGCCACCCCTCCTGGGACCATTCTTTCCCCTACTAACATATCTTTAAAAAAGAATAACAAGAGCTAGTTAGTAATTAGCCTGAGCAATAGGCTAAACAGTTTATAATATAAGCAAGCCTCTGTGTGGTTATTTGGGACTGAACACCTGCAGGATTGGGCAGGGCAGAAACTTCAGTCTACAGAGAAGAGCATAATGAAAACAGAAAAAGAATAACTGTCAACAAAATGGCAGGTGGGTAGATGGGAAGCTCATATACAAGGCCACATCAAGGAAATGAAGGCCAGTAGGGACTGGAAAGAAAGAAATACCACCTTGGCAATGTGAGATGTGCACTCTTGCATCGTTAGGCCAGTGCATCACACAAAATGACTAATAGGAGCTATATCCTGGTTGAGGGAACTAAGACCCTTTGAGAAATACCACACTCAGATCAAAACAGTAAATACGATAAAGTCAGAAGAATTATGATACATTAGCTTTCACATAGCACAGTAGACTCATAAGTAGCTAATGTCCTATGTCTTTGGAAACTTTCCTGTATTTGGCATAAAGTATTATAAAATATTATAGAACTGTTTACTATTTTGTCAGGTTGCAAACTATCCCAGGGGTTTGCTGTGGAGAACTGAATGAAGACAAAATGAAGGAGGGCCCAAGATGGGAAGCAAGATAGGAACTAAAGTCAAGAGACTGGAAATCAGATTCTAGCAGATCACTTAGCAGTCAAGCTTTCCCCTGTGGGGAAAGGTTTATGGGTCTGGGCAAAGCCCAGCAGTGGGAGAAATGAGGGGATGCTGAGGTACTGGGCACCTGGCTGCCAAAAACGCTTAGCAGGAGAGTTGAGCTGCCTCTCTATGCCTGCAGCATGACTCATGGAGGCTCATGTTAAACTTTAGAACCACAGCTCACCACTACCAACTGTTCCCATAATAAACATAATCCCCAGAAGTGTTGATTCTTCCCATTCTTAGCTGAAGATTAAGGAAACTGTATAATAGTTTAGAGGAAAAATCTTCAAATCTGGCATTTAAATCCTCACATGAGGATTATATTAACCAAGAGATTATTAAGATTATTAGCTCCACTATATATTAGCTATGTTTGAAGTAGTTATTTGGCTCATAGAGAGCTCCCAGTCACCATTTTATGGTTGTTGATGACATCATTGTTGTGTCAGGTTCTTCTAAATCAAGGGAGTAGAATGACTGTCCTGTTATTCCATGTCCTATTACCTGGTACCATTGTAAGACCTTCTCATTATCCATCATTTGCAAAATTTGACATTCTGTCCTCATTACTACCTTGGAGCTATTTATATTCATTTCTGAGGCATCCTGCTTGATTTACAAATGAGCTCAGTTTTGGGTCTAGCCTCCCTCGGCATATTAACTATAGCCAGCCTTAGAGATGTCATCAGTACTTAGTCTGAAGGACAATATCCTGGAGCCTTGGGTTCTTCACTTCATGATGCTGAAGTCATCCCACTAGTAACACCCCACAGAGGCCACACAGAACTTCAGAAACAACATCTGCCCATCTCCCAATCTAAATACAGACATACCACCTGAGGACCACTTTCTTGTTCTCCTCTCATATTTAAATAAGCGTTCTTATGTTGTGGCCTTTGGAATACTGAACCCACAGTCTCTGATCTTCCCTTCACCTGTTCTTATCTTTACTTCTCCAGTTATAGACAAACGTTTATCATTATAATCATACCCTTGACTCTACTGTCTCTTCTTCATGTGTTCTCTATAAGCAAACGGCACAGTTGCTTTCCAGGTGACCTCCACCATCTTCTTCCCTAACCCTGTCTTCCTGAAGAGCTGGAGACTACTGAAGGAAACTATCTCATTTGAACCTAAGTACCTTACATCTCAGATAGGCCCTCAGTGTTAACCAGTGATTTCATTTCTCAGTTGAGTGTACCTCCACATACTGGATATGACTATTTTAAATGTGATCCTTTTCCTGTACCCCAGCTCCTCAGTTTATTCATAGCTAATGTCCTACCTCCTTGTTTTACTTGAAAAATAGAAATTAGTAGATGTTAGCTTCCTTAAAGTTAGATTTACAAACTCACACATTTCCCCATGTCTCTGTTTTACATAAAAGAAATGCTAATCTGTTCACGGATGCTATTTAAGCTTCTCATTCAGGCTATTGAGCCCTTCATTTCTAAATCAGTTCCCATAGTATTTTCCATTCAAATAAACAAAGATTTAGGGGGATGTGACTGTTTCAAAGTTTGTATAGTCTCTGATGTATTTCTACTTAGGTATGTCCATGGGTAAATGGGTAGATAGACCTGCTGCAATAGTAGAAACTATTTAGAATCTTTAACAATTATACAAACTTGAGATGATTCGAAATGGAGTAGAAAAATGAAGTAATTTCTGAATATACCAGTCTATCTGTGAGTTCCACGGCCACTGTATTTCAGTTTTCAAGGTTTAACTGTCCCCTGTATTTTATCCTGAATATTTCTGGAAAAAACTGTGTTTCCAAAATCAATTGTGAAAACTTGAAATGTGTCAAGTTAGCATTCCCCAAACCTATTCCTATTTCAGATAGTTTGAGTTTGAGCCCACTTCATCTATTCACTCAAGTGTTTGGCCTCAACTGTTGTGGTAGATAAGGAGGGACCTCAAAATCACTATACAATGAATGACAATTCAAAATCAGATAATAAAATCTTTGACAACATGGGCTACATGCAACATCCAAACTATTGTATGGGGATGAGGGGTGGCTTTTTGATTGGCTAATGCAATGAATGCATATGAGACAGGGGTACCCTGAAACACTTTCTTTTCAGACTCAAATTGAGACACATTATTCTGTAGTAATATAAGCGGCGGGGCTGTGTCCCCAACACCCCAGCCGCCTGCTCGGCTAGCTCCTGCCCCGAAATAATTACACACAAACTGTATTCATTTAAACACTGCTTGGCCCTTTAGCTCTAGCCCTTACTGGCTAATTCTGATATCCCGATCAACCCATTTCTAATAAACTGTAGCACCGGTCTTACCAGGAAGATTCTAGCCTAAGTCCATCCTGGGTCGGAGCTTCATGGCATGCATCTTTCCTGGAGCGGGGAGCATGGCGTCTCTCTGAGGCGTCTGCTCCCGAGAGGAGAGCGGTGGAGTCTGAGCTCACTTCCTCTTCTTCCCAGCGTTCTGTTCTGTTTACTCCTCCCACCTATCTTCTAACCAATGAGGGCCAAGCAGTTTCTTTTTATTTAACCAATGACCTTCCTCTATCATTATTCTTTCCCTGTGAACTTGGATGGTGCATTTTCCCCAAGTTGCTTGAGCTGGGAACTCATACTACTTTGGCTATTTTCTCCTTGCTCTCAGGTTGACCACATCCTTCTTGCCTTCTCTTATTTAAAAAAAAGAATAACCTAATTTGATAGAAGAATGGCAAGGACAGAGGCTATTTCATGTAATAAGGAGAGTAACTAAGCATGGCAGAAGCACACATGGCGTATTTAGCACTGTGCCACAAACCTAGAGCAGTTACTTCTTTGACTATTCTCACCAGCCCATGGAAGAGGTACTATTTGAGATAGTTCATAAGAAATTAGCGTACCTTTCCTGTTACCTGTGTAACAGGTATGGATACTAGTTTTATATGATCTACAATAATTTTAATATCTCATTTTACAGATGAGGATTCTGAAATATGGGAAGGGGAATTTGAGCTCATGGTTCGCTGTAGTGGCATTTCAAATATATTTTAATAAATAAGGACTGCCTGAAGATCTAAGAATAAAACAGTCCCACTAGTTAGCCTTATAGACCAGGTTATAGTAACACACACTTTTAATCCCAGTAGCCACAATGACATGCATCTTTAATCCCCATGGCCACAGTGACACGCACATTTAATCACAGTGGCACATGCCTTTAATCCCAGACCCAGAGAGAAATATCAAACAGGGGAGGCAGGAAGATAGCTCTCAGACACACAGTCTCATTCTGTAATTCCATGAAGCAGGATTGCCATTTCAGACTGAAGTGGAGGTAAGAGCTAATGGCTGGCTGTTTTACTTTTCAGATCTTCAGGTTGAGCCCCAATTTCTGACCCTGAGTTTTTATTAATCGTGCTACAATTCACCATACTCTGATCTGTATGATTGAAGTATTGGAAAGAATTAAAACTCAGAACATGCTGAATATTGAGGGCTCTTGTTTTAAAGTTTCTAATGAAAGTTTGATCCGGGAGAACTTGAGTTCTGCAACACAGGACTGCCAATGGCTCTGCTCCTTCAGATTTGATCATATAACACTTTGTACTCGGTCCCCCAGAGGGACACCCACTAACTTTAGAAGCAAGAGAGTAGAGCAATTCTTTAAGCAGTACTTAGCAATTCTAAACTGTTCCCTGTTACTGAAAAATAGAAAGGATTTTTAAAAAATGATCTAGTTTATCTCTTGAGGAAGCCCGAAAGAGGATATTATCTCTGTGATATGATTCTATGATTAATCTAATTTCAGGCCCCATGCATAGACCATCTTGATGCTTGAGAGAGACGAGTTAAAAAGGTTCCAAGGGAGGACTGAGTGTCAACTTTCTGAATCCGCTTCTAGTAACTTGAGTGACAAGAGCACTTGGCTTGAGGGCTGGATTTTTAATAAAAGATTTTAGTGAAATCTTTTTATTAACCTTGGGGTTTTATGTGACCTCTCATAAGTTTAACAGAGTTGAAATTGTAGAAGCAGTGGAAGATCAGATATTTAAAGTTTATTCTATCACAGTTAAGAACCTCATTTTGCCTGTACTTACTAGTAACTATTTAGCATTCTTCCAAGACTATAGTGAAGTAAACAGGGCGCATTAACTTTATATTACTGAATGTCAACGGATGCATCAATGGTCATGGAGAGTGTGCCAAGCGACCCATGATTGGGGGGCTGGTTGAAAGTGAGAGAGATGATTGAATTAATTAAGCAGAAGAAAATTTCACTAAATGCCTTGGGATTAGTAAAAAAAAAAATGCTCTGACAAACCTACGTTCTTTGAGGAACTCTCTTTTTCAAGATGATGATACAGAGAAAACGGTATTAGCTTGTAGAAAGTATTAGCATCAAACGTATAAAATGTATAAGTAGTATAGCTGGCTTTAGCCATAAAGCATCATGTTTAAATGTATTTCAATATCCTAACTATATGAGAAATATTGAATGTAAGATATATAAAACTGGGAGAATTGCATGTTTGAGGCCCATAAATAGAGACCACATCATAATACCAAGTAACAAGCAAAATGTGTTACGTATTTTTCTAGTAACGTGCCCATTCCCAGTAAACCATTTGAGGAAGGACTCATGTTGCTCTATGGCTTATTAGGGTTCTGCTGACCATGGTTTGGGAAGACACAATAGGTCAAGAAGCAGGAACAGCCGTTGGAAGGATATTGTTATACCTGAGAATCACAAGAGAAAAGACAAATTCCACAATTTGTAGCTGAATTTGAAGCAAACTTTTAATGCTGGTCAGGTCCAATCCTGGGTTCCCAGAAAATGGCACTTAATCACATTCTTGCAGAGCTTAAAATGGCAAAAACCACAAGGCCACCCTATTTCTACACAGATCCAAACTTGGGGAAGCATGTATCCGTACATGCTTCCTGCCCATATACTTCCTGCCTACATCCAATTAAACATAACCAATGTTGATGGGAAAAATTTGTTTAGGAGAGTGAAAACACATAGCTTGTTACCTCCTATAAACAGTAGCCACCAATATTTCAGAAAGTATCTGTCCTTGGACAAGTGGGGCTTACAAGTAAACTTTGACCCTTACAGCACCTCCCAGGGCCCACTCAGTCACCTAGCTGAGGTCTCCAGCTGGGTCTACCTTCTAACATTTCCAAAAGCTTTTAAAATAATACAGCCAAACAAAGATCAAGCCCCAATACATTAGGTTTTATGAGGGACACATTTTCTGAACCATACACAGAAAATGCTATGGAGAAGGTAGAGTATAGTTCTAACTTAAGTGTTATATTTATTTACAGAACTGAATCGCTGAAACAGAGGTGAAGAACAAAGCCCAATACCTAAGAAGATACCATCTGCATTCCATCAAGATGATTCCATGTGTTTAGTAAGACCCAAATTTGCTCAAGTTCAAGAACACATGAGTGAACTCTGAAAGCTGATTCCTGGTGTGTTGATAGTACCATAAAAAGCAAAGCAACAAATTACAAAAGTCATACTTCCCATCACAAAACAACGCTCGCTCAACTCTCTCCAGATGCCCCTTGCAAGGACAGTCTTGGTCTGTCTTCCATTTTCCTGGAAGCTATAAGACACCGGTGCGTCTGTTCCAGATCACAGTTGTGTTGTGGCGGTCTCCAAAGATACTGCTGCGACTTGGAAATAGCAAGTCTACCAGTGCAATCATCACCACCTGCCCTGTGGGTTAAGGGCTTCTAGAAGGAGAGTATACATATCTTCTTAAGAGTCCAGGAAGACATAAACAGATTTTGTTTCTAAAATAAAATAATTTCTAAAATAAAGCTAAGTGTTTCATTTAAAAAACTTTAAAATCTATAGTCTGTATTTTTGTGTTATATATAAAATTCATCTTTTCTTCTGAGTACATTTTATCTAGTATACACCAACATATATTGAAGGACACTAAACAACACTAAACAATTTTACTTTGTATTTTATACGTCAATGATGCTGACGGTAGATTAAAAACAGCTCTCTCTCTCTCTCTCTTTCTCTCTCTCTCTCTCTCTGTGTGTGTGTGTGTGTGTGTTTAGAGACAGAGTTGTTTTTCTGTGTAGCCCTGGACATCTTGGAATTCACTTTGTAGACAAGGCTGTCCTCGATCTCAGAGATCCGTCTGCCTCAGTCTCCTGAGTGCTGGGTTTAAAGGTGTATGCCACCACCATCCAGCTCTACTGTCTTAAAAAAAAAATAAGCAGCTGATACAGTTGGCCAAACACTGTTCTTGTCTCTGAACCAATGCACATAGTGTATGTTTCTAATTTTAGTAGGCAGGGTTTTGATCTTTAAATTAGAAATTTTAATGCAGTTTTGCTAATATTAACTGTGCTCCAGCATGCATATAACATTATGGACACCATGTTTAGCTTACTAGCTTAACCAAATATACATAAATGAACAACTGGGCATAGAGAGAAAGATATGCAGTGTGTCCTGTAGATAAACATCTTTATTTTCTTATACACATTTACAACAACATATTTATAGAGAAGTTAATTCCTTTATAACCCAGTTCTACATCAGGCAAGTTCATCTTTAAAAAAAGACCACTGGAAATGTTACAGGTGCTTTTGAGTCCTCTATCAACTAAACATGTGAGGAGATAGTACCCTGGCAGCCTTAAACCCCCATTTTCCTCCATTGTTTGGGGATGGGGTGAGAGCTCCCAAGCTTGCCACTGTTTGCTGATCCTTCTCAAGCCACACAAATCTGCAGGCTCCTTTGGTTGACTCATGCTCACAGCTAAAACTGCCTCCTCAAAATGAAAGCAACAGAAATCCAGGAGCACGCTGGGGACCGGGTAAAGGTTGACCTTTAAATCTCAACCAACGTGTTAGACAGGTATCTTGCAGACGGGGGGAAAGATTTAGCAAGGAACTACCATCAAATGTGCACACATGGCCTGTGTTTTTGTACCATGGATTAACTGCAAAAAAGGAAATCCCTTAAGGATGAACTTTCAGGAGGAGGCCCTCAAGCTGTCAGGCCACGGGTTAACGGTTGAAGAAGAGAAGAGAAGAAAGGCTGTGGGAGAGAAAGAAGAGGTGGTTTGCACAATGCCAGAGCAAGGCTGCCCTTAACACCCTGCCTTGCCAGAGCAGGAAAAGTCCTCCAGCTTCAAAGAAGCAAAGTCTAATCGTCAGAGAAGACACCAAGGGCAGCGGGGGTGGAGGTGGGAGTATGGTGCCAAAAGGAAATGGAGTCAGAACATGAATGTGTATTTTCTCACCGAGAACCAGACTGGAAAGGTAGAGAAAACTAATTCAATTTGGACGCCCCGGATGAGTAACTCATTGCTCGGCATTGTTAGCTTGCTTTCACCTTACCGGAAGTTACATCTCCCTCTTTGGTTAACTTCAGAAGGCCCTAAGTTATCCTGCACGTGATTTGTTCAGTCTAGCTGACTTACTCTTTATATTTCGCTTTCAACTGTAGTCTGTTCTGCAGGGATTTGGCCTTGTCACTTCATTTTCCAACTAGAGAGGAATAAATGTTGTCTTATCTCCCATCTGTTGGAGATCTTGCAGATTTATAGAAGAAAGCTTATTGGGTAGAAGACAATTGCATCCTAATCATGTCCAGCTTGGGAAGCAGAGACAGATTTCTCTGAGCCTTCTGGTCCTCACAGCCCTGCTATGGCCAGGGTGACAGAATCTCACAGCTGCTGATCTTCAAACTTGCCCACGGTTCCTGACGCTTGATATCCACAAAGAGTGAAATGTGGGTTTGTTTTTCAAATAAAGGTGAGATTTAATGAGCTTCGGGGTATACTGAATAGATCATATAGAACAGACAGAAAATAACAGTTTGCCAGCTCAATATAACTGGTGTGTATATACCTATGTTGTTAGGCCATGATCAGATAACATTGAGAGCTACTATATAGAACAATGTTTGCTTATAAAACTAAGAATCAAGCACAGAAACTTTTCTACAGGATTTTAAAATTTCTTTTACAAGGTGTTTATTTTTATGGATTTAGAAAATTGTGAATGTTTATAGAGATGAATGTGATGTTCAACACATAGAAACATCACGTAAGGCTAAGTCAATTAAATCCCCACTGCATTAGTTACCCTTTTTGTTGTCGTGATGAAATGACACAATGAAAAACCACTTATAGAAGAAAGAGTTTACTTTGGCTTATGTTCCATGGGGAGACTACAGAATGGTGGAGGTGGGGAAGACAGGGTAGCAGTCAATCAGAGCCGGAAGCTGAGAGAGCAAATCTTTAACACATAGGAAGCAAACTGCAAAGGGGTTGAGGCTACAGACCCACAAAGCCTAACCCAGCTTTGTGCTGCAGCAGGGATACACCTCCTAACGGTGTAACAACCTCGCCCAAACAGCATCACCAACCGGGTCATTATCAAGTGCTAGCTCATGGGAAACATTTCTCATTTACCTTTGTCTCCTCAAATATTTATTATTACTTTCTCATGAAAACACTCACATTTCTTGCTTCAAGCCTTAAAAATAAAACAAATCAAAGCAGAACAAAACATACATCTCGTTGTAGTTACCTGTAGCCAGCCTACCAACAGTCATTGACCAGCTCCCCACCAGCCCTCATTCTCCCTGCTTTCTGCTCTTAGTAGCTATGAGTCTCTGCACTAGAAAGTCAATGTTTTCTGTTTTCATAAAGGCGTGGGACCATGCTCTACTTGCTTTTCTGTGCCAAATTTATTTCAGATATCTGTCTTATGTTCAGGTTTTTTTTTTTTTGGTAAGTGATGTACTTTAAACCTGCTTAGTTTTTATTATGATCTAACTGATAGTATAGTCACATGGCCGTTGGTTCTAGCTCTACAGAAGGGTCAGACACTCGATGGCTAAAATAAAAATGATTTTTATCACCCTAACTTTTTGCATCTTTGAAATCTATGCTCTAGTAATAATATTAAATGCAACAGATCAAGGGCCAGACTTCCTGACATTGATCATTGACAGGCACACTGAATTTTGGGACTTGTATACAGTTCTTGAGTTAGTACTTTGCACAAGAAACCCTTTGGGCTGTCCTTACAGTAAGTCTTATACTGGGTAGTCATGATTCTGCTGAGATAACTTTCCAAGACCAGGTTTCTCTGTTTTAGCACAGCTCACCCGAGTTCATTTCCTCAGGAACTACAGATCATATAGTTTGATGCACTAAATTCTTATACTGTTCTTGATAATCTAGGTAGAGAAGACAATAAGCATGAAGGCTATGTATGAGACATACAAACTAAAATTAGCTCACACTGTAGCCTGAAAAATCCACAGACTACAGTACACATAACCCAGGGTGCAAATGATGTGCCTAGAAAAGATAATTCTAATATTCAGTTTTCTAATGTTTTAAAAGAAAGGACAATGAGATGGCACATAAACAAAACTCAGACACTGGAATATTTATATTTTAGTTAGAAGCTGAATCAGTAATGATGATATGATAGTGTTTGTATGGTCTTTCATAAATGTCAATTATGTTCATTTCAATAGCCTCTTTATAGGTGGGTGGTAGAGGTGTCTCAGTAATTAAAACGCGGCACACAAACATGAGGACTTGAGTTTAATTTCTGGCACTCACACAGAGAGCTGGACACAGAGAAGTGCTCCAGTGCTGGGGAAGGAGAGACTGGCAACTCTCTGGGGATTACTGGCCTGTTAATATAGCTAAATTGGATAGATACAGGTTCATTGAAAGAGCAAGCTTCAAAAAATAGGCCAGAAAGCAAATGAGGCGAGCTACCAACATTTACTTCTGGCCTGTACACATGCACAGGCTTACATGCACATGTTCACATACAGGTGTATATGTGCATGCACAAGAGAGGGAGACATCTGTGATGTGAGATTCCCCTCTGTATGTGAATACCATTGTAATAAAAAAGCTGTTTTAGGCCTGTGATAAGGCAGAGCAGAGCTAGGCGGGGAAAAGTAAACTGAATGCTGGGAGAAAGAAGGCAGAGTCAGGGAAAAGCCATGAAGCCCCACCAGAGACAGACACCAGAACTTTACCTAGTAAGCCACAGCCTCGTGGTGATACATAGATTAATGGAGATAAGTTGATTTAAGATATGAGTTAGTGAGAAATATGCTTAAGCTATTGGCCAAACAGTATTGCAAATAATATGGTTTTTATGTGATTATTTCGGCGCTGAGCAGCTGGGAACAAAACAAGCGGCCTCTACAACACATCTGTCTAGTACATTAATTTATAAAATTGATATCTAAACCAGTGGACGTCAATAAAAGTAATAATACGAACATAGATGGGAGTTACGTATGTAACTCAAACTTTCCAGTATTTCAGTGTTTCTAATTTTAAAAGGAATATAACTCAGGGGAAGTAAACTCTAATAATATACGTTAACCCCCATGTTCTCAAATCAACATGCAGTCAATACAAAATTCAATAAATTTTTAAACGTACTTTATACTAAGTCTTTCAGTCCATAACATTGCAATTCAAATTCATCATTTAATGGTTAAATTGGCAAGTATGGCTAGTGACTACTGTTTGAGAAGGCACGGATCTTGAGTATGCACTTCCAAGCTAGCTGTTCTCAGGGTCTGTGACCACAAAACGTCAGTGACTAGATTATAGAAATCTCTACTCACACTGGAAAAGAATATTAGTAGTGGATGGGGATGGGTTGGGGGAAGAGTGGAACAGGAGGAGGGGAGGGAGTGGGAACAGGGATAGCTATGTAAAATGAGAAAAGATTGTATTAAAAATTTCTTAATAAAAAAGGAAATAAAAAGACACAATACTGGCACTGAATTTAAGTACGTCCCTTATATAAACCACAGAATTTATTCTCTCAGAAGGTTTTTCAAAAAACACTATGTGTCCAGTTGTTTCAAAAGCTCTCTGTGCTGAAAAATTACTAATAAAATCATCGACATCCTTACTGAATTGAATTCGTGATCTAATTTTCCAAACTCGGCTTTGCACATATATTTGCACCAAGTCTTTTTTCTGTAAAGTGAAGATATAAAGTTGAGAACATTTAAAGAAACAGGAAGTGCTGCTATCTGCAAAGTGCCATGTGGAGCATTGGAAGAAGCATCAATGAAATTATTTTAATTTAGCATCATTTCATTAAAGATAGCATTCTATGACAGTGTGTATTATGACATCATAATAAAAATGTCACTAAAACACCAAAAAAATACAACAACAACAACACTAAAACAATACAAACAAACCAAAAGCTCTCTGGAATCATTTGTCAGTTAAGTCATGAGGATCAGTGTCTTACTCAAGTTCAACTACAAGGATGTGGGTGTGTAATTGCCAAATAAAATTCTGAGGAAATAGCTGAAGCAACTAAGTGTTTGGATCGTGTCTGTAAGAGATTAAGGCTATGCTTTGTTGGTCCTCCAAATAGCCTACCATATAGTGTATTATCATGAAAAATTCATAAAATTAATATAAATCACATTTACATATAAAACTTACTAGGAACATTTATTAACAAAATGAAATTAATATTTATGATATAAAATGTAATTTAAAGGTTCAGATAGTTTATACTTCATTACAAGGAAAGAAACACAAAAGTTTAAATTATCAGCATGCTTACTATATTAGTGGTATATTTTTGTACAACATAAATCACTTTCTGGCTGGCTGAAAGTATAATAGAATCTTCAAATGATACAGAAGCCCTTTTCTCTTTATACCACTATCTGTTCTGTCACTTGGTTATGCTAATTTCTTGATTTCATTTTCTTGATATCACAATAAGAAGGCTAATCTCTTCATCTCATGGAAAATAATATGTTTGCTTTTTTATCCTGGAAGCACCTGATTCCAGTAGTTTCCTTGCTTTGGGGCTTTATTGTGTCACATTGTTCTTTTATCACGAGCTTTTTTTTTTTTTCTGATGTCTATCACATTCCACTAAAGGTCTTATGTAAATTCAAGAAAGGGGTCACTACTCCCATGGAATACCAAGAAGCTAAACCACTTATATTTCTAAGCTGATTTGGCTCTTCCCTTGCAATAACAGGGAGGAGTTGAGTTGCGTATATGTTTCCTTGAAGGCATCCCCCATCCACAGAAGACTGTGCTGTCCTTCCAAGGCTGCAGATGGGATGCTCACCTTGGGGTAAAGCAAGGTGAGCACTTGGTGCTGCCAGCATTCAAAGAAACACAGTGTTCCAGGAAGACTGAAAGTGGCTGAAGAAGAGCGATGCAAACACTAGTCTGGCCTCTCTGATTACCAGCCAGGCATGATGAAGTACTAAACTTCTATACTGGACCATGATGACTTGCTTTCCGCCATGATTTTCATTATTCCAGCACTGTGGTAGACATGAACTTCGAAACTTGTAAAAGCATTGTTTTTGATAGCAAAAATTAAGTTACCCAGCTGTGAACCCTATGAACTACAAAGTCGAGCTGTCACACCTGCTATGCTCACTGGTCCAATGAAGAAATGACTGTTATTGGAGTAACTAACCACCCATAGGTTGAATTTGAGGCACACAGCACGGGGAGGGAGATACATGTTTGGTAGTGTTCACTTAGCCAAAAACCCATGGCTAGGGAGCTCATAGATCTCAGGGTAGGACTGCACTACCTTGCTTTTCCTTAATTGACATGGCACCAAATTCAGCATACACACACACACACACACACACACACACACACACACACACACACTTATAGACAAATGCTATTCCAGTTCTTAATCACACATGCTTGTCTTTTCAGTGAATGGCAGTAAATGCAGAGACTTGCAGATATTCAAGATGCTTAGAATAAATGTCAACTTAGTGCTCAGTTCTGAACAGAATATTAATGCTACCTCATCCAAGGCTTAGGGACCATTGCAGGAGAGCAGAAAGAATGTAAGAGCCAGAAAATAGGGAGAAGAAATGCAAAATGTTATCTTCAGCACATGACACAGCCATTGCCCAGACAAAGCAAGGGATACCTGCCCTGGGATGGTCCAAGACTGGATGTGTTACCAAAGAATCAATAATCAGGGAGGTGCTCATAGGACCATACACCCCCTTTCTGAACTATTGGCAACTGATAGATTCTGAGGGGAGGATAGCCATTGCTTTTGGTTACATGTAAAATAGTGTACTTACCAGATTCCATTAGTTAGTGGCCAGAGGGATGTTCCTGGTTAAAATCAGAGTGTCACAAAACAACAAAAAGGTGCATGTGTAGAAAACACACATGTAATGGGAGAGTAACAGAGGTGGGAGTACACGGAGGGAGAGTGGAGGAGTAAACAGAACATACATATGTATATGTGATATTGCTAAAGAACAAATTCCATCATTGGAACTCTCTAAGGAAAAAGAATAAAAGAAATAAAACAGAGTAACCCCCACCAAAAAAATGGCAGAATATTTCTTTTTTTCTTTCAAGATTTATTGACAGAGAAAAGGGTGTGGAGGGACCTAATCTGGAATTTCTGTAAGTGAGGATGTTTCTGATGATTTCAAAAACAAACCAAATTTAAAGTTAATTTTACAAATTTCAATATACTTATGATAAACAACAAACTCCAGCTATATAATTTGAAGTACTTTTCTAGCTTGAATTCTAATAAGAAGCAACCTTCAAAATCTTGAAGCTGGAGAGATGGGTTAGATGGTGACATGGCTGCCGTGTAAGTGTGCATCCCTGAGCTTAGATTCCTAAGGCCCCCTGAATTCCAGAAGCAGTAGCACATGTGTGTGACCTAATAATAGGCGTACAGAGACAGGAGGCTCCCAGAACTTGATGGACAGGTAGTCTAGTTTATAATTGAGCTCTGTCATCAGTGAGAGACTGAGTGTTAAAAATTAAGGTGGAACCTAGAGTATTGGAGCATGCCTTGGATCCTACCACTCAGGAAGCAGAGGCAAGTGGATTTCTGTGAGCTGGAGCCTAGTCTGATCAACACAGAAATTCTGAGCAGCAGGAGCTACACAATGAGACATCATCTCAAAAGCAATAAATCAATAGTAAATAAAGTAGGAAGTGATTTAAGAATACAACTAACATTGACCTCTGGTATCCATATGTACATGTGTGTGTGTGTGCATGTGCGTGTGTGTGTGTGTGTGTGTGTGCCACCCCCCCCCACACACACACAGAGACAGACACAGACAGACAGAGATATCTAGTATAAAAATTTGGAGTAAACCTCAATATTGGTGAACCAGTTTCTGAGGCTTATTAAGAACTAATTTCAAGCCAGGCAGTGGTGGTGCACCCCTTTATTCTCAGCATTCAAGAGGCAGAGGCAGGCAGATCTCTCTGAGTTTGAGGTCAGTCTGATCTACAAGAGCTAGTTCAAGGACTGAGAAATCCTGTCTTGAATTTATAAACTTTGATGCATGTTTTAGGGTGGAAAGTAGTTTCAATATCCTATAAACAGAACTACTACATGAAAATAAAAGTTTAAGTTTTCCAAAAAGAATCTCCAATGTAATTGTTCAAATAAGAAAGTTAGCAATGAATTTAAAGGGACCAGTGTCCTCGTTAGGGTTTCTATTACTGTAAGGAGACTCTATGACCATGGAAACTATTATAAATGAAAACATTTAATTGTGGATGACTTACAGTTTCAGAGATTTACTTCATTGTCATCATAGAAGGTGGGATGCAGGCAGACATGGTGCTTAAGAAGGAGCTGGAAGTTCTACATCATGAGCCACAGATGGCAAAAGGATTCTATGTTCTACACTGGGCGTAGCTTGAGCATATAAGACCCTGAAGCCCATTACCACATTAACGCACTTCCTCCAACAATGCCATACCTCCAAATAGTCCATTCCCTATGGGGCAAGTAATCAAACACGTGAGTTTATACAGAACATATCTATATAAACCACCACACCCAGGGTGATATGATCAGCTTTGTTCAAGAAAACAAAAAGATTAATTTGTTGCCTTTGTCCATAAGATCATTTTCATGTAGTGTTTACCTTCTAAGATAAGATGAGGTTGTTTCGTTATTTAAAATATAATGCTTAGGGCAGGTGAGAAGTCATTCAAATGTCAGAGCAGAAAAAATCAGTGAAGCAAAAGAATAGATGCTATTGGTTGGCAGAGTAGTTACTAAAATAATTTGACTTTGATTTCTTAGTGCTAAAGCAAAAGAGAGCAGACTGTGTTGGAAGTGTCCATTTGTTGTGAGGAGGCACATGACATTTCCCACAGAAACCTAACAGACTTCAGTGTCGATTTCTGTAGGTCAATGCTCATAGTTTAAGGTGTGATACTGAAGAACAGAGCCAGCAACTCTGTTAAAGTGGTTCCAAGACCAGAAGCAGCCAGTGCGGTGGCGAGTCCTCAGTGAGGGCGGCTGTGTGGATGAGAGTGTGGTCCAAGCACTCTGCTTTCTGATGACTGGCCCAGTTTAGCGAGGGAGCAGATGGAAAACTCAGACACTGGAGAGCAATTTGTTTATCTGCATAGACTAGCATTTGTGACATAAACAGCAGCTGGGTTCCTCCTTCTGAGTTGCAATATTCTGAAGTTCATTCTTTTTTGTATTCTTAAATTCCAGGTACTGATACCAGTACGATACCTAGCTTACTGAACTCTATGCCATGTTAGGGTTTTTACTTCTGTATTTACTTGCATCATTTCTTAAAAGTTAAAATATGATTACATAAATTTCCTCCTTTCCTTTCCCCTCGCCAGTCCGTCCCATGTACCACTCACCTTGCTCTCTCTCAAAATCATGGCCTCTCTGCTATTGTTCACATACACATTCATGCACACACGCACAGACGCACACACCTGCAAATGTATAAGTACAACCTTCTCAGTCCATTTTTTGTTACTTTTATGTTTATGATTTGAAGGCTTTAGTTCTTTGTCTTTGGTGGAGTGCCTTTCCAGGCTCTATGCTTTATTTTTAAAAGGTGTTTATAATGGGGATTGCTTATTTATTTATTCATTTATTTTTTTTTGCTTGGTTCTGTATATATTTCCCAAAATGTGAGGATGCTACTAGAAAAATAATAAAGATTTTACCTTGTACTTAAGCCTTTTAGGACTATGATCACTTGAATTCATATAAAGTCTAAAAGGTAGCTTCATTTTAAAGGTGATGTGTGTATAAATATAATATTACATGTATTATTAGAACTGCTAGAAAACACAAGCAAACAAGACAAAATCTACACACAGCAGCCTGGAAATAACCAGCTTTACTTTTTTGGTGATATCTTGCTATTTTTGTAGCTACAAAGTTGCTTTGTTAAAATGAACTTTACTCATATTATCCACTGAGTTTTAATTCCTAGATTGTCATTCAAAGGACAAGATGAGATTTCTCTATGTACTGTCCCTTCCCACTTCACTCAGTAAAATTCTTGTCCATTCAGTCTAAACACACAACAGAGTCAATGGTCCCTACATGGACTCGTTGTTCCCGCAGGCCAGCCTGAGGTCACCTGGAAGGTCACTTAACTAGGTGCCTAGGACAATCTCAGGCAGTGGTAGAAAACAAGCAGAGTGTGAGTGTGTTTGCTTTGTAAAAGGATAGGTCACCTAGCTTCTCTTTTCATTATAGAAACTAAAGACGGCACAGCGTGCTCCAGATGCTGCTGGCCTGCAGGGATCATGGCTCAGGGTGCACCGTTAGGGCCATCCGTCTCACTGTGCTGACTCCACACAAGCCTGGAGCCTATGCAGGTCTACTCTGGGCCTGGGGCTCATTTGTAATTTCTTCATTGCGTCCCCGGTTTCCCACAATAAACATGAATCATTTCTAATCATAAATATAGTTATAAAAGCTTGAGTACACTGTAATGAATTATTATGATATGGTAATGATTTCAGGCAAGCGGTCACAATGCCGTGGTAGCAAATAGAGTTATCTCTAGGTAATTACATAAATATGTCTACAGGAAAATAAAAGAGGCAGAAGAGGCTAAATCCTAGTTCACTCTGTCTTCTGCCTCCAGAATGACTTGCTATTGGAGCAGCAGGACCAAGCATTCCTGGCAATATTAGCCTGCCTTGCAGTGCCACAGAGCCTCTGATCACAAGTCAGTTCATTCTCTCAAGAACTGCAGAGAGGAAGACGTGAAAAACAAAGTGTGAGACAGATTGGATGGAGAAGAAATGGAGAAAAAGGAATGGAGAGAGAGAAGAAGGGAGGGTGGGAGGGAGGGACAGAGAGAGAGGACACTAATTGAGAATTGCATTATTTTAGACACAGGATTACATTTAAAGCTCCTCTGGGGAGGGAGCAAACAGCATTTATGGAGATCTTGAATGCGTCAGGAGATGGAACTGGTGTTTCTAAAAGTTATTTTTAGATTTTAATAAAGATTTGAGAACAGACAGATTTAAACCAATATTTTTACCAAACCTGTATTATTGAACACTACATGGAATATGGCTTGAGTTTCTTTTATTGGAGCTGATTGGATTAAACTGTTCAAAAGTATGAACAAATCAGGTATGGAGACCAATAAGGTGCAATTATGGCATTGTTGCTCTTCACCACTGTCATTGGCTCTGTGCAGGGACACTGTGAATGAACTCACAGCTTCCTTCTAACAGTGTCTGTGGGATTAACTCTCTGAGTCTCATGCATATGTTATTTTTTATCATTTTAACCTCTTTTTTTCTTTCAGTGCAATATTAGTCTCAGAAATTCTCATTAGCAGTGATGGTTAACATACTTCTTTCTGGTGAATACTACTCAGGCAGAGGAATCAGAACTCCAACTATTAAGAAAGGCAGCAGCCCCTCTTATTTATTGCTTTTCTGGCTTGACTTTCATAGGTTTTTTTTTCCTACTCAGAATTCCTGACTTAAGGGGTCAATAAATGAAAAAAACAGAAGTATTATAATGACGGGTTACAGCTACAAGCCTTGCATATTGGAAGGAATGAGTAGCATTCAAATATGAGCAACAGCTTTCTGATCAAATAGGAGAAAGGTCACAGTTCTACCTGAACTGAGATTCCAAGAAAGAAAATGCATTATTGTGAAGCTCATTTCTGCAGGATTTGCCTCTTTCCCTGGACACCTCACCCTTCCGCACTTCATAAGTCACAAGCTGTCTAGACCAGATTCAAGGTTCACTCTGAAAAGATTACATTCCCAGGGTCACTGAGAATGGAGGTGGGGGCAGGTGCCTTCAGACTGAAGAATGGAGCTTTGATTTATGTTGGGTTGCAAACTTAAGTTCTGTCCAAGGTTTTTCCACCTTTTCAACACAAAAAAAAAACAAGAACAACCACAGAATAAAATCCCATTTCATGCAATAGAAATGAGAACAATAAATTGCTATAAGGGTAGTTTACCTAGGTAGTAATGAGATGATTGCAAAGTCATTACTATGGTTTACACGTGATACACAGCACAGACATAAACCCCATGACTGGTAAGACCTAATGTTCCCAGAGTTACAAACTAAGATCAAGTCTCCATTTATAATTTATTTAAAAATGAAGAGCACAAGAATTATTGTTCTTTTCTGGCCCGGATTAAAAATCAAGCCATAATTATAACAAGCAATATCAAGACCCACATTCATATTTATTTCTTTCAAACAAAGGGGTTACAGAGTTCACGCCTGTTCATACCTTTCATATGCATCTTTATCAAATTCAAAGGTCAAATGCCAGTAGTGTGGATCAAAGCTTCATAATGTAATAAAGAAGAGTTGAAAAGCCTCAAATGTCATTTGGCTTTTTTACTGTCATGACCATGATAGTAGAGAAGAAAGAACTAAACTTAATTTCATATACTGGTTGGCAGAGGAGGCTCTCACTGTTATGAAGTGGGCATGCATGAGAACAAGGGCAAGCAGAGTTCATAAAATGTCACTTCCCAATGAAATATATGCTCACTGATTTCCTGGGAGGTAGGGCTTTACATGCTTTCAGATGGAAATATGGGTATTATAACAGGAAAAATGAAGAATGCCGGCAAACAAATCCCGAGCTGCAGCTCAGTTCAAGCCACTGTTCCCGCCCAGGCAAACACATCACCAAGAGTTCCAGTCTCTGTCATGTGCTCTATGGCAGCACAAGCTAACAGTTTTCAGGGACTGTGGTGAGTTTTAAATTATTTCTCATGAACCTAAATTTGCCAAGAAGTACTTTACTTTATGGCATTTCAAGACACGCTAGACACACACCAAAGAAACCAAAAGGAAACCAAGAGCAGATGTGGCAGAAATGTAGTGAAGGGTTTTGATGTTGTGTTGGGAAGACACTGGACAGATTAACAACTACAATTCTACTCCAAGGAGAAAGAAGATGGGGGATATCAGGAAAAAAACAGGCCAAATAACTAAGCCACGAGAGAGCATTTTCCGGCCTTCTCCAAATGCTTTATGTTCTTCCTAAGGTCTAACGCTGTACAGAGTTATCATCGGCAGGCCTACTTTTCCTTTCTCCTTCTATCTTAGAGTCTTTTGCAGTGGGCAGCAGTCATCACAGAGAAACTCATAACTGACCAAAATGATAAGAATGAATAACTATTTGTGTTCAACCCTAAAGATCACATGCTGTAAACATTACATGTTCAACATAACCTTACCTCTGACAAGACTCATATTGCAAGGAGTGTCATAGAAGAAGAGGCTAAAAGAATGTAAAAGACAAAGGATTGGAAAGGTGCTATGAAATGTTTGCTGAACATGACTTGAGTGTTGCACTTGAGAAATCACAGAAGCTCTCATTACTTGCACAAGATCCAAGAAAAGTCAAGCCAATTACAACCACAGAATGGGTAGATCAGAAGCTCACAAAACCCCACACCTCACTGAGGCATTACTGAAAGCTGTTAGGTGCTGAGGCACAGGTAATCATTCTTTATTAGGGGGTTGGCCCCTGTTTGGTTTCCCATACTGTAGTAGATGTGTCCACATCCATCTACACATGAACAACACTAATAGGACTTGAATTATGAAGGAGAAGGAGAAAAGAAGAAGCAGAGGCAGAAGCAGCAGCAACAGCAGCAGCAGCAGCAGAAGAAGAAGAAGAAGAAGAAGAAAGAAGAAGAAGAAGAAGAAGAAGAAGAAGAAGAAGAAGAAGAAGAAGAAGAAGAAGAAGAAGAAGAAGAAGAAGAAGAAGAAGAAGAAGAAGAAGGGGAAGGGGAAGGGGAAGGGGAAGGGGAAGGGGAAGGGGAAGGGGAAGGGGAAGGGGAAGGGGAAGGGGAAGGGGAAGGGGAAGGGGAAGAGGAAGAAGAAAAAAGAAGAAGAGGAGGAGGAGGAGAAGGAGAAGGAGGAGAAGGAGGAGGAGAAGGAGAAAGAGGAGAGGAGGGAAAAGAAGAAGAAACACAGTAGGAGGGTGTGTTGGGGAGAAGTGGGGGCAATTGTATGATTTGACTGTATCCCTTTATACACATATATAAAATTCTCAATGAGTAAATTTACAAAAGAAACCTGAGAGTATACTAATTTAAAAAGTATTATGTACACATAGTAGCAGTGTCTTCTTTAAAATAAAAATCTCCTGCCTTCTCTTTTCCAAGTTGAATATTTTATAAGGACTATACATAACAGAAATCGCAATAACATTTTATAAACCTAGGCATTCCTTCATCATGCTGACCATCATTTCCAATAATTTCCTTTAAACGTCATCCTATTCCTCTTGTTACTGTCAAATGAACATATTTCTTCATCTGATTCAAATTTATTTCTGTTTCTATGGGACATTAATCACCCCAATAACAAGTAAAACCATGAAGGATGCATACATACTCTTAAATATGAATGCTGGCTCTGTATACTAACAGAGGACCAAGAAGATTTCAGCATTCTATGAAAATATGTCGTCTTCAGTCTTAGTAGGTAGTAAATTGGAAAGTTGGATTTCTGAAGTACTAACGACTTAATGTATCATTGTTATTCCTTCTCAGTGATGTCGTTTTAATGTGTTGGAAGCAGTAGATCTCAAAGCACAGTGCCTGTCAAACTCACCTTGTGGAACTTTAGAATTTTATTAAGCTCGCCTGAAATGATGGAATCTGGAAAGTGTCCTTGTGTACTGGAAATTCTAACACAAGACACTGCCCTGCCTCTTCCTGGGTAATGTGTTGTATGAGACTGTTGCTTACCTTCAATAAGCAAATGTATAATTTCCCAAGTTGCTTTTCTTTCCCTTCAACCCCATATTGCATGTCACACACACACACAAACACACACACACACACACACATGCTCACACACAGACAGACACACAGAGAGAAAGACACACTAGACTGATTATATATATATATATATATATATATATATATATATATATATATATTGATAAATGTGATATTTGAGAAATTATTGAAGCTAAATGAAGTTCTATAATGAAATAGCATCAGAGGGTTCATTGCAGTGAAAAAATTACATCAAATACACTAAATAAAGTGTTGACAAAAATATCCAAACTACTCAATACTTTCACCTACTTTTCTAGAACAGGGAATTTTACAGATGTATAAAAGGATTTTAATAGTTGTTATGTGTACTGAAATAATTATATTATTAGCAGGAGGCCTAATTTACACTGCAGATCAGAGGACATTCAGGGCAGAGTGTCCAGAGGCTCCTGAGTGCCAGCTTATCAGATCTGTGCACTTCTCTTAATACTATATGAATTCCTGAGCATACAGGCACACAAAGACCCCTTTTATGTTTGCTAGAACTGCTTGGTATAAACAGAACTGGTTTCCACAGCAAAGTGGAATAAATAAAGATTTGCAATATTGAAAAAAAACGTGTCTTGTGAATAAAATGCTACAACTTAGTAGTATTTTAGAGATAGTATACTGTGGGGGGAAGTAACTTTTTTTTTTACTTAGAAATTTCCCTTTATCTTAAGAGATATTTTATCCTTTATTCTTAAGAGCAAAAGTTGACACAGATTACTTAGCAATATTATAAGGCCTGGCATGGTCAAGCTGTGATAATGGAACTGTCAGTGCTGTTAAGATGTACTTAGGTCCCGAGTATGGCATTTGCAAATGTAACTATGATCCTGGCTAAATCCTCTTTGGAGGTCTGGAAGTGGTAAGAACAACCAGAGCTCAGCAATTGCCTAAGTTACAAGGCGAAGAACAGGAGAATGAGGTTGTGATCTTGAAAGAATGTAGATATTGTTAATATGTGAAACTGCCACTTATTGTGCTTAACTCATAAATGGCCACTTAAAATATGCAAATTATAGTAACATTTTGCAAACACTCATGCATATACGCGCACACACACGCACACACACACATACATGGTATAGGAGGTCCTTCTGTATTTGCATTGCTTTCATTGGTTGAATAAAGAAACTGCCTTGGCCTTTTGATAGGACAGCCCTTAGGTGAGTGGAGTAGACAGAAAAGAATGCTGGGAAGAAGGGAAGTGTGGCAGATGCCATGAATCTCTGACCTGAGATGGACGTAGGTTAGAATCTTGCTGATAAGTCACAGTTGCGTGGTGATACACAGGCTTATTAGAAACGGGTTAAATCAAGATGCGAGAGTTTGCCAAGAGGAGGCTAGAAATAATGGGCCAGGCAATAATTGAATTAATACAATTTCTGTGTAATTATTTCTGGGCTAAGCTAGCAGGGCAGAGGGACACAGCCCGATGCTCACCCTACAACACATACACACACACCAGTTTTTGTCTGCTTCTCAGACACTGAAGAATTTTCATTTTCTCCCCACCCCAACTCTCTTCTTTTCCATTTTCTTAGGTCAGTTTTCTAATTGTAATTTCCTTGTCATTATCACCAGAGATTTTAAAATAAAGTGGTTTTTGCTATTACTCTGTCCCCTCTTATTTTAGTCTGGGTCACTGGATTAACTTTCCTTTTTTATATATGTTATATCTTTGCACATTAGACATTAACTTTGTTATTCCCAATTCAAACAATGTTCTTTTAAGAATATTTTAAAACTTCATTTTAATTACAGATGTTTCTGTTTTTTCTCTAAAAATCATATATTAGGAAATCAACCCATTTAAACAATGTTAAAAGTTGAGAAGTCTAGAGAGGTGATCAGTCTCTAGGACAGAACAAATGAACCAGCATCACTGTGAGTGGGAGGGGTTCATTATTGATGAAAGTATGTTCATAGAAAGGAATTAACATGCATTATCTTTTCTTATTTTCTGTTGTGTAGTCATGGGATGATGAACTATAGCACAAACTCTAACTGTTCTTAATAATAAAATCCTTAAGTCAGATATAGTCGTGAAAATGGAAGGATCAGAGAAGCAGAGCAGCTAGCCATTAGAGTTCTTACCTCTGTCAATGCTAAGGTCAAACGGGTGATCCTGTCCTCAGACTGCCTCCTCAGATTGACTGCATCCTCAGATAGACTGCTACCTTAGGCAATATCGTGATTTTGTAAGTATGAGGGTGATAGTATTTAATAAGGATGCTCCTCACTTGAGTGACAAAGGAGTGGCTTGCATCATCTTGAGGGCTTATATGAAATTCAAGAAGCGAGAAATTTATCAAAGAGGTCACTGGCAACAAAAGGACTTAGGACCTGAAAATTTAGAAAGTGCTCAGCCTGTCTATAATACAGAAAACGAAAGAATATGTTCATGAGAGACCAATAAGCTGGTGATGTACCAATGCATAAAAAGATGGGAGGCTTGTCAGTCACAGACCTAATAACCCCTTTTGAAATGCTGATAGTTTAAACTGAGGGTCATGAAAATGGGACAGAATGAAAATGGTTGATAGACGCCTTACATCTGCAAGACAGGATGATAAAACCACTCAGATTTTAAACACGCACAGTTCTCCAAGAAAAGGGGAAATGGCTCCAAAGGAACATGGAGATCATCAGAATTTCTTTTTCCATTGCTGGGGAAGCCCTTAATCAAAGCAGTTGATGAGATGCTGACTGGGAACCTTGCAACCAAGAGCCACGATACAGTCAGAGCGGCACTAAGAGCCAACTCTTGAGAGTGTGGTTCACTGAAAGGGAGGTGACATTGTGATTTCATCTGGCATAAAACTCTGAGTATTGCTTTAAAGATGACTATTTTTGAGTTTGAAGACCTCATGAAATTTTATTTATTAAGTCTCACCCAGTTTTCATTCTAATGTTTACTTTTGTGAATGAAAAGTCTATCCCATACCTGGATCACGATTGCATTTTGACAGCACAAAGCTATGGCTTTCACAGGTTTGCAGCTACAGAAATTGGCCTTGATATGGACTCTTGGCTAGGTTTGGTTTAAATGATGCCTAGCTGAGAACACAGTATATAAGAGTGGAATGAGGCATCATATAGGTACAGGGGTGTGGCAGGGAGATGGAGGAGAAGAGTCTGAATTGGGAGAGAATATACAAAAATGTCTTAAGGAATCTGTTATTTTGTAAACTAATTAAAATAAGCAAACAGATAAACTATGGTCATTATGGCTGAGGCAACATCCTTACACTGCCAGCCTTGACTCTGTCCCATCTCCTCCTGTGAGAACACTGAAGCAAGCTGCTCTCCAGAGTGTCTGTGACATTTCTAGACTATTCCCAAACTGTCCCAGCCAAAGATGAAGAGTTTCATGCATTTCTGTCTTTTTCTCATGACCATATGGAAATTCCTACTCTCTTCAAGGATAATTTCTGCTTGTTCTCATCCATTAGTCACTGAAGTGACTAAGAAAGGGGACACCTTTTCTGACACTGTGTCATAATTTCTCAGTGACACAGATATCATCATCTTCGTGGGGACAACAACCTGACCTTGGGGAAATGGTGAAAAGAGCTCAACTCTTACAAAGGCTATGGCTCCAAAGGGCTACAGTGAGGGTCAAGTGTGTAGTGCATCTGAAAGCCACAGAGCAGGCAGGACATATGCGTAGTATAGCTGAGGCTCTGAAGTGTGGGAAGAGAACAACAGAGAAAGAAATGTTAAAAAGCTTCGTAAGTGGCCTAATGAAAACTGGGAAAAACATAACTTTCCTATAAACAGTCAATCGTAGATATTTTTGAGTGAGAAATGAATGTAAACTCTGGTCTAACGGTTACTATTTGGGTGACTGTATACAATACTTGTGTATATAATGTACAGAGAGTCCCTAAAACTGGATGTGACATTTGCATTACATGCACTTAAATCAGTCACCAGGTTTATATCTGAAACTTCACCCCTATGAAGCTCCTCCTTACCTCTACTCAGTAAAATCCAATTTATCCATTAAACTATGACCTTCTGGGTCCTGTGATAGTTTCTTAATCATGTAAAGAGAAAAGCCTGTACTTTCTGGTCCTAATATGGAAGTGTGATAATTCTGAGCCCAGAGCTTACATTTATTCATAGTGAGTAGCTAGATAAAAATCAACTAGATGGTTCATCAAGCATTGTCTGCCTTGATGAACTGTCAGTCAAGTTTCTCTGCAACTACACTTAGGAGTGAATGAGGATCCACCATGGTAGTACAAGGAATTCCAGGCTTCCTCGGATCTTGTGCAGTCTCAACAAACTGGACCTTGGTAATGTCAACGTGGTGCTGGAGAATTGTCTGTATTTTGTCAATCATGTTTTAAATAAACACTGATTGGCCAGGCAGGAAGTATAGGCAGGTCAACCAGATAGGAAGTAGAGGTGGGGCGATGAGAACAGGAGAATTCTAGGAAGGAGGAAACCCATTCCCCACTCCTGCCCAGATCACCGTAGAAGCAAGATGTAAGCTGCCCTACTGAGAAAGGTACCGAGACATGTGGCTAATATAACTAAGAATAATGGGTTAATATAAGCTACAAGAGCTAATAAGAAGATTGAGCTAATGGGTCAATCAGTTTTATAACTTATGGAGATCTCTGTGTGATTTTCATCGGGGCGTGCTGGCTGTGGGGAACTGGGCAGGACAGAAATCCCCACAGCTGACCCTCATGTTACATCAACGTGACTTTGGTGGGCACAAGGAGCAGATCACAATTCTGCTGTCATTTTTCCTTTCCCACGCTCAAGGAGTATCAGTGCCAGCATTATTTCCAAGTCATCAGGATGGTGATTAATTTTATGAAAACCATACACATTTAAGTAATAGTGTACAATGACTGATGGAGCAGATCTTATGGAAACCTAGCTGCACAAGGGATTCCAGAGAAAATGAGTGATGTCTCTAATAATTTTTTATTTTAAACAGCATTCTATAACTGATTATATGTAATCTTTATTTTACAAGGAAATGTTAAAGTTTTAGACTATGGTTTTGGGATAGTGAAAACAGCAAGAAATCTCTAGGCGTGAAGCTATCTATGTGCCTGGGACCCAATCAGAGGTTAGCCGGAAATTACCCCGAGGCACTGAGCTCAGAGGACCCTGGAGAGTTTTCTCCAACCATTTCCTTTGTAATTATGCCACACTGCATTCTATTTTGCCAAGGGCACGGTCTGACTGGTGGTTTTGCTGATTTACTAGGCAACAGGGCAGTGCTATGAAAATGGAAGGCTTGCAGCAATCACTGTAACTGCTGTGGCGGTCTCCCTGTAGACTGTCTGTATCCTACCATGCATGTGTGCCTTCCAATGGATGATTCTCCTGTTGACAAGCCACAGCTGATAGCCTTTGTGAATGCTGAGGCCAGTACTATGGGTTAACAGTAGCTTTAGATTTTCATGACTGCCTACATATGCCGATCTGTATCCATTAGTCTGGACCACGATGCAGCCAGGCCAAAACTAACACAGCATCATTCTGGGAAGTCACATTCATGTTCTCAACATGGGACTTATTTTTTCTTTCTGTTTTGTTTAATTTTTTAGATAGATGTTATCTTAATTTTGCCTTTCCCAAGAAATAAAAAAAAATCATTTTCAGATAGAATATTTACTCATTCAATTTTACACCTGCAAAACAACCTAAAAGTATACCATTGCACCATTGCAATACAAACGATCTGGTGACACATGTAGCGTCACCATTACTCCAGTGTCACCATTATAGATTTGGGAAGAACACAAAATGGGAAATTGACAAAACAAGAATTACAAAAAAGCTGCAGAGAATATTTTGCCAAAGTCGTGATACTGACTAAGTGAAAAGAACTAATTATGTTAAGATAGTTTCTTAAAAAAAATCTGTGGTGCTCAAGTCAGCTTGAGTGAAAGAGATTTTCTTTCTTTCTGAATGAAGAACCTGATTCTGCAGCAACCAAAAGGTGATATCAGTTTCTGTTTTGGTACTCCAGGGTACCATGGCTCTTGGACCCTATTACATCATCAGTCCTTTACACCCTTCCATATTTCTTTTGTAAAAAGCCTCTGATCACAGTTGTCTTCAAAACACAAGTCAACAGGGTTTAAAAACTGGAATTTGCACTTAGATCTGTAGTGTTTAATAAACAACAAAAGAAACCACAAAAATCAAAAGCAAATAACTTTTGGGATAGATAATTCTATCTTAAAAAGTGGTAAGCAAACATTATTATTTTAATATACGAATACATGAACATTTGTAAAATATAAACTATATACAAGTTTTTACTATGAATGGCAGCTTCAAAGAAATATGGCCAGTCTAAGCATTCAAAATAAGATATGACATATATACATCCATAATGCAGATATTCATATATCCTCAACACACATACACACACATGCATGCACTCAAGCACACACATACATGTTATCAGACATACATGCACATGCATGCTTCTATGGTCCCCCTACAACATACATTCTGTGCATTTTAATGAGAAGGAGAACACTTTTTTAAACAGAAAGTGTTATCACAGATTGGTGCTGAACATTTTAAGGACATGAACAAAAATAATGATGCTGAGCAAAGGTGGAAGTTAATACTAAGCGGCTTTTAGAGATGAGACTAGATAAAGTGCCTCCAAATAGCTAAATTCTGTTCTCTACTGTCGGCTTTGTCGCCCTTTGCTGCGCCACCGTGGGAGAAAATGCCTGAGCACCATCACTCAGAGAGTTCACCTTTATACTTAGCTCTCTCTTTTATTCATGTTACAATTTAGAAATTTCTTGATTAGGTGCAGTAAATACTAGAACTGTCCCGGTAAACAGCATGACTCGAATCCCTTTTCTATCTGAACGCCAGCCTTAAGTGTTCATATCCTCCCATCTTCTACAAAAACTGCGACATCTCTGCATAGCCATGTTCTCTTGTACCTTATAAAAAGAAATCCTCACCAGAACGGTGATACAGTTATCCACTGGTGCACAAAAGAACAAAGGGAAATTGTTACATGCTGAGATTTTATTCAAAGCGAGTGCTTGGGAACAGGCTCTGATAGGTGTAATGTTTGTTTCTTTTCTCAGAATTTTTCTTTTGAAACAAACAAAGCAATAATCTTAATCATCATACAAGTGAAGGAGGCCATGGAGCCCTTCCAGCAATCATCTGCAAGCTAAGAACTCACAGGACAGAGATGATATCAAAAAATAAGGTCAACATTTAGAATGTGAAACAGTAATAAGCTGTCCTGATAAGAACTCTTATTCTGTGCGATTCAATACTGTAAAAATAACACCAACAGCTTCACCTTGGCTGTGGTTCTGCAAGTAAGCAGAAGTCATAACATCCAACTCCGGTTTTCATAACCCTGATCTCTTGAGTCCACTGTCATTTCAAGTTCTGGTTCTGGAAGACATATTTATTTTCCCTGAAGCCTTCAATAAAGCACAAGGAAGCCTTAAAAAATGTGCTAGTTCGGAAAGCTCACGAAGTTACGCTGCAAAACTATGTGGAGATTCCGTAGTGACTGCTGCGAATCACTGACCAGTGTCTGAAAGGCCCTGGGGACGTTTGACAAATAGCTTATGGATATAATAGGGAGAACTCTTGGGGTTTTTATTTCCTTAATACACACACATCCCGAGGCCAAATGAATATCTTTATTAGAGGCCATTTCTCAAAGACGAGATAATGAACACAAGGGAAAAAATAAAACCTACAGATTATGAAATATTTCCAGTATATGTTTGATTTTAATTGGGGCATTTCAGGGTAGACCAGATGGTTTATTGAAACACTTCACATAAAATTATATACATAACCCAAGTGGAATTATTAAGAGATATTTAGTTTCTGAAATTCTTGCTGTTGAATATTGCATTTGAAATATAACTAGGCTCAGATGTAGAGAAACCTTGTGTGAATTCTAGCACTGAATTTACCACGCTTACACTCTTACTGCCACTATGTCTTTGTTTTTAAAAATAAATGTAATAAATAATTATATGTATGCATATCTTAAAAGGTTTCAGAAAGATCCAATAAGACATATTTTTTTTTAAAGCATTGAAAAGAGCTATGTGGAAACAAATGGTGCATTGCTATCACATAGTATTTTCATAATTTATTTATAGTGCATGTAAGTAATATATATTCTATAAATATAGCACAAGAAAACAAATTAATAAACATCAATCTACTCTTTCAATAAAAGTATAAATACTCAGAGATGAAAATATTTAAACAATTAAAGATCTTTAGGTATTCAGTTTATTTCTATATGGTGACATATGTCTAAGATTGAAAGATATTGATGTTACTGATATAATCATATAATATTAATACTCACCAAATTTTATCGATTCACAAAAATGAGCAATACAAATTGTACAGATATACATCCATCATTTGTCTCAAATGGCTTTTATTAACTGAATTTGCTGTTGGCTATTTGAAATACAGGGAGATATGAAATGAAATTTGAAAATATGAAAACATAGTAATATTATTTATAGTTAATTCTCAAAAGATTGAATTATAAAAACTTTATTATATACTGATCACCTGAAAGTTTTTCTTTTTAAGAACTATCCTATGAAAACTCTGAGGAATGCTGTGTAAAATAAACATTATAAGGATAACATCTAAGCCTCGGTGCTTATAAAACAAATATCTTCTGAGGGAATGAAATATGCATTTGGAACTAAAGTCAGAACTAATAAATGAAATGAAGTTCTCAAGTTACTCGTACGCCCAACAGGACAGTTCTAAGGTGCTATGAACCACAGTGGCTTAATAGAACATAGCATCTGAATCCCCATGAAGGCGTGGGAAGAGCACGCAGCTCAAGCTCAACCACAAACTCTCACCCTACAATACCAGAGCTAAGACCGTTTTCAAGAGAGTTTGACAATCATGTCTAAAGCAGCCAGAAGAAAGTTTTGTCTCTCTTTATTCTTTACCCATATGAAATTTGCTGTTATTATTGGTAGTGGTGGTCTGTTTCTTTTTGCCCTATAATGCAGCCATATTAGTCAAGCCTTTAATTGTTGTGCCAAACTTTGAAAGGACACTTGGAAAATATGTGCATTTACTTTGGTTTTATGGTTCCTGAAGTTTCAAGTCCAAGGTCCCTTGGCCCTGTTGCCTTCGGCCTGAGGTGTAGCTGAAACACTGGAGGCTGTTCACTGGAGGGAGACATACAGGAAAAGGAGAACAATGGAGAGGAAGAGAGAGGAAAGGGAGAGAGTCAGAGATAGAGAGAAAGGGGCCATGGAAAAAGTATTTCTTCACAGGACCCATTTCTGGTGACTCACTTCCTCCAACCAGGACATATGTCCTAGTTAAGCAATCATATTAGAAATTGATCAATGGATTGCTTGGCTGTTGATTAGGACAGACAGTGTCCATTGGTTCTGATCATTAATCAAAAGCTTACTAATCCCTCAAGCCAACACAGAAGACTTTGTGAAATATCTCAGATTCAAACCTCAAACTGCTACAAAGTGAAGACTCCATCCTGAGACCAAAGGCCACGTGGCTCACAGATCTTGGGAGGGACACAGGAAGCCACCATAGAGCACAGAGGTGGAAAAGGAGGCCAAATGGATGTACAATCACAACGGTTGGGAATCCTTAGTAAAGGAGGGTTCAGAGGGTCCGGGGAGAACTGACCTCCACCTCAGAGGGTCCTGAAAGACCTGACCTCCACCTCAGAGGGTCCTGGAAGAACTGACCTCCACCTCAGAGGGTCCTAGAAGAACTGACCTCCACTTCAAAGAGTCTTGGAAGAATTGGCCTCCATGAAGCCAGTGTATTTTCCTTGAGAATAGAAACACTAACTCTAAATTCTATCTACATTGACAGACATTGGAAAGTCAAATGTCAGCTGTAACTGGTGGCTGTTTCGTTTTCTGAGAGATGCTTGTTAGTCTGCTCTACCCGACTAGCTCACTTCCATGGCTTTAAGTCCAGTCTCATTTACGTTCCAGTTCTAGGGGGCACTTTCCTCACCCAGTCCTTATAACGTAACTAATAAATCAATATTCTTGACACATTTTTAGAAATTCACAAAGCAGCTGGTGAGGGTTGCATACACCTTTAATCTAAGCACTTGGGAGGCAGAGGCAATGGGATCTCTGTGAATTCAAGCCAAGCCTGGTCTGCATAGTTCCAGACTATAGTGAGACTGTCTGTCCCAAATAAAATAAAATAGAATAAAACCACAAGGCAACAAATAAACTTAAAAAATACACGGGATATATAATACACAAGTCATAAAACAGACAAAGGTACGAGAATACATAGACTATAAACTGTCATTGGGGGAAAATCTTTAAATTTAGATTTTGAAATTCTACCCAGTATGTCAATTATAGTGCTTTCCTCTGTGCAAACATCCTTGACTTTGTTTTCGATAATTATTCTATCTTAGATTTCTTTAATGTAAAAATGACAACTGAAATTAAAAATGTATTTGGGCAAGAAAATAATGCTGTCACAGCTCAGACAGGTAGGTAGACAGTGGTAAAGTTATCGGGGAGGTTTCACAGATTCATTGTCTCGCTGGAACTCAGCCTTCAGTGGGGGACTCACCACTTCCTTCACTGGTGACTACCCATTACTGTGTTCCCATGTTTCTCCATGGATTACTATAATGAAATGCTATGTTTTCCCTCTTAACTAAATAGCAGTGTAATTGAAGGTTAAATGGCAGATTTGGAGGAATCAAGTGAGAGACGGCTTGCAGTATATCTAGGAAATCTCTCAATGTAGGCTTGTCACTGTCCAACTTGCCCTATGCAGTAGTGAAATCAATACATATTTCTTTGTCAAAATATGTTTTTTTACATTAACAGTCATTGTCATGCTATAAAAATAAAACAATTGAAAGTCTCAAGGATCTCACATTAGAGAAAAACATTGAAACATAGTATGTTTCTTTAATCTATGAAATATAGATTTAAGAGCAAAATTATTATATAAATTTTTTCTATTTTTATAATTTTAAGAGCAATATTGTTAGAGAGTTGCTTTTTTTAACTTGGGGTAGCTAGAGAATGAAGGGGAATAAAATTATTTTTTCTCCCTTAAAGAGGAATATATTGTACTTTTCAACTAACCACACCAGGGAACTTAAACCTCTTGGGCCTGTTTAAACTGTGGTACCCCAGTCTAAGACAGACACATAGGTTCAGAGATTAATGTTATCATAACAAGTTTGCAATGAGCTTCCGCAATCAGATCTAGGTCTGTACTGCAGCTGGCAAACACCCTCAACACTTCAAGGAAGCTCTTCTGTGAGCAGTGAAGACAGAATCAAAGTCAACATCCGGGGCCAGAGCTACAGCTAGGCGACATGTCGCCTAGACAATGTTTATTTGTGTGTTCTAATTATCTCACTATTATTTAAAATTCAAAATTCTTGTAACATGAGCAGGTTTCTTTTGTGACATTCTATGAGCTGCTAAAAGTATTCAGTACTTTAAAATTCAGAAGAACCATTTTACATACGTATATGTCTGTATAATGTTTCCTAAGTATTGAAATTTTCTCTTATTTTATCCTACAGAGAAGAAACATATGTCTATGTGTTCTTTGTTAAATGGCTTTTAGTTTTCAGCAATTTTTGCTTTGAACTGCATCAGTTTCTACTGTGTCTTCCTCTCTCTGTCTTCTGTTTGACTTGGAATAGCTTATCAGTGACCATCTAGGAGTTCCTTGTAGTTGAGCTCCATGGGAGAACCATGTTCTACATCTCAAGCTTTCATCTCTCCTGCTTTCCATACTGGGAGCCACACTTCCAAGGAAACCTCCCAGGAGGGCTGAGGAAGAGCTGGACTCTTCAGCTACAGTAAGGCAGAGGCCAGCTTGACTTCAAGTGTAGCTGCAGGCCTGCTGGGGGTTGATTCTTTCTGAAGCTTTGCCTGACCAGGTCTGGGAAGCTTGCCCCTTTGTCTCTGCTGCAGGAGGTTGGTGTTTCTGAGAGTTGTGCCTGTTTTAATGACCTCATTATCTGTATTGGAAGAGTTTAGATTAAGGACCCTGTCTCTGGCTGTTGTAAGGTTTATTCTCTCATAATTCCAACCTCCCCACACACAATTTTTTTTTCATTTCTCCCCTTTCAGAATGATGTAAAGGATATTTAGCCTTCTAAACTTGGCTTTATTTTCACATTTCTTTCTTCTCTGATAGATCTCAATTTTATCTTTCAGCACATAAACCAGGCTGTACCATTGTTGGCTATCCTGATTTTAATGTATAGAGGCTCAGCTTTGAAAGGAGACAATCTTTACGTTAAGACAATTTCAATCATCTCTATTTCAGTGTGGAAACATGAGAATTGCCCTATTTGATACAAAATTTTAAATGTTAAATACCTAAACTAAATTTTCTTTCTCCTTTAACAGCCTTTATAAAGTCATAACAATTCATTCCGTTTTATATTTTAACCTTTTTTTTTAAATTAATTTATTTATTAAGGATTTCTGCCTCTTCCCCGCAACCGCCTCCCATTTCCCTCCCCCTCCCCCGATCAAGTCACCCTCCCTCATCTGCTCGAAGAGCAGTCAGGGTTTCCTGACCTGTGGGAAGCCCAAGGACCGCCCACCTCTATCCAGGTCTCCTAAGGTGAGCATCCAAACTGCCTAGGCTCCCCCAAAGCCAGTACGTGCAGTAGGATCAAAAACCCACTGCGATTGTTCTTGAGTTCTCAGTATTCCTCATTGTCCTCTATGTTCAGCTAGTCCAGATTTATCCCATGCTTTTTCAGACCCAGGCCATCTGGCCTTGGTGAGTTCCCGATAGAACATCTCCATTGCCTCAGTGTGTGGGTGCACCCCTTGAGGTCCTGAGTTCCTTGCTCGTGCTCCGTCTCCTTCTGCTCCTGATTTGGACCTTGAGATTTCTGTCCCGTGCTCCTCTGTCTCTGTCTCCTTTCATCGCCTGATGAAGGTTAATATTCATGAGGATGCCTATGTGTTTGTCTATATTTTAATCTTGCAAATCAATTTTGCCACTTTTAAGTCATCTGAAATTACCAATAGAAAATAATCACTCTCCAAGAGTGTGATGGCTAAAGCTGGCTGTCATCTTGACTGGATTGATCTGGATTCACCTAAAATACAGGGCACAGCACACTGCTGTGTTGTGAGATATTTGATTATACAGTGTAAAGATATGCCACTATGATTGGTTTAATAAAAAAAATGAAATGGTCAATAGCTAGGCAGGAGCTACAGGAGGGATGTCTGGACAGAGAGCTCTGGGAAGAATAAAGACTGAGTTTCCAGGAAGCAGGGCATGCAGGAAGAGAGTTAAAATCCATGAATCATGTGACTGCACATAGATTAATAGAAATGGGTTAATTTAGTTATAAGAGCTAGTTAGAGACAAGCCTAAGCTAAGGCCAAGCTTTCATAATTAATAAGAAATCTCCACATCATTATTTGAGAGCTTGTTGATATGACAAGGAAAGACTCGTTACATTCCTGTGGGGGACTTTCTTGATCAGAGTATTTGAGGTGGGAAGACCCTCTCAAATATGAACAGCATTTTCTGGTGGCAGCCTAGATTAAAGGACACAGAAGAAGTAAGCTTTGTTTTCTGCCTGTTTTCCCTCACTCTTGCTGGGAAGTCCACCCATCATACTGCTGCCATTGCTGCATTCCTTTCCCAGCACCTGTTTATTTGGGTTCCCATTATAGATAGAATGCAAGCTGCTCTCGAGGAATCTTTGAGGCCTTTAATCCAATACTGAGACTACAGAGACATCTATTTTTGTATCATAAACAGATAAACTACTGGATTCTAAGTGCCTTTGGGATGAGGTAGCCATTGTTGAGCTACTCAGATCATATCATATAAGCAAATCTTAAAAATTTCCCTTTAATACATATCAAATATATAATTATTTAATACATATCATATATATATATGTGTGTGTGTGTGTGTGTATACACACATATTCCTCTAGAGAATTCTGACATATGTAAAGACACAATCAGCTGCAGTTGTAATAGACAAGTTTCAAAAACACAGATTTCATTTGACAGCTACTTGCTACAAATACATAGCCACCTGGTGAAGTATGCTTTACACCTGGGGAGTAGTCTTTAAGCTGCCAAGAATCCTGATCAGCAAATAAGCTAGAGGCAGACTTGGCTGGGGGCTGAGATGCTAAAGCCCCTTCCCCTTTCGCAGTACCACATACAAACAGGAGTGGACGTTTCAGACCATCAAACAATGAGCTGAACACTTGCCCATAAAATACAAAATATGGTTACAAACTATAGTGAAAGAGAATTAGAAACCCTGAACATATTTATGTAGACACCCTCCAATTAATTCAAACAGTGTTTGCTCATTGCATGGCGCAGCCATGGAGAGAGAGACGCAGGCTCTCGCTTGCTTGTGATGATCAGGCTTTCCTGCTTTGATAGTTAGCATTAGGAACGTGTTTCATTGGCTTTGTTTTGGAGTACTGCATCATTTTCTGTGACATCTAGAATGAATAATTAAACAGGTAACTGTGGAGCACCACAGAAATTAATTTTAAGAGGACAAATGGGATCAGGGAACACAGCATACACTGCATTTTACTGAAAACAACTTCAGCCATTCCACTAAATAATCCATGCCATATCGTCTAGTAATTTCCAGGGCGATTTCTTTTGGCCAAGATGAATTACTTCTGCTACATGGATTATAGCACCCTGGGTTTATGCGTTCATAGTTTACTTACCCCAAACAGGAGGGAGAGCATATAAAGATGCTACACCCAAATACCTAGCAGTTTGCCACGATATTTATTCTTATGATGTCCAATTAAGTGGTGAGAGGCCACTAGCAGTGTAGCCATCCCAGAAGAGAAGCAAAAGTAGTCAGACAGAAGTGTAGGAGCTGAGGATGGGGAGGACAACAGCCAGGCTTTCAGGGCTATGGTTGAACCTTGTTGACACACCTGCAGGTAGATAACTGGGTACCCACCAGGAAGACATTTTCTGGGTAATTTGTATGTAGGTGGGGCTGTGCAACTAACATCTGGACTACGATACGTGAGTGAAAGTCACACATACTTTTTCAGGGCCTTAACATAAAATAGTTGGAGAGAGCTTTTCATTGTCTCTTTCCATGTCCAACAGATTCCTACTCCATCAATAGGAAGCTAGAAATAAATGACCCCAAGATAGCTCTTCAGCGTCAGAGAGCCAGATCTTCACACAGTGTGTAATAGAAAGGCCATGCTCTAGAATGTATTTTCCACCTTACTAAGAAGTTTGGAACCTTTGGATGTGGGTTTCGGGAATCTGTTCAGTGGCAACTGTCCTGCAGGTTCCTCTTTGTGCACTGTAGCCCACAGCTTCCTCATTGTGGACAGCATCTCTTTGGGGCCTGAGAACCATCTTTCCTGTCCGGCAGTGGTGGCGCACGGCTTTAATCCCAGGACATGGGATTCAGAGGCAGGCAGATCTCTGTGATGTCGAGGTCAGCCTGGTCTACAAAGCAAGTTCCAGGACAGTGAGGGCTGTTACACCGAGAAACCCTATCTCAAAATTCCCAGCAAAAAATGAACCATCATTCCTAACTAACATGTTTGTTACCTTCCAGTGTTTGTGCTTTGTTTCTGTGCCTAGTGATGAGCTACTTTGTTAGTTTTCATTGCCAAACACTACATAGATGAGTACAAGACCTCTTTAGCCTGCACACTTCTTACAGGCTTTGTCTTGGCTTCCTTTCCTGTTTACTACTCAGGCCTCTGTAACAGGAAGGTCATTTATTTGTCCTGGCTGCCCAGAACAGAAATAATCACACAGAAACCATATTCATTAAAACATTGCTTGACCCATTAGCTCTAACTTCTTATTGGCTAATTCTTACATCTTAATTTAACCCATTTATATTAATCTGTGTATTGCCACATGGCAGTGGCTTACTGGGTAAAATTCCCAGCATCTATCTCTGGCAGATCTATGGCATCTCTGTAACTCTGCCTCCTTTCTCCCAGCATGCCATTTAGTTTTCCCTGCCTACCTATGTTCTGCCCTATCAACAGGCCAAAGCAGTTTTTTTATTCATTAACCAATGAAAGCAACACATAGGTAGAAGGACCTCCCACACCAGACCTCAGCAAGGTTCCATGTTTTAGGTAATGGTTCCTTCTTGCAAATATCACAGATGTAATGGTGCTTTCACAGAAGCATAATTGTAGCATTTGCCTGCCTACCCATAGGTCTTCTTCAGGGTGGACACAGGTTTCACATTCCCTTCATAACCTTCACAACACCTGCTTAGAAGATCTGAGTTCATACAACATGAAAATCAAGGCTTATATGATCAAGCTTTCTCAGTAACTATGAACATGGTATATCCACATTGTACTGAAGAACAAAGCATGGTACCTACATAGTCTTACCTTGACTTTTGAAGACCAAGAATCAAGAATCCTTTTTATAAAACATAAATAAAGATGAATTTTAACCATGTCTAAATCTACTGGTAAACCCGAGAACCCTTCTTGCCAATGTTCAGATGGTGAGCTTCTGATAAGGAGTAAAGGTCTCATCAGATGTATACAGCTGTAGACCAAGAGAACTCCAGTTCTGGTTGCATGCAAGAAGCATGGCCATGTTCCCCGAGTCTCAGCACATGAGGCAAGCCTGTGACTTTCTTAGTTCAGTCAGTTAAGCATTGTGTTTTAGAAGTACTGCTGCTTATTTGGTTTTTGTGCCAGGATTTCAAGTAGCCTAGGATGGCCCTAATCTCCTGCTCCCATATCTCCACCTGCTGAATGCTGGGATTACAGGCATGCACCACAAAACCCTGTTCATACAGTACTTATAAAGAAGCCCCAGGTTAATGAACGCTTGACAAGTGTTTCAAATGATGATATTTCTGAGAAAATTTTTCAGCACATCTATATCCATGATGCTCCTAGTTCATGATGTTCACAAGTAAAATGATGTCTGCATGCTAAATATGAAGAAAGACTTTTCCAGGTCACCTTTAACAATACATTAAGAAATCTTGACAAGGTTGGGTAAATTCCATTGCAGAGTTCATAGTCCTCAGGGTCAATTAGAGAATGTGAAAGAAAATACAACCTTGAAGACAATTAAAATCTATCTCACGTCTTGAAAACAAACTCTTTTTATTCTTCCATTTAAGTTGATGCTTTATCCAATAGGCACCGAAAGACAACATGAAATCCTAAGACTGTTTAAGAAATGAATTAAAAGCCTGTCCTGTAGTCCCTGCTGCTCAGAAGGAGAACATGATCAAGGCCAGCTTGGATGACAGATTGAGACCCTGTCAATCTGGGCAAGTCAGCACAGTCTCTCTCAAGATAAAACCAACCCTTTAGCAAAAGGCTTAGAGATATAGTTCAGTGGTAGCATGCTTGCCTAGCATAGATAATTGATTCATTCCCAGTACCACGCATACACAAAATTAGAAAGATGTGGAGTGATTTATATTAAATTGGAGAATATAAGTTTTATGAACAAAAATTAAAGATTGAAAAGTATCATCCATTCCAGGCCCAGGAGAATAGTGAGTTCATGAAAGACTTTTAGAATGACAGGATATCTCTTTGGAAATCTGTTTTGCTGGGTTCAGGTAAACATATGAAGTAATTGCCCCTCACAGGTTTAGACATCCGATTTCCAGTTGTTATTTCTGCTGCTTCCTTAACTGTAGTGATGTCACTCCTGGATTTTACATGTCATCCTACTAAACTCTCTCCCCATGTTGAGGGGGTTGTGCTTGTGTCCACACGTCCCTGTGCACCCTAATGATGGCATATGAGGTGTCTTTCATGTGAAGGTTCATGTCAACTCGACAGGATTTAGAATTTCCTAGGAGTCCAACCTCTGGGCATTTCTGGAGAAAGGTTCTAGATTGTGGTCATTAGATGTGAGGCCCTGCCCTTGCCCTGAATCCTGAACTGAGAAGTAGCATCCATCACTCTCGGGTTCCTGATTAAGGATTCAATGTGGCCAAGGCAGGTAATGTCCCCCTAAACTACAGTGCAAATGAAAGCCTGTCTCAAGTTCCTCTAGTCAGGTTTTATTTTTTTAAACCTAGAAATGAGAAAAGGATGATATATCCTATAAAGTTGCTTTTTTACACACATGTGAAAGGATTTTCTATCTATTTTATGTTTTCTTGAATTAAATGGAGAAAAGAAATTTAATAGAAAATGTGATGATCAGTGAGCTACTTAACTCTATTTTAAAGGGCTATACCACAGAGTGGCCAGCTTTAGCATCTCCAGTATTTAGACAAAAAATTGTCTTTGAATATTAAAATTTCCTATTAAAATCCTGGGTCTGGTACTGGCGTCCAGAAGAGTCTATACATAAAAGCACTGCAGTTTGCTTTAACTATGTTTCACTTTCTCTCACAGCAGGGATGCTGCAAAGATTCTATCCGAATCACAATGAATCTCAAATATCACTGTCTCCAGTCACGCGTGAACCCCAAGGGAAGTCAACAACTGACTGTGGTACCTTCTCAGGACACACAGACATCCTTACATTTCACATTTATCTACTTGGTATCAAAAGTCCTAGGTCCTTTGTAACTAGCACAGGAGGTTCAGTTTCCATCCTAAGTCAATTTTCCACCTGCTTCTCTAGATCTATTCACAAAGAGAAAGAACTTTATGTTGTATCCCCTCTCCCTCATCTGGAGGCATTTGTCTTCAAAACTGAAAGCCCAGTTTCTATGCTCTCCTAGTTCCCCTGTGGGGCTGTGGCCATCTCTTCTGTGGAAGCTGCTTGGAGGACCTGCTGGTTCAGAATAAAGACCAGGAAAGCAACTTGGAGTGGGGTGGACAAGGACACCAAGCCTGTGAGATAGGTCATTTATTTCCAAATAAAGTGAACTTGATGTGATCTAAAAGAGCATCTCTATACAGCTCAATGTCCTTTTTCTAGCTGTCTCTGCACCTATATTGTGGTGACACAAAGGGATGATGGGCCTGACTGTTTTTACCACCTGGTCTAGTCTAAATCTTCTTTTTTAAAAATATTTATTTATTATGTATACAATATTCTGTCTGCATGTATGTCTGAAAGCCAGAAAAGGGCACCAGACATCATTACAGATGGTTGTGATCCACCATGTGGTTGCTGGGAATTGAACTCAGGACCTTTGGAAGAGCAGACAAAGCTCTTAACCTCTAAGCCACTTCTCCAGCCCCTATATCTTCTTTAGGACTCATTCATTATCATTTATATGAGAAGGTCAACCCCATCCCATGTAGGTTAATAGGCCCCAGATTCAAATGCACTACTTTTGTAGTCTTATGACTCTAATAAGTGTTTTGTTTTTGCTTGTTTGTTTTGTTTTGTTCTGTTTCTCTAGGTATCCCTGACTGTCCTGGAAATCACTCTGTAGATCCGGCTGGTTTCTAACTCAGAGATTCACCTGCCTCTGCCTCCTGAGTGCTGGGATTAAAGCCGTGGGCAATCGCTACAGAACATAAATTCAAAGTTTTCAAATGAGCTTTAGCTATAAAGCATGTGATTTGCACCTCCGTGAAAGACAGCAGACACATCAAATCACTGTTTTCTTTAGTGGTTTTGAATTAGTGTGAACCTAATATATGAGTATTGTGGTCAACAGAGAAGAGATTGGGCAAACTGCACTGTGTATCAACAAACAGCTGAAGTGCTTCCTCAGAATTAATTCACACAGCTGGGACCCAAGAAAATATGGACAAAACTGAAATATTTGCCTCGGCCCCTTTTGAACAGCTGTTCTTTCCCATTAAAAGTTTCTTATAAATTCTACTCAGATCTTCGTTAAGTATCACATGATGCGATTGATTACATGCGAAAAGTCAGGTGTGTATGCAGAGTCAAAACAGTGAAAACTGGCCCCTTCCACACAGGTCCAAATCGTGGTTTCTGTGTTAGGTGACGTTGGCAGTAGAACAAAGACATGCAAATGTGTTCCCTCAAATCATATATATGTGGAGCTAATTGAGATTTGTTATTAATAAAGCCAGCTTCCCGCCGTTCAAAACATGAACTGGTAGCCACTTGTGACTTCAAGAAAAGCAGTTCCTGGAAGGGCACCTGTGTTTTTCAAGATGATAACTAGCAGTGAGGACACATTGATTTCTCCTCCCTGCAATGAGAGCTGAGAAATCAGGGACGGCACGAAGAGCAGGTGCTTCGCATCACAGCCCAACTTCTGTTTTTTTTTTTTTATAAGGAGACGCCATGCCATATTGTAAATAGAGACATGAAGAAGAACTACCTCTCCAATTAGAACAAAATCATCCACGGCAGGCAATAAAACAACAGGAGACATCACTCTATCGATACCTGAGAAATACTGTCACTTCTTACCTAACCATATCACTCACTCAGAACATTACCCAGGGGAGAGCGGGAGCCAGTCCAAACACTCCAGAAAACATCCAGGGCCTTCTGGCACACTGCTCTCTCAGGCCCCGGAGTAAAAGTTAGCCAGAGCCTACTGCCATACAAAAATGATTTATTGCCATGGGACTGAAGTAATGCATTCTGCTTTACAAGTCTCCTGGCAGGCCAGAGGAGAGGCTGCGTTCATCACCTGCAGTGTATAATGCCTGCTGAAGCGCTCTGTGTTATTCATAAGGCCGCCTACTCTGTGCCGTCACGATGCTGATAAATTATGAAAAAATGCATATTTTATTTCAATTTACAACGTATTGTTATATACATGTCGCTATATCACAGTGCAGCAGGAGGAGCAAATGTTATTGCTGCAGCCTCTTGGTTGGCATGCTTCAATAAAGCCCAAAGGGGCGACCCAGAGCATCCTAAGTCGTAGGTAGCATGGCAAATAAAAAGCCACTTCTATCTCTCATAATATTTAGAGGAGATTTGCAGAAATGTCAGTGCTTCATAAAGGGGAAACTTGAGAGAAAGCCTAGAGAGACACGGAAATTTCCACGGCAAATCCCTGGTAGGAGTAGGGTCTTCACTCCTTACGACGGCTCTGTGAGATATGCAGGGCCTCATAAGGAAGGGGAAAGTTGATTTCTGAAGGAGAGTCCTGTTATTTTTTCCATAATTTTATTCATTTATTTATTTTACTTTTCTTATCTGATGGCAAAATGCCCCATTCTACAAGCACGTTTTGAGATGAAACCTTGAGATTTCCTATTGATGTCCACGTTTTCTGCAGCTTTCCATTTGGGAACATACTTTTTCCATTAGTCAGGATGCGTCGCCAAACGGTATTCAGATCCTGCCCCAGATTCAGTGGTCTCCTTTTCTGTTCTGTTTGCAAACAGTAGCTGAGATATAACGAGTAAGAGCTAATCTAAGGGTAATTGGTACTCTTATTAGGGCCGAGCTGCTTTCAGACATCAAGAATTCAATAGATACAGTTCTGAGATGACAGAATGTTGGAGCTCAGTTTAACTACTTCAGTTGCGAATCAGAGGTCTGATCCCACACACTGTCTGTGCCGGGCTATGCTTCTCAGAGAACCCCAATTAGAACGCAAATTTGTCTCCTAATTTAGTCCATTATTCCAAGTGCCCTTTCTGGACTTTAAAATGCAAATTTATACATGAGATTTTTCTTCTGAAGACTTAATGTTTGGATATAATGACCCATTTCCATTCCACCAAACCAAAATATGTTGTTGCTGCCCCGAGTTATTGGGAAAATCAAGCTATAATAAAACAGATAACGAGGTTACCTTCCTGTGTTTTTAGGCCTAAATTGGGAAAATTGATTGACTTAAAAAATAAAATCTAATAAATTACCAGTGAACTAGAGGATGAAAGACTACCCAAAGAACAAATACAATATTGAATCGGCCACCCATTTTAATGTATATCCAGCCGTCATTGTGTGTGCACGGAGCGTTTGTCGGGTCCATCAGACCCACCCATTACAGAGAAGTCCAGCAGCACTGTCTCGGTCCACTCTTGGGGGCTTCTGCAAACAACAGCAAAAACACCAAAGCAGACTCCCAGTGAACATCCAAACATCTGCCGTCTCTGCTGTTGTGGATGTGTTTCCCACCCAGAGAGCACTGGTGCCCCTTGTGAGTTGCTCACACAGTCCCTTGTGAAATCTGCTGACCCAACCCCTTGTGAAATGAGAAGCAGTTCACATGGCCTTCTCCTCAACCCACACAAAGGTACCATAGATGCATAGATGGTCACTTCCTACCCAACACAGCTTAAAATCTGTGCTTAGCTTGCCAGACAGACAGGCCAGACTCAGTTTAAGCTGGGGGAAGTTTGGGTTGTTGTTGGTTTTTTTTTTTTTGAGTTTTTATTCTTTTTTTCTTTTTTCTTTTTTCCATCCTCTCCTCTTCCCATTCCCCTCCTGCTCCCCCACTCACCCTCCTTTCTCCTCCTCCCTCCTTAAGAGAGGGCAGTGAACCCTGCCCTGTGGGAAGTCCAAGGCCCTCCTCCCTACATCCAGGCCAAGAAGCTTTGCATCCAAATAGACTAGGGTCCCCAAAAGCCAGTACATGCAGTAGAAACAAGTCCCAATACCATTATCAATGGCTTCTCAGTCAGCCCCAATTGTCAGTCACATTCAGAGAGCCCGGTTTGATCACATGCTCATTCAGTCCCAGTCAAGCTGGATTTGGTGAGCTCCCATTAGAACAGGCACACTGTCTCAGTGAGTGAACCTCGCAGTCCAGACTTCCTTGCTCATCTTCTCCCTCCTTCTGCTCTTCAACTGGACCTTGGGAACTCAGTCCATTGCTCTGATGAGGGTCTCTCTCTCTATCTCCATCCGTAGCTGGATGAAGATTCTATGGTGATATTCGAGATAAACATCAGTGTGATAGTGGGGCAGGGCCAGTTCAGGCAGCTGGGGGAAGTTTTTAAGCAGACATTGCTTCTCAGTTATTACAGCCAAAGTGGATGACTCTTGCAGTGGACTTCATGGTTTTTTTTTTTCGAGACAGGGTTTCTCCATAGCTTTTGGTTCCTGTCCTGGAACTAGCTCTTGTAGACCAGGCTGGCCTCGAACTCACAGAGATCCACCTGCCTCTGCCTCCCGAGTGCTGGGATTAAAGGCATGCACCACCACCGCCCAGCTTATTTTGTTTTTTTAAAGCAGAGTGGGGAGGGATAAGGAGAACTTTTTGAGCTGTCATCGCTGTCTGGCTTAGAACCACAACACTGGCTTCGTGTTTCCACTTTCTGTCCCCTAGGGTGGTAGCCCAGCAGAGCGGCGAGGGAAGAACATTTTCAATATCTGGGAGCTTCTCTAGGTGCCATTCAGGCAAACTGCTTTAGTCACTCCTCAGCCAATCCTCAACACTGCTTTAATACTTCCAATTCTTCTGTCTCAAAAAGTCTTCTCTTCCTGCACAAATCATTAATAGTCACTTGAAAGTCATCGTAAGTCTCATTCTTATATTTTCATTTTTGGTTGTTTGTTTTAAATCATATGCCATACAGACTAGAGCCAAGTCAAGCCATACCCACCTAAGGAAAATGGAAACCAACTAAGCCCCTATAGTTTTACTATAGATTCCCTAATACACTCTAATGAATTTAATACGAGCTTCCAATTAACTTTGCTTCTTACTGTCTTAAGTGTTCTTTTTTGATAAAGCAAGCATTTGCTTCTCAGTTCAGTTTGCCAATTACAAAAGGTGCTTCAGCTTCCTAAATTTTAAAAACTGTGGCGCCAGGGAACCAAATAAGGCAAAAAGGGGCATATGTCATATTTTATCTCTTATTTTTCTTGATTGTGATTCTGAATAATCTTGAGTGGCAGAGAACCGTAGGATTTCTTCTAGTTTGATATTTCTGTTTGGTAATTAGGAACCTTTTAGGTCACATGTGTTAGACTGGCTTTACCTTGAGAGAATGATTGCTACCATGCAATGCTTCCATGTTCTAAATGCGCCAAGGAGTTCAGGGTGTGTATTTCACCATGTGTTTCAGCTGTACCCCTGACACAAGAGGTGCCCTTAAGTTAAACTGGATCGCCGCAGCAGACAGGGAAATCTGCCATCCTGAGCTTCATCTGAATCCATATTTTGGTGACATTTAGAATTAGAAGCCCTCAGAACTCCTCAGTTTAAAACAGAAAGCCTCCATTGTTGGGAGAAGGCAAGTGTTTAGCCACTGTTTCTAGAAAGTTCCAGGGAGAGAAATTTCAAAGGATAACTGAGAAGGCCTAAGGTTGATCAGGTGTGAGAATCTGAGTAGTAAATGCTTGTCTTTAGCAAGAAAAGATGATTTCCCCACAGGGTATGAATGATTAGCCAGACTGGCGGGCTTCCGAGAAAACACAAGGAAAAGGACGCTCAACATCACACCGTGTTTAGCTGTGTTCTCTTCACACAGTATCAGAAGGTAACTGTTTATAAAGTGAATCAACTGTGAACACCGGCCTGCCACACTCAGTAACTTCCTGCACATCAGAATTAGAATGTCTCTTTCCATTTGACGAAAACCATTAACGTGTGGGGAAAAATAACTTTTCTTTCTGCAGCACCCTGTGCCTATTTTTCTCCCAGGGCCCCTGACCACAGTGTGAAATCCAGCCTGTAGGGCTACCCTCTCCTCCAGTCCAATCACCTAAGAAGTCACAGATAAATCAAGGAGCCAGGGAGATTTTAAGTTTGAGTACAGGCAGACAATGAGAAGAACAGTAGCACTCCGGTGTCCAGGCAAAGGCAGAGCGCCCAGGGTCTATGTTGACTTATGGCTGTGGCTTTTCTAGCTAGGAGAACCATTAGCATAATTGGCTTTAGATCAGATGGAACCCATTAGCCTTAAATTCCTTGCTGCGGCCTAAAATGTCTAATATCCCTTTCTATATAACCTTCCACTTGCCCATATAAATTATCTTCCCTTCTCCCAAACATATGAAAAACCCACCTTTAGCCATATGTGAAGTCTATCTGTGGCTACTAACCTACCTAAGAGAAGCCCCTTTGCTCTACGGGCTGCCTTTCCTTTAAACCAGAGAGCAATGCAGCCCCTCGGTTGTTGCTACAAGCATCTATAACTAAGCCAGCACAGCCGATGACCCCTGAGCACTCTCCAGAACTGCCACCCACTTCCCGACGGGACAAGGCAAGCTCTCGCTACAATGAGCATCAGGTGAACACAAAAATGGGCTGAGGATACGGGCCATCTGTTTGTTGACAGTGTACTTGGGCAGTGTATGAGCTCCTGAGCCTGCAGTGCTCGGAATGAAAGCTGCTTCCTTCACTCAGTGGGGAAGACGGAGCGGGCCGTGCCGTTGGGCTGTGGCATCCACCCCACGTTCATGCCCATCTTATTTCCAGCAAGAGCCGCATAGTAGGAGGCAGCAGATTTGATGCGTTTGGCATTATAAATGAGCTGAGACTCCATGGAAAATGAAAAGCTCCACTGTGGGAAGCAGGGTTTCAGGTCCCGGTTCAGAGGCTTGGGTGTTTCTGCCATCTGCTGGCTACAGGTTGGAATGTTTCAATCAACCTCTGTGCTACTCAGGGTGGAGATTTCATGACATTTATTGGTCAGCTGAATTGATGGACTCGGATCTTAGAAGAGAGCAGGTTAATAGGTTGTAAGTCTTTGCTGGGAGTGAACCTTTTCCAAATAAATTTCATTTTAATGTGCATCCACACCCGAGAAGTTATGAGTGTGACACAGTTTGCATGTGCCCACACCCAGATTCCCATTGATAACACTTTATTCTGTCTCATTTGTCACACTAACTACAAGACAGAAAACAGCATTGTATACTAAAAGAGAACTGAATTGTTGAGAGAACCCAAAGTCATGAACCATGACTTGTCAAGACTAACACGGGGTGCTATTCACACATGGTTATTGGGCAGCTCCCATTTTTGCCTAGCACTGTCCTCATTGGGCTGCGGATGGTATCTTTTGTGATTTTTCACATGCATGCACACACACACACACACACACACACACACACACACACACACACACTCACGCTGCACAGGAGGTGTTCTGTCTTATTTCCATTCAGGGAAATTAGAAAGACTTGAACGAAGCTTAGTCTTCATTCTAAGATGTAGCCAGTCTTGGCCCCAGCATTTCTCATAAATTTGTTGCAAGGTTTTAGTTCATGAATACTTCAGAAACCTTTAGCAGTCAATGGTAGATGCTAAATACGAAATAACTCCAGGACTACCTAGATCTAAATGTGCCCAGAGGCTATTCCTTCAATACTACTATTCTGCATTCACTATGGCCTACTAAGGAGACTCCTTAAAACGCAAGAACAAATTATTTTGGAAATAGACTTCTCTCCAACTTCTACTCTCTTGCATCAGATCCTGTGTCCTTTCACTGGGGTCTCTTCCCTATGAAAATTTAACACCACAGAAAGTCTGTATACCAGGGTATCTCTGGAGGGTCACAGACCATTAGAATATTTAAGGGTCTTTTCTTTTCTAAAATTTTTAATAAAAATATGGGAGCAGGGAAGTATATATCTTAATTAAGGGAGCCATTTTAGGGTTGGCAACACTCTTGACTCTAGAAGGGTTCCCAGGTTTCCAGGGAGATGTCCCCAACTAGTTCCTTGTGCAGCTGAGGAGAGGGAGCCTGAAATGGCCCTATCCTATAGCCATACTGATGAATTCTTGCATATCACCATAGAACCTTCATTTGGCGACGGATGGAGATAGAGACAGAGACCCACATTGGAGCACTGGAATGAGCTCCCAAGGTCCAAATGAGGAGGAGAAGAAGGAAGAACATGAGCAAGGAAGTCAGGACCGTGAGGTGGGCACCCACCCACTGAGAAGGTGGGGCTGATCTATTGGGTGCTCTCCAAGGCCAGCTGGACTGGGACTGAAAAAGTATGGGATAAAACCGGACTCTCTGAACATGGCAGACAATGAGGGCTGCTGAGAAGCCAAGGACAATGGCACTGGGCTTTGATCCTACTGCATGTACTGGCTTTGTGGGGGCCTAGCCTGTTTGGATGCTCACCTTCCTAGACCTGGATGGAGGGGGGAGGACCTTGGACTTCCCACAGGGCAGGGAACCCTGACTGCTCTTTGGACTGGAAAGGGAGGGGGAGGGGAATGAGGGAAGGGAGAGGGAGATGGGAGGCGGGGAGGAGGCAGAAATTTTTAATAAAATAAAATAAAAACTAACCTAGCTTTATTGATTGAACACTCTACCCCACTAAGAAGTATTTTACACAGTTGGGACTGAAACCACCTTAAAAGTGGTATTTTCCTGGTAATTATCACGGAGGTTCGACTGGGCAAGTGCATCTACCAAGGAAGAAACCAGTAAGGCTGGTTGGTACTTCGTAGGCCAGGAGCCTTTATCCCTAAAACATGCATGACTTCTCTTAGTCTATTCTAATTCTCATGTCTCTCTGACTCCTTCAATCTCCACATAAGCTTGTACATTTCCCAAACATCATTTCCTTAGCTCCAAGTCTGCTCCTTTTCTTATTATATAGCCTCCTTTAGACACAGCACTGGGACCCTTTAAACAGCAAAGCTCTTCCCGAACCTCACGGGCTTCCCTGGGTTCAAATCCTATCTCCATCACTTACTGTATGCCTATGGCTTTATATAAAATTACTTCTTATATTTAATTATTATACTCTCTCTAATACATTTTGGGGAGAGATATACAACAGCAGAACGTAGTCAGTGTGGATGCCAGAGTGGGTAAGGATGTGTGTCGGAGGGAATGTATTTCCTGCCTCTCTGACAGTCCCTCCTTGAATCGTGCCAAGCTCATGACAAAGACCTCGCCAAACATCATTTAGCGGGGAAGAGCAGAGGATTTAAAGTTTTGGCAGTGGGAACTAATAATGTTGGGATTTATGTTCTAGTAAAATACTTCAGGCAAAGGGATGAATATAAAGCAGGTGATAAATACTGTGAAGAAAAATAGGACAGCTATGATGGGGGAGAGCTGTAATTTGTATAAGGGGAGGCAAACTCTCTGAAATGTGTACTCTTAAATCAAAGACGGGCTGGCTAAAAATACGCTCTACACGGTGTTCCGCCTGACTGTTTCCAAGCACACACACTCCGCCTTTTCTGAAGTCCGTTTGATCCTGTAGGTTTAATCATAACTAAAACACAGGCACTTTATTCTGAGGTACAGTTCCATGTGGCACAGATTCCAGAGGCACAAGAAAGACATTGCAGAGACATGTTTTCAGGCCAACATTGGACATGAGAATCAGCTCCTACTTATCAATGGGCCGAATTACACGACTAACCAGCATTATCTGTGTGCATATACTAATTCAGAATGACTTTGCAAACAGTGGCTGGATTCAGTTTCTCCAGCCACTAGTTCAGAGTTATGATAAAACTGGAAGGAAATTAATCTTAAATGCCTTCAGATATTTCAAGGCCATAGACTGTATGGTTATAGAAGACAAAACTGAGCCAGAAAATGCTGGTTATAAAGAGGTAGTGTTGCCAAAATATAAGGAAACTTGTTAGTGCAGCCATCTGAAGATGTCCTGGGCTGCTTCAAGAAGTCTCTTGTTCCAGCTTTAGTGGACTTTTGGAGCCAGCAAGTGACGACTAAGCATACTGTGTGTGGTGTGTAAGAATATCCCTGGACATTTTCAGAGCTGAGTGTGATTCTGAAGTAGCCTTGATTTTAGAGCTTTACCAGCTCAGGGTCATCTTTCTTTCTGGTTTACACTAGAGGATAGCCCATGACAATAGGTATACATTGAGCATTGACAAGCCTTTCTATACATTTCCACTGGAATTGTACCTTGATGTCATGTCATCTTTTAAATGATTGGTTATCATATATGTTTGGCAGTAAAGAACTTAGAGAACAAGTAATTTTAACTCTACAAAGAAAAACGCCATTATTAACACACACACACACACACACACACACACACACACACACCCATCGCTTCCTAACAGAAAAATATCTGTTCTACCGATAATCATAAGGAGGATCTACTACATGTTATCTCACCAGTTAAAAGAGTTTTAGTTATTTGATTTGAAAATTAATTAAAAAATAGTTTACAAGATTGCATGAACCTGTCTTACGCTATGTTCCATGTGTAAAAAGGCAAGGCCTCTTTTATGACAAGACAAAGCAATGGCAGGATGAACTTCATGTTCTGTAGCTGATGACTGTGCTTGTCTTTGTGGACTTGGACTGTAGGGCTTGGTGCATCCGCAGAAGTGATGGAGAACAATGGTATGCCTTAACAACCTATCTGCAGACCTGGTTTTTTGGTATCTATTTTACTGAAGAAAAACTTGACAGTCAACTTTATACATCTAACTGATTTCAAATCAACTATACTTTGCTGGTGGTCCAAACAAAATAGTCAATAAAATAAGATTTTCTACTCATGCCTTTTTAGGTTTTCTAGAACACCCCACACTTGCTTGTTCTATGTATGCTTTTCCTTTACTGAAATGATCTTAGAACCGTTTGCACGCTCCCAGTCACAGGAGCTCCTTGTGAGCTCCCCCCGGCATAATTTACCCATCTCTGCCATGGGCTTCAGTCGCCGTAACAGATTTTGCAGTTTCTGACATCCATACCACTTCTCCAACCTCTATTCACCTTCTCCTTTCTTGTGTTTCTGAGGAACTTCATTTCCGGTGATTTTTTTTATACAATCTCACACTTGAGTTTGCTCTTATTAGGATCGCGTTGGACATTTATTTCCATTACTCTCCTTGTCATGCTCTTCTCTGGTGTGTGTATCCACAGCACCTAGCACACTGTCTCATTATGGAAAACATGAAACCAAACACACCACTCATTTCCTACATCCTCATTGGCTTCAGTTTAGACTAAATGAGATCCGGGTCAATTGATGACAATACTAAGAAAGTAGAGATTGCATGACTTTTGACACTATAGTTCATGTTGATTATGAATGTTCATTTCTTCTTCTTTAATTTGGGGCTTTATTGAGACTCCTGGAAATGCAGATGACCATCCAACAGCACATGGTCTGCTATTCTTGGAAATGGACATCAATTTAACCAACCCTTCCAGCAGCTTCTTCAAATTATGCTTAATTACAAAGCAAAAGTGAAATAGTCCCTTTTCTAGGGAAATTAAGAGGGAAACTCTGAGAATGATACATTTTCACCCTCATACATTAATACCCATTTAGCATAGTGTCTGGGGCCATTATAATTAGGGTATTTGAAATTGAATATCAGGAGGTGGTGATATCTATTAGTACAAGGCTAGCCTGGTCTACATAGCAATTCCAGGCCAGCTGGGGCACATAGCAAGACCCAGCTAAAACAGTAACTCAACCTGAAACAATAACAAAAAACAATCAACCAAATAGCAATAAATGTCAAGCAGATCAATCGGAACGGATACACAGTACTTACAAATTATATTTGAATTTCACATAGGATATATTTCATTTGAAGACTTAAACCTGTAAGTCTCACCTATGCCAGTTTTATTCATTGACAAAGCAAAGAAGATGTTCCTAGTATATGATGTTTACTTGTTTATATGATGGCTTATTTGTCACACGTCACTCTTATGTTGGCCTCAATGGTAAAAGAAGTTATTCATTGATGAGCTCATCTTATTAAAGGTAATATTGGCAAAAGGAAAATAAAAGATATATAAAATTCATTGACTAGACACCAAAGAAATACTTAAATTTTATTGCTTATGCAAGTTAAGGTAATACACTTAAATGCACTCACCATGCTCCTTTACAAACAATTATTAGGACTTCATTATTCGGTGGTGAAGGAAACAGCCTCGGTGAGTGTGTGTAAACACAGAAATGATGTTTCAAAATCACTTGGTGCTTTCAAATGAGATCTTTCATGAGATCAAGATACCGGAAGAGGGCTGGAGCAGCCTGTGTTTTCGTTCCCGTTCCAGATGTTCCCTGATGACAGGCAAGAAGGTCTCCGAGGCCTGTTTGTTTCCAGTGCAGTTGGAATAGGAGCTGCAGCTTCCCCACACCCAATCCTGATCATTCCTTTCATGCACGCACAAATGCGAATTGTCACCCCTGATTCACGTTCATTAATCAAAATGGCAAATGCGTGTGGAGTGCCGAAGCAGGGTCCAGGCTGCTGTCTGAAAGCGTGATCAATCATCAGTGATTGGCACTTCCAGTTAAACTACACAAGAACGCAGCGAACACAGATGCTCCCGCCAAGCAGGGGAAGGAAGTTGAGGCCAAAAGGCTAGGATTTTAATTGGCAAGATGCAAAATGCTTACAGCAGAAGAGTCTAAGCATTCTGAGGTTTGTAGGAAAACAATTACACAAAGCACGGGGAAAGTGGCTTTTTAGAAACATCTTTGGGGAAAGCGTCTTGAAAACAAAGCCATAGATGGTTAAAAATGTTACCTGACTTAATAAGGCCACGGAAATAGGACTTGACCCATATTTTGTGCACCTAGGGGAAGCTGGCTAAGTATAATGAGAACCAGCTACTCATAAAACAATAAACTCGGAAGGTACTTAACAGCTCCTGCTGGGCTCTGGGCTTTGTGTTGAGGGAAGAGCTGCATCTATTAAATCAGTTTCTTAAAAAAAATACCCATAAAAACATTCAAGGAAAAAAATAGGTATATTAGTCGAGGCTGATGAAATGAGAATATATATTATTCCTTGAAGTATATATAACAAAATCCACAAAGGGAAGGAGGCTGAAAAAGCAATTTCTAAGTCAGGAAGCATGATCTAGAATTTTACACGTGAAACCAGAAGATTTTAAATTTCAAATTTGTAAAATAATAATTTAAACTTGTAATGATGCAGATGGTTGGACCATTTAATGATCAGCCTCACTAAAATCTCTCTCTCTCCTTTTTTTTTTTTTTTGGTACAACTATATCTCCAAGTCACTGTAGGAGAGAGTCCCCATTCCCTGTACTTAGACACATGCATTGTGGCAAAAGATACTTTGTTGTTCAGTTTCTATGATCACGTTAATGTGTGATTTTTGTTTCTTGTTTTCCCAATAGGCTACACCTTTTTCCTATCCCACTGAGATATGACAACAGTAAGAAATAATCACCATAGCAGTTAATATATTTACCATAAATCCAGTCAAATAGTACCAAATAGTGAATTGTCAAGAAGCAGTTGACAAGGTGGGAAAGCATAGGAAGACCTCAATCTTACAGTCTTCACAGAAAGCAAGCAGGCAGTGTAGAGTCAGCATTCAATATACATTTATTCTTCATAGTTACAGAAACAGTTTTTAAAAAGCATGTTTTTTAAGGGTGCCTGTAACTTAGTTCTCCCTACGGTTTAACTGAAGAATTATATTGTCTCTAACAACCCACTTCAGGGCAAAACTTAGTCTAAATTCAATAATGGCCAGAATACATGTACCAAAAATCTACTTCTAAACACAGAGAAGTTACTTTCCAAAACCAATCCCTAACATTAACAGTACTGACTGATCCGAAGGTACTTCCATGTCTTTGTGGGCACGTAAATTATATACAACCCTGGAGACCAGAAATACGTATCACCTTAGAGACAACTGATTCACTCAGCCTAAGCTATCGACCGTCCAAAGCTGAAACCAGGACCCAAACCCTGCCTCTTTAAATTTTTAACGCATTAGAATCAATTCAGAACTCCAGAGAGCTAGGGAAGAAATTGGGGAATGGGATGGAATGACACACAGAAAGATGTTAGGAAGAAAGACTCAGAGGCATGTCCTCTTAGACAGCATTGATGGTCATTCTAGAAGATGTAAAGTCATAGTATGTTTTCATGCGTCAGAAACTTCATAAATTTCAAAACCTGGTTGTGGGGTAACTTGGTGTCTTCCCTGAGTTGACATGTAGGTTTTTAGTCCTAACAAGGTGTTACTCTTACCCCCTTTACCCTCTCATCCTGTGTTTTATTTCAAATTTGACTTTTATTCTCTCTTTGGGCTATCTCAGGTAACAGCCTAACTAGATGCCAAGGCTACCTCTGTGGAAAATATTTAAATACAGCAAACAAAGGCCTGAAGTTTGCAACATTGTCACAGTTGTTGGGGCACTGACACTTGGCAACGTTTCAGCTCCTGACTATTGAAGTCCTCGGGTTGGAGAAATAAATTAAATATTTTCATAAAAGTCTCTTAATAATTTGGGTAATTTAAGACAGACATGTCTTCTATGTTTTCTTTTTTTTTTTTCTCTCTTGTAAAACCAATCAGCCCTCTGTAATTGGGGCGGCATCAGAAGACTGTAATGTGCACTGTGGTAACAAGGTCTGCTGGAATCAATTATGCTGGGCAGCAAGAAGCTCTCTGCCTTCTGTATGATGCATGGCACGCAGCTTAAATAGCATCAACATTAATAAGCTGCTCTTAAGTTTCGATGTAGCTTTCTCGGGGGGAGAATCTGTTATTGTCAGTCAGCTGTCAAGCGCTTATAGTAAGATTAATGAATCATATTTAGATGACTGGCAGTGGAAGTCTACTTTATAGAACATGTCAATCATTTTTTATAGTTGCTTTCCATTCTCTTGGACACTTGCAATACTGTCTGAGCCTTTAGAACCATTATAACCTCAACTCTTTGCTGGAGGCCACCAGCGAGACAAGAGTTCTAGAGATTTCATTCCATCTCTTTCCACAATGCTTTAGGCTAAGCTCAAATATCCATGTTGCTCCCCCGGCTCAAGGTGAAGTAGACAATACATTTTAACTCAAAAATTAATGGCAGGGTTGACTAGATTGAATTGCTCTGCCCGGTTGCTCATTTTTAAGGCAGGATATAAAGTTTCGAATGTGTAATCTTCCGTGTTTATCCTTAGTCATCCATTCTTAACACACCTCTTATGTGCCTTTCTCCAGTTTAATTTTTTTTCACTTTGAAAAATATGCCAGTGTTTAAGAAGTAAGGCACTCTATCAAAATAACCGTATCATTCTAAATAACAGCGGAGCTCTCATTTCGCTGACTCCAAATTCTAGTATGAGAAAGAATGGTGTGTTTAAGTGAATGTGATTCCTTGACGTGTTATCTATATCTCTAAAACAACAGTCACGATATTTTCACACATAAAAATCTTTCAAGAGAAAAGTTAAAGTTTTCGTGCCTGGAAATAAAGGAAGACTAAACTATGAGCTCAGAACAGGGATTTCAGCATCTATTCATTTTTCTGGTTCTTATCTGCCTTCCCTTTCCTTCGGATCGTATGTGTCTTGGTCAAGGACCATCAAGGGGCAGTTGCTGCCTCCTTTCCTGCTTCTGCTGCTCCCAGCCAATTCAGAAACACACAGGCACACGAGGCCTCCTGTCTGAGCGGCCACTGGAGGCAAGGCAGTGTGAAATACTAGATTGTGCACAATATGGTCTCAATGGGCGGCTGCTTGATATTTGGTGTTTTTAACTTCCCTGGAGTATCCCTTCCTATGTAAAGCTGACAACAAGAAGGTGGTGGTGCTTTAAATAAAATGACTATCTTGACAGTTTGGTATAGTACCTCCAACATCACCGGCATTAAATAGTCAAGATTCCTCTTTTGTGCCCATTACAAACTTAGCAAAGTTTGTACCCAGTATGCATAATGTCACATAGTACACAGTAGTTAGGTTTAGGTTAGTAATGTCAGTGTAGCCTGGAGTAGAGGTCTTGAGCTTCGGTGGATCATTTTGGCTGCAACTAGAAGCTTGGTAACCAGCCACTTGTGTGGCATTCTTCTCCACTGAGTAAATAAATCAATACATCAATGTTTCTACACATCCTCTTGCCTTCCCTTTGCCACTACTTCAGTTTTCATTAGCACAGAGAAATGACTTCATGTTTCTGGTCCTCTTTATGAGCCCAGATGGCTTCCCAAGCTCACCTGTTCAACTTTTGTCTTAAGAATTTTCCTACTGTGAAGAGACACCATAACCATGACACCTCTTATAAAGGAAAACTTTTAATTGGGTCTGGCTTACAGTTCAGAGGTTTAGTCCATTATCATCATGTTGGGAAACATGGCATCACATGAGCAGACGTGATGCTGGAGAGGTAGCTGAGAATTCTACATACCCATCAGCAGACAGCAGGAAGAGAGAGTGCCAGTGGGCCTGGCTTAGGCTTCTGAAACCTCAAGGTCCTTCCCCAGCAGTATAATTCCTCCCACAAGCCCACAGCCACTCAGACAATGCCACACCTCACATTAGTACCACTCCCTATGTGCCTATAGAGGCCGTTTTCATTCAAACCCCACCACAGTATCCTTAACATTTTCTACTTTTTCTCTGCAAAGAGAAGACTGATATCAAGGTATGAAATAACTCATCAAATGCCTGTCTCGAGATGGATTCTCACCAGTTTCAGTAGGAACAATCAGTTAGTGATGCCTGGTCTAGTCACAGGAAGGGGAACATAAAGTATGTATAACAAGTTCTTCCAGTCCATATCCAATCCCCACTCCAGCTCTATTTCTGCTCCATTATATCATGGAAGGCATTAGCTGTTTTACAGTACCCATCTAACACTAGAACTGTCTTCCTGTTTGCCTTATCTTTCCACTTCTCTGCCCTGCCCCCTCTTACTCTCTTCTTTCCCAGTAGTTCCTCTTCTGCTTTTATGACATCGTTTTCCTTTCCCTTATCCCCCAAAGTTATTTTTAGCCCCTGTGTGGCACCAGAAATGAAGGCTTCTGTGAAGCAAACTATGAGCTGCTGTGGAGGTGGAAATCTTACGTCTAATCACATGGATGGACAGATTAATAGAATTCAGGTAATATGAAACATAAGAGGAGTGTTATGGCAAGGTAGGAACATTTACTAATGATATGAAATTGAGATCTAATCCTCAAAAGGCAGTTTACTATTTTAAAATGATTTTTCTCCCTTTCAAATGAGTAAACCTAACAGCCTCTAGGGAGTACATAGGCCATACTGACCCAAGCGAAGGGATCTGTGGAAAGCTGTGATGCACGGAATATAGAAAACTAAATGATACTTAAGTCAGCTTCTCTTTCTGTATAGGCTCCTGTCAGCATTGCTTTTTGAGCCTTTCTCTTCTGGTTCATGTATTTCCAGTGTTCGCCATCACCTTTGATTCAATGTTTACCACATGTAGAATCTGGTAAGTGTGCAGTTCTGCTTAGCGTTAGGATCAGTGTGTCCTTCTGTGGAGATGGAAGAGCTTGGGTCATGGAGCATTTTCTTCCTTAGCTCTCAAATTTCCAGACAGAATTCTGGCGGATCTAAACAGAGGCTAGAAGTGAGGCCGTGCATTTTTTTTTATGATTAACTGGATGTTTTCTTCATGTATCTGAGATTAATGGTAATCTCACATCATGCCCCCTGCTCTGTGTCACTCAGAGGGCCTTATGTTGTAACTAAAAATGCAAATAGGATGGGAGACACAGCTCAGTGAGAAAAGGCACACACCAACAAGCCTTATGGTCTGAACTCAATCCTGGAACTGCACATAGTAGAGAGAACCAATTCTGACCTCTCTCCAGACCATGGCGCAGCTGTGGGCATGCCATGGTACACGGGTGTAATACAACTTTTTAAAATGTGAACGGTAATCCAATCCATATTACATATGTAAAATGAGATACTCGTTTCTTGTTGGTATCAGCACCATGGAAAAGTGAAGGACTATATATTGAAAGGCCTCACATTCTCATTAATACTCTGTGATACTCATTCTCATTAATACTCTGTGATCCTGCACCAAAGCTCACCCCTCCATAGGAGCCGCTAATAAAAAGGCTTTGCAATGAGAAATAAATTTTCAGTTACACATTTTCTAATAGATGTTAGGCCCGTAATTTCTTTTTCATTGCTTAATTTTCTTTTTGGTTTCTACAATTTAAAAGTTTTCCTGCATTCATCTTTCTTTTCCCCTGATACTCATGGCACGTAATTCTAAATTATGTTAATGTCACTTTGTATATGAATCTGATTTAAGTCAAATACATCATCCACGTAATAAATGATACTGCAAGGGACGTATGGCTGTGGATAAGAAGAAGGTTTAAGGTCATTGTTCTAGTCAAATCCCAAAGGCAGTGACTCTAACTGGCCTGGGCCATGCACTGCTGATCAGCCTTTTCCAGCCCCTGTGGCAGAAGTCTCCGTGGGGAATCCAGGCTCCCTCCTGAATCAGCCACAGCTATGTCTTGCAGGGAGCACCGCAGAGCTGACTCCCTATTGGAGAAGGAGGCATGCCTAACGGTTCTTTGATGCTATGTCCTCTAAATTGCATGATTTAAAACTCTGTGGTGAAATCCTTTTTAATTTAATACACAGGGTTAAAGACAGGACCTGTGATGGGTCTTTGACATCCCACAGCGTCACAAAAAGTTCCCTTAAGTAAAACGGAACCAACGGCAGATGCTTCCTTGATCATAGAGGGCAACTCTGCAAATTGTATTCTAAAGCGGACAAGTGTACTTGGGTTGATTTGAGAATTTATTTATAAGATGAGATGTAAATAAAATATATGTGCTTTAAAATAAACAATCAACTTTAAAAATGAGTATACCATTAAAGTTTTAAATTACAGGCAGGCTTGCTACTTGCCGCTAATTATGTTTTACATTACACTGAGGAAAATGATTTTTTAAATTCAAATTTGAGGGTCTTTGCTGCATCCCGTGTTTGTATCCACTACAAAGCACACTTAGAAGAAAGAAATCCCGAATGAGGCCAGTGTCTTTTATAACTCCACAACTAAATACCAGAGATTTACAATTCTGTTAAAGGTTTGTGCTGCAGAAAAATAAAGAAACTGTCAGTTACATTTGCTTAGCTGAAGGCAAGATTATACCGCCCTCTAATGGATGCTTTGTGGCACTGCAGGAACACAGCAAATGTCTGAAAGGACATTTAATTGCTTAATTGCTACAGATATGACGTCATGTATCACATTCCTGATTATTTCAAAGCCAATTGATGTGATAATTGCTTTAAAAATTACAATCTGTGTACATTTAACTTGAAGTTGTGTTTTATTAGGCTAAAGTCAATAGATATTTTTGCTTTGATAGAGTTTATGCATTTTTATCTTTCTCCAAACATGAACATCTTGAATGATAAGCATATAGTTGCTAATTATATTTTTATTCAAGTAGTCCTGAGACCGAAGGACTCTCTCTCTCTCTTTCTCTCTCTCTCTCTCTCTCTCTCTCTCTCTCTCTCTCTCTCTGTGTGTGTGTGTGTGTGTGTGTGTGTGTGAGAGAGAGAGAGAGAGACAGAAAGACACAGACAGAGACAGAGAGAGAATGCATGCCTGCACATGAATACACACCATAGTCTGACTGATAACCAGGGGTAATCCTTAATTGCAGACACAGCAGAATATGGATAGATCACAGTCACTATTAATACTGGGGGAGGGGAGGTGACTCCACATTTTAAGATATGTGACTACATCCAGCAAAGATTTTATTGCATAATTTGAGCTAGTAATCAGATTTCAACTTGATTTGAACACAAAATTAATGATTACTTATTCTTCTTCCTTGCCAGCATTAGTATTTTAACCTAATAATTTCCATTTTTTATTTTCTTTAAATAACTGTAATTCAATAAAGATTTACTTCATCACTTCCTCCCCTCTCAGTGATTTCAACATGGTTGGAGAGTTCCCTTTGTGTGTGTCCTCATGGGTATCTCTACATACAAATACATTGCTTTGTGTGTGTCCTCATGGGTATATTTACATACAAATACATTGCTTTGTGTGTGTCCTCATGGGCATCTCTACATACAAATACATTGCTTTGTGTGTGTCCTCATGGGCATCTCTACATACAAATACATTGCTTTGTGTGTGTCCTCATGGGTATCTCTACATACAAATACATTGCTTTGTGTGTGTCCTCATAGGTACATCTACATCTACATGCAAATACATTGTTTTGTGTGTTTCCTTATGGGTATATCTACATGCAAATACATTGCTTTGTGTGTGTCCTCATGGGCATCTCTACATACAAATACATTGCTTTGTGTGTGTCCTCATGGGTATCTCTACATACAAATACATTGCTATATGTGTATCCTCATAGGTATATCTACATGCAAATACATTGCTTTGTGCATATTCTCATGGGTATATCTATATACAAACACATTGCTTTAGCTTTGAGAGTTCACTATAGGAATAAGCAATAATAAGGAATAATTCAAGATAAATTAGACACTTCATGATTTCCTTTACCTACAATAGAAACATAGCTTAGTCCTCCTTTACTATTACTGGTAATATGATATTATTTTCTAACACTACATATATTTTGCTAAATATGTATACTATATAGGATAGATATATACAACATACATATTACATATGTATATACTATATAATATATATACAATGAGAGAGTAGAGATTTTTTATTCTGGATTCAAAAAATTAAGGATAATAAAGCAACTTTGTCTCTTAATGGTTTTTTGCTTTTATCTTTTAATTTAAAATATAATCACCAATTTCCCTCTCCTTCCTCTCTTCAGCACCTCCCATGTGATTTCTCTCTCCCAAATTCACAACTTCTCTTCTTAAACTATTGTTGTTGCATATACACATAATGAATAAATATATAGAAACAACCTGCTGAGTCTGTTCAGTGTTGCTTGCATGGATATGATTGTAGGGCTGAGAACTTGGTATTGACTAACCAATTATGGGGCTTATACCTAGGGAAGACTAGTTCATCCTTCCTGAGCAGTGGTTAATTGCCTGTAGCTCTTCACCTCAATGTGGGTTTAAATGTCAACTACTGCTGGAATTGTTCAGGTCTTCTTAGGCAGCCATGTTGTTAGATCTCAGGGGTGTAGCTTCCCTCTCGTAGCTAGAAAGTACAGTCTCTCAGCATACTTGTGGTATTCTGGTTCTCTCTTCAGCGATGGTCCCTGAGGCTTATATGTAAGAGTTGTATTGCAGATGTGTACCAGTTGAGGCTGGGCACCCTAAAGTTAGTTGTCTTTTATATTTTGACCAATCATGGCTTTCTGAAATGGTCTACCGATGCAAAAAAGAGGCTTTATTGACAAGATGTGATCTACAGTAATCTGTGGGTATCAGCATAAGTATTTCAAGAGAAGTTAGGAATTATACTAGCTTAGGAAAGTGGTAGGAGTAGGTTTTTCCATTATTTGGAGATGAGACTTCTGGGTCAGTTGAGCTCAGTTACTCCAAGTGACTCCTGCGTCTGAAGGGTGTCATACCTTTGTCAAGAAGGCCTTGCTACCCATTAATCTTCTAAGGTTTGGCTTGAATTAAATCTAACACCTCAGAAATATTTTTTGTTCTTGTGGTCTACATTTAAATTTTTTAAACCTAGATCAAATTGAGATTTACCTTCTAAAGTTATTGTATTTATATACATCACAAGAATTTATTCAATGGCAGTCAACAACGACAGTGTTACCTACTCAAACAGCCATCTTCTTTTCAGTTGAGAATACAGTGCAGCTGGTAGAATGTCTGCTTTTTTCACAGGAGGCCCTGGATGTGATCTCCAGCACATAATAAAACAAATAAGCAAACAAAAAGAAAACTGTCTTCTTTTAAAAAGCCAACCAATGGCATTTTCCCATGTGTGTATTTTCAGTAACCTTAAGAAATTTTAAGACTACTATGATAGTTTGAATGTAATTGCCCCCATAAGTTCACAGGGAGTGGCCTTATTAGGAGGTGTGGCTTTTTTGGAGTATGTATGATCTTGTTGGAGGAAGTGTGTCACTGCGGAGGTGGGCTTTGTGGTCTTGTATATGCTCAATATACACCCAGTGTTTCAGACCACTTCCTGTTGCTTGTAGGATCAAGATGTAGCTCCTTCTCCATTCTCAGCTCTTTCTCCAGCACCATGTCGATCTGCATGCCACCATATCCTGCTATGACAAGGGACTAAACTTCTGAAACTGTATGCAACACAACTAAATGTTTTCCTTTAGAGGAGCTGCCATGGTCATGGCGTCTCTTGACAACAACAGAAACCACATTAAAGGTTACTTCATAAAGTATTAGTTATGAATGATATATTCTCATATATTAATTGTTATCGTTTTCCTCATTGTAGTGCTTTAACAGTGACATCCTTTTTAAGTCTCGGGTATTTGAATACCTTATTCCCAGCTGGTAGCTGTTTAGGGAGGATTAGGGGTGTGGCCTTGCTGGAGTAAGTATGTTACTAGGGATGGACTTTAAAGTTTCCAAAGACTCCTGACATTTCCATCTATTTCTCTTTGCTTTTGCAGGTTAATACATGAGTTCTCAGCTGCTGCTTCAGCTGCCTACTCTCCCCAACATTTTGGATCCTAGCCCTCTAGAACCAAATGCCCCAAGTAAACTCGTGTATAGGGTACCTTGGTCATGGTGTTTTATCAGAGCAATAAAATGAAACTGATACCGAAACTGACTCACAGGTTCCCAAAGCTGATTTATTAAATATTGTATACTAAGACCAAGGGCAACAGAGGCTCTTAAAGAGAAACTAAAGCACAGCAATGTCTGAGGTAAAGACCTGCAGGTCTGCTTGATGTACACAGAGTCAATAGGACGCCATTGTAAAGGCCCTTTAAAATCAGAAATCCTTTCTATTCACTCCTGTTCAATACAGTGTTGAAAAACTCAGCTAGAGAAACAAGGGAAGAGAAAGATATAAAAGAGATAAAGATAGGAAAAGAGATAGGATTCCATAATTTAAAAACCTTTTGTATTCTATCAGGGAATATTCTAACTTTTAGGATATTTCCAATCAAGTTCCAGGAGAAAAAGTCAACCTTTTGGATAAATAATAATGAATTTGCTGAGAAAGAATTTTTTATAATATACAATAGTTCCAAAAATACCTAGGAGTATGTGGCTGGAGAGATTTTCTTCCAGTTAGATTTCTACCAGCCATGTCAAGTGTCTCACAACCACCTGTAACTCGAGCTCATGGAATCCATTACCTTTGACCTTAGCTGGCACCTGCACTCTCATGCACGTATTTACCTACTTATCTACACGCACGTGCGTGCACACACACACACACACAACACGCACGCATAAATTAAAAAATAAAAATATTCTAAAAATTCTCATGGATAAATCTCATGAACGAAGTGAAAGACTTATACTATAAAAACTTTTAAGACACAATAAAAAAAAGGAAAGAAATAAAAGGCTATGGTTTGGCAGAATTAATATCGAGAAAATGACTGTACTGCCAAAAGCAATCTGCAACTTCAATACAACTGTAATAAAAATTCAAGTAACAGTCTTCACAGAACTAGAAAAAATAATCTCCAGATTCATCTGGAAATAAAAGTATTATGAATAGCCAAAGAAATCTTTAGCAGAAAAATACTGCCTGAGGTATCATTAACACCTCTCTTCATGTAACACTAGAGTCGCAGTGCCCGTGACTGTATGGCATTGGCACAAAAACAGGCATGCCTACCAGTAAAATGGAATAGAGCACACAACAACCCCACACACAACTATAACCAACCTCCTAATCTGAACAGAGGAACCAAAAATCAAATGCTGGAATAAAAACTGACTACAGATATGACCCTGTCAAAACTGGATAGTTAAATACACAAACATATCTATAACTCACCCCTCACAGAGATACCAATTCAAAGCAAAAGACCTTATTTAAACAGGAATGTGCTGCCCATGTGCTCTGGGATATGTGGCCTGTCACTGGAGCATAGCTCACTTGTCAGTGGTCATGCATTTAAGAAAACCCACTCTCCCTTTCCAGGAGTTATCAGTTGCCAATAGTTCCTCCAGTAGGAGTGGACTTCAGGGGCATCTCTCTTCTTCTCCAAACAGTGATTTTGTGTGGCTTGGGTTTTCCTGTTCTTTGTGCATGGTGTGAGTTCATATGTGTAACTGTCCTGCTGTGTCCAGAAAAGAATCCCTGTAGTCACCCACAAACTCTGGCTCTTCCAGTGTTTCTGCTCCCTCTTACGCAATGATCTCTAAGCATTGATGTCTCATTCAGGGCTCAGCATCCTGCAGTCCCCTAATGTGTTCACCTTGACAATTATAGGCCACTGCATTAATAGACATCTGCCAAAGAGAAGACTGTTCTTTGATGAGGGCCGAGAGGTAGACTAATACGTAACTTTAACATCTGATCTAGTTGATTTTATACTATGTGTATTTAGCAGAATAACAATAGTAGGTAGGCTCTCCCCCAGCACCTAAGACATAACAAACCATAGTTTCCTGACCCCAGTAACAGTGCCAGGTATGGATTTCAACTTATAGAATGGACCTTAAATCTACTTAGAAAGTGGTTAGCTTTTCCCAAATGTACATGCTACTATTGTACCAGTGGGCATGTCTTCTCAGGCTGGTCATTACTGTAGCTCTCAGAGTTCATGGTTGGTTAATTTTGATGATTACTTTTCTTCTCCAGCAGCATGCAAAGTGCATTCCAGTACCATGACACCTAGCCATTAGGGTGCAGCTTTCAGGTGAATACTAACTTGATTTCTCCATGTATAACTCAAGTGTGTGGGATCTTTATAATAGGATCTTCTTTTATTATGTTCTGGAAAGCAACCAAGAACACTTGCAATAGCTTATAATGTTTGGGGTGTATGGGACCTCACTGACCACTTAAGCCAAAAAAAGGGATCCATTCCCAGTCCTGAGCTTTTTATTTGTTAACCTGTGGTGTCTGTGGGAGATTTATTGCCCATTGTAGGGCAACTACATTTTAATTCTGTGTGTGTGTGTGTGTGTGTGTGTGTGTGTGTGTGGATATTTTAGCTTCCAGAGTAGTAGGTTTATAAACAAAAAGAAAGGATGCAGTTGTATGGGTAGGTAAGATGAGGATAGATTTGAGAGGAGTTGGGAAGGTCAGGGGAAAATGGTGATTAAGATCAAAATACATTATATGAAATTATCAAAGACCTAACAAAACTGGAAAAAATCCTATACATAAAAATAGACCCCAAAATACGAAACTGATAACAGAAACAATTAGAATTCACTTCAACATAGCTATAGACAAAAACTTTCTGATCAGTACACTAATATCACAGTAAATATTCCCACAAATTAATAAATGGGGAAATTTACATTTTTGTATGTATAATTTTATATACACATATATAGCAGATTGTATGTCTAACAAATAATAATTTGCATTTATATTTATTTTATTTTATGTGTCATGTTATAATTTATAGCAAATTTTTCTTGAAATTTAAAAGTACTATAAGGAAACAATCAGCAGAGTGAACAGAGTCAATAATGGGAAGGAATATATTCCAGCTTATATATCAGAGAGAGTATTATCTAGCAATTTTTTTTAAAAAAATCACAAAATTCAAACACATACACACACACACATACACTCTCTCTCTTTCTCTCTCTTATGAAATGACTTCCCCCAAGGAAGGGTACAGCAGTGAGTTATCCAATACAAGATGATCAGTCCTATAAACAAGTAACAGAGCACAGATTAAGAAGAGTATATTTAGCAATATATTAGTGTATACATATAGGCATGTAGCAAGAATTAATGAACCAGAACGTTACAAATTTGTAAGAGAGCAAGAGGGATTATATGGAAAGATTTGGAAGGAAGGAAGGAAGGAAGGAAGGGGAAAATGTAATTATAATCTCAAAACATTTATATAAAATGTGCTAATAAGATGGAATATATGATTCTCGAAAACAAAAAACACAATAAGTACTTTAAAATGTGTTCACAATCTTTAGCTATCGGAGAGATGCAAACTAAACCTACCTTGGGATTCCACCTCACTCCACTCACACCAGTAATAATAGCTATTATCAGAAAAGGAGACAATAAAAAAATGCTAGCAAGGAGATAAAGAGGAACTCCCTAGATACAAGTGAGAACAATGCCTAGTACATCCACTATGTAAATCAATATAAAGGTTTAAGAAAATATTGAAAATAGAACTACCATGTTACCTTAAAGTATCATTTCTGGGCTTATACCCAAGGGGCTCTATGTCCTACCATGAACATACCTATATATGCATGCTTAATTGAGGCATTATACATAATAGCAAAAAATAACCAGCATAGAGGTTCATCAATAAATAAATGAATGAATAGTAAATATTATAGTATGAATATAGAATTGTGCATATATGTATATATGCATATATGTATCTATACAATGAAGTAACATTTTGATATAAAACCCAATATAATTATGAAATATACAAGAAACAAATAGATCTGAAAAGCATGATCTAGGCAAAGTAAGTTAGGCTCAAAAGATAAAAAATACCATGTCCTCTGTCATATGTTAGTACTGACTAGTCAATAACATTTACATATAAGTGGGAATTACTATGGGTATAGGATATCAGAGTAGGAGAGCATGGCTATGAAATGAGAAAAGACATGTTGAAGAAGAGGTCAATGGGATGTAATTGACGTAAAAGTGGAACGAGTTAGCTGTTTGTGCTATCTTAGAACTCATTCAGGAGTTTGTTTGTGTCCTCTGATTTCTTTGAACATACTTGTAATATAGGTGGGATTACTCAGTTCCATAAAACAAATATTGCTACAGGTAAAGACCTGGGTTAGCTCCAACACAATGATAACTGATTACTTTAATGGTCAGTTCTCACCAACTGAATATCATCTAAACAGCAAAAATTTTAATTAGTGTCTTTTTAATTTTTCTTTATTTACTCAAACATCTATACTTACATTTTTTAAAAATTAGTTATTCATTGCAACAATTAACCAACTTGAACCGATTGTTGTCTATTAAAGCAAATTCTCTGACTTTTGACAAGATGACATATTAAAAGGTTTACTTACCCATTGAAATTTCATGAAAAAAGAAGTCAAGACAGTAGAGAGCAACCTCTATTCTGAATAAGTCTCTAACATCTGCGGCTTGTAATGATATCTCATTTCCTCTCCAAAATGATTTATTGAACTGCTTTTTTCTTTCTTTTCAAAGTCAATCTAATGTTGACTTATAACCTTACAGAATCAATTTCCCTCCCAGACCTAATTTTGATAACTAAAATATTAGTGAATATATTTTATAACAACCTTGATTATTCATCTGACGTGGTATGTCCTTCTGTATATGTGTTGCTTTTACTGGATGATGAATAAAGTTGTTTTTGTACAATGGCTTACCAGAGTATAGACAGGCAGAAAATCTGAACAGAGATAAATAGAGAGATTAGGTGGAGTCAAAGAGATGCCATGTAGCTGCCAAAGGAGAAAGATGCTGCCAGTACCTTACCAGTAGGTCACAGCCTTGTGGTGATACAAGATTAATAAAAATTGATACAGATGAATAGAAATTGGTTAATTTAAAATTTAAGAGCTAGATAAAAACACACCTAAACTTTTGGTCAAACAGTGTTATAATTAATATAGTTTTGTGTGATTATTCAGGTCTGGGCAACCGGGAAATGAACAAGCAGCTTCTGTTACATTCATCCTTCAACAATAAAGTCCAAAGGTTCACTGTGGTTCACTAGCTAGTACAGCATTTGCACAGAGGCGATAGACAACAGCTGTGATTGCTCTTGAAGTTAATACTCTACTCAGGGAGTAATGTAGATTTTGCACCAGGCACCCTGAGCTTCTGGATTGAGGGATTATTTTCTGAACTACATACCTCAGTTCTACTATATTCAAAACCCACTAGAACGTGGCAAATATCAGCTGAAAAAAAAATTACAGCTGATTTTACAAAGTCCTGAAATACTCAAGTGGGAAACAAGCCAAGAAAAATCTTTTGGAGAATCACATCAATGGAATGGATCAAAGTGACCAGAATATCTGAGACTGAAGATTGGTTGGAGGAACTGGGTCAAGCAAGGGCAAAGATAAAATAAAAAGAACATGCTGTGAAAATCCCAAGATATGTGCTCATTCTCTGAATAATAGGCATAGCAGAAGAATCTTGTTTTAAAGGCTTAGAAAACATTTTAAAAAATATAAAAGTTCCCAGAATGAGGGAAACAAATGCCATTCCATATACAAAAGGCATTTAAACCCAAACAGACTAGACCAGGAAAGAATCCCCCTTTCATATTATAATGAAAACACTGAGTGGACAGAACGAAGAAGTATACTGAGAGCAACAAGAGAGAAATATAAAAAGACAGCTCCATCAGAACAAATTCACATTTATTTAAATGATACTTAAGAATCAGGAGGGCTTGAAATGGTGTATTTCAAATTCTAAAAACAACTGCCAACCCAGGCTACTATACCCAAAGGAGATATAATTGAAGGAAAAACAAACCTTTCCATAATAAAAATCAAAGAAAAAAAAAAGACTTGTGAGCACTAAGCCAGCTCTACAGTAGAGACACTTGAAGGAATTCTTCTTACTTAAGATTAAAAAAAAAAAAACAAAACCAAGTCCATTTATGAGGCCGATGATCAGAATAAACAATGTTAGGATGATTGTTATGCATGGAGGAAGAAGGGGAAAATCTGAATATTGCAAAATGACAGGAGTCAACAGTTTTTAATCATAATTCTAAATATTAGTGATCTCAAATATCTAATCAAAAAACACAGACTAGTAGAACAGATCAAAAATTAGTAGAACCACCCCCCCAAAATAAAAAAGCTAAAATCTATTTATTTGTCCCTTCCAAGAAATACACCTTCCCAAAACCATAGAAACTGAGTTAGGGTGAAAGAAAGGAAAGTCATCCCTAGCAATGGACCTAGGAACAAGAGTGGGTGTCACTGCTCAAAATCTCACAAGTCAGAATTCAAACCAAATGAGAAAAGACAATGAAGTCACCTCATATTAATTAAGGGAATAACATATTAAGATTCTATACATAAATTCCCAAAGCGTAGGTGTATCTAATTTCATGAAACAAAAACCATTAGATGTAAAATCACAGGTACCCTTAACACAGTAGAAGTGACTTCAGTACACTAGTCTCATCAACTCCCAAGTCTTCCTAGTAAAAATAAACAGAAAGATAGGAATCAAATGGCACCACAGATCAAATAGACTAAACAGATTCATATAGATTATTCCGTGTAGAACAAATAATAAAAACCCAGAGATAGATATTGGGGTTCAACCCCAAACCAGAAAAGCAAAGCAGTCAAGTCACTAGAGAAGTCTTTCTTCTACCAAGGCTGGGTGACCACAGACTAAGCAGATTAAGCCTCTCTCTCCTCTCATTTTATATTCCCTCTAGTGCTGGGATTAAAGGTGAGCCACCACCGCCACCACCTGGATTTGTGTCTGCATTTATCTTGTGTAGCCCAGGGTGGCCTTGAACTCACAGACGACTCTCTGCCTCTCTCTCACAAATCCTGGGTTTAAAGGTGTGTGCCACCATTGTCTGACCTCTAGTGACAGCTTTCCCTTCTGATCTTTAGGCAAGTTTTATTTATTAAAACATAAGTAAAATATCACTACAATTCCATCCAAACACTGCAGTAAATATAGTCTACTCAGTAGTTTGAAGTTCTCTAAAATAAATCATTTTAACCCCAAATCAGCAGACAGAAATAAATCATTAAAATCAAGTAATAAACTACTAAAACTGAAGCAAACAAAGGCGAAATAAATCACAGAAAAGGTAACATGGAGAAATCTTTAGCCAAAGCAGCAGCAGCAGCAGCAAAAACAACAACAAAAGGGTCCAATTTAATGAAATTAAAGATGGAAAAAGAGTCATTACAACAGATACCAGAGCTATTCAGAAAATCATTAGGTATTGCCTTAAAAATATAGGACTATCTAAAAAGAATAGTTAAATTTCTAGATGTACATGGCTTATTGAAATGAAACCAAGATGAGATTAACAATTTAAACATAGCAGTAACAAGTAAGAAAATTGAAACAATAATTTAAGTTATTCCTATTTAAGAAAAGTCCAGTCAAGGTAGATTCATTACAGAATTTTACCAGAACTCAAGTAAGAACTAATTCCTGTGCTAACTCAGACTCTCCCAGAGAACAGAAAGGGAAAGGACACTTCCAAAGGCTTCTACAGAACCATCATTTTCCTTATGTAAAAATCAGTAAAGATATATAAAAAAATTACAGACCAATTTCACTGGTGAACATAAACACAAAAATTGCCAGCCAAATAATTGCAAACAAAATTTAAGAACACATTAAAAAAAGAACCCTCATTATAACCAAATTGGCATTATTCTAGAGATTCAGGGATTGTTCAATATAAATGAACAATAAATGTTATAAAGTTCATAGATAGACTTAAAAACATCCATCACATGATAACCTTAACAGATGCAGAAAGGACTTTTGAAAAAAATCAATGTCATTTCTAGTTGACCTAAAGGAATGCAGAATAGAAGGAGTATATTTCAACATAACTAAGGCAACATATGGCAAATCTAAAACCAACATTTTATTTTTTTTATTTTTTTATTTTTTTTTGGTTTTTCGAGACAGGGTTTCTCTGTAGCTTTGGAGCCTGTCCTGGAACTCCCTTTGTAGACCAGGCTGGCCTCGAACTCATAGAGATCCACCTGCCTCTGCCTCCCGAGTGCTGGGATTAAAGGCGTGCGCCACCACCGCCTGGCAACAACCAACATTTTATTAAATGGGCAAAATATAGTGAATTTCTATTAAAATCAGACAAAGGTATTCACTTTCCCCACTCTTATTTAATACAATTCTAAAAGTCTTAGAGCAATGAAACAAGAAAAAAAATAAAAGATACAAAGAAGGGAATAGATGGAAGTGGGGTAGATTAACAAAAACTAAAACTGTATAGAAAATGACTTATATAAGCTATTAAAATATTTTAAAAAGAAGTTTGAAGGGAGAAATACCCTGTATGAATGGATAAGACTTCCCTCTGCAAACAGTTGAATAAAATTTTCTACCAAACATGGGGATAGCTCCTTACAAGTGACTGGCCAAGAAAGTCCCAGAGGCTCCCAAAATAACAAAGGCCCTTCCTCTTGATCGCCCACCATAAGTAGATAGTAAGTCCATATTGCTGAAGATACAAGGCATTTGGGTTGCAGGACATAAAGACATCAAGTTGGAATTGGAGGGAAACTTCCTTAGTGCTGGATAGCATTCTCAGTGTCAGAAGGTGCAATGCAGGCCACTGAGGGGCGGAGTTATCGGCAGAATCATGCAATGGTGGATGCTGCATGCTCCATTATCAACTTGCCAGGCAAAATGGGCCTACTGGAGCAATAGGAGCATGACCATTATGAAGGCAGCCACTTTTGATTAGCTTCCATGTCTGTTTCACAGTTGGGAATTCCTACCTTGTATGCTAGATCTAGGAGAAAACATACGGTTGAGGACATGATATGCTTTAAAGGGGAACCTTCTTATGTCATTTACTTAATGTACATGTTGTCAAACTGTCATCTAAATGTTTATGTTTATGCCTACAAATTAGTGCTGACCTCAGCCTTGGTCTGAGAAACTTCTCTTCACCATTTGTTTGGTTCTAACATGCATGTTCAGTAAAACAATTAGCTTTAATTCACACACCAGGGAATCCAGTGCCTCCCTGACCTTGAAGGGGTACTGCACTCATGCGCCAACACACACACACACACACACACAAAGAAAAATAAACTATAAGTAAGTGCAAAATTTTGAATTCTTTAGTAGGGCAAACAGGGATACAACAAGATTTAAACACTGCCAAATCCCTCCCCCCCCCCCTCGAACACTTCTGAGATCAATCCTTTTCATCAGTCTGTTTAGCAATTACCTTTACTTTTTTTAATTCCTAAGACTTATTTTATTTTTAATTTATGCATGTTTGTATCTGTCCTGCCTCTGTGTGTGTGTGTGTGTGTGTGTGTGTGTGTGTGTGTGTGTGTCAGGGGGGGTGCCTTTGGTCACTTGAAGCTGGAGACACAGGTGGTTGTGAAATTGTCTGACATAGATGCAAGGAACTGAACTCTGGTACACAGAAAGATCAGCAAACACTCTTAACAGCTGAGCCACCTCTCTAGCCTAGACAGAGATTTCTGTGTATTAAAAACTCAAAACCATAGGTCTGCAGGGATGGCTCAGATGTTAAAAAGACTGGGTGATCTTTTAGAGGACCCAAGTTTGATCCCTAGCACGCACATGAAACTCACAACTGTCTGTCACTCCACTCCCTGGGTAGCTGATGTCCTCTTTTGGCCTCCGCAGGCACTACATGCACACTGTATATAGAAACAGATGCAAACATCCATACATATAAAGACAATAAATGAAATTTTTTAAAAATGATGCAACTCTTTATCTTCACTCCTTCCTGCCCACCAGGCCATCTTCTGTCTAGTGAACTAACAGGAGGTAAACACTATAATCAAAGCTAATTTGACCTTGAAAAGCTTCATTAAAAATTAAAAGTTCAAGGAAATTACCTGCTTGGAAAGGTTTTCTCGTCATCTTTCTAAGCCCAGTAGGGAACTACAGTGTGTGTCAATCACTTTTTACCTAGCAGGTGATCAGTTAATTTTGGTACATGAATTAAACACCAGATAAATAGAGCATCTAACTCTTTTGTGCTAATACACAGTTTCAGAAATGGGAAACAGAGAAGATGTTCATCACATATCCTAAGCATTAGATTATTAGCCCATATATTGCAAAGTACAAAGTACTATACTAGTAATAACAATGAGATCATAAAAAATAGTTCAGATGTTTATTTTCTCATCTGTAGAAAAAGCATGGCCAAATGAGATATGATCTAAAATTTGTATTTGTACTAAATGTGTCACTATTCGGTGATCACAATGGTATCAGATGCTATATAAGTCCATTTCATGAGGAAAATAGAAAATAGGTGTATTTTTAAACTATTTTAAATATTTATTGTTTTTTGTCAGTTGATTCTGAACTGTATGCTGTTTGTATACAAAGAGATTTCCTTTTAGGTAAGTGCTATTAACATCAAGAATATGTTGACTATTAAAGCTGATACTACCATACTGTTTTTGTTTTCATATTTTATTCTTCCAATAACCCAAGGCAGTCCTGCAAAATGTAATTCTTTTTGTCTTGTTTTGTAATTATTAGTGCTATTTATTTTAAAGGTTACTAGTGAAAACATAAAATTTGACCCAGTATTCTACCTTTAGGACATGATTTTAAAATAACCCTTCCAATTTCCTCTGTCCCAAATCTTTATAAGCCCATTTAGAAACAAAATATATCCAGAATCTAAAAATAGTTATTGCTCTTAGCTCCAAACTCTCTCTCTCTCTCTCTCTCTCTCTCTCTCTCTCTCTCTCGTATGTAGAATATGCCTGTTTTTCATACAGCCTTCTCAGATGGATAGCTCTGGTAAGGTACACAAAAACATTCTACTGGTTATGTTGAAATTCTGAGAAAATAGTGAGCTAACAGAAGAGGAAAGGAAAAGAAGACGAAGTCTTATTGTTCTACATGAATTGTTGGGAGAAAAAAAAATCCCCAGATTCAAATGCCACATGATACCCCAATCTCTCACCTCTTCAGAGTCCTGTTGTGTAATAATCTTTTAGTTCACTGTGAAGATGTAATTTTGCTGAGGTGCCTTCTTATTGGTTTGCTAAACAGCCAATAGCTAGACAGGATTTTCAGGGAAGAGAGAATGCTAGGAAGAAGGGCAGAGTAGTGAGACAGGATCAGAATGAATCAGACACATAAATGGGATAGAGGGAAAAGTCACGTAATAGAACAAAGAACAATAAAAATATGAGTTAAGTTATAAGAATAGGAACAAGTTTAAGCTATCAGCTGGATTTTCATGATTACTAAGAAGTATCCAGGAAGCAATTTGGAAGCTGTCAGGAGGGACAGAAAAGGTCTGTCTACAAGTGCCCCATGTTGGATGCCAAGTAATGTATTTATCTAATTATGATTTATCAATTAAATACTTGAGAGTCAGATATCTGGGTAAGAACCTGAATGATCAGAAAAGTGATAGTGAAGCAAGTAGTGACTTCCTATCTCTCTGGTTCCCCCATCTAAATGGGGCAGAGACCCTCTCTTAGACCCACCCTACTACTTCCTGTGTCTATCTATCCTCAGTTCTCCAAAACCTCTATTCTGGTGTGCATAGGAACACTAGCTCCCTACAGGCATTTCTAATCACCTTATGAAAGACTAGCTGCATAAGTTCCTAAGCCCTTTTGGTGCAGATTGGTGAGATCATTTGTACAGCTTGGTGGCTGACTTCAAAGCCAGGGTCTGAGCAGTGTCAGGAATGTTCCCTTCCTCAGACTCAGTCAATATGATCCATTTACTCTCATATTTATTCGCTTGCACACATTCCCACTTCATCTTTGAAGACAGAGACTGGCTGTCTTCTCTGTCACCGGCTTAAACACCTATCTCCAGTTTCTAGAGGGCCAGTGAGTAGAAAACCCAACCTTGATGCAATCAGTATGTAAAGATCCATTCACATAACCAGTAAAAGAAAGACCCAGATAAAACAAAACACTGTCCCTTGGGTTTCTGTGAAAATAAACATTCAATTGCACACAACACACATCTGCCTGTTTAGATGAGCCACAAAAGCCTCTGCTCAGATGGGACCAAATCCCCCCCTCCACTCCAGAGATGCTGATGCCACCATTCACCATCGTGTCTTCCTGGAAAGATGCTTTTATGAATTGGATGAACTACAAACCCAGTCCTTTTCACCAGTTCTTCCAACTGTGGTTGTGAATATTCTATTTTCTGAATGTAACAATCCATAGTTTATGCTTGAGACTTGAGTTTTTTTATGAATATCCAAAAGCCTTTTCCACATGAGATATTTTCAGGCTGACTTTCCTGCCCAAGGCTAATCCTGACTAGACCATAAACATTTGTGATTTAAATGAGAAACCCAACTATATAAATCCAGAGACTTACTGCCTTTACATATCTTTAAAAGGGAAAACAATTACAAATCCCAGCTCATGCCAAGTGATTTTGTAAAATACATGGACTGTCACAGTAGACGCTCTGTCATCTGAGAGCTTTTAAATGAAACTAGTGAGTGAGAGCAACTATCAAGCAAATGCCTTTTCAAGGTGCTCCATGCTTGGCTTCTTCAAGGATTCTCTTTACCAGGGACTAGTAAGCTAATAAAATTGAGTATTAGCCAAAGAATCAGCACTGCTTATTCCAGTCAGAGTCCTGCTCGATCTCAAAGTGTCTCGTTGTTATCTGTGTCCCCATGTGCCACACTTAGAAGCTGTATAAAATTTGCAATCCAATGCCATCCTCTAGGCGTGACCACTGGTGAACAGGTTGCCCCCTTGCCATAACTGCACATACAGAGGGAAGGGAAGGCAGTGCAAGACGGGGCTTTCTTACCACCCTATGCTGAGAGCGATGCCATGTACCCTGTAGAAGTGTCTATGCCTCTCTGGCCTTTCTGGGAACTCTGACAATGAGGTGTTCACTGAGCTATGTGTTTCCTCACAAGTCCCTGGATTGGCTCTGCTCACCACAACTGCCTAATCAGAAAGCCATAGCTGCTCTGGCTGAGCAGCATCTGGATGGGAATTCATGCAATCATCATTTCAGGCTTTTCTGTCTTCAGCATGGAGGGAATAAAGTACAGTTTCAAAACAGCAAAGCTGACTAGGTCAGCTTTAAAGAATTTATAAAGAGAAAGAAAATGCATATTATGTAATGATTAGAGACACCATAATTGTGGAATAATCACATCTCCAGGGAGCCTATTTGCATGAGGCCACCATTCAGGAGACAGGGGAGTCAAATTAAGCAAATCAGCAAGTCAGTTAGCTTACTTTGCAGGTTGATATATAGAACACAGAACAGAAATGGCCCAATCCTTTCTGTAATAATTGGTGTCGCTGGGAAATTAGGCAACATAATAGCAACAAATGAGTTTTTAATGTTGATGACATGAAGACATTTTCAACATTCATATATTTTCCTAATAATCCTCCCAAAGCAATATATAGATATTGGCAAACCAATTCATGATAACAGAACCCTGTTGTTCCAGGCTTACAGGATCTAACCCAGACCATTCCCCATGTCTGTGATGCCCTCTTCAGGGTTTCTCACTTAAGATGAATGCGACCCTGACTGGCAATGTGCAGTCATGAATGGATTTCTGTCCTACATCCCCATCTTTCTCTTCCTGAAAGCACACACATGAAAGGAGAGCACACCTCCTCCCTCCTTTAAACCAGGGGGAAGTTACAGGAATTGCTTTAAATCAGCTGTGCCCATCCAGCATTGGACAGCTCAGAAACAAAATAAGGAGACATTATGTTCTTAATGCAAGTGAAGATAGTTCTCCTTTAGTTATTTGAAGTTCCTAGTCTGGTGTTAGGGCCTCCTGAACTTCCCTTTCCTCCTCCCATATCAGTGTACCTATCAGTGCTGTCTTTATTCAGGTCATGTTTAGGTAGCCTTGATGGTGAGACTTCATGGGTATGTAACTTCTGGCATTCCTAGGAGACAGAATCGCACAGCAAACTTCCTGCTTCTCTATCTCTTACAGTCTTTCTGTTCCTTCTTCCACAATGACCCCTGAGTCTTAGGTGAAGGAGTTGTGTAGTAGATGGATTAATCGGAACTGGACCTCACGTCTCTGTACTTTGATTGGTTGTGATTTTCCGTAATGCCTTCTCTCTGTCGTAAAGAAGCAATTCCTTAAAGAGTGGTGAGAACTATACTTTTCTGTAGGTATGACAACACATATTTAGAATGCAGTTAGGAATAATTCTGGTTTGATAAAGTGACAGTATATAGAATAGAAAAGAAATCTACTCATGACTGCACATTGCCTAGTCAGCATCATATTCATCTTAAGTGAGAAAACCTGATCAGAGCAGGGCAGACATGGGGGCAAGGGCTGGTTTAGATCTGGTAAGATTCTCCTCCAAGATCCATGATTTCACTAGCTCTGGTTAATCAACTAGGTTTCTGGTACCTAGCACAATTTCCCTTTAGATGATGGGGATTAAGTCCAATTAGAGAGCTGTTGGTTGCTCCTAAAGCTCAAATGCCACCACTGCATTTGTAACATAGCAATGATGAGTGTTTTGGTTCTATGCCAATGTCAAAGAGCAAAGTTAATGTGATTGTGTGTTGTTTGCTGATCTAGACATCACAAAGCATTCTCAAATGTATACTGTATGAGGTTGGAAGATGTACCCTCATAATGATGGTGTCTTCAAGATAATTAATGTTCATTATAGCTCTGCTGCCAGGGACAATCTTGGAAGGCTCCAGGGACTTAAGACCTTCAAGTGATAGATTCATACTTGTGTCTCTCATATCAGCTGGCAGAAGGCACCTTACTTGTACACTGTCCCTTACCTGGAGCCAGAGCAACATACATAAAACACTTGTCAACTGAAAACAGAGAGGTTCTCGCTCTAAGTCGCATGGCATAGTGTTGTTTCCAGAACAAAGTCTGCTGGATTTAAAAATATTATCAAGTTTTTTTTTATTTCTCATCTCTCAGACAGACAGGAATGTGTGATTAATGTTGAGTTATTAGGAGCTTCCCACAACAGCAATAAAAATCAAGTCACAAACTGACTCTGGCAAGAACCATTTGTAGAATGTTGAGAAAAATTGCTGTACTCATAAAAATCAGTGCACAGCAAAGTTTCACCTTCATGAAATGCATGGGTGGTTCATTCTTGCACTTGTAGCCTGGGCAATGAGCCCATATCTCTAGTGATAAATACAGAGAATGTTGTTAACTTTACAAAGGACTTCAAGGATAAAAAAAAACTGCTTAAAATGTAAAATCTCTTAGTCTTCAAGCCCTGAGAAAAAACAAAGTTTCTGATGCCTGGGATAAGGAAGATTACAAATGGAAAAAAATACCACTACAGCCATAATATCGACTGTTATGGGGTGGTTTGAAAGAGTAACATGAAAGCAGACAAAAGTGGGAAATGGAAATATACCCAGTTCTAAAGACTGGGCGGTGGGCAAGGAACAAAGGAAAAAAAAAAAGAGTCTAAGTCTGCCAGACCATCATCAATCCAGTGAGTGCATCTATCGGGCTATCACATTGGACTAACCAGGAAGGCAGATTTACTGAGTGCAAGAAAGCAGAAGAAATTCTACTTGTGATCTGGATTGTTTATGAATCCTTCTCTCTGGAAATGCCGACTTTATTCGTAGCAGTTAACTTTTCCTCTTCATTTATGAACATCCCCTGAATTCATGTCAGGGTAGCACCCATCAGGCCACACTGTGCAGTGACCGCTGGAGAGAAAGGTGGGCAGAGTCTAGACATCTGTCTCAGGGTTTAGTGTTCACATTAAGTGTAGTCATTTTTACTAGACTGATGAACGAAGTAACAGGCTTAGAAAGCATTGTGTAATGTGTAATCAGATCCAGACAATAGACCTACCTCTCATTTGGGGAGAAAACTTAGGTTATTGCAAAGAAGGATGTCCTACTTGATTCTGGGGAATTCTTTAAGACATTAAACCCCATTCAGACTGGCCTTGAAGTCCTTGATGATTTTAGTCTGAATTTTTGTAATATATGATGCTGTCTTGATGGAAGAAATTCACATACATACAAAATACAGAGACCACAAACATCGCCTCATGTCATTTCCCATAATACTTCCATAGGTATGGCTCCCTGAAATACTTCAAGAAGCCGTGCTTCTCTGAGAAACTCGAAGGAAGCTGTTAATCAGAACTTTGTTTCTCATTACAAAAACGCCCACTTAGACTTCTCAATGGCCTTACAATCATCTGATTCATAAAAACTGGAGTGTCACAGCATGCTATGTGACTTATCCCAAACAGGGGCTCCCTTTTCACTTAGGAAAATAAAATTCTCCTGCCTTCACCCCCAATTAACACTTGAACCCATAGCACACTCTTTCCTAGCCAAGGGCCTTTCGAAATTGCTGAGACCAGAGAGGTTTCTTTCACCCATCCTATCCAAGCTAAACAGACTATAATACTGATATTATTGTGAACAGTCCTGAATTGTGTAGTCTGGAAGTCTGACTCCAGGGCCAGTCCTTAATTCAAATTCACCTTTAGCTTACAGAGACCCTTATGAATCCCCCTTCTGTAATTTAAAACGTTTATGATGACATGCATTGTGATGAATGGCCACCACTGTCCAACGAGCTAGAGAAACCCTAGAAAATATCCCTGCTGGGCTCTTGTAGACTTTGAGTGGTTGTTCGCCATTTCTATATCCCACAGATACAGGGTTCTGACTCCACACTTGTTCCAAAGAAACCGCCACCTTTATTCACGTCATGGACACTAAGTCAGTCAACTAAATACTATTGACAAACATTTTCTCTGAAAGCAGTTACACCTTCAGTGCATGGCAAGACATGCTAGCAACTCTGGTGTGTATTCTGATTGCTTAAGGCATTGTTTTATTTTATGTCTCTGCTTTTCATTTTATTTCTTTGCCACATATTACAGAGGAGAAAAGCGGGCATCAGTACACTGAACACCAAGCAGTATATATTGCATGTAAATCTGCCACTGTAGAGATCTGGGGACGAGAGTACCTCACCGAACAGCTAGCCAGGCCATTTGAAAACTGCTTATTTCCCTGAAAAACTATATGCATTTGACTACACATTTTGAATGATTCTGCCAAGCTGGATAGAGAACAGCTATTTGAAAAAGATTTTTAATTGGGTGCTGCATAGCAATTTTGTCTGCGTAGAAGCATTCCCCCCTAGTAGGAGGGGTCATGAAACTTAGTAGATAAGCAAAAACTGAAAACGTAGCAGGTAAGCAAAACCTGAAACTCTCAAGGTCCACAGGGTTCTGCCCCCAAGGTTGTGCATGCTGTGGTGCCAAGCAACCACTCCTCCCCAGCTCATCATTGGTTCTGTCGGCTTTTGTTTGGGCACCAACTGTGCTGTATGACTTTTGGTGGAGAAGTAAAAATAATAATTCACCTGCCAATGGCACCAGCAGCAGAACAGAGTGACTATTGTGCCGGGGTTTAACTTACAAAACTAATGAGCTGATTGCACCAATTTTGTTGTAGGCATTAAGACATGCAACAGAAGTCGATCTCTCTGTCCGAAAAGAACTTGTCCAATAACAAGAGGAATTAGAATGGAAAAAAAGTTATGTAAATTCTGCCCATGGCATTAACATCTGATTCTTCAGGTCAAGTGGAAAAGGGGATGAGACTAGATTATTAGCCCACTGTCTGCTAAGCAGGTGGACACAAGGAAAGGAAGTACAAAGTAGTTGTGCATAGCCGATTAGAATAAAGTAGTCCCCAGAATGGAGTATAATCAAGGTCTCAAAGAGTTCCCATAGCACCTGTGTGCTGAAGATCCCTTCCTGGGATCCAAACACTTAGAACCCAATCGGAATAATTGGATGGTGAGGAATAAGAGAAAGATATAAATGATAGAAGAAACTCCTCAGACCCAACCTTCAATAGAGAGGATGGGAAATCCAAAGGTCCATCACCCAGGCTTGGGCCTTATTAAGAATTAAATGCTGTCATCAACAACCTCAAACCTCAGTGACCTCACATTAACTCAAGGTCATGTAAAGAAGGACACGGACGTTCTTGGCCCAACAGCTCTCCTGAGGGAATCCTGCCTTTATCTGGTACATAGCCCTGCTTCTATTTCCTTTGTCTTCTTAGGATGGTGCAAAAGAGAAAGGTTGGGAGAGCAGTAACATTTAGTATGAACATTCTGAGGCTAGCCATGGAGGAGTCTTGTTTCTATTTGTTTTCCTCTACCTATAACAAAGGTTCATGGCCCCACTCCCATGACAAAGGACAAAGAACTGGAATCTGGTGTGCCCAAAAGGAAAATGAAAATGTGGAAATGCACGGTATATTTTCTTTTAGTTAAAATTATGTTCAACATAAATAACGGAGAAATATTGAGACTCTGGGCAAAACATAGTCTTTTCTTTATTGTTTCCCCCTTCAGCAATATTCAAGTTAAAAATGAAACATCATTAATAAGGGTGAGACACTCTTAGAGGCAAGATATCATTCCTAGAGTTGAGATGACATTATCAAAGGTGAAGCATCATTATTTTCTCTCTGAAGAGTTACTTCTTACTCCTGTGCATGTGCACATGCGGACACAATGCTCATGGAGGCCAGAGGAGAATGTCAGATCACCTACAGGGGGAGTTGCTGGAAGTTGGGAACTGCCATATCTGGGTGATGGAAACCAAACTCTGGTCCTCTGCAAGAACAGCAAATGGTATTTAATTACCGAGCCAGTGGTTAATTTCCCTCCAAAATTACATAAATTGATGTCTTAACTTCGACTAATTAAGTTAAATTAGGTCATTAGCATTATTAGGTCATTAGGTCATTGGTTCTGTCTTGTGAGACAATATGGACGGGGATAAACATGTCCAAAAACCAGATGATGACAAAGCTGATAGGGACTATTTACATACCAAGAAAAAAAATTGGTCTCAGAAGAACTCAAGCTATAATACCTTGATCTCAAACTTACAGCCTCCTGAAGAGAGAGCATTTGCTTAATTCAACTAGTTTGGGTTCTTTGCTATGGCAACTCTGGTACATAAATATAGACTTTACATGGAGAAAGCAAGCAGCATGAAATCCCTGTGCCTTCTCTGAGTGTGGCTTCCAGATGCTCCTTATTCCCACACACCCATGTATCTAAAGTGCCTGTTCTCTGTAATCACATGTGGAACAGCTGTCATTGTAGAGAGCAATGCCACACACGGAGTACCCACGAGAGCAGACACGGATTGGTCGTTGGGTTAGACTCGCACAAAAGAGATCTCGAAATTTTTCATCCAGTGGCATCTAGTGTGTCAGTAGCACATGATAGATCACATAGAAAATGTTCCTGTCATGTGTGAAATTCCTAATAGAAACTTTGGGATGAACTTTATAGCTTTGGAATATTACTTTTAGGAAAAGCAAGCCATTTATGCAAAATGAGCACATGGTTATAGCTAGCTTTTATGCTATAGCAAGGTCCTCTCTTGATCTTAAACTTAATGAAGCATTATTGTGTGTGTGTGTGTGTGTGTGTGTGTGTGTGTGTGTGTGTGTGTGTGTTCAGTAGAAAACCTTGTTTCCCCTTTAGGCATGTTACTGTCTGGCAGTTAGCTCTTCAGCACCTCGACCTAATATGCTATCCAATTTACATGCATTTGTGCCATTTAAGATTAGGATTATTAAGGACGTTCCCAAAACTAAACTGATTGAGGAAAAGAGTTGGTCTTCTTCCCACTACAAAGAACGCTTCAATTTAACTCCTAAGCTATTACCATGTGGTCATTTCTTCTTTCTCATCTCCACTTTCGTGATAAACATAATTTGCCAAAGATTATTTACAGTGAATTTGTTCTGAGATTCGAGATCACCTGACTTTCTTCTCTTTAATGTTTCTGTCTTTCATCTTGACTAACCTCCTACTCAGCCATCAAAATACAAGGTGGTGATCACATCCTCCCAGATGTCAGTACCTCTCCATATTCCTGGCTGGACCAGCTCCCAGCTTCAGTTCCCACTGATGACTTCTGAGGTGTTAGTGCCTCTGCATTTTCCTGGCTGGACTAGCTCACAGCTGCAGTTCCCTCTGAAGCACTTCTGAGTCATATTTCAGTGGCAGCCCATCTCCGACCCTAAGAGGTATAGTCTATGTCTGTGTGTACAAAATAGCTTCCACAAATGAATGGTCAATTGAGAGGCATTTGTTTTCCCCTATAAGTTTGAGCTATTATCCCCAGACACCTAAAGTGTCAGTTTAATCTGAAACATTCACTTTTAACCAAATCTTTAAGTTTATCACAAAAGTGAACAAGTTAAATGAAAATGTCTTAAATATTTCATTGTACTTTTAATCATATTATATAAATTTGCTAATGACAAAGCACTGAAAAATATTTGATACCGTTTTTATTCTAGTATATGCAACTAGATCATTCATCGATCAAGTTATTCTCATTAAAAAATATTTTGCATGGATATGTCAGATATAATACTATTTCTGCATAACCATTTTCCAGCCATGTATGATGAAGTCTGGAATGAAAGTGTGTGACTTTACCACATGGATCTGAAGTGAGAATATAAGGCCAGTTCACAGGAGAGAATTTTACCGTTAAAACTTGCAGAATCCATGCTCTGGGTTGCTCCTAGGAGGGATTCCTATTGTACAGACTTTGACTCATTGCTCTGTTTACCTCTCTCAGAGCCTCACTTTCATCTGGCTCCCCCGTGGCTTAGGGAGTCCTGTCGAGGTATTCATTGAGGAGCAAATCAGAGGAGGCAGTGCACTGCAAACGAAGTCTCTCTCTGCACAACAGCAACTTGGCCTCTATCTGAACCACGCCTACAGTTCAGACAAAAGAGTGGCCTTCTTTCCTGAAGGGGCCATATCCCCTCCATGGTTGCATTACGCAATGGAAGCAGACTAAATTCTGGACCGCCATGATTGACTGCTTCTTCTCAGCTGCCTAGCTGCAAAGGGTCGGCTGGCTGATGATGTGATTTTACATTTTTGCAGCCCCTTGATGTCTGGCATGCCCATCCCCCATGTGTGCCCATGACATGTCCATGTATGAGAAGTTCATATGTGTTGTCTCTGACTTTTTTTTATAGTGATAGAGAATTAGACTCATACTTATAAGCATGCTGAATAATTTCCTCATTGCTGGAATGTAGCCTGTTCTTTCTCTGTCCTGGGTAGGACTTTGGATGCAGAGAAAACTGCACACAGAGAACCAGGGTCAACATGCAGTGACATCTGTCTTATTTACAGGCCATTTTGAACATTCCTTGGATGGTGTCCATTTTGTATTTGAATAAAAGGGCAAAGGGCAAAGGGCACACACATACACACAGGAGCACACACCACCATACCAGCACCACCAGCAGTATCGACACCACCACCACCATCAGAGGAAGATTGAGACAGAGCTCTGAAGATGTTATCCATCCATTTAACACAAAATAGTTTTTATTCAGGCCTTTACAAATATTTGCTAAGCTTACAGACAAAAAGCAAATCTGCCTGTTATTCACTGTTTCAATTCTAAACTTTTCAAACACTAGGAAGAAATGACAAATCTGTCATGTCATGCCCATCTAAATGAATCTCTAAAATCTATTACTTTCATCCCAAAGACAACACACATTTGGTGGCTTCATCTACCAATGTAAGAGAGAAAATCCTTACAGAGATCACTTGAGCCCAGATGCTAAACTCTGTGATGTTCCCAGTTCTGAGTAACATGACGTCATCATTCACTGCTTAACCCAGCTTCAAGTCATGGTCTTCATGTAGGGAAAGAGAATAGGAAGCAATCGTTCAGGAGCCACGTGGGAAAGAAGTAAAATCAGCCTATTTGCTTTGGGACAGTTCTAATGGCAAAGTCATAACCTTATAAAACAAACAGATTTGCTAAGAATATCACTAAAGCCTAGGACTCCTTTTGAAAAGAATGAAGACTAGTTTGTATTTCAGTGGATTAATTGGACTTTCCAAATGTGTAATGTTTAATGATTATGTGAAAGTTACTATGTGAAAGATATAAAATAATTGGTTTGTTCTATGTTCTGAGATGAGTTGTATACAGAAAGTTAAATAAATAGGTCATCAATAACTTACTTGGCTATTGCCCACTACGAAATGTCAAACACTGAAAATGCGGTATCCAAACCTAGTGAAATGTGTTGCTAGCGAAACGCAGGCAAGAAAGTATGTTCAATGTTTTTCTCTAGCTTTTAATCTTTCAAATGTGCATCCAATAGATACTGAAAAAAATTATTTCCGACTTGGCGGTAATGGTATACGTGTGTATCTCCAGCACTCAAGAGGCAGAGGTAGGCAGATCTCTGTGAGTGCAAATCCAGCCCAGTCTACAGAGAATTCCAGAACAGCCAGAGCTACATAGAGAAACCCTGTGTCAAATAAAAACAAAAAAAAATTCTGTCTATTTTAAAGAGAAAATTTCTAAAGCCATTTCCAGGAATACAATGTATCTTTCAAGGTCATGCAGAATCTTTTATGGTTTCCTCAAAGTAAATCTGTTTACTTTTAAAAAAAAAACAGTCCACATTAGCTACCTAAATACATAGCCCTGGTTACACAGGGATGGGCATTATGTGTTTATATCTTATTTTCTCCTTTGTGAAATTGATCTCAGGTTACAAAAATTGGTTTAATTACTCACCATTTCTCCCCAATATTCTGCACACATGCGATACATGTCCTTATTCTTCATGAGGCTCATGGCAGTTCATCCCACTGACCAGCATCAGAATTAAATTCTAATTGAAAATAATTGAATTGTACCCCTTTCTCTTATCAATCACCTTATATTTATAGCAATAGATTTTTTTTTCTTCAGGGTTTCCCGTGTTAATGAGGTCCTTAGAGAACTGTGCCTTATTTGCTCAGCCTACTCCACGTCAGACAGCAGCAGCTAAAGACTCCTGGGGGGTTACTCAAGCTATGGCTTAGAAGGCATACACGACCACTTCTTAAGGTACCTGTTTGTAAACATCAGATTAGCCCCAGACCTACTAAATAAGTCCAGAGAGACTGATGATGCAGGTCTTTAACATCATGTTCTTAGCTGTCCTGGGAAGCCCTGTCATGAGGGCTTCACATTAGACTCCTTATGCCGAGGTCTGAGACTCACTGACGTCAGCCATGATTGATGACTTCAGTGGAAGAGCACCTACCCTACTGGCTGGATAGTGGTGTTCAATGCTCTTTGTGCCTGTGTCTTATTATCACCAATTGCAAAAAGAGAAGTTGTAAAAACCCAACATAGCCATTCTTGGATTAGTAAGACCATCTCCAGTAATCACTTCTGCCGTGATGGATAGATAGTTCACTATCTTTAGCGTTCCAGCAGATTGTCTGCCATGACAACATATATATTCAAAGCAGTTTTTACACTACTTAATATATCCTTGTGAGGTGTGACATGCAAATTTTTCACAGCAGGCAAAACTTGTTTGGGGATGTTATTCTACACCCTCCCTTTTATCAGATTTTCTTATCCTTCTAGACTAAAATAATGCTCTGAGTTTAAAACTTGCCTGATTTGAACAATTTTGACTCTAAAGAGGCCTCATCGATACTCTAAGCCCATCCCCCACCTCCATCTGCTACAGAATTTAGTATTGCTGCTTCCCTAAGTCTCAGGGAATGGCAGGGATCTAATTAGACAATTATGTGAAGGTATTCATTAACCAAACATGTTTTACCTTATAGTACTACTGCTCAAAAACCTAAAAAATCTCTCCTACCATTTGGTCCTTCAATATCTGATTTACATTTTTGTTTGTCCTAGAACTATGTTGCTAACAAAACTAGCTAACAAATGCAATTATTTTAGGTAAAACAGGGACACCAAATATATCAGTGTCCAATCAAGGCCCTCGCTGGAGTGAATAGGTAGGCTGTTTATCATTAGTCCTCATCAGCAGAGCTACAAAGAGAATCCTAATAGGTGGCCACCTGTCTGTGGGATGCCCAGTGAGTCAGACCCCTTCACATGCATGGCTCTGCAGCTTCTCTGCTTTAACGCTCGCAATCCCCGTCTCAGTCTCCCGAGTACTGGTATTACATATCTGTACTACAGTGAAAAGCCCAGAAGTGGATTTCAGTGTTGTAGGATCAAAGTCGAGTCAATGGGGCTTTATTTTCTATTGCAAAGGGCTCTCACAGATTTCAAATCTTAGATTTGAAATCATACAGTTTCTGCAGCTCTGGCCCTTGCTGAATCTTAAGCCTCTCAGTGTACACTGGGTGTTACATAAGGAGCATGGATGGCCAGGCTTCTTAATCTAGCACTGTGTAGGTTCACATTCATATGTGGGTTCCAGGACTTCCTAGAATATCATCCCCGAAAAGAAGACAATTTTCAATAGTTGATGCTATGGCTTTGTTTTTCTACTGTTTACAAACACAATTATTTAAGCTATTTCTTATACTTTATTTTTTTGTTTATATTTTGAGAAAATTTAATACATAAACTTGCATCTACATAACCCCTGCCCTTTCTTCTTACCTCTACTATTCCTCCCATGCCCCTCCCCCAATTCGATATCCTTTATTAGTCATTATTGTTTCAAGTGGTCAATGCCTATTTTAATTATCACATACACATATACACATACATGGAAATATTCATATGCTCAGACACTTTACATCTAACTTCCCAGGAAATAAAAAAGTAAAGGCAGAAATTCTGTATGTTGTACATATATGCTTTCTGGAATTTTTTCCCAAAATGTTATCCCATAAAGGTTATCTTTTAAAAAAAACTAATATTTTAAATTGTTTTTGAAGAAAGAGTAGTGGATTTGTGCAGGGTTTCAGTACTCATAAAGGACTTGAGGGGAACATTGTAAAAGGTTTCAGGAGACTAAAAAGGCATTTGAGGACTTAAAGAGATCCAGAGGTTTTGAAGGGTTTGGGTCGTAAAGCTTTTCAAGGAGAAGATGTGAGTAAATAGACAGAGGTTGGAAAAGAGAAGTAGAGAGGTTTAAAGAGTGGAAGGAAAAGCTACTTCTCATCATGAGAACAGTACTAACGGGGTAAAGAGGAAGGGAGTTTGGCAATACGAAGAGGATGTCAGGTCCTCTGGTACTACAGTTACTGATGGATGTGTACCACCATGTGAGTGCTGGGAATTGAACCCAAGTCCTCTGGAAGAGCAGCCAGTGCTCTTAACCTCCAAGTTATCTCTCCAGCCCCAGTCCGTACCAGTGTACAAACCCTATAGTCATATGTGGCTGTTTCTTGTCCTTTCTTGGAAACTTACCACTCTAAGATCACACAATGCTCATGTTTTACAAGCTTAAATGGTGATGCAGTGCCCCACCACACTATAGCTCAATGACAATCCTCCTACACTTTTTTTTTTTATGACACAGCATCTATTAAAACAGAAACCCAAAGAATGACAAAAACGCTATGGTCATTGACAGTGTAACAAGCAACTCCAAGATCAGTCTGCCTTCTGCCACTCTAACATAGTATCCAAGGCTGGCTGTTTTAGAAATAAAAGAGGCCATTTAACTCATGGATCTAGAGGCTCAAAAACACAGCACCACCACCAGCTGGGTTCTGGTGAGACACTCTCAGCAAATGGTACCACAGGGGTGACAGTACATCCAAGAGAGGACTCTCATGGCCAGAAATGAAGCCAAGGACTGGGAACGCACCAGTTCTCTTTGGTAAGGACAACTCTGAAAGAACTAATGAGGCTCCCCACAGAATTGCTTCAGGCCTTCCAAGACTGACGTTGTGTGACCTCTTGACCTCTTACTAGACCCTCCTTCTATCTTTCAGTCCTTCTTCAATGGGACCAAGTTTAAGAGGAAGAAATGCTTGGAGGAGAAAGTAGAGCAAATACCACCACTACTCATCACCTCTTTGCTGTTTAAAGGCAGGGCACCAAGGAGATAATTGTGCTATAACTCAACATAAATTCAAAGGTTCAAAGCCATGAGACAGACTCTTATCTATAGCTTCTACTGTCTTCTACATGTCCTTAACCTCACACCACCATTTCCAAAATGAAGCCAACAACTCTAGAGCAATAGGAAAATGAGAATAAACTCATAGTCAGACCTAGACCCTTAGCAGATGGACGAGCAGTGTCATAGGACAGTGAGCTTTGATTTGAAAGGCAGGAAAGAACTCTCCTTCCCCAGCCAGCTAAGTGCAGGTGCTCTTCTTGCAAACAGCAAACCTGGCCTCTGACCAGCCACACTACAGCAATGAGAAGTCCCACCACAGCAACTCTTCCTGCCTGAAGCTTTCCTGTGGATAAACCCCAAAGCTGTTACCATCCCTCATCTTCAGCAGACTCTGGCATCCTCAAGAATTGGAAGAACAGAGTGCTGGCAGCAGATGGCCTAGATTTCCTCAAACTTCTTGCTTGTATAAGTTGAAACTACACATAGAAACGGAGGAGGAACTCATTCTGTTTTTAAGAGGGAGAGTAGGCATTCCAGCAAGCCTCCTTTATCTCATGGTCTAGACAGGCTCTTGCCATGATACCACACTATTTTTCAAGAGGCAGTAAAACATGTGATAACTATTCATTCATCTCACTAGCACAGAACTGTGGTTACTATTCTCATCAGACTATAATTCTTTATTTATGTTGACCCAATTTTTAAAATATTTTTCCTAATTATTATACACAATGTAACTGCTGTTGAAAGACACCTCAAGATGGACAATAAGGATATTGTCCTCTTGATGCTTACGGTGATAATTTCAAATAAAAGATAAATATACCTGCCTACTGTTTCTCTCAGGCAAATTGAAAATGTTTCATATTTGTGAATCAATTAGCAGTGGTGATCTGAGGTGGTACCTTATAGATTTGCCTCAATATCTCTAAGTGGTTAGCCCTGGTCTGTAGTTAATTTTTCTATTTCAACAGCTGTAAACCACTGTCCAAAGCCTTAACTGAATGTACAAAATAACCAGAGAATTCACAGTGGCCACATCAAGAGATGACAGAGAATGCAGAAGGAATAACATGCCATGTTGTGTTGGAAGAAAATGCATCTGGCAGCCTGACAACATAATTCCTGGTTGGGAAAGATCTTCCCTCCAGTGTCAAACACAGCACCTCATAGAAAGTGCCACATGGGCACCATTCAGTGTAGGAACTGCTTACAAAGGTAATGAAGTTGATTTGTGGCCTTTGTTCAGGATGAGTTTCTGCTTTATGAGTAGAAGGTATTTCAGTATGCACATGAATACAAACACATGCACACACATGGTGATGTGGGATTCCCGTCTGTTTGCTGTGAATACCATTGGTTAATAAAGAAAATGTTTTGGGCCTGCACAGGGAATAGAGGTAGGAGGGAAAAACTAAACTGAATGCTGGGAGAAAGGAGGGAGAGCTGGGGAGAAGCCATGTAGCGCCTCTAGAGACAGACATGCTGAAACTTTGACGGTAAGCCACAGCCACGTGGCGGTACACAGAAATGTACTGTACTAGAAAAGGGTTAAATTAATATGTAAGAGCTAGTCAATAAGAAGCTAGAGCTAATGGACCAAGAAGTGATTTAATAAATACAGTGTCTGTGTGGCACCCAAAGGCAACCTTTGACTCTTGCAGTGTCTAGTAAGCTTTCTTTAAGACACCATGTTCTTATTCTAGCTCAATGCATTCAAAACTCAACTTTGTTCATATGCACACAATAAATGCAAATCTAAAATGCATCAGAATTTTAATAATGAAAAGTGGAATCCACCCGTCCAGAAATGTGGTGCTAGTGAAAATAAACAGATTTATTTTCAAAACACAGAGGTGTCTAATAAACCTTGATTTCTATTGATACCTTTATAAGTATATGGGAAATTGATTATCCAATAAGAATAACCTAACTGCTTTTGTTAACAACAAAAAATAATATCTCCAGCTGTGTATGAAAATCGAGAAAAGAGGGAGATAGAAGTAATTCCAGCTCTGTCATCACAATCCAGTTCCCAGCATAAGCTCCAAGCAAAACACCGCAAGTGCATATGCAAATGCTTCCCACAGCTCCTCCCTACAAGGGCAAGGCTGCTCCTTCATTTGCCTTGCTTTAAAAAAGACAAGAATAAGCCAAAGGATGATAAAGGCACCATATAGGCAATCCCAGCGTTCACATACACATAACGATCGCAAGCTTTTAAAAGCATTTTTTTTTTCTTATCAAAACTGTCCCCGAGCACAGATTTGCTACCCTTCGAAATGTTATAAAAATGAATTTTATAAGAGTCAGTGAAGTCCCTTTGGCGTCAGTGGAGGGAAGGTATTAAAATACAGATGCTCATCAATATACCTGGAAACGTAAGGGATTTTGTGCTTTCATCCCTCAGGTAATAACTGACAAAGAATCATCATAGAGCGTTACATTTTTAGGAAGAAACCAAACAACAAAGTCTCCCCTGCAGTCGAATTGTGTTCTGATAAGGACATGGAGGTGAGCAATTTGTGTGTCACCGTAGAAACTCTGAATCAGGGAGCATGCGCCTGTTTACAGCCTTACCTCAATGATTTTGTCATGAACCTCCAGCCCATCTGCTCTGTCTGCAGGTCCATTTTCTAAAATTTTCGAAACATAAATTCCTTCAGTCGCTGATTGCTTCTGGTGATTCTACAGAAAAAGTTGTTAGCAGAAAGAAACACATGAAACGAACTTTAAATTTTGTAGTGGATGATTTTTTTTTCTCTAACTGTAACAGTGGCAATTCTGCTCAAACATGCAACTCTCTTAGCTGGGAATTTGGCACAGAATTAACTCACTTAATGCCAACTTGTCATTAATCAACATGACAGCTGTAATGAACAAGTCCGGCATCTCTGACAAGATCATCTATTTACTCTACATTTTGATTCACACGAAAAGTTTTAGAGAAGGGCACATACAAGGTGAGATCAGCAATGTTACTGTTAAAACCTCTCAAATATAAAGTGATATGGGAGATAGAAAAAGACAGACGTATAGAAGGGGAAAGAAATCAAATTTACCCTTTAGTACATAAAGCTTAGATGCAGCCATAGAAAAAAATTGAAATCATAGCTCTGACTACCTAGGAGACAGCATGATTTTAAATCTAAAATATCAAAATATCAACTCCACATGGCTAAGAGGCCCATTCAAATCTGGTCATTACATGGTTCCAGGTGCAAGTTTCACAGGGAGTAAGTAAATCTCAGTTATCCAGTCTTTGATTGCACAGCATTTTAGCCAATTATAAGAAAGCAATGATCCTGTAGGATCTACTTAGGAAGATGTTTGTCATCTTGTAACAACAGGTTATGCGTTCTTAAGATTCAGTTGATTTTATGGCAGGATAAATAGAATTAACCCTAAACCTTCCCTTTAATTGGCCTGCTTCAACCAGAATAGGAAGTGCTTCTATAAAATGCTCAATGTCAAATTTCCAAGTGGAAATTTCCCCAACAGAAGGGAGGATGAAAATAATATGAAGAAACCCTGTGGTTTTGTAATAACAGGGACCATTTCAGGAGAGAAGCAGAAGAGTGGCCTTTAATTGCTGGGTTTGTTAGTTACATAGAAGACATAGGATGGCAAAGGTCACTGACATCCTAAGCCCACCTTAGAGCAGGACAAAAAAATCCTACAACATATGAGTCCTTGAACAGCAGATGGCAGATGAGACAGGAGTGTTTCAGAGCAGTTATCCAGAGTTAAATAAGGTGTTCTTCTTTATTAAATTTCACTGTCTTTGTTCAGTTACGCTCAAAATTAAGGCAGTGTACGATTGCAGGATGTCAAAGGATTTTGTAACTACAGTATGTAAATTCTTAATATGTACTCCAAGAACAAGTAAGTAGGTAAGTATAATAAGTAAGTAGAGAATATTCATCCATTTAAATAAGGAGTTGATTTGGGAAGCAAAAAAAAAAAACGTATTACATCAACTCTTTTCAGTATGAAGTTGCTTAAGAGGGAGGAGGAGGGGAGGAAGAAAACACACACTCGCATGCACACACACACACACCTCACTTTTATCTTATTTAAATTTATTTCAACTCTGCATTCAATATACACTGTCAACTTTTTCAGCCCTGTTTGCTTCTAAAGACAAAGCTGTTGAGAGCAGGAAGTATATGCAGACAAAATACAACTTCATGTAGCAAATGTAAATCATCTACCCAGGTACTCTGCCATTGATTCAAGAACTCTGCCCATGGTGCTATCCCAGAAAGATGGATGAAATGCAAAACACACTCTTTCCTTTATGATGGTGAGTGAGAGAATCAAGTTGGTCAACTGTGGGTGATTTATTGTTGCTTTCAAATTCTCGCATAATGAAAATCCAAGTGTGGATGAGAAGCTCCACATTAAGAATCTTGTATTTGGGGAGAAGCATCCTTTAAGGGTCACATCACTTCACTTATGTGCCCGACCCATCGCCCACTGCACACACAGAATGCTATCCCAGCAGAGGAGTCACCTGATTCCGCCTGCCTCCTATTATGTTGAATCCCAAAGCATCGTCTTCTCTTTCTAGCACAACAGTGAGTGACTTCTGTTCTCCACCCTAAGTGAAAAAGGGGAGAAGTGAATAATAATAAAAAAAAGATACAAGAGAAAATTCACCGCTACAGTAGCATTTTACCATAAATAGAAAGTGTTTTAAGAATGGTTGACTCTATCAAACTTTCTCCCCGAACACAGAAAGCATGTCTTTGAAGGAAACTGCTGAGTGCCTGAGGAGAAAAGGATTTTCCAATTGACTACATGGGACTCGCATTTCACACAGGAGCAAGCATCTCACCTGACTTCACCTTAACCACAAACAGATTTCTGAGCTCCACCAGCAAGGCTCTTGATTTTTATCTTTGTGTGACAGAAAAGTAAAATAAACTATCAGCGGATCTTAGAGCTATTTTTATGTGAATTTTCACTGTGGAAGTGTTGAGCTAGTTTAAAGGTCTCCTCAGCAGAAACAGTCAGGCTGGCCTGCATGCAGGGTCTACCGGAAGACAGCTGTCTTGACTTTAAATAATACAGGTTTCTCGTCATTCTTACAGAATAAAAATAAAAGAGATTTTGCTCGGCAGAGCGCTGTGTCTTTCTTTCTGGATGGTCCAATAGTATTTAAACAAATAAAAACTATATCTGCCATTTGTTTGTTAGCGAAGACTCATTTCAACAGTCACGTAAATAGCTGGACAAGATGAGCTGTAATTACCACTACAAACATTAACTTCTCCGAGGAACTGAAATACACGGAATTACATCTGACATTGAGGGAAGAAACCTCAGTCCATGCCCACTGCAACCTCAGCCCCCAACACCCACCCCAGGAGTTTTCCCAGAGCCCACAGCAGCCCCTACAGGCTGGTGGAAAGCAATTTTGAGAAGCACCATTAACTGGCAACATTTGAAAAACAGTCCAGAAAGTATAGCATGAAACAGTGGTGGTGGTGGTGGTGGTGGTGGTGGTGGTGGTGGTGGTTCTCAACCTGTGGGTCGCGGGTCGTGTATCAGATTTCCTACATAACAGATGTTTACATTACGATTCATAACAGCAGCAAAATTCCTGTTATGAAGTAGCAATGAAATATTTCTTTTGTTTTTGGTTGGGGGTCACCGCATCACGAGGAACTGTATTGAATAAGTGCAGTTTTAGGCAGGTTGAGAACCGCTGGCAGAGAACCACAGCCTGACGGATGCTGAACGTTTTTTATCCCATAATTTTAACCCTTGTTCCTTTCCATCAACGTTGAAACCTGAACTGGGGGTGCAAATGGAACCTGTGTATTTTTCTCTAGGTCATCTATCTGAAGATTAACCTATTAACACAAGCAGACTAGCGAACTCATATAGCATCCAGACGTTTTTATTTTTATTCTCTCTATTAACTATCTGCCCATGGAGCTCTGTTATGAAAGGGTGCTTTCAGACAAGTATAATCTGCGTGCTGGGCACAGCTGTCTTCTTAATGCTCCCCCATCAGAGGGACTTATCCCATATTGACTGTATTTCTCAGGCTAGGGGTAGGAAGGTCAAAAACCTAGGGCCAGAACTGGAATCCGAGGGAAGCAGCCAGTCCCCCAAAGGAAGCTCTCTGTTCTCCTTCCCAGGGAGTTCGAAGAATGGAAAGAGCTCTTTGAAAGAGGGTGCAAGTGAAAACCCTGCTTGCTATGCCAGCGACCAGTCAGATCAGACACCTGTGCGAATGTACTAAGGAAAAGCTATGGCTGACGAACAAGTCCCTTCACCCCGGGCTGCTGTAGCACGCAGCTCAGGATCAGCCGCTTCTATGAAGTAGGAAAGATTGTTGCTGCCTGGCCACTCATGGGTCCAGTATGACCGCAGGCAAATATGATTGTCCTGGGACAAGTCCCCTTGTCGTACATTATGCTCACTCACCACTAATAGCGACGTGTGAGGTCAGGAGGGAGGGAGGGATTATGAGGTAAAATCAGGGATGCAAAGAAATCTCACCCTGATTCCATACCACCACCATCCGTTGAGGTCTCTGAACTGAGGAGAGGCCAGTTAAACAAACGATAAGCGTACTTTGGCAGAGAAAATAAGTCATTCACACTTAATTGGTTTACTTATGGAATTTGCTTCAGACACAGGCCAAGGATACAAAAGATGGGCAGAGATGACGGGTAGGAGAATGGAAGTTGGGGAACACGAATGTGGATGGAAGAAGAGTTTTGTCAGTTCTTCTCCAGGGGAGAATTGAGTTCGACTCCCTTACCCTTAAGCAATGTTTCTGGTCAGAGGTGCAGATGAGTCTAGCAGAGCATAGTCAGGGAGATGTCTCATGCGGCTCTGGGAAAAATGATGGCACCTCCTGAAGGAATCCTCGCCGCTCGGGAATAACTCCCTCTGCCCGCCCGAGTCACGCTTGGGGGCCCACTCCCTCTTTGCTTACCCGGCGGCGGCCTCCCGGGTCCCGGACCAAGTTGCGTGTGTGAGCCATGTACCGGGCCAACTTCTCCTGGTACCTACGCTGCAACAAGCCGAGCTGCGTTCGCAGCGTCTTCCCCAAGCGCCTGCAGGGGGCAACCCGAGGCCGATTCCCGGACCCCGGTGACCCCTCACGCTTGTCCACACTTGGGAGGGTCGTGATCTCCTGGTGCCTTTCCTCCTCGCCGCCTCCGCAGCCGCCTGGGTAGTGGCGGCTGCAGCCGATGGCAGGGCCGAAGGCGCAGCTCTGGACGTGGGCCGCCAGCTCCCGCAGCCGCACGGTGTGGCCGCAGCCCAGCGCACGGTAGTCGCACTGCACTCGCAGCTGCTGGACCAGGCTGCGCAGCGGCAGCACTCGGTAGAGCTCGGCCGGCGCCAGCGGCTGGCACTCCAGCGGGCACCGGCGCCTCCGCGCCGCCCAGGGCAGCAGGCAGCTGGCGCAGAAAACGTGCCCGCAAGGCGTGCACGCGGGCTCCTCCAACACCTGGCTGCACAGCTGGCAATGGAAAGCCGGGTCCACGGCTTCTGCGAAGCGCTCTAAAGCAAAGCCCATGATAGTGGTGGGGAGGAGAAGATCCAAAAGGGGTGTCCGTTTCTTCTTCAAAGCACCCCCAGGCAGGGCCAGGGGTAGCGGTCTCACAGCCGCTGAACTCTGTGGGGAGGTGTGTGTGTGATCTCAGAATAAGTTTGGATTGGTGTTTCCAAGTTTTGGCTAGGTTCTCTGACCTCCACATTGACACTAATGGAAGCCACCTGGTTGAATCCTCCCCTACCCGACTCCAGTCTCTGTGGCTTTGCAATGCGAGGTTTTTCAAGTCTATCCTTGAGAAGGAGGCGAGCATACAGTGGTCTTTGGGTCAGCTTTATTTTCCCCCTGAGCCAAGAACTCCAAGTCCTCTGGGCTGTTCTGCCTGGGCAGAGCTAGTGGCCCGCATAGTACTGATATGGAGAACTTTGAAACCTCCCAGAGATGAAAGATTCCAGAGATTAGGCTCTTTGTGTCAAATAGATCCTCAATAAATCAATGTTATAAAACAATAATATACTTTGTTTGTTGTTTGTTTCAAACGAGCTAAGTAAAAAAATCACCAACTAAGAACTGTGACCCCAAATTAACTTCATGTTTCAAGAAGATCATTTAGGGCTTCTCAGAGCCAGGGCTTTCAAATCAAGATACAGATGTCAGGGTAATGTAGAGAAGAGTAATCTTTGAGCATGTGGCTAGGGTTGGGGGTCCTCAAAACACCTTATTCTTTGTGGGGAGCAGACAGTGAACAGTCAAAGAGGACTCCTGCCGAGTGAAGAGACCCAAGTTTCATCACTGCAGCTTCTCCCAACTTCAATTGTCACACTGTTTTCTACTTTAGGACACATACTAGTACTGGGATTGGGATATGAGTTCTGGAAGCAAAATAAAAAGGTAATAATCACGAATAAAATATCAGGATAACGTAAAGACAAAACCTGAGCGAAGCCTCTCCGCTCAACCAAAACAGAAGCAACCCAAACTGCTCCCTTCCAGTTCGACTGTAAGTGTGAGGCCTGCCAGACCTGAAAACACACAGTAGAGTTTCCTCCAGGTCCCCTTTTCTTTGGAAACTTAGCGGTGCAAAGAGCCTTCACACGGGGATATATGCACATCGCTTACTGTTCTTACCCAGCAACGATGCCAGATGTTTGGGATAGGGATTCGTAAATTAACCACCCTCAATGCCAACTGTCTGCTGCTCCTGGAAGGGTGTGGAGAGCACCATTGGAAAGGGCTCCAGGCTTCGTGATAATAGCAGAGCTTCTCGCGAGAACCTTCTGAGCCTTCAACGGCCAGTGAAATTCACAAGTGGTGTTCCAGATATCTGAAATAATCTCTCTGTCTCTCTCTCTGACAAAGTAAATTGTTATATTGTATGTTCTATATGAAAATATGATGTTTATTTGCTGCTATGATTCATTATTCTCCATGTCCATCTTATCGTTCTACAGAGAGGCAAACAATAAATTCCTGAAATAATTTGCAGCATTATTTACAAGAACATGTTTTTTTTGTGAAATGCATAGATAGAAAACACACAATTCTATAAAAGTTATTCAAACAATTCTCAGTGGGAGAAAACTTTCATCTTTTCTAGCATATAATACTCTGATCCTATAGCTATGACTATAGATATATCTTGATATGGATATATCTTGATATATGTTTTACAGTAAACAGAATACGGCCAAGAACATTTAAAAGACAAAGCAAGAAGAGATGGAATCTAAAATGGTCTCATTGGAATACTTAGAAATAGACACTTGCTATTATTAAAAGCAAGCAAACAAACAAACTAACAAAAAAATGATGCTTTGACATCATTGGAGGTGTCAATGATGGGAAGGAGGGCTGGGGAAAGCTGGCTCCTGGGCATGGCATATCTATCATACTCTGAACTCATGGCAGCCATGACTACCTGAACAAGACCTTCTGCAGAAGATCAATCCACCCAGAATTCTGGAGCACTATGGAGGTGCTCTTCACACTCCACCCCTTACCTAAGGACTCCACTCCTTACCTAAAGACTCCACCCCTTACCTAAGGACTCCACCCCTTACCTAAGGACTCCACCCCTTACCTAAAGACTCCACCCCTTACCTAAAGACTCCACCCCTTACCTAAGGACTCCACCCCTTACCTAAGGACTCCACCCCTTACCTAAGGACTAGGGGCAACTGACAACAACTGGGGGACCTTGAACTTTTAGGATGTTCCCACAGATGGGTCCTCCATGCTCTAGGAATTTGCTCTGTACCCACTCACATAACAAGCAGCAACCATTAAATTTAGTGGATTGAAAGAAAGAAGAAAAGTGAGAAGGAGAAAAAGAAGAAAGAAAAGAAAAAAGAAAGATAATGAAGGCATGAGATTTAGATGAATCCATGTTGCTGTAGATTCAAGGAGAATTGTAGGAGAAAAATAGAGATGATTAATGATTATTTACATTGTATACCTGTATAAAATTCTCAAGAATAAAGATAAATTATCATTAAAAGAAGCAATTATTTGAGGTAAGCAAAGGACCTCAGAATGAGTTTCATACGCACACACAAATTTCAGCAAAAATAGATCCAGGAACATTTTAATGTCTTTTGGCAAAGGTTCTAATGTCATACTTTGGGCATATACTTATGCCTTCATTAATGAACATTTTCTATCGTTTAAGAATATGTAGATAGTGAAATTTGGAGCCTGAATAGTTAGGTGGTAGAAGAACTGAAAATGAAGTCCCTGTTTTCATGTTTGGTTCAGGTAATCTCTAGGTGTATTGCTGCTTGTGGCCAAGACATGCTTTGCCCATAAGCCTTCATTCAGTCTGAAGATGTATTTCTCTAGGTGACAGTCAAAAGAAACAACAGATTCACTCAATATCATGACATGGATCCAAATACCTGTAAGGAGACCACACTGCTTGTGTATTTTTCAGCTTAGTGACTTGGTTTTAAATGTCACCATTGCGCCTTCTATTCTCATGAAAAGAATGTCAGTTTGCTCTTCCACTGCACTTGCTCTTGAACAGCATCGAGAGTGGGCTGGGCCTGGCTGGTTCTTGTGTGGAGAGGCAGGCTTCCAACTCAGGTTAGAGTAAAACCTGCTTTCAACGAGGAGTAGGGAATCTGGGAACCATAAGTTACCATGTCAGACCTAGAACGCCTAACATCTAAGCCCATTATCCTAAGGCAGATAAGTGAAGTCTGTAGATGAAATGGGAAATAGCTTTTCCCCATTTTGAACACAGAAAATGTTTTTGCTAAACCAACTAATTTTTAAAATTTGTTTTGTGGGCTATCTAGGCTTATGCCAACTTAATACTAAGCTAGAGTTATCTGAAGGGAGGAAAATTAAATTAAGAAAAACGCCTCCATAAGATCCAGTTGTAAGGCATTTTCTTAATTATTGATTGATTGCAGACAGCCTAGCCCGGTGTGGTTGGTGCCATTCATGGACTGGTGGTCCTGAATTCTATAAGAAACAGGTTGAGCAAGTCAGTAAGCAGCACCCCTCCACAGCCTCTGCATCAGCTCCCGTCTCCAGGTTTCTGCCATGTTTGAGTTCCTTTCCTTATACTTCCACATTGTGGTTCATCATAGAAAACAGTAAGCCAAATAAACCTTTTCTTCTCCTGCTTGCCTATTGGTCATGGTGTTTCCTTGCAGCAACAGCAACCCTAACTACGACATCCTGTTTTTCCTCTTGTCTTATGTGTTTGATTATGATCCATGCAGTCAAAAAGCTTGAGAAAATATTTCAAATAATAATTTAAATAAATAAATTATTTATTTAAAGTCTGATTATAACACTGCTTAATACTTTTAAAATAGCAATATTTTTTAAATTACTTGTAGAACTTTCACTGAAAGGACATTAATTTTTCTATTTTATTTTCTCTAATTCTCTGGTTTAATTTTACATCAGAAGTATTTCTGTCATCTTTGGCTTTTCTTAAAGTGATCTACATTGAAGCTATAACTTTATAAAATTACTCTAACAATTGAGGCAAAGTATTCTGATATGTTAGGCATATACAGTTTCCAGGTTATACATTTATCTGTATTATTGAATTTACTGTGCATGTGTATTCTTCTCTTGGTCATTTTCTGTCATAACCAAAGATCCGAGTTTTTCTTTGAAGTAAATGAATGTGTTCACTAAGCTTGTGATAATGAGAAGGTCACCTCGACCCAGAGAAGAGCTATGAATCTTCAAGAAATTAGCGATGCCGTGATGCCGAGGCAGCTGACAGTTCATTTCTGAACTATTTGATCAGAGATACGTTTTGGGTATATTGTTTACTTTTGGAAAAATTTAGAAGCATTTAAAGCCAGAAAATGCAGAGCATTCTCAGCCGTTACACTTCCTGCCCGCTGACATGCAACTCGTTTGCAGTTCTTTGCTATTACCTTGGTTTTCTGCTCTTTGGCAAAGTGAAGACATAGGTGGACATGATGACAGTACCGAATGCTATTGTTTAGGGAAATGAAGTGATCTGAGCAAAAGTATCCCACACTCCAAAAAGAATAAAAGGTTTGCAACATGAAGATTAATAATCAAACAAAGCCAAGTAAGTAATTGGGAGGAAATCTAATTAAAGGTGAACAATTAAATTTAAAAGTGAGGCAACGGCTCTTGGTGTCCTCCCAGCTTAACCCCCTTCTTCAAACCCTCATAACCCTCCTTTCTAGCTCAGCCTCATTCCTTCATGTCAGCCATTGATAGCTAGAAACCCCTGCTTCCTAGAGACCCCAGTGGACAGCACTGGGCTGAGACTCAGGTTGGTGATTCTCACAATTGCTCCTGTCCACCATCAGCCTTTCTCCAGTCTCACCTTGAGTTCCGCAGCAGCCCGCTTGCAGGTGCCCTTCCTCTCACTATCCATCCTTTCCCCTGGAGACACCGGCTCCTACTTGGGATGGAGCTTACCTCTTCCTTGCAGAACCACTCAGCATTCCCTCTTTGCCCTTCTCCATTCCCCTGTGTCAGCTGTCTATACCTAGCAACCATTTTCCCAGGCCCCTGGTGGCCACACCAGGCTGGGACTCAGGTAGATGATCCTCACTATCCTTCCTCTCCATCCATTATGATCTTTCCTGTTTCACCCTCAGCCCTGTTGGAGGCTGCTCACGGGTGCATCTCTTCCCACCTCACCTCCAGCCTCTGGAGACTGGGATGCTTGGTGCAGACCCAGGATTGCCATAGGCCTGTCATCCTGTGTCTCCAGACATTTCTTTGTCTTCCTGCTGCATTCTTGCAGAAACTCTCCTCCCGCCATGGTTCCAACTCCCCAAGGAACCATGCTTTGGCCTAGACAGGATTACCCTAGCTCTTTCTCACAGCCCATCTCAGTCTTCCCTCCTAGCCCTCCCAGGCACTCTCTGCCTGGAAAAAACTCTCTATCAAGGAAATCTGAGCCTCCACACTTTCTTACGATCCAGACAGGGCAGCAGTAATGTGGGAACAGAACAGCAAATCAACAAAGACAAAAACAAATATCAATATCTCAATCACCCTAAATCCAGATGCGTAGACACCAGGGCAAAAACACAGACTTGAGTGCTCAAGACAGTGTATCTTCTCCAGAAACCAGTAACCCTACTACAATAGACCATGGAAATGCAATATAGATGAATCACAAGACAATACATTCAGAATAACCTTTATGAAGATGTTAGTGGTCTTAGAGAAGATATGAATACATCTCTTAATAAATTCTGTTAAAAAACAAGCAGAGGAAGGAAATGAAAATAAATTGAGGCATGAAAGTGGAAATAAAATCAATAAAGAAAACCCAGACTAAGTGAGAACTGGAAATGAATAATTTAGGAACTTAAACAGGAGCCTCAAAGGCTCACTCACCAGCAGAATACAAGAGATGGAAGAGAGGATATAAGACAAGACAGAAGAAATGGATGCCCCAGTCAAAGAAAACATTAAAAACACCCAGACACAAAACATCCAGGGAACTTGTGACACCACGAAAAGACCTAATCTAAGAAAAACAGGAATAGAGGAAGGAGAAGAAATTCTGGCCAAAGACAGAGAAAATATTTTCAACAAAACTATAAATAGAAATTCCACCAACATAAAGAAGAAGGTACCTATTAAGGTAGAAGAAATATACAGAACATCAAATAGACTGGACCAAAAGGGAAATTCTACATGACACAAAATCAAAATGGTAAACAAATCGAATAAAAAATATTGAAAGCTACAAGGGAAAGATACCAAAATAACACATAAAAGTAGACTTAGTAGAATAACACCTAGCTTTTCAATGAAGACTGTACAAGCCAGAGCAGACTGGGCAAATGTTCTATAAACTGTGAGACCACAGATGTCACCCCAGTAAAAATTTCAATCACAATAGATGAAAAAGACATTTCTAAATCAAGGTCAGATAAGCAATTTAAACAAATCTGTAACTTCCTAGTAAAACAGAAGCAGCAATTGAAAGTCTCCCAACCAAAAAAGCCCAGGGCTAAATGGTTTTAGAACAGAATTCTACCAGACTTTCAAAGAAAAGTTAATCCCAATTCTCCTCAAGTTATTTCACAAAATGGAAACAGAAGGAACATTGCTCAATTACTTTTTATGAAGCCATAGTTACCCTGATATTTAGACCACATAAAGACTCAATGAAGAAAGAGAATTGCAGACCAAGTTATCTTATGAACATAGATGCAAAATTTTAAATAAAATACTTGCCAATTGAATTCAACAACACATTCAAAATATAATCCACCATGATTAAGTAGGTTTTGTACCAGAAAGTCAGGGATGCTTCAACATACATAAATCAATAAAGGTAATCCACCATATAAATAGACAAAAAGACAAAAAACACACAGTTATCTCATTAGATACAGCAAAGACGTTGGGGAAAATGAAACATCCTTTCATGATAAAAGTACTGGAGAGATTAGGGATACAATGGACATAACATAATAAAGTCAATTTACAGCCAGTCCATAGCCAACATCAACCTAAATAGAGAAACTCAATACATTTCCACTAAAATTAGTAATAAAACAAAGCTTTTTGTTTTTTAATCTATCAATATTTATTCAATATAATACTTTAACTCTTAACTGAGGACACTGGCATTTTAAAAAGATGCCAATAACACACATTAGAGAAAAGACAGAATCTTCAACACACAGAACAGGTTAAACTGGTTGGCTGCATGTAGACGAATGCAAATCGATTTATACTTATCACCTTGCATAACTCAACTTCAAATGGATCAGGGGCCTAAACACAAGACCAGATGCTCTGAATCTGATGGAAGAGAAATTGGTAATAGTCTGTAACTTATCAACACAAGAAAAAAATGTCTAAACAGAATAACAGCACAGGAGTAAGAACAAAAAAATAATGAGTGCAGCCTGGTGAAACTGAAATGTCTTGTCTGGCACAAAGCATCATAATTAGGCAAAGTGGCAGGCTATGCAATGGGGAAATATCCTTATCAATTATTCAATTGATAGAGGGCTACTAACATGTGAAATACATAAAGATCTCAATAAAATTGGACATCAAGAAAGCAAATCATCCAATTAGACCTGATCCGAAAGTTCTCAAAAGGTGAAACACAAGTGGCTAAAAAACACTGAAAAAAATGTTCAACATCCTGAGTCATCAGAGAAATGCAAATCGAAACTATGTTGAGATTTCATTTCATATGAGTCAGTATAGCCAAGAGCAATGAAGCAAGTGGTAGCTTATGATATTAGGTATATTGGGAAAGGAGAACACGTATTCCTTGCCGGTGGAGTACAAACTTGTACAGCCACTATGTAAATCAGTGTGTGGTTCCTGAAGGAAGCTGGGAATAGAACTACCTCAATATCTAGTTATACCATGCTTGGACATATGCCCGAAGGACTCTACTACTGCAGAGATACTTGCTCAGCTATGTTCGTTGCTTCTCTATTCATACTATACATAAATTGGACAGCATAGATGTCCATTAACTGATTAATGGGTAATGAAAATGTGGTACATGTTCATTAACTTAGATGGATGGAGCTAGAAAAAAAAATTCTTTCTGAGTGAGATAACCCATACCCAAAAGGAAAAATATTCTATGCTTTCTGTATGTAGAGGTTAGCTTTTTAAGCCTTTGATAGGTGTACTACAATCTGTATATCTATAGAGGTCAGACATTGAATAAGGGACATTGAGGAGGGGAAGATATCCCAGTAAGGGGAACTAGAATATACAGTTATGAAGAGACAAGGAGGGAGACCAGTGTGGGGGAGATTAAATGGAGAGTAGAATGGAGGAGGGGGTAAGAGAGGGAAAATGGGGAGGAGAGACAGTTAATATTAAGGATCATTTGAGGTGTCATACAAAAACCTACTACTGTAGAAGTTTCCTAAATTGTACATATATATGAAGGAAATAAATAGAGTTGCCAAATAACGAGAAAGACAATACCCCAACCTGGCACCTTTTGCCACAAAATCAAATGTTAGTACCAAGAATGAGCTCCTTCCAGTTGGGTCATTAGCCAAGGGCCCCAAGGAAAACCCCACCAACATCTCAGGCTAATGTCAAGGCTACTACTCTCCACAAAGTGATGTTAAGGTCCTATCGGGGAAGACAACATTTAGGTATTTATATATTTCACCGAACCAGAAAAGTCGAGCCGTTGCTTCTCTAGAGGCACCCCTATTAACTAGGGTTCATATTACTGGGATGTATCCCATATACTACCAGAGGTGGAAGGTAACCCTATGAATCAGTCATGTGATCTAAAATGATGACCTGCGTGCAAGATATGCTGGTGCAATAGGGTACAAACATTGTGGGAGTAACCAACTGGTGCCTGATTGGATTTAAGGCCCATACCAAGAGATGCAACCCATGCCTGACACTAATTAGATGATCAAGTGCCTGAGACTAGACAGGCCATGGGCCTATGGGAACACCAAACAGTATTGCTCTGCTAAAGAAATATCACAATAAGTCACCACTAGTGACATCCTGCTGTACCTATTGATCAGTGCATACCTCAGCTTCCTCCTGCATTAGGCAGGAACTAATTCAGCGACCTACGACTGGACAATTGTGAGAGATTTTGGACCATTCTACATGGGATGTCTTCACCAATGTCCCCTCCCCCTTTCAGGGCTCAGGGATCTATGAGGAACAGGAGGAAGAAGGACTAAAAACTAGAGGGGGTGAATAACTCCAAGGAAACAATGCCTTTCAGATACAACAGTGTTTATTGGGGCCCTGGGGAGGAGAGGGAAAAGTGGTCAAGTGATTCTGCCTTTAACCAAGAAACTATCTTTAATTGATATCTACGAGCAAGGGAAAAATTAGTTTTCTCCAGTGAAGTCTTACTAGGTATTTAAACTATTCTTCAGGGTAAGACACGACCAGTGGTAGATGGTCCCACAGAAACAAAATCAATGGTGTTTTGTGTGCTTTTTGTGTCATGTAGCTTTGTTTGGGCAATTTTTTCATCTTTCTGGTCTTTTGCCTGTAGATTATGATATATGGTTTTGTGGTGGGTTTGTGTGTGTATATGTGTGTGTGTTTCTTTGCCTCTTTATTTCTTTTTTCCTGGGTTGTTGGTTTTATTTGTTTGCCTGTTTTCCTTTTAGAGAGAAAGAGAGTGAAAGAGAGAGAGAGGTTGTTGAGTTGGGATGTATGGAGGTTCTGAAAGAAATTGGAGGAGGAGAGGAGCACATGATCAGAATATGTTGCATGTATTTTTCCTCAATAAAAATATGGCAACATTTAACTAGATTATAGACAGATTTTCTAAAGTTATAGAGACATTATTTAGGATAATTTAATCATTCTCTTTAAGAGATGGCTGTTGTGAGAGATGGCTTATGAGGAAAGTATGCAGGAAATCTTGTATTTAGTTAGTCATAAGTTCATAGTATATCATTACAGATCATGGTCACTCAAAGAGAGGTATGGTACCAAGTCTGACTTCAAGGGCCAATATGTAAAAACTTTAATCTTATAATGCTATAGCTCCAGCTTTGCATTAGTCAGAAACATCATCTCAGTCGATTTTCCCTGTGACCACTTGGGAGGAACATTATCATTATCCCCATGCCCAGATCCAGTCTACAAAAATAGAAACTGGCAGAATTGAACCCCAACTCTGTAGATGTATCCCTACAGGGTCTGGAGGTGGACCTCAGTTGCTTGGTTGCTGCCTGGCTTTAGTGAGGCCCTGAGCTGGATTGCTACACTGTGGGAGATGGGCGTGGTGGCACATACTTCTGACCTCAGAACTCAGTTACTCTTCCTGGTGGTCTACAACCACAAGAGTAAGCCATGGGCCTGAAAGCACTCTGTGGAGAAGCAGAGATGGATGTCGGCTGGGAGCACTAAATGCATGTTAGGGATATAATATTTTGAATTTATGATGGGTTTTGTGACTTATCCCTTAGGGAGTTAAAGAAAATCTGAAGTAATTTGAATTACATTGTTTAAAAGCCCTCTACTTTTGCTGCCCTTTCTTTAATGGGAGTCACATTTATTAATATCTTATGAGGAACTGATCTGGATAATACTGACCTTAATAATTTTTCTGTGTAATACCAACATGCCTGTGTATTTTGGTCATTTTAATGCTGAGCCATGCCATACAGAGACAGAAAGACCTAGATATTTCAGTAACATTTTCTAATTTTTGCTATTTGTAACTATTTATAATTCATCTTCTCCTTCCTATGTAGATTCATGTATGTTTCTCTTAGGGTCCTCTTCATTGTCTAGATGCTCGGGGGTTATGAACTGTAGTATTTTTTTTTTTTTGCTTTATGTCGAAAAGTCACTTTTGAGTGAGTAGATAATATATTTGTTTTTTTGTGGAGGCCCCAAAATGTGAGCTTATTTCCACCTTGTCTGAAGATCAGAGGGTTTCAGCAGCTTGTTGCCATTCCAAAGGTTAGAGAGTTTGAACTTAATTCTGTTCCTTCAAGGTTATCATCTGTTTCTACCTCAAAGGTCCCACCTAGATTCAGATCAAAGAGCTCCACTCTCTCAATGCTATTGTCAATATCCAGATCATGTATTTCAGGAATAGAGAAGTAGATGTTTCAACCCCAAACAAAAGTCTAAGGATCCTACTAAGTCCGACTTTCTTAAGGATATAATAATGGATTCTATACCCCGGAGTGATTTGCGTACACAATGTTTTGGTCTAGGTGTGAGCATTACTTGTTTTGTTCTAATAACAGAATGTTTAATTAAGAATGGGCCTTGCATCCTTCAACTGGTATGTTCATTTCCTTGTATCACGTTAATGCAGTCTTTTGTCTTTTAACCTTTTTGTATTGGGTTATAAAAGTTCTTGGAAAATTAAACATGGGAGATTTTAGTGTTCACTGAAACTTTCTCCTAGTACTATCATGTTTTCTGTTTTATTATTTTCACTTGCATCTTTGTTCTCTTTACCATTTTTCTAATCCCCATGCCCCTACCCTGGTAAGTGGTATTTTAGTCAAAGTTGGTCTCCGACATCTTCCTGGGACTTGGTTATCTCACTCAGTATGTTTTTTTCTAGATCCATCCATTTGACTGTAAACTTCAAGATGTCAACCTGAGTAGTACTCTGTTGTGTTAATGTACCATTACAGGTCTCCTGAGTAAATTGGGGGGGGGGGAAGAAAGGGTAGAAGGGTAGGGGGAGAAAGGAAAAGGAGCAGAGAAATATGTATAACTCAATAAAAATGAAGAAGGAAATAATGTGAATTAAAAAATCATCTTTCAGTTCGGTTTCAGGTAATTTTTCCTCTGCTGCCCTCATATGTTTGCAGGACAGAGAAAGGGCACTGCTGCTCAAATGTATGATGACATTTCATAGTTGGAATAGTTTCTAAAATACTCACACATGACACCAGTGAGTGTCATATGCTTCAAATGCAGAGTGACCAGGAATGGTAAATACAATGATTGTCCTTTCTACTTCTTTAGAACATTAATATTTTTTTAAAAAATCAATTGCAACTTATATATGAGACAGTCTCAGTGTGTATCCCTGTAATTCCAGGGGAGACAGGAGAATTTCAGGTTTATCAGTAGTTAGGGCAACACAAAGGAACCTTATTTATAAGACAAACAAAGACTTTCAGGTGTTATAATCCAGAGCCAACATCATAGAGAATGGGAAAAATGATTGCATTTAAAAAATGATCAGAAATAAAAATGACATGTCAACTGTCAACTCTTTTTTTTAACTGTTTACTCTTATTAAACATAGTACTAAAATTTTAGAAAATTCAATCAGGTTAAGGAAATTAAAGGAATACAAAAAGAAAATGAAGAAGTCAAATTACCAAGATTTATAAACAAAGACAAAAATGATTGTACATAAGAAATTTAAAGACAACTACAGACAGCTCTTCTCAACACTAAAACAATAGGTTTTCTTTGCACTAATAATACATTTTTTTATGCAAAAAAAATCACAGAATCAATCCTATTTGCAATAGCTACCAAAGGAAAATAAATACAATGATGGTAACTAAAATGTATTAATGAGAGAAATTCCAGAACACATGAAAAAGATAGAATGACTTTCCATATTCATAGATTGGGACTGGGATAACATAAACTACTAAAGATTCCTATTGCCCAAAGGTATCTCCAAATTCAGTAAAATTCCCATCAAAATACCATGCACATTTTTCAAAGACTTAAAAAAATTATAGAATGAATTTGAAAATACTAAATACTCCAAATAATAAAATCAATTTATTGAGGAAAAGAATGAAGGTGGAAGCTCACAATCCCTTATGAAGACAATGCAAAGGCTCCTCATGGCATTGTCTATAAATCAGATGCAGGCAAATGGAACTGAGTGGAGGCCCTAGAAACAAGAACACACATCAGCAGCTACCAAATCCCCAAAAAGACATGCAAGACATGCCTTCAAGCAAGGAAAGCTTATGCAAAACCTGAGCCAGAAAAACTGGATATACACATGCAGAAGAATAAAACTTGACCTTTATTCCAACATGTATAAAAATCAAAATTCAGTGGTTTAAATTTCTAGGTGCAAAATATGGAAGCAGGAGAAGAAACAGTGTATATGCAATGCTGTGCTATACTGAATCCACAACGCACAATAATCAAGAGAAGTGACAAATGTGGCATTGGGAGCCTTGGAAGTTTCTGCACAGCATGGAAAATGTGAGCAGGCAACTCCCAGAATTGGGAAACATTTGGCAAAGAGTAAATATCTATAATAAATTAGTAATCTAATTTAAATCATGGGCAAATTACTTGAATATATATGGCCCAACACATACTCACACTCACACCCCCCCACATTTGTGCAAATGACAGCAAAATATATAAAAAAAATATGTTTAATTCCCCAAGTAATTAGGAAAACACAAATCAAAAGTATATTGAGATACCATCCCACTTCAGTCAGAATGCCTATCACCAAGTTAATAAAGTAATTATGGTGGTTTGAAAGAAAATGGCCCCCAAATGAGTGGCACTATTAGGAGGTGTGGCCGTGTCGTAGTAGGTGTGGTCTTGCTGAAGGAAGTGTGTCATATGGAGGAAGACTTTGAAGTCTCAAATATGCTTGAGTCACACCCAGCATCTCAGATCACTTCATGTTTCATTTGAGTCAAGATATAGGACTCTCAGATACTTCTTTAGCACCATATCTGCCGGCACCCCACCATGTCATGCCATGATAATGATAGACTAAACTTCTGAAATTGTAAGATACCCCAATGAAATAGTTTTCCCTTAATAGTGCGGCAATTTTCATGGTGTCTCTTCACAACCATGGAAACCTTAACTAAGACAGTAACAAATGCTGGGAAATATCCAGAGATGATAAGATCTCATGTACTGTTCATAGGAAGGCAAATTAGCACTCATTATGGAGAACAGATTGGAAGTTTTTTTAAATGGAGACAAACTCAAAGCAATTCCACTAAAATTGGGGACACTAAAATCATGTTCACTTTCTCCGTATCTCTTCAACACAGTTCTTGAAGTTTTAGCAATAACAATAAGACAACAAATGGAGATCAAGGGGATTCAAATTTGAAAGGAAGAAGTCAAACTTTCATTATTTGCAGATGATATGGTAGTGTATATATGTGACCCCCCAAAACTCTACCAGAGAACTCCTACAGCTGATAAATACCTTCAGTGATGTGGCAGGATACAAGATCAATTTTAAAAATTGGTAGTTCCACCTATACACAACTGATAAAGAAGCAGAGAGGGAAATCAGAGAAACATGACTTTTCACAATACCCACAAATAGCATAAAGTATCTTGGGTAACATTAACGAAAGAATTGAAAAACCTATTTGACAAGAACTAAGTCTTTGAAGAAAGAAATTGAAGAAGATACCAGAAAATGGAAAGATCTCTCATGCTATTGGATAGGTAGGATTAACATAGTAAAAATGGCATTCCTACCAAAAGCAATATATAGATTCAATGCAATCCCTATCAAAATCCCAACACAATTCTTCCCAGACCTGGAAAAAAAACAATAATCAACTTCATACGAAAAAACAAAGAACCCAGAATAGCCAAAACAATTCTATACAATTAAGGAATGTCCCAAGGCATAACTGTCCCTGACATCAAGTTCTATTACAGAGCTATAGTAATGCAAACAGCTTGGTATTGGCATAAAAACAGAGACGTTGACCAATGGAATCGAACCAAGACCTGCGTATTAATTCACATACCTATGAATACCAGATATTTAACAAAGAAGCTAAAGTTATACAATGGAAAAAAAGAAAGTATTTTCAGCAAATGGTGCTGCCATAACTGAATATCAACATGTAGAAGAATGCAGATAGATCCATATCTATCCCCATGCACAAAACTCAAGTCCAAATGGATTAAAAACCTCAATATAAATATGACCACACTGAACCTGATGGAAGAGAGAGTTGGAAGTAGTCTTCAATGCATGGGCACAAAAAACCACTTCCTAAATATAACCCCAGTAGCACAGACACTGAGAGCAACAATAAATAAATGGGGCCTCCTGAAACTGAGAAGCTTCTGTAAAGCAAAGGGCACAGTCATTAAGACAAAAAAACATCATACTGAATGGGAAAAGATCTTCACCAACCCCGCATCATACAAAGGTCTGATCTCCAAAATCTATGAAGAACTCAAGAAACTAGACATTAAAATTTTAATTAACCCAATTAAAAAATGGGGTACAGAACTGAACAGAGAATTCTCAACAGAAGAAGTTCAAATGGCCAAAAGACACTTAAGGTCATGTTCAACTTCCTTAGCTATCAGGGAAATACAAATCAAAACAACTTTGAGATATCATCTTACACCTGTCAGAATGGCTAAAATAAAAAAAAACCAATGATAGCCTATGCTGGAGAGGATGTGGAGTAAGGGGAACACTCATCCATTGCTGGGGGGGAATACAAACTTGTGCAACCACTTTGGAAATCAGTGTGGAGGTTTCTCAAGAAATTCGGGATCAACCTACCCCTGGATCCAGCAATACCACTCTTGGGAATATACCCAAGAGATGCCCAATCATACTACAAAAGTATTTGTTCTACTATGTTTATAGCAGCATTATTTGTAATAGCCAGAACCTGGAAACAACCTAGATGCCCCTCAATGGAAAATGAATAAAGAAAGTATGGAATATATATGCATTAGAGTACTACTCAGTGGTAAAAAGCAATGACATCTTGAATTTTGCATGCAAATGGATGGAAATAGAAAACACTATCCTGAGTGAGATAACCCAGACCCAAAAAAAAATGAATATGGTATGTACTCACTCATTAGTGGACTCTAGCCATAAACAAAGGACATTGAGCCTATAGTTCACAAGCCTAGAGAAGTCAAATAACAAAGTGAACCCAAAGAAAAACATATAGTGATCCTCCTGGAAATTGGAAGCAAACAAGATCGTCAGGCAAAAGTTGTGAGCATGGGGGTGGGGTAGGAGTTGGGGTGGGGTAGGAGAAGAGAAGAGGGGAGAGAGAACGACGAAGGGAAAGACTTGGGAGAGCTTAGGAGAGTGGGAAGGTGGAGATGGAGGAAGGGCAGATATAGGAACAGGGAAGAAGATATCTACCTTAAGGGAGCCATTTTAGGTTGGCAAGAGACTTGGCTCTAGAGGGGATACCAGGTGTCCACGGAAATGTCCCCAGATAGGTCATTGGGCAGCAGAGGAGAGGGTACCTGAACTGTCCTTGCCCCACTATCACACTGATGATTATGTCAAATATCACCATAGAACCTTCATCCTGCGACAGTTGGAGATAGAGACAGAGACCCTCATCAGAGCAATGGACTGAGCCCCCAAGGTCCAGTTGATAGGCAGGAGGGAGAAAATGAGCAAGGAAGTCAGGACCGCGAGGGGTGTGTCCACCCACGGAGACAGTGTGCGTGCGCTAAGGGAAGCTCACCAAATCCAGCTGGACCGGGACTGAATGAGCATGTGATCAAACCGAACTCTCTGAATGTGGCTGTCAATGGGGGCAGACTGAGAAGTCATCGATAATGGCACTGGGACCTACTGCATGTACTGTTTTTGGGGACCCTAGTCTATCTGGATGCATACCTTCCTAGGGCCTTGGACTTCCCACAGGGCATGGTACCCCGCCCTCTCTTAAGGAGGGAGGGGGAGGGAGGAGGGGGAACGGGAGGGGAATGGGAGGAGGGGAAGAAGTGTAAATTTTTGAATGGAAAAATAAAAAAAAACAATTAAAATTATAATTGCTATCATTAAGCTGGCCTGGTTATTTCCTGTATCGAGGTAATTCACGACAGAAATGACATTGTTTTTCCTTTCTCCAGTTTTATACAAATTTTGTTGCCAAGGAGATTTAGATTTCATTATTATTATTGACACTTCCTTTTATTGAAAACCTCAACTGGTGAAATATCATATGGGAAATAAGTCTGCAGTAGTCCAAAACTACCAAAGAAAGAAGAAAGGAATCTAAGTCACAAATGCTTTACAAGAAAAAAACATACTATTTTTAAAATTATACTTGAATTTCATATTTTACATTTGCAAATATAATTATGACATTAATGACAAATTTGAATAATTGTTCTTCTCAAGAATAACTGGATAACAAGTTTTTAATTGATACATTTCACCCACTATCACAGTGTAAATGCAAGTATCCAATATTATACCCTGAATAATATAAATTTTAGTATTAAAACATCAAAATATATTTTATAGATTAAACTACCTTACTTATATAATGGAACTATCTAGATATTCAACGGTAGCTAACTATAATGTAAAAATATCTGATATGTCACACAAGTGTGTAATTTATTTCTCAAAACCAAATAAATTTATTATTGAAAAGATTTAAAAAAAAAAGAAAGTTCTTTAAGCGAGCCCTTTTTTTGTTTTGTTTTGTTTCTTTTTTGGGTTTTTCGAGGAAGGGTTTCTCTGTAGCTTTTGGAGCCTGTCCTGGAACTTGCTCTTGTAGACCAAACTGGCCTCGAACTCACAGAGATTCACCTGCCTCTGCCTCCTGAGTGCTGGGATTAAAGGTGTGCTTCACTACTTTCAGTCAAGGAAGCCCTTTCTTAAAGGAGCCATGCAGTTTTTGCTGCTAAAGCTGAGTCAGAAAGCTTTCTCTTAAAGGAATCGTGCCTCTGCTGGCCTCTACCAAACAGAGCCCACCTGAGAAAATGCTGATACCATGATTAACACTGTATTTTGTGTCTAGAATTCCTTCCCACGTTTTCTCAGGTTTTATGTGGATGTAATTGGCCGATGTTGGTACCATCTATAAAAGAAGGAGGGTACCCTTTTGTTCCCGACTGCCCAGACCTGAATCACACAGAAGCTATATTAATTACAACACTGCTTGGCCAATAGTTTAAGCATATTCCTAGCTAATTCTTATAGCTTAAATTAACTCATTTCTATTAATCCATGTATCATCACAATGCTGTTACCTACCAGTAATGTTCCAGGGGGCATTTCTCTTCTTCAGCAGCTTCCTGGCGTCTCTTCTATTTTTATCTCTTCCAGCCTTGCTATATTCTGTCCTGCCATAAGAAAATGCAACTTTATTTATTAACCAATTAAAGCAACACATGTACAGAAAGACATCCCACATCAAAGTTAACTTTATACTTAAGAAAAGTATTATCTCACAATCATCTAAATGACACAAACTTTTTCTGAAATAACATGCAATAAGAATGTTATCATTAAAATAAAATGACCCCCCAACATAACCAGAATAACACTCAGCATCACAAACAGATATTATCAACCTTTACATATATGTTGCTTCAACATTTATAGGATATTTATTTCTTTTAAGGTTCCTTTCATATTGCTGAATGCTTTCAGCAAATAATCACCACACAATACACACATGCACATATGCTATTCTGGGTCAAAGGCATGAAAGGCTACACAATTTAATATTAAAAAGCTATGCATTTAGCTTAGGTTATAAAGAATGGTTACATGGGATTCCAAGAGAGAGTTAGGTCAGTTACATTTTTCTCCTAAAGACATATTAACTTTAAATAATCTGAGCACACAGTAAGAAAGGAGGCTAAGGGCATAGTCTTAAATGACCTTAAGTGAGATTATTAACTAGGCTTTGCAGAAGTTCAATATCTTTGAAGGCCAGAGGGATTTTTGAAAAAAAAATATATCATCACACATATGAATAGATTTAGTTTACTTCAAGGTTTAAATATTATAAATAATACTGTAATAAGCATTATTTTATGTCTTTTCTCATGCTACTTTAATGGCTACAAAATTTTCAGTAAGTGGGAACTTAATGGTATAAATATTGTCTTTTATAATACCTATAGAAATAAAATGGAGTGGTGATATAGATTCTGAAGTCAGAATTCTTGGATTGGAAGCTCAGCTTGCCACTAGTGTGTTGAAACTAATTATTATATCTACCACTTGTATTGCTTACTTGTATGTTAGGGGGTGTAAAACAGAGACTTGAATCATAGCTTATGTTACATGTTTTTGTTTTTTTATCTCTGTGTTTGTCTACTTTTGATGGGAGAACATCCAGAAGAAAACAGCATAATGGTGGAAGGATTTACCTTGTTAGCTCCTAGTTGCAGTGGTCTCATTACAAGGTAAGGAAGATTTGTCCTTTTGGGTCTGAAAGGAGGTGGAGTATCACGAGGGCAGCAATTCAAAGCAGAGGAAGTTGGTTATTTTATATCAGTCAGGAAAAAGTAACACAGGTACCCTTCAAGGGCAAACCTCAAGAACTGCTTCCGTCACTGAGGTCTCACATAATCTATCATCTATTGTATCATGATAATGCTGTCATTTTATCAACCCATCAATGGATTAACACATTAGTTCAGAACTCTACAGTCTATTCAATAGTGCTACCAACCCTCAGTTGCTTCTGTTAGACAGTTCATATACATATGACAACAACTTCACTGTTGTAGCCCAGATATCCTCTATCAACTTACACACAGTCTCTCATGCCATCCCCTCCAAATGCAGCACACGTCCAACAAAAGTAACAGAAGTGATCATGGTTATGTCAATGCATGCTTCTTTGTTCATAAATCAAATAGTTTATCTTGTACCTTAGTATATAATTCTTTATGGATTTATTTTTCCTATCCTTACTGCCTGTATATATCTTTCTATTATAATATCTGTCTTTTTATTTTGGATTTGAGTTGTATTGTTATTAAGAAGCATATCCTTTGATTAGTTTATATAAGCATGGGTAAGTTCTGTTTAGAAGGTATCTTTGCAAGTTGAAAAAGAGCATATGCTATTCTTTGGAAAAGTCACCTAAATCTTATATAGCTCATACACATACCTTTTTGCCAGTTTGTGATATAATTTATCTTTACTTAAAATTTGCCTTACTAAAAGTATATTTTAGTGGCCGCATAACTCTTAAGAAAATTCTCAACATCCTTAGCCATCAGAGAAATGCAAATAAAAACAACTCTGAGATTCCATCTTATACTTGTAAGAATGGCCAAGATCAGAAACACTGATGATGACTTATGTTAAGAGAAGGTGTGGGGTAAGGGAACACTCCTCCATCGCTGATGGGAGTGCAAACTGGTACAGCCACTTTTGAAATAACTATGGCAGTTTCTCAGAAAATTAGAAAACAACCTATATCAAGACCCAGCAATACCATTTTATGGTAAATACCCAAAGGATGCTCAATCGTACCACAAGGACTTGTGCTCAACTATGTTCACAGCAGCATTATTTGTCATAGCTAAAATCTAGAAACAATCTAAATGCCCCTAAACTGAAGAATGGATATAGAAGTTGTTGTACATTTACACAATGGAGTACCACACCGTAGAAAAAAATAATGACATTTTGAAATTTGTAGTCAAATGGATGGATCTAGAAAACATCATATTGAGTTAGGTAACCCAGATACAGAAAGACGAATATAATATGTACTGACTCATTTGTGGCTTTTATACATAAAGCAAAGAAAAACCAGCCTGCAAATCACAATTCCAGGGTACTTAGATAACAAAGAGTACCATAAGAGAGACCTACATGGTTCTACTCTACATGGGATCTCCTCAGTAAATTTGGGAGCTTGGGGATAATGGGAGAGGGTAGAAGGGGAGGGGAGAGTATGGGAGGGGAGTGAAAAAAATACATTGCTCAATAAAAAGAATAAAAATATTTTTAAAAATAAAAGTATATTTTAGTAAGGACTAGTTTTTAAATCATTATAAGCATAATATTTAGTGTTTATAGTTAAATAAATGCAATAATTCAAATTATATATACTATTGGCTGATAATTAAGGTTATGATTAAATTGTTTGTTGACATATCATGAGTCAACTTCAAATCTTTGTTAATAGAGAAGAGAGACTGTTTAATTCTATTCATTTCCACCCACCCTCAGCTCCAAGCTTCTTACTCCCTGGATCATGATATGAGCTCTGAACTCATCTGTCTTCTCCAACTCTTTCCAATTGTGTTTCTCTCTTGACAAAGTAGTGTTATCTGACTTGATTATCTTCTTGACAACTCCCCCCTTTCAACTTCTTTTACAACGTCCTTCCTTGGAATCCCATTTCTAATCTGAAGACATGTTTTCATACTTTCTGATTCTCCAGAGAAACTTTGTGTCCGACATCTCCTCTGAGCATTTTCCCTGGTACCTTGTTGGCAGAGGCTGCTCCTTCGTTTCCTGGCCACTCAGACCCAAAATAATCACGCTGAAACTATATTAACTATAACACTGCTAGAAAACTCGTGTGTTTCTAGCTAATTCTTACCTCTTAAATTAACCTATTTCTATTAATCTGTGTGTTGGCATGTGGTTGTGGCCTAGCGGTTAAGGTTCTGTCTAGTGTTCGGCATCTGTCTCACAAGTAATGATGTATGCACGAAAGGGTTTTCTGTGTGACTCCCTGTATCACACTATAGCTTCCATGATGAGAATTTTCCTTCTTTTTCCTCATAAACTATATTTTATAGGGGGAAAGTTGCAAGGGCATATGGCAGATATGAAGGGATTCATGATGTGAAAGACACAAAGAATAAGTAAAAAAGTCTTTAAAAAAAAGCAGATGTACATTTTTAGCTACTGTTCCAGCGCCATTGCTGCCTACCATGGTAGTCATGGACTAACTCCCCTAAAACTGTAAGCAAGTCCCCAATGTATTGCTTTCTTCTATCAGTTGTCTTGATGATGGACTCTCTTTCCAACAATAGAACACCTGTAATTATTTGTCTAGATGAGGGCCCAGTGAGATTTCCATGAGCCATTCCATTAGAATGGCTATTCATATTGCTCATTTTAAGGTTTTGTTTAGGCTCCTATTTTTGATGTATCATGAGAGAAGCTCCTCTATCATATCTAGAAGACACAATCTCATAGCATGTTTCCTGAGACTTAGGACAGTTCAGGTGTTGGGGTGAAGATGTACTACACCCCATAATCAGCTGTTTTCTGCGTTTTCACCAGTGTGGTTTTTCAGCAATGATCTCTATGTTCTGCAGGAAGTGGAGTGAGAGCTACATTTATCTGAATATAAGGATAAGGACTTAGAATGCAACTAGGAATTATGCTGGTTTAGAAAAGTAATAGTTGTGGGTTCTCCTCTAAGATGCATGACTTCACTAGCCTCAAGTAGTTGGCTACAACCTGCTAAGTCTGTTTAATGTGGCTTATATGTACATGATCTTAGGACTGACCACTTGATATTGGATAATCAATTAGGAAAGACTAGTGCTCTCTCTTTCACAATCAAAATTGTCTGTAGCTCTTCATCTACTGTTGAGTTTCTTCCACCCATTTTGGCAAGGAGGTCATGGATCTTATAAGATAACCTGTTACTGCCAATTTCCAAAACCAGCATAATTTCTAACTGCATTATAAATAATTATCCTTCTACCCACAGATAAATATAGCTCCCAACTCATATCAAAGAAGTGTCTTTTGAAAAACATGGAGAACATAAATGAAAAATCACAATTGCTCAAAATACAGAGTCAAAAACAACTGACTGTGGGTTTCCTAGCCTCAGTCAGTACATCTACAGTACAAAGCTTGCATCCAATGCTCAGGGAACACAGTGGAAGAGAGTATAGAAGCATGAATACAGCAGAGGACTAGCAAGTCTGTTGTGAGATCATGCCTTCTAGATATGACAAGAAACCTGCACACATAAAGTTTTTAATATGTTTGGTCTTTTAATCATGTCCCAAAGATCTTATATATCCTGTTCACAATTGCTTAATTTTGTTCCTTTAAGTCTGTCCATTTTCTAATTTTTGAAACCCAACTTTTGATTTCCTGTCTTCCAGCTGATCTATCTCATTGAAAGATTTCTACTCTGATTTTTGATTTTGAACATTTGTTTCAGATTTGGTTTTATTTAGAATCCCCCAAATTTCTTTTTCATAATATGCATTATTTCCCTTACATCTCTGAGCATTTTACTTGAATATTCTTTGAGTTTATTGTTCATGCTATATTCATTATTTTGATGGTTGCATGTGTGTGTGTGTGTGTGTGTGTGTGTGTGTGTGTGTGTGTGTATGTGTGTGTGATTAAGAGCAAGTCCAGGACCTCATGGATGCTAGGTAAACACACTCTCCTTGGGCTCTGCCCCAGTCTATAATCCATCTTTTGAAATCTCTGGTATTCCATCCACTTCAATAGCTCTAGAATCATTTACTATGGAATCACTAATTTTAGTAGAGTTGTGTTGTGTTCTTTTTCACATTTCTTGTTTTTCTATTTGAAGCTTTACACATCTTGGTCAGTCATTGGCAGGAGACTTTAATTCCCTGCATTGCTTTCAATGGAACATTTGCCAAGATACATCTAGCACTATGCCTTAGCTAGATCTACAAAGATGATTATTTCTATGCCCATGCCCTTATGTAACTCACTGATAATTTACAGATAAATGTGTGCTGCTTTTGTTATTCTCACATCTTAGAAAATGAAGAATCCACATTAAAAATTGTGAAAATGTTTTCAAGAAGGCACCAATCAGTAGTTCTTCAATCAAAACCAGTCAAGTATCCACAATACAATAGAAAGGGAATTTAAAAGTCCACATGATGTTGAATAGCAGAATGAAGAAATTTAGAGGGGTATATATGCCTTCAATTAGGAAAACTTAGAATCAGAAAATAAGGGGTCTTTTTGTTTATTGAATACCTTTTAGATTTTTATGGAACAAATTACCTTAAAGTTGCAAAGTACAAATCACGAAAAGGAAATATAAAATATTATGGTGGATTCATGGTTATCTTCAGTTAAATGCCCTTACAACTAGTTATAGGTAGGCTGTAGACAGAAGTTTCTGTCCTGTCCAGTTATTCCACCATTCAGTCCCAACTAAACACACAGATTCTTATAGTACTTATTAACTGGTTGATCTATTAGCCCAAGCTTATTATCAACTAGCTCTTACAACTTAAATTAATTCTTATTTATGTTTAGCCACATGGCTTGGTACCTATAATCAGTGAGGCCATCTCATCTTGCTTCATCTGTGTTTGGATGGTGACTATAGACTGAACTTTTCCTCTTCCCAGAATTCACCTAGTCTGGTCACCCCACCTATACTTACTCTCTGGATACTGGCCAATCAGAAATTTATTAAACCAATAGTAGTGACAAATTTTTACAGGTTACAAGAACATTATCCCACAGCAGAAGGTGATGTGGATTTTGAAAATTTGAATTATATTTAATGGAAATTTATGACTTTTGAACATGTCATAATGGAATGAGATATATCACTATTGTTCACTTAATTATTTAAGGGAATTAAATGCAGCTTTTATCTCTTGGGTGTTGGTATAATACTAATGTTTTAAGGTATTTTTCTCACTTTTTGTAAGGAAGTTTATCTTTGGGTCACATTTGTTGAAGGTACTTTATACTCATATACAGAGTTATCACTATTCCCATGCATTTTTAGCCACTCCAAAGTATGGATGTAGATTTGTAGTACTTCAGCATCAGGTAATTTGTTTAATGTGTGCCTCAGGAGTATTGCTGCCTAGTTTTTGTCAACTTGACACATACTAGAGTCATAAGAGAAGATGTGACCTCAGTTAAGAGTTGCCTCTATCAAATTGCACTGTGAGGCATGTCTGTGGGTCCTTTTCTTGGTTGATGATTGATGTAAGAGGTCCAAGCATATGTGTGGTACTATTCCTGGTAGATCTGGGTTATATAAGAAAACAGGCTAAGCAAGCCAGTTAGTAGTATTGCTCAGTATCTGCCTCCAGGCTCTTGCCTAGATCCTGCATTAGCTCCCTCCGTGATGACTCTAACCTGTAAGCTAAAATAAAACATCTCTCCTTCCCCTGGTTGGTTTTTGTGAAAAGCAAACAAATACAGATGTCAACATTAATTTTAATCCACAAATGTGTGGAGGAAGATTATGATGTCTGACTGGAGTACTGGGAATAAAAATGCTTAGAAGAATTAAAAATATATTGACACGTGATTGGCCATATATATTATTTTTCTCCAAGTACTTTACAGTCTATCTTTTCTTCACTTGTAAATTTGTATGTGTCTGCCACATCATATGATTTCTAGTAGTTATTAAACAAGGACTTTATACCTATTTACTGTGTGAAATAGAAGCACTGAAGACTGAGTATACTCTAATATGATGTATTTAGGAAAAGCAAAATAAAAAATAAGCTAAGTTAGCAGTTCCTGGGCTTGGCAGTGTCAGTGCCCCTGAATCTCAAGTTAGAGACATTTCCATGGTGACATAGATATTTCACTCTTACCCAAAAATTTAGGTTAAAAAATAGCACAGTAAATAACTAGGTTAAAAGTGGGCAATAAACTAAATTAATACTTAATGTAGAGAAGAATTTCTAAAGATGGCCACGTGTGTGTACATACATGCATGTAACCACAAAGATTTTCAGAGATGAGTGGGAGGTTTAAGTATGATTTTGAATACATTGCTTTTACTGTTCACGGTTTGTGGCAACAAATAGCAGCCATTTCTTCCTCTTATTCACCAAGCTCTTACGGAAAAACAAATGACTTGCTAAACAAAATACAGGTTATCATCAATATTGCTAATTGATGGTGTAGCTGCCAGACTTCGAGTCAGCCCCTGAAAAGGGTATGAGCTAATGCTGCTTGGTGACATTGCATCAATCACAGGTCAGAAAATAACTGACATAGAGTATTTTCTTTGGGCCGGCAATGGAACTGAATAGTGGCAGTTTGACATAATTAAAGGCCTGTAGTCAGATTAAAATCCTTAGTTTGTAATTTTTTTTCTTTTTTACTAAAGGGGTTATGTATTAAATGGTGTTTGAGTTGAATCCAAAATGTGGGAAAAGCCACACCAAGTTAATAAAATCTTTCGATGAATATTTAATGAGTAGCTATCCTTGTTCAGTGAAGGGTACCCAAGAGACATAATAGTAGGGGGTTCAGTCCCTGATGCCCATGAAATTATCCAACATATCAGATAAAGATGATCTGGGATAGAAAGCAACAGGCAGAAGTTCAATGGGGACTACTCAAACAGTATGGAGATTTGAGGATAAGGAGACCCCTGCAAGTCATGATAAGAAAATATCACTTCCCAGAAAGTAAACAAGAAGAGGACGTGTGAGGGGCAGAAACTTCACAGGTTCTTTTTGAGTGTTAAGATGGCTTCTTACACAGTTACCTGAACTAGCACACAGAAAGGCACTTGGTTATTGGTTTAGGATGCAAGGGTGTAATGAGAAATGATATTATCTAGCATTGTGGGGTCTACAACACTCTGACGGCAGTTGTAGTATAGATTTACCCAAACTTGAGCAATTTGATAAAGTTTAGAAACAGAGAACCAGGATAGAGCCATGAATAAATAGATCCGTTCATTTTGTTCACTGAATAGAAAGCATGATGATGTCATTAAGGCCGTTTGAGAGAGATAAGAAGCCAATTCAACATTGTTGTGGTTTGAAGAATGTGAAATGTCCTCCATAGGTTCATGTGGTTGAACAATTGGTCCCCAGATGTTAGTTTGGAAAGATTATGAAAACTTCAGAAGGTTCCTTCCTGGAGGAGGCAAATATCAACAAAACTTGGCTGTGGGCTTTGGCCTGGCCCTGCTTCTTGTTAACTCTCCTCCTTACTGTTGCTGCAACTTGGCAAGCTGGCAGTGTGTTTCTGCTGTATGCCTTCTTTGCTATGATAAGACTTTATTCCACAGGACTCTGAGGGGGAAAAAAACACCTTTTCTGCCTAAAGATGATTTTGTCAGGAATTTTATCATAGCAACAGCAAATGAACTAACACAACCATGAACACATTTGGGAAAGGTAAACAAAAGCAAACTTGAATGGGTTTGTAGGGGTGAAGAGGGTTTCTGATTAGAAATCTTTGTTCCTATGTTGTTTCCCCTCCCCAGTGACTCCCCCAGTCTTCCCATCAGCATCCTCTTTTACAGAGTTGGCTCAGCCCTGAGGGGAAGGGACTTAATGGGGACATTCTATTTAGAGCTCAGTTTTCTAGGGTCTCTCACTCTCTGCACATTGTCTATCTGTGAGTCTCTATTTATTCTCATCTGCTGCAGGGGGAAGCTTCTCTGATGATGAATGAGCAAGGAACTGATCTATTAGAATAGCAAAATGTTGTTAGGAGTCATTTTATTGCTATGTTCCTTTAGCAGAAGTACAATATTTGATTTTCATCTAGGTCCCTAGATATATTTACTGAATATATTTAAAGAAGAAAGGCCGTGTTTATAAGACTATATATATATATGAATATATATATATGAAAATGACTTCAAAGATGGCATTTCTAATCAACCAGTACCTGTCTACCCATGAGATAAAACCTATATGAGATGCTAATTGGGTAGACAGGGACCTAAGAGTAGATAGTCCAGGGACTATATATATATATATATATATATGTATATATGTATATATATGTATATATATATATCCTTTGGCTATGTATGCAAATGTGTGAGAGATGATCTAGGTTACGTTTACATGGTGGGAAGACTCACTCTGAAGCACTGCTCCATGGGCTAGGGTTCCAGACTACACTAGAAGAAAGCAAGCTGAACATGAGCATTCATCATGATCTGACACCTGTCTGTGGTTATGCTGACCTGTGGGCTTGATTCGCATTAGCATCTAGCTGCTCGAGTTAAAAGGAATCAAACTGGACTCTCTGAATGTGACTGACAATTGGGGCAGACTGAGAAGCCAATGATAAAGGCACTGGGATTTGTCTCTACTGCATGCACTGGCTTTTTGGGATCCTAGTCTATTTGGATGCTCACCTTCCTAAGCCTGGATAGAGGGGGAGGGCCTCGGATTTCCCACAAGGCAGGGTACCCTGCCCTCTCTTAGGACTGGAGATGGAGGGGGAATGGTGAATGGGGGAGAGGGAGGGAAGTGGGAAGGATGGGAGGAAGTGGAAATTTTTATTCTTATTATTTATAAAATAATAAAAAGATTATCAGAGAGGAAAAAAGAATCTCTTCTGGGGACCCTGATTTTGGCTCAAGCAGGGTGCCCAGGTGAGAATTTTTCTCTCTGAACTAGTTTTAGCACTCACGCCTTTTATCTGTATAAACAGTTAATCTCCTGGGCTATGATCCTATGTTAGTTGAAACCAAGGTAAAGGGTAAATACAGAATATTAGTAACCTGATTAGTTAAGTCCGAGCAGAAGACCAGCAAATTCCACATCCTTGAGTCTGCTGTTAGAGCAGACATACTACCTCCTGCATGAGGTTCCTTTCTTATTAGTGACTACTGCCAACAAAGAAAGTTTGTGGGGAAATATTTCTATGTAGATTTTGGCTGTGAGAACGAGGACTTGACTGAATCCTTTACACGATGTGGCTACATAACGTGGGGGGAGGTGTCCAGTTGCCCTACAGGAAAAGTCAGTTTATACACTGTTGGGATACAATAGAAGGGAGACACGCCACAATTTCACAAGACTTTTACAAAACTGACAGTGACTTTTCCAAAGGACAGGTGTTCCCGCAGCTCTGCAAAAGTGGATTCTCCAGTTGGAGTGTGCTTATACACTTCCCGTGGATAGCTCAGTAGACCCGTCAGCTGTTCATTTACGGTAGGCTCACCACACCAGACTTTTTCTTTTTGATCACCAACTATCTCCCACATCATTATGCAGAGAGTTATTACTCATGAATGCTGGGCCTACCTTAAGCTACTATCTGGATAGCTCCTTTAACTTAAATCAACATGTTTCTCTTTAAATACCTCAGCTCCTTCTTTACTTTTCATCTGTATATCTTACTTTCTCTGTTTCTTCTTGTCTTCTGGCTGGCGTCTGCCTGGCTTTTGACCCTGGGTGTCTTTCTTGTTCTCCCCTTTTCCTTCGTCTCTTGTTTTTTTCTAAAAGACTAGATTTTTCCTCTTCCTTTTCTTTTTTTGATTTTATTGAGCTATACATTTTTTTTCTCTGCTTCCCTCCCTGTTTCTCCCCTCCACTTCAACCCTCTCCCATGGTCCCAATGCTCCCAATTAACTCAGGAGATCTTGTCTTTTACTACTTCCCTTGTAGATTAGATCCATGTATGTCTCTTTTAAGGTCCTCATTGTTGTCTAGGTTCTCTGGGATTGTGATTTGCAGGCTGGTTTTCTTTGCTTTATGTTTAACAACCACTTTTTGAGTGAGTACATGTGCTGATTGTCTTTCTGGGTCTGGGTTACCTTGCTCAATATGATCTTTCCTAGCTCCATCCATTTACCTGCAAAATTCAATGTCATAATTTTTCTCTGCTGTACAGTACTCCATTGTGTAAATGCACCACATTTTCCTTATCCATTCTTCAGTCCAGGGGCATTTAGGTTGTTTCCAGGTTCTGGCTATGACAAACAATGCTGCTATGAACATATTTGAGCACATGTTATTTTGGTACAATTGAGTATCCTGTGGGTATGTACTTAAAAGTGGTATTGCTGGGTTTGAGGAAGGTTGTTTCCTAATTTTCTGAGAAATCACCATATAGATATCCAAAGCGGCTGTACCAGGTTGCACTCCCATCAGCAATGCAGGGGTGTTCCCTTTACCACATATCCTCTCCAGCATAAGTTATCATCAGTGTTTTTGATCTTGGCCATTCTTTCAAATGTAAGATGGAATCTCAGAGTTGTTTTGATTTGCATTTCTCTGATGACTAAGGATGCTGAGCATTTCCTTATGTGTCTTTCAGCCATTTTAGATTCCTCTGTTGAGAGTTCACTGTTTAGGTCTGTACTTCATTTTTTTATTGGATTATTTGTTCTTCTGATGACCAATTTCTTGAGTTCTTTGTATATTTTTGAAGATCCATTTAAAATGTCCTTTAAGTTGCATCTACAAAGTCCTCACAATGTTTCTTTGTTCCATTTGGGCAGGCTCCTGAGGAGGCTCAAAGGAAAAGGGAAGCAACCGGATGGGCTAATGCTCATAGTTATTGCTCAGAGCAGCCCCACTTGAATATGATGTGTATTAAACCTTATAACAAGTTTCTTCCTGAAAAAATAAAAGGTTCTCTGGACAAAACAAAACAAAACTGTATTGATAGCACTAGAGGAGAGCAAACAAATGCCCTTATGGTCTTCATGCACGAAGAAAGGTAGAAGGTGAATATTGCAGCACATTTAAAATCTACGAACATAAAAAATCTGTAACACAGAAAAGCAAACATAATTTTAATAAAGCCAATAATTAATGCCCCTTGTGAGCACTACCAGCCTTTGTGTGAGAGAGCTCTCACAGCAAAGGATACTGTGATACTTCTAAATTAACAGAGGGAGGGTATCTGTTGGTAGAAGATTCAGAATTCAAATATTTCAGAGTGAAATGCATATCAAGAAGTAATGTATCTAATTTATCTTTTTTCATAATCATTTCTCTAAAAAAGAGAAGTGCATTTTGTTTGGTAACTACAGTCCTGATATTCAGCAATAACTTAACATTCCATTATTGCTCTCAATAACAGCATATTCAATAAAAATTTAAAAAACACAATAGTGAGAAAAGAGAAAAAAAAATCTATCTCCAGGACCAGACACTCCTTTTCTTAAAGCTTTGTTTTGCTACTTCAAACATTGTGTGCCTTCTCTGAACCTTGTTCAAAGACCTGGGGTTGGTGAAAATATTTCATGTGAAGCATCAGAGACGTTTCCAAGGAAAACAGTGTTTATTAATATGCAGGACTAAAAAGGGAGGTAATATCATCAGGTTCGTTTTTCAAGTGGTTAAACAGGAGCCCTGTGATGTTGAACACCCTGTCCAAGGCCACATTCCCGACAGATGGTGACCCCAAGGCTACACTCTCAATAGCAAACTAATGTCTCTCTAAGGACATTAAAGACCGTAGCTGTTGCTCATTACCCGCTTACATAATCATTCACTGTGTGTGTATTTATTTGCATTGACTGAGTAGCAACTGCTCTCTCTAGCATTGCAAATAGATATGGTTACAGAGGCATTATGTATTAGAGATGGGGCAAAATAATTCAACAAAATCTAATTATGTCAGATGATAATAGTAATATCATCTCTATATGAATAAATGTAACTTAGGAAAATAAGCTTCATTTCAATGACTTTCTCACCAGGGTGAAGTTTGACTAGATACAGGAAGGAAAATATTGAATGTACTGCAACAGCTATGTGAATTACATAAAATAGAAGCATAAAATTTTTCAAGATAGCACTGCTGTCAGAATAAACGATTAGTAAATTGCATTTCTTCTAGAAATGGGAGAATCAAGTCCTAGTAGAAATAAAGTATCAATGGTTTGTTTATTCATCAGAACATTTAAAAAGCCAAACTTGTTGTTAAATTAATTTGCTATTAAATATGAAAAAATCCACATGTTCTTTGAGCACTCAAATTTATAAAAGTAAACATAGCTCAAAGTTAGGAAGCATAAGAGTGCTCTTTCATTCTCTCTTTCTATCTCTGATATGTACCTCTCTCTCTCTCTCTCTCTCTCTCTCTCTCTCTCTCTCTCTCTCTCTCTCTCGTGTGTGTGTGTGTGTGTGTGTGTATGTGTGAAGAAAGATCAGCCCTAAAAAAGTAGACAAGTTGGATTTTGTAGGGACATTCAATTCAAAGATTTTAGCAGAAAGTGCTGACAGACTTTGGAGTATTTCAGATCATAGTCTAGTGTGCTAATAAATAATATTTCTGGTAGACATCAATGCAAGGCTTATCTAGGAAGATGAGAAGATGAGTATTTTATTGCTCTGGATTTTATCCAGCTCAATTAAGGCAGTGTACATCACACAGTTCATTCAAATCAATAAATCACTATAACTCTGCTTATGATTAAATAGTGCCCCCAACTCTCATAATTCTATCTAAAGAAACTGAAGTTTCTTTTGGGAAAATGAAATGGGTATAACAATTTTATGTGACTAGATGGAGAACAAACATGGAGATGTAATAGCTCTGTACTTTTTATGATATATAATTATACATGAAAGTCACTTACCTGACTCTCTGAAGTGCTGTAGCTTGCTGAACTTCACTTGAGTAAAGTTCATATAAATACTTATGAAGAATTTGATATAGAATATTAGGAAAGCAGAATAATTGTTTTGAGTTCTTTACATGGACAGGTGTATGATCCAGGTTTTTGCTAGTCTACTCTATGCTACTAATTTATATAATATTTATACTTACTTGCTAATATTCATAGCAGTTATTTTTAGTTTAAATATGTAATCAAAATACAACATAAGGCTATTTGAGTAATAGCCTTCATGGGACAAAAGTCTTTGTGGGAGGACAAAATGGTGGAGACTACTTCAGTACACTACTTACTGTTCTCCGATTGATGGAGAACTGATTCCCCATGACACGTCTGCCAGACCATACTGTGGTTTGGGGAGACCACATCTTTCCACCACCCCTTTATTTTCAGCTCTGTCTGCTTCTTCACACAGCATAACTTACTGATCTTTGATGTTTCAAGTGCTGAAGCTCAAGCAATTGACCACTTTACCTGAGGCTGTGGAACTGCTTACTGGGTGTTGCACTTCTACCACTAAATATTTTATGTACTTATCCATCACCAGAAAAGAAAATTCCATGAGAAAGTTAGACCTAGATAAATAACTAGCTTCATATCTTCATTCATAACTCATATCCATTACCTGCCTTTGGTATACATTTCATAGTTCAGTATCCAAGTAACTTGGAGAAACATAGATAAGGGAGAGAGGGTTTTCACTATGGGAACAACTTTGGATCAAAAATACTGTTGATCCAGATCTTTCCAGGAGTGCAGCATTCCATGTTCACACCCTTCTAGGTGTGGTGTGACTTCTCATTAGTCATAAATCTAAAGACATTATTTAGTATATAAATAAGGCTTACAGTGCCTATGTCTACAGTTCTCACTAAAGCAGATGGAGATCTTTGACTTCTAAAACTTCCGTTGTTTTACAGAAAGTAATGGGAAGAAGCTGAAGACTTTCTTAGGGATAAGAAAAGAAAAGACTTTCTAATCCTGGTATTGAGAGTGGATGGAGCAAGCCAGTTGTATGCCCTGAAGATGTGTAGGGTGTCCAGGGTGTAGATGTTGTGGAGAATCCTGCCATGCTGTGTTGGAAATGGCAGAAAGTGGGATCATGGGGCAGGTCTCACAATCAGGCAGGAGACTGCTCTTCTGAAGTCCCAGACAACAATTATACTGAGAAATTAAGTGTAAAGAAAACAACTTGAAAAGTCATGAAAATTAAAGGAAGAAAGAATTACTCTGACTTGAATAAGGAATCTAGTGAAAACATTCAAGACATCTGTAAAATTGTTGGCCAGTCAGACAGGCATGAACCTTCTACCACAGTTTTGGCTGCTCCATATGTCCTGTTGCTATACTGGGGATGACACAGTATTTTACCTGAATGCCTTCTGTCCCTGTTGACAACCACAATAACAGTGCTTGCTGTTTGGAAGTGTTTATTATGACTTTGTGGAAAGGTTAATTTTGTTTTATAGACAGGATCAAGCCTGAAAACTAGAATAAGACACATGTCCCTTGATAGTTAATCTAACCTTCAAGGGCTCCTATCAATGAATATTGAAAAGATTTTGATAGACCATAAGAGATGTTAAAATATGACACTCAATTCTACAATAATTCTGGGTAACTGTGAGTGAAAGTGGCCGTTCTGTGCTGCCCTTTGGTCAGTCATCCCTAGGCTAAGGTCTGATCTTTATGCCTTACACTCCTTCCCCATTGGAGCTCTCCTGAGAGATAAACAGCCAAGCATTCCCCAAGCTCTGAGATCTGGCACAGCTGTGTTGTTTGAACTTAGGCTTTGCTTTTCTGGCCTAGTTCCCAGGCTCATTTACATTTTTGTTTATTTATTTAACATTCCACATGCTCTTCAGCTGACTGCTATGAGACGATGACTATTTTGGTTTGCGATTTTTAAAAATAGATTTTTTTCCTTAAGAATTTTATACATGTATTTTGATCAGATCCACTCTGTACATCCCTATCCAGCTCCTTCCAGACATCCCACTACATCCCCTTCTGACTTCATGACATCCTCTCTTCCTCTTCTCTTTCTCCCTCCAAATCAATGAGAGAGTGTTATGTGGATACTTGTAGGCCATCCTTGGAGAAATGGTTCTTAGGGCAGGAGAGATGGCTCAGAGGTTAAGAGCACTGGCTGCTCTTCCAGAGGTCCTGAGTTCAATTCCCAGCAGCCACATGATGACTCACAACTGTATGTGGTGCCCATGTCTTGTGTGTAGGCACACATGCAGGCAGAACATTGTATACATGATAAATAAATAAACCTTTAAAAAGCAAAATAAATAAATAAATAAAATTGGCTCCTTCTCTCCCAGCAGCCATCAAGTGTCAATAATGCGTCAGTTAGGGGTGGATCCTCCATCCATGCTGGGATGTTGACTGACTTGATATCATACAGGTTAGATATAGGCAACCACAGGTTCCCTGCGTTCAGTGATCCTTTTCATACCCAGGAAGCACAACAGCCCTCTTCAACCCTTGGCTCTTAAATCCTTCTAGATTGCAGTTCTTTAACAGGAACAATGCAATTTTGAGGCTGGACAGATGCAAAGATAACATGTCTAACTTCAAGACTTGTGCTGTGCCATGACCTTCATTCTGCTCACAGAATTAGCTGCAGTCCCTGGGCACTTGCAGGCAAGGAACCCTTCTGAGTATATGTTTGCACTGCACATATTTTCTTGGCAATGCTTTGGAATCAGTGAAATACAGCCACTAAGTTTCAGGCATTTCTACCATTACTGATCACAAGCATAAAACATATTTTTCTAGGAATTCATTAACTTTATAATTTTTTCTTCTCTATTTAGGACACTGTGTGAGATAACATTGTAGGTGCCTAAACAGTCATACTTAGCCATCTGTATTAATAAATAGCATCTATTAAAACTGAACACATTGGAAAATCATTGTCTGGTGCTTTCTGCCGTGTTGGGAGTGCGGCAGCAAAAGCAGTACACGACGCTGCTAAGGTAGCCGAGTGTGTGCCAGTGTACTGTGTATTATTCAGAAGAGTTAAGAATGTACTGTTGTTTCATGTATGCTGGCCACTGATAGATTTTCTGCTTCAATTTGGCTATGACTTTTGATTTCTGGATTCTGTTCTATTACCAAATGCCAACACTGTACCAGCAATGGTGGTGGGAGTAAGACAACCTCCCTAAACATGCTTTTTGACTGTAGCTTGCTAAAGCTGTTATAATGGGACAATAGTATCTCCAGGCTTCCGTATGCTTCTGAATTTGTTGTCTTCCTTATAGAACATCATTTCAAGTTCCTGGGATCTCAATGAATTCGCATTGCGGGCCACAGGCAGTTTATTTCATACTAAAAGCACATTTCTTTTTTCTCTGCTGACAGATTAGCTCATTCTGACTTGACTTTCAGTTGAAAATCTTTTGTTTCTACCCATGGCTAATGCCTGTGAGTATAAAGTCCAGCCTGGTCTCCATAGCAAGTACATTTTCATTGCCTATTGATCAGGTGATGATCATCTAGGCCAATGTTTCTCAGCCTTTCTAATGCTACAATCCTTTAATACAGTTCCTCATGTTGTGGTGATCCCCCCACCATAAATTTTTTTTTATTGCTACCTAATGACATTAATTTTGCAACTGTTATGAATTGTAATATAAATACTTCTGGAGATAGAAGTTTGTTAAAGTGATTGTGACCCACAAGTTGAGAACCACTGACCTAGGCTGTTTCCAATTACTGGCTATTATCAATAAAGCATGAATGGATGTAGATAAATAAGTGTCTCTGTAGTAGAATGAAGCATCCTTTGGGAATATGCCCAAGAGTAGGATAGTTGGATCTTGTGGTAAATTTATTTTCATCTTTTTGAGCTATCTCAACAATTATTTTCATAGTTGTTGCACCAGATTTCCGTACCACCAGCAATGAATATATGTTCCCATCCCCCACATCTTCACTAACATCTGTTGTTGCTTATTTTATTTATCTTGGCTATTCTGAGTGGGAAAGGTGGAATCTCTAAGTAATTTCAATTTGCATTATCCCAGTTGCTAAGTTCATTGAATATTTTAAAAGCGTTAGCTATTTGTGTTTCATCTTTTGAGAATATACCGCAGTTTTAACTTGAATTGTCTTCTTGATGTTCAGTTTTTGCTGTTTTGTTTGACATCTTGGTATATTCTAGATACTAACACTGTCAAATGTATAATCAGTAAATGTTTTTTCCATTCTTTCGGCTACCACTTGACTCAAATAATGCTGTCCTTTACTGTACAGAAGTCTTTTTTGCTTTCTAAGGTACCCTTTATTAAATGCTAGTCTTGATGCCTGTACTAATGGAGTCCTTTCTGAAAAATCCTTTCTTCTACCAATGAATTATAACCTATTTTTCTCTTTTGTCACATTCAAAGTATTCGGGCTTATGTGATGTTCTTGATGCATATACATTTGGACTTTTGAGTTTTGTACAAGCTAATAGCTGTGAATCTGTTTTTATTCTTCTATATGTAGCTATGCAGCTTGACCAACACCATTTGTTGAAGGTAGTTTCTTATCTCCAGAGTCCACTTTTGTCTCTTCGTAAAAAGCCAGACATCCATGTGGATCCTGAGAAATATAGGCCCATTTCCACCTTGTATGGAGGTTACTCAAATGATTGTTAAGTGGAGTTGCAAATCCAAACTCAAGTGGTGATTGCTTGGTTCTTTTAACATTAAAATAGCTCATTCTAGTAGGTCCCCACCTTCCCAACAGATAATCAGGATATGTACTTCTGCTCCTTCTTTTGTAACTATCAGGTCACCTGGGGTAGCTTTGCTACCTAGACAACAGAATGCTAATGTTTTGGTGTCTCAGAGTGATAAAGCCATTGACTGTGTGAGGTATCCTTTGTATCATGTTAATAAAGTCTTTTGTTACCCCCCCCCCATTTACATTGGGTATAAAGGCCATGGAAAAATAAATGCAGGCATATTTCAGGATTTAAGTATTCACTAGGATACCCTCCCAGTATTATTCCATGAATACCATTTTTATATAGGAAGACTACTGGTTTATGTGTGCTAATTTCGAAACCTGTGACTTAACTGAAAGTGTTTATCATCTGTTGGAGTTTCCCTGGCAGAGTCTCTAGGGCATTTTATGTACAAATAATATCACTTGCAAAGAAGACCTAAATTCTCTCTTCCATTCTTTCTCTATGAGTTGTTTGTTTGACCTGATGAGCACTTTTGATTTAGCATTTGCTTTCATTTTGGCCACTTTTCCTTTCTTTAAATAAATTCCAATTCTTTGTTAAAGTGCATCTTCTTATGTTTAATTGTTTGTGTTTTCACAGTCTTCTTTAAGGCATGTATCCATAACCCCTAAGGTCCTTGAGCTTATTCATAATTGCAACTTGAAGTTCTTGTCATGGAGGAATGCTGAGACACAAGACAGGAACTTCAAATTACAATTATGAATAAGTTCAAGGATGCACTTTAACAAAGGATTGGAACTTAACTTTGTCCTCTGCTCTGCCAACACTGGCTCAAGAGACACCACACAGTTCCACACCACAAATCCTGGTTAGGAGTAAAGCCGCCAGCTACCCCAGGATGAACAGCTCCCAGCCATTTCAGCCCCCCCCCCCTTGAAAGACTTCAATGCCCACAAATAAACAGGAAGCAGTCTTGAGAATCTGTCATCCCAGTTCCCTCAACCTGCTATGCCTAACTCCCCTGGGACTTCACCATTGGTACCAGCTTTTTTTTTTTACATCAAAGACACCTGCCAGCTCTTCTGGATCAAGGACACCTGCTAACTAAAATCTGGTTTCATCTGCTATTGTGTCCCATTCCATGGCTAGCCCCATTTCATAGGGCCAATAATAACAATACTTTTTTCTCCTAGCCATCTGCCTTTGCGTCTTCCTCAAAAGGCAGAGGCCTGAGGACTACAAATGAAAGACCTCTGGATAGGGGAGATTCTCACTCAAGTCTTGGGATAACATGACCCCCAGGAACTCACGAGAGACCATCCTTGCTGCAATCACATAAGGTTTATTGACAGGTACCAGTGCTGGGGCTGAGACTCATATCCCACTCAGGGGAAGAGTTCAACCTTGAGTAGCTTGAAGAAGGGGTATTTAAGGGAAGAAACCACAACTCAGTAATCCAAAGGGGGTAGGGAGGGTGTCATTGGACAATTCTGAAAATACCAGTAATAATCACAAGGGGGTAACTCCCTGTTTCTCAAGATTATTCAAAAGATTATAATCTAACTTTATCTTCAGCTAGTTCCTGAAACAGAGTCACTGAACCAGTTAATCTAAATTTCTGATTTTTCTCTCCCTGATTAGATTTTTGGCTCTATTTTTTTCTTCTGGGGGGGGGGGAGATCTGGATTTATCCATGTCTTTCACAAGAAACAGGATGCTGCTCCAACCATGCCTTTCACTGAGCGTGAGCGGTCCAACTTTCAGCTCCCCCCACCACCACCACATGTCGTCCCATGCCCAGTAGCCAGAGTTGAGTCTATGCCCCTTTTTCCAAAGAGAACCTAAAATGTTGGTCATAATTGTTATTCTTGTTTCTGCCTTTCTTGTCTGCGGGGTTAGAGAGTGGAGCAGCGGTGCGGGGTTAGGAAGGAGACACAAACACGCGGCAGTCCCACGTGGGTGCACTTTAATGGGGGGGATAACAACAAGTAAGGGAAGGGTGTGCAGAGACAAAAGGAGAGAGGGGAAGAGAGGTGGGGCTCGTGGCGACCCCTGCTTTTAACGGGGAATGCAAGGGCCTCTGGGAGAAATGCCCTGTGTTTTTGCAGCTTCCAGTCCAGGGGGATGCTGGGAGCTGTAGTCTGCAAAAGGAACAACACTAATTATCACCTCAACTTCCTGTCACCCTTATATCCAAAGAGTCTGGAATGTGATGTTAAGTTGGGAGTCATCCCTGCCCCTGGCATCCACCCCAGCCTGCAAACCCCTGGCCTGAGAGTTGTGTTGGTCTAGACTCCAATTCCCAGCATGCCATGTCCTCACCCTTCCCCCGGGGAGGATCAGGACCACTCCCACAGGGTATTTAAGCAGATACCCAGAGGAGGAAGATGTGGTCCTGGGCTTTGCATGTACTCCCCGGTTTTCTGTCTCCTCTGCCATGCTCTCAGCCACCCGAGAGTGTTGCATTTAATAAAACATGGGCATGTTAACTTGGTTTGATTTGGCTTGATTGGTTTTCCTTGTGTCAGCAGAGCAGCTCGTCTTAGGATTGTTTCTAACAAGCAGGATTTGGGATCTGGCTCCTCTGAGGTCAGCAGCGGCAGGTAGGGGTCTAGGTTCCATGGGTCCAGGCATGACAGGATCCATGGGAATATAGTTGGACTGAGAAGATGGGCCGGGGAAGTTCAGCTACAGCTGCAGTCCAGGTGCGGGTATGCTAGAGAGAAAGTATCAGAGCATCAGAAGGTAAGCTCAGCTAACCTACTTAGGTCCCATCCAAGTGTGATGGCTGTTAGGTCCCTGGTAAAGAGGCGTTCTGCAGGGAGGTGGGTGAGAAATCACAAAGGAATGGATTGGGATGATAAATTTCTGCAAAACTTTCCATCACTGTTTTTTCCTTCAGTGGCTGAACCAAACAATAAAGTATTTTAACTACTGTCAAAAAAAAAAAAAAAAAGAGGAGTGTCTGTGAGGAAGCAAAAAACTAATAGGGAAGTAATGGGTCTGGGTCTGTACCAGGAGGCCAAGTCCCAAGGGGACAGAGGTGTTTTTGTAGGAGGGGCTGAAGCAAGCAGAGGTCTAAGTGCCTATTTCATATTAAATTATAAAGTGGTGAAGATAATGAATAGAATATAGATAAAGAGTCAAACAGGATATAGATCATTGGGAGAATGATTTTCTTGCTAAATGAAAAACTGAAGATCAGAGATTGAAACAGGAGGTATTACCTGGAGGGGCAAGATGTTTGTAAATGGAATGCCAGGCACAGAGGAACTGACAAATGGGATTCGGTGAAGATGATAAAGTCTTCTGTACAGCAAGGAGACTACCAGCAGAACACACAGCCAGCCTACAGGATGGGAGAAAATTCTTTCCTGGTAAACTCAGACAGGCAATTGAGATTTAGGATATATAAAGAACCATAAAGATGAAACACCAAAAATGAAAAACAAAACACACCAATTCATAAAAGGGTCAATGTACTGAACAGATAGCTCTCAGAAAAGGAGACATAATTGCTCAACTAATATTTTTTAAACTGCTCTAACATCCTTAGGCATTACATAAATTCAGATTAAAAGCACTTTGAGGTTCTATCTTATCCGAATCAGAATGTCTGCCATTAAGAAAACAGCCAACATACAAATACGGATATGAGGAAAGAGTGACTGTTATTCACTGTTGACGGGATGGTAAACTGGCAGAGACACTGTGGAATTCAGTGTGGAGATTTCTCTAACAACTAAAATAGAATTACTGTATGGCCCAGTTACACTTGTCCTGGCATTTATACAAAGGACTCTATGTCTACAACAGATACGTACACATTCATAGTCTTTGGGGCTATATTCCCAATAGCCAAAAGAACTATCCTAGACATCTGTCAACTGATGAATAGATAACGAAAATGTATGACTAAAAAATGTACAAAAAAACTTGACACAGCTGTAAAGAAAAATGAAATTATGAAATCTATAGGCAAATGAATCAAATTGGCAAGAGTGAGGTCATTCAGGAAAACAAATACAATGTTCATTTGCAGATATAATCTTTACTTTTTACATCTGTGCATTTATAGGGATATGTGGGTATAGGTTATAAAGCTAGAAAAAAGGCCCATAAGAGAGACAAGTGGTTTTACAGGGGAGTAATAGAACATAAATGACATTAAATAGGAAATGGGGGCAAGATGGATGCAAACAGGCATGGGGAAAGGGAGATGGAGGAGGAGGACTGGTCAAGGTACTTTATATCTGAAAATGCTACAAGGAAACTTGTTACTTTCTGTGCTAAACTAAAACAGTAAATATATCTTTAAAGCACTGAGAATGATTTGATCATGTATTGATATGCATTTATAGATTTCTCAGGGTGAGTGAACAGGTGTGGTAGATTGCTTTAGAAAACACAAACTGTTGCATATACTGAAGGGGAAAATATTCTGCACAGAGATATGAGGATATCTCTGGAGAAAAAAATAACTCAGTGGGGAGGATGTGAGACTTTAGTTTTCCTACAAATTATATAGACGTAGATTTTATAGCTATAGATACAGATAAAGATATTAGCATCAGACATAATCCTTTTCATTGCTGTCTTCTTTGTCTTATGAGTGGAGTGGTAAGCTCATTTTAGTACTAAGTTTTCAATCTTTAGAAACATACAAGATTTTTTTTTTTAATTTTTATTTTTTTGGCAGTTGTCAAACCTTTTAGAGAGTGACTGCAAAGCCGCATCCGGAGGGAGCAAGCTGGTGTCAGAGTTCTGTCTTCTAGGCTGGTATTTGTAAGCAGGGTTTGCTTACATAGCTAGCATTTTTAGACTGTCTCACCAGGTAGGCAAACATCCCCATAGCAACAGCACTGTAGCTTACCACCTTGACAATGGTGTGTTGTGTAAGTACATCAACCTCAACAGCAGCAGACGGTTCATTCTCTTACAAAAGCAAATCGAGATCAGCATGGAGTCAATTCACCACCTCTCTAGTCTTAAGTTGGTCAGGGAACCAGCAGCGTCAGACAATGGGCAGAGCTGACCAAGAGCCTCCATCCTAGGTGAACAGCCTCTGCCCACTGCTGAGCATTTGGGAGAGTTACCTGGACGCCTGGGGCTGTTAAGAAGTCAACAACTTCAAGTTCTCCATCAAGAACTAAGCAGTGCTATATCCCCTGGCCCCCTTGCCATCCTTGTTGACTGATGGTACTTGACATGTGAGCCAAATTCTTCCTCCTTTAAGTAGCTTATATTGTCTGTTCTGCCACCGTAATGAGGAAACAAATACCTAACAGAGTGGGACCAGAGGAAGTAGATTGCTTCAATTTCATTGTTTCCTCTTTCCTATGACCGCCAAGCAATTAGTGGTCCTTTGACTATTTAAATAAGTAGCTTTGTGACCGATGTGGTAGCCACTAGTCAATCACTTGAGGATACTGAGCTGTTAACTGATTATTAAGTAAAACTTAAAAAGAGCATTCCCTTGTCCTGGCTGCATTTCACTCTCCAGGGCACTTGACACCCCATATGCAAAGGGAATTTCTATCTTCTCAGAACATCCTAGAAGACAGGACTCAGACACCAGCTTGCTCTCTTGGGATGCTGCTTTGCAGTCACTCTCTAAAACATGATCTCTTGCTTAGTTCTTGGGTCGGTTTTTGAAAGTTATTCTTCAAAAGAAGTAAGACATTCTAAATGTTATCATGTACTTTAGCTAGTTTAAGAATTTGGCGCACGCCTTTAATCCCAGCACTTGGGAGGCAGAGGCAGGCGGATCTCTGGGAGTTCGAGACCAGCCTGGTCTACAAGAGCTAGTTCCAGGACAGGCTCCAAAGCTACAGAGAAACCCTGTCTCGAAAAATCAAAAAAAAAAATAAATAAATAAAAAGAATTTGGAACTGGATATTAAAAATTTTAAGAAATCCTTGTGCTTAAGAATTAAGGGTGAATATAAGGGCGACTTCCATGTGCACAGAGTCCTGTAGTAGGACAACAAAGACTCCAGAACAATCTTCTCACCTTTACCTTTGAATGCACAATCCTTAACCACCAAATTCCAGCATTAGTCTAGCAACAAAGAGTCACCTAACTCATAACTGAGGTAAAATGTAAACTTCCAAGTATTTTCAATATTTCGTGAGGCATGTTGTAAACCATTCAAGACCATTAGTTAATTTCTGTTCCTTGGGATTTAAATGGTATCTGCATCAACACCTTGAAAGCTTCCATGGGACATGAGTTTTCTTAGGATTAACTTTTCCCACTGGCCCAAGAGGATCTAAGCTAATAACTGTAGGCAGCTAAACAATCTTACGGATTACTTTAAGATTCCTGTTTGCTTTACAAAGCAAAATGGCATGGTCGTAGATATTAGAATTAAATTAATTCTCTTTGCCTAAGAATAAACAATGTCTCTCCCCAAATGTGAATAAACATTTAGACTAGTGGGTAACTCTGATGGCACTCACTTAATACCAGTGATTTATGCTAATTGCTTTTCCAAGATAATAGCATTTGTGGCTTCCTTCGCTACACACAAATCATATTCACTAGTACTTAAGATGGATTATGTGTGAGTTTGCAGTTATTTTCTGACAATTCTGTGAACTCAGAGATGTTCTGAATATGTTTGGCATGTTTTAATTTGTTTTTAATTTAATGTTCCCTCTCTTCAGAATCATTGCATGTATTTGATTTTGTACTTTCAAATTATAAAGTTTCAAAAATCTCTATCATGAAGCCTAAGTAGTAAAGACATGATTTCATTGTTACGTTATATAAATGAAAATCTACCTCTCAGTTGTATTTCTGAACTTGTAATTTTTTTTATCATTCTCGAAATTTGTTTAAAGACCCAAATAAACTAATCCAAAAAGAAAAAAATGATAAAATACTGAAAGATTCAAGGCAGCGTGACCCTGGGAGGTTGTCTGAGGACAGACAGATACACCATGCAGAGAGAACTTGGGTATAGAGTTTATTTAGTAGGTATCGGAAAGGTTGTAAGTATAAGGGGATTATGGAGGGAAGAGATAAAGATAGAGAGATGGTGGGGAGAGAGGAAAGGAGAGAGAAGGGAAGAGGGGGAAGGGAAGAAGGGAAGGAAGGGAGAGCAATGGTTATCTTTTCAGAGGGCAGAGAGAGAGACAGAGAGAAGGCTTGAGAAAAAGAAAATTAGGACTTTACTCTCAAGATGGAAGTTTAGATCTCACAGGAAAAAATTGAGATGACTCAAAGTTCTATACATGTGTTATGTCATCTTTCCAAAGATCTCACGAAAGAGAAGCAAGAAGTCAGTGCTGGATTAGGATGTTTGGGGAACATGTAAACTGTTAATAAAGTCTCAAAAGTCTTAAGGCATCCCATACATTCTAGAATTTGGGTATTCCCTTAGGAAGAAGAGTGAACAAGAATCAAAAAGCCTAGTGGAAACGGTCTGCTGTGTATGTTGTTTCCAACACAGAGTAAGAGAGGAACAAAAGACTGTTTCATAGGAAGGACATGCCTCTCTGCTGACTACATGGAGAGATCTCTAGATGTTGATCATCTGTCTGAAGCACAGTTCTTCTGGAGAAGTCCATCCCATCTTTATTGATTCCTGTTACAATTCTCAAATTACCCTGTTCTTCTCAGGAACAAGAAGTAGTATCTCAAGTAAATAAAGTTACTCACTTCCATTGAGCACTGAATAGTTTGTAAGAGTCTAAAAATCACTGGACACTGAGGAGATTATTATTTTCTTTGTTACATGGATCTCATATAAAATATTATATGTAAGCTTCATTATTACCCTGTATAGCCCTTGAGGAAATTTTCTTTTTATATGGATAATGCCTTCTTGCAACACACACACACACACACACACACACACACACACATATATATATATATAGAGAGAGAGAATAACAGTGTACTGAAATATACTCAATAAAAGGATTTTTTACAATATTACACTTGCAAATGAAAATTAAGTGAAAAGTGTTGAGCTTAGTTATCTTCATTTTGTGAATCTTTAGTGCATATGTGCATATGTCTATACATGTGTGTGTGTGATGATATTCTGTTTGTGTTTTAACAAACAAAGCCTGCCTGAAAGTCAGAATACAGAGCTAAGCCACTAGAGACCAGGAAGTGGAAGCACACACCTTTAATACCAGGACTTGGAAGACAGACGCCAATGAATTTCTGTGAATTCAAGGCCACCCTGGACTACACAAGATTGAATCTGTCTAAAAGAGAAGAGCTCACACAAAGGTGTTCCCAGCACTTGGTATCCTACACCTTTAGTCTCAGGACTAGGGAAGTGGAGACAGGAGTGATATGGCTGGGCAGAGAGAGGAATATAAGGCAGTGTAGTCTGAGGCAGCAGTCTTTAGCAGTCAGTCTGAAGATGCAGTCGGAGGACAGGATCGTCTTTTTGGTCTGAGCATTGGTAGAGGTAAGAATGCTAGTGGCTGGCTACTCTGCTTCTCTAATTCTTCAGCTTTCACTCCCTGATAGCTGACTTCAAGTTTTTATTATTAAGAACAATTATAATTCATGCTACATGTGTGTGGTGGTATATATGTGCATGTGTTTACCAGCAGACACATGTATGTGTCTGGACTCTACTTCTGTTTGGGGAGGTCAGAGAAGAATTGTGAGTTTATTAGGAACACCTTCCAGGTCCCTTGAATTATGGTTTCTCAATTACCTGAAGCTTTCCACCTAAACCAGACTGTCTGGCTAATTATGCCAAGAATCCTTCTGCCCTCATTTTCCCAGAACAGAATTCAAAACCTGTGCCAAATGCCAATATTTTTTTTCAGTAATTCTGAGGATTGAACTCAGGGCCCTGTGCTTGCAAAATGAGCATTCTACCAACCAAGCCATCCTCACAGCCTTGTAAATCATTGTTGACTCAGAATTCTCTGGGAAATCACCTTTGATCCAGTTTCTCAATACGCTTCAGGCACAAAAAAGGGAACCAACAAACTCTCTTACCGTTTCGGGTACCTAGCTCCATACCATTTACAACGACGCAGAACATTTGGTGCCTCTAGTCTATCTTCATCCACTGATTTTTATTTTGCTGAGCAGTAGCTGTGGTGGTGGTGCACGTTTTAAATCCCAGCACTCAGGAGGCAGGGAGAGATGGATCTCTATGAGTTCTAGGCCAGCCTGGTCTACAGAGCTTATTCCAGGACAGCCAAAGCTACACAGACAGACACCTTGTCCCCAAAAACATACACAAAAACTAAACAAAACAAAAAAATCAAAACCAAAAACTGAGGACTACAGTGATCAAAGGAAAAACACGCCAATCCTACCTAAATTCTTGGGGACAATGGAAAAAACAACATTTCCTGACTTATTAAGTCTAGATTGCCTTGCCATTGAACCTACAGTTATAAAGATAAAAAAAAAATAGAGATTACTATCCTTCATGGATATCGACACACACAGAAAAATCCCTATTAGCATATTGCTCAATAAAAGCAACTGCATATAAAAATAGATCATCTGCCAGTGTAATCCAACACAAGATTGGCTTAACATTGGAAAATCAGCATAATAGCAGAACAGGTTCAAAGTGCTGGTGGCTGGGCAGCATCGCCACCTTTAGAAACGCTGTAGCGTGCATTGGGTCAATTGTGTAGTTTTATGAGGCTGTGGCACATGTATTGAACTAATCATGAACTTTATCTGGCTGTGGTTTGCTTTTGCTAACTTAACTGTTTATTCCATGAGCAGTGTTATAGCTTGTCTGCCTGCTGGTTTGTAAAGCAGGCAAGCTGGTGTTTTCCTTTGGTTTCTAAGGGAACTTTAATTTCTCTCTATCATAACCTTATCTCTGAGAACTGCTGCCTTTCCCCGTGTTTGTGATTTCACCACACAAACAAAGATGCCTTCCAGTGCCCCCATTTCAAACCTCTCTCTTATAACCTGAGCCATCTAGTTCTGACCTTTGTTGATTTTTTGGACACTTAAAGCTGATGTTCTTTTTCTCTCTGCTGCCTTATGTTTTACCACACTACCCAAACCATGAAATTCCAAGTGAGTTATATTTTGAGTGGTAAGAAAGTTTTACGCTCAATGAGACCAATGATACGGCTTAGCAGTTAGCAATGCCAACTTCAAGATCGGAGCTTTTAATGAGAAAATAATGTCTCATGGATTGAATTTTACATTGCTAACAATCAAATACATCTTAACTTATATATCCTTTCTGAGAGGATCTTAGAGCTGTGGAGGTAAAACAAATTCAAGTCAGTAAGAATCTATTGTAAGAAGATTGATTGGATTTAATTGTCCTAAGACGGGGGAAAGGGATTTTAAAGATAATCTAAAGAAAACTACACAGGAGCCTTAGGAAGAAGCCAAAGAATTGTATACAAGTTGCCAAAGATGCAAAAGAAGACAGATAGGAGAATATGTTACAAACGAAGTATATACAGGCTGGATAAACTGTGATGGAAGAGGTGAACGGAAACTGAGCTTCTCAACTAAGGAATTAATTTTCCTCTCCAGAGAAATCTTTATGTAGCTACTGTTAATATGCTATTTTAATTAATTTTTTGAGAATTTTCCATATATGTATACAGTATATTTTGATCAGATTCAACCCCTACTTCTCCCAGATCTACCCTCTACCCATCCTGACTTTGTGTCCTTTTGTTTTGGTTGTTATATGAAGCCCACTGATTTCTGTTTATGATGCCTATGAACTCACCAGTGTCAGGAATAATGCTCTTCCTAGAAGATGTAGGTCTTCAAATAAAAAGTCCAATGCTAGATAGATGACATGTTTTGGGGGGTTGCTGGCCAGTGGTGTCTGGGAGACTCTCAAAACAAGAGACTACTGTGGCCATCAGGAATTGATAGTAAAACCAACAGGACACACTTTGGTCATGGAAAATGGGGAAATCAAATTGGTACTAACTAGGAAGCTTCCTCCTTACTAGCTAGCTTATGAAAGTACCAGAAGGTACTCTACAGGCTTCTGGGGAGAAGGTGAGTACTCTTAGCCAGAGTGAACCCTGTGAACTGCAATAATGGTGTCTGTGGCAAGGTACAATCATGGATGCTATAGTAGCCAATCTTGTGGGATGACTAATCACTCAGATTGAATAGAAAGTCTGGCTACTACCTCGGAGTGAAAAAAATCTGGAGGTTTTAAAAATATTTGTATGGTGCATTTCCTATGAACTATGAGTTAGGAAGACATACAAGGATGGATGAAGGAATAGAGTGTCAGGAACTAGGTGGTATTGCCAGGAATAAGGGCATACTGCTAGGATGATATGCCAGGAACCAGGCAGTGGTAGGAAAGTCTAGCAGGAGCAAGCCTGAGAAAGGGTCCTTGGTATCCTCCCATTTGTAATGAGTCTAGAAAAAATTTTCAATAACTCATACAGTGACTTATTAAAATAATTCAAGTGTCAATAAAACAATTAGTTCCTTTCAGATGTTGCAAACTACAGATCAGAGAGAGGATGGCAGACACAAAGGGAACTAAAGGGTTTTCAGATCCTTTGGGAGATTCAGGGTTAGATGTTTAATGATTAACTTTTATCATAAGTATTACTATTCTGTTGTAAAGATGCTAAATAAAGAGCAAAATTTTGTAGCTTATTTCATCTGTCCAGGAGAGGAAGCCAAAAAACATAAAAGAAAGCTAAAATAAGTTTTCTTCTGTCCTGTCAGCCACCTCCAAAATAATGATGCAGAGACTTATTAATTATGAAAGCTCAGCCTATAGCTTAGACTTGTTCCTAACTAGCTCTTACAACTTAAATCAAGCCATTTAATTTAATCTGTGTTCTAACATGTGGTGGTACCTCTCTTCCGACTTGCGCCTCCTCTTTCCTCTCATGTCTCCTGGCTTCAGTGTGCCTGGAAAGCGCAGCCCACACACAATATGGGTGGTTCTGCCTGCATCAGATCAAGGCGATCAGGTCAGATCTTTAGGTGAACATCTTTACTCAGGAGTTTCTAATTTGTGACACATAAACATTGAAATCAACCAAAATAAACATCAAAGATCCTGCCTCAGCCTTGTGAGTTATGGAAGCTTCATCTCTGGGCACTCTGAATGACTGAAAGCACTTCAACCATGGACCACTCTCATCTCATAAGCTGCTTTGACTGCTCATTTAAGCCCAGGAAATAGCTCTGTCCATCGCAAAATTTAAGAGATTTCTGGGCTTTGTAAATATGATTTACTCCCTGAGGCTTACGATCCTTTGGTCAGACAAAATATTCATTTAGAATGAAATAGCTATGTATGTCATTCATAAATTTATTTATGAATTTATATATATATAATATATATATTAAATATATAAATATATATATTAAATATATAAATTTATATAAATTTATATATTTAATTAAATAGACATTCAATTAAACATGAAAGAAGTAAATCACTGTGATAATTAGATTATTGATATTCCCAAAAGAGAACTGTTAGAGAAGATGTTTTGGGTAGATTATTCAATAATCCCCCCGCACCGATATTCTATAACTTATGAAACCTGCACATAACTGATTTATGTGGCAAAGACTTTACACGTATGATTAAGTGCATTGAGATGAAAACCTGGCCTATGTTTACCAGCCTTGGTTCCAAATGTAAAGGGGAATCCTTTTACAAGAGGATAGAACAGTGAAGTTGAATGTGCCTGGCAGGGTAAAGATTTTAGGGGTTTCACCGGGAGCCAAAGGATTCCATCAGTTCCACAGATCTTCTAGAGTAAGGATAGCTTTTAGCATAGCTCAAAGCCTAGAAATAATACAGTGTAATGATTTAGGACCTTGGGACTCTAAAATGTGAGTGAACATACATGTATTATTTTAAAGTCATGACCATTTCATTACAGCGTGTGTAGGAGGTAAACGGTTATTACAAAGGACAGCTTTGCTGTAGTTGTTATCTTTGTTCGTTTTTGAGACAGCTTCTTTATCTGCATTTTTCACAAGCTCATCTTGAACTTGTGGTCTTCCTGCCTCTGCATCCTGAATGCTATGATCTTGGGCTCTAGCATTATACAAAATCACTTTGATCTTTCCTTGAATGTACATTGTCACCCTTGCCAGGTAAAGGCAAATTGTTTCCATCATTCAAGAAGCACAGCTGTGGTAAGGGAAACATTTGTCAGATCTGTGATGGGATACCAGGTGCCTGGGTGCAGCTGTACTTCTCTACTAAGGTGACAGCATCGTGGACAGCCAGTGAATGGAGGAGTTGCTTCATATGCTTTCTGATGGTCTATGGTTACTATCCATGACCCATCTTTTATTTTACACATACTATAATGGGATATCTCTAAGTAGTGGCAGGAATTACAACTCTTTCAAATAACCTTGTGTAGTTTGGGATCTTTTTTCCCTGGCCACTTGGTATGTGATATTATAAATAAAGATTTGAATATCCTTGTTAGCAGTAGGTATTTTTATGGGTTGGAGATGCAATTTTCTGTCAACACAAGGGCCTCTAGAAGCATATAACGAAGGATGCGTGGGCTGGAGACATGGGTCTTAAATAGGTATGATGTGCATGCCAACTCGGAAAGAGGGAGCTCTGTTGCTTTAAACCACACATGAGGATGATCTGGGCTTGGAGCTGTCATCACTGCTGAGTCCTGCCGCCACTAGAATAGCATGCCAGAGATCCAGAGTCACCAGAGGGAAGAGGCTCCCCTAACAGCATCGCCTAAGCCACAGAAAGTGCTCACCACTTAAGTCAGTAGCCTGCTTTCTGTTCTTGGACTTATTGGAACTGATCATCACTTGGAATGGAAGAGACCTGGAATGATTAAGGGGTATTATTTCTTTTAAGCAAAGGATGAAAGCAAACTCAAAATGTTACATTCCTTGTTTAAAATCTCACAGGTTATAGAAGAAAATTAGAATACTATCATAAATAGATCCCTCAAGTAACCTGATCTCCCTATAACTGCATTTAAAAAAATTGTGTGTGTGTGTGTGTGTGTGTGTGTGTGTGTGTGTGTGTGTGTAGGTAGGTAGGTCTGTACACAATACCAAGGGGTCCAGTAGAGAGCATCTGACCCCTGAAACTGAAGCTGTAGTTAACTACTTGAGTACTGAGAACTGAAGTTGAGACCTTTGCTAAGATCGCTACCTACATATAATGGCTGAGTCACCTCCCCAGTCCCCATGCTCAGAAGTTTCAATGTGTACAGAGTAAAACTTACCCTTTGGCAGACCGGTCCATTCTGGGAGTCTTGTCAAATGAGAAGATTCCAGTTCTGTTGTTCTTCATGTAGCTCTTGTTCTATCAGGCCCTCTCCTTTGACCTAAATCCTGGCAACTGACCTCTTTTCTGTACCCAGAGTTCTGTTTTTATCTAGAATGTCATATAAATGGACCAAGCCAGTCTCTTTCACTTTGTGTAATGCATTTGGTAAGGAGAAAGGACCAGATGTGCCTTCACAGTCATCCCAGGGCAAACAGTTAACTCTGCTTCCAGAATTGTGATAGAATAAACTTTAGTCCAAAGAAACATAAGCAGGAAGTAAGATGCCTTTGGGCATTGCTTGTAAGGTACTGCTCTCCATGGAAGCTGGTGAGCCAAAGGAGAACACAGCCAGATGGAGAGCTATGTTGTTCATTCCCAGTTTCAAACGATGAGTAAGTGTACTGTAGAACCGGGCATATATTACCCAGAGCAGCAAATTTACTTCTGGAAAACAACATAAAAAATCCATTTTTAAATATGACAAACAATGTAGAAATCTAATCTTGGCTTGTCATAAACTAATTTCTGAATTTAATTCACTAAAAACTAAATCTTGTTTCTATTTAGAAAAAAATGTGGAGGCTGGGGTGGAAGCATATTTCATCAACTCCTTAAACGAGCACTCTCCAGAAAATTACAGTTATGAAATATTAGGTATTAAAATTAATTAATTTCAAGAAACATTGGGGAAATAAAAAAGATAAAGGAAAAAAGAAAAAAAAACCCTATATTTTCTAAATAAATCAGAGGGGTGTTTTTTCCACTCCATGGATTCTTGGAACAAACAAATTAGAAGATGCTTTTCTATATGAAAAACTACCATTTATTTTACAAGAAAATAATGCTTATAAATAAAACAAAATTTTCTGGAGTGCGATAGAAATGAGATTTTCTTTTTTTATTTTTTATTGAAAAAAAATTTCCTCCTCCTCCCAGCCTCCCATTTCGCTCCCCCTCCCCCCACTCCTTTCCCCCTCCCCCCACTCCTCTCCCCCTCCCTCTCCAGTCCAAAGAGAGTCAGGGTTCCCTGCCCTGTGGAAAGTCCAAGGTCCTCCCCCCTCCATCCAGGTCTAGGAGGGTGAGCCTCCAAACTGGTTAGGCTCCCACAAAGCCAGAACATGAAGTAGGATCAGAACCCAGTGCCATTGTCCTTGGCTTCTCATCAGCCCTCATTGTCCACCATGTTCAGAGAGTCCGGTTTTGTCCCATGCTTTTTCAGTCACAGTCCAGCTGGCTTCGGTGAGCTCCCAATAGATCAGCCCCACTGTCTCAGTGGGTGGGTGCACCCCTTGTGGTCCCGACTTCCATGCTCATGTTCTCCCTCCTTCTGCTCCTCATTGGGACCTTGGGAGCTCAGTCCAGTGCTCCAGTGTGGGTCTCTGTCTCTATCTCCATCCATCACCAGATGAAGGTTCTACGGTGATATGCAAGATATTCGTCAGTATTTCTATAGGATAGGGTCATTTCAGGTTCCCTATCCTCAGCTGCCCAAGGAACTAACTGGGGGCATTGCCCTGGGCACCTGGGAGCCCCTCTAGGTTCAAGTCTCTTGCCAACCCTAAGATGGCTCCCTTAATTAAGATATGTGCTTCCCTGCTCCCCTATCCAACCTTCCTTTATCCCAATCATCCCGTTTCCCCAAGTTCCCCCCATCCTCCCTTTCTCACTTTTCTCTCCCCATCTTCCCTTACCCCCATCCCACCCCACCCCCAAGATCCCAATTTTTAGTTCGGCAATCTTGTCTACTTCCTATATCCAGGAGGATAACTATATGTTTTTCTTTGGGTTCACCTTCTTATTTAGCTTCTTTAGGATCACAAATTATAGACTCAATGACCTTTATTTATGGCTAGAAACCAATTATGAGTGAGTACATCCCATGTTCATCTTTTTGGGTCTGGGTTACCTCACTCAGGATAGTGTTTTCTATTTCCATCCATTTGAATGCAAAATTCGAGAAGTCATTGTTTTTTTACCTCTGAGTAGTACTCTAATGTGTATATATTCCACGCTTTCTTCATTCTTCCATTAAAGGACATCTAGGTTGTTTCCAGGTTCTGGCTATTACAAATAATGCTGCTATGAACATAGTTGAACAAATGCTTTTGTAATATGATAGGGCATCTCTTGGGTAGATTCCCAAGAGTGGTACTGCTGGGTCCAGGGGCAGGTTGATCCCGAATTTCCTGAGAAACTGCCACACTGATTTCCAAAGTGGTTGTACAAGTTTGCAGATTTTCTTAAGATGTATTTAAGTTATGTGTGCATAACGTTGAATTGTGCCTTGATTTAGTTAAAATTTTTCAGTTAACCAATCTTTAATAATCATGAAAATTTGATTTCTAGGCCCACTCCCTCAACATTTCCAAATGACACTCAAAAACTGTAGCCTCCTGTTCTTTACTCCAAGATTCTAATTTGTTAAGTCCGCATAGTGGACAGTGGAATGCATCGTATCTTTTCAAGTTCCCAGGTCGCTCCTGAGAGGCAGCCGGGTTGACACCCTCTTCTGTGGAACCCAAACTCACAGAAAGCTTTGATTATCCAAAGCCTGCAGCAATACCAACAGGAATCAGCTGAAAGTCACATGCCTGAAGCAAAATATTAAACTAGAAGTAACCTAACACGTAGGGTCGAGAAATAGAGCTAGGGCTTACAAAAGAAAATAAAAACCCAGAATGAAGCAAGGTTCATGAACCAGAAAAGGCGATCAGAATGTTGGAGGAAGAAATTGCTTAAAAGAACTCAACAAAAAGGCAAAGAAAGCTCAAGGGACAGAATTGTGGACTCAGTTTTGCTCTGGACTCTGAAAAGATTTTATCTGTTTCAGGCTCTTTGCCTTTAGATTTGTGGATTTATGCAAATTCCTCCACGAAGTTCCGCACACTCAAGACAAAGCAGACTGTTTTTCTGGGCATCTAATGTTCAGCTGCAGACCGAGCAATCTCAGTGTTTCTCGTGTACGGCTATTTCTGGGTATAGGTTTGCATTGTTTCCTTAGATTTTTTTTATTGTTATTCTTCTATATATGTTCCTGGGTAAGTTAATGTTCATCACACGCATGCAGGTGCCCAGGGAGTTGAGAGAGAACATCAGATCCCTAGATCTGGAGTTGCAGTTAATAGTGAGATGTCTGATAAAGGTGCAGGAAGTATTCTTAACCTCCGAGCCATATCTCTAGCCCATGGAGTTTTTGTGCCATTGAGCTATTTCAACTCTGAACTGTTACTTACCCAGGAGTAATGACTCCATGACACCAAGCTCACAACGAGAACTTTAAAAAAAAATAAAAGCAAAAAATAAAAAATAGAAAAAAACAAATATAAACTTCAGGTAAATTAAAAGGACAGTTACTTTTTTGGGCAACAGTAAGACATTTATTTCTTTATAATTTGTATTCATTCATAAAAAGGACAAACCACAGTCCTATACTACTCCATTGAAAAAATGATAAAAAATAACTAAAAAAATCAATTTGTTATTTATCAGTATCAAATAAAACTACTATTCCCTTTCCTGAAATACAAAGAAACCACAGATGTGTCTACAGCTATATAAAGTTTAATTAAGAATCTTGCGTTTTAAAGCATATGATACATTGGTTAGCTTGACAACTGTTTAAAACCGATGGTCCCAGTCACTTCTGTACACTTATAGGAGAAAATGGAAAGCAGAAGTCATTAGTGCATGAGAGAGTTGAATCTATCCGCCACATACTGAAAACTAAACAACCTTCAAGTCTGTTTGCTTATCTTTCGGAACCATTTCATGCAAAAATCTAGCCAGTTTTGGTCTTTATTACCACATATTAGAAATTAAAAGGCAGGCATGCATTTGGCAAAAGATGTAGTCGTTACTGATGATATCAAATGCCCAACATGGGTCACTTCACAAGAGGAAAACCCCAAATGAAACAAGGAAAGCACATTTGTACAGAAAGCTAACAGAGTTTTCATCTCCCTAAAGTATGAAGTCATTTTCTTCTTTTTCAAACCTTTAAATGTTTTACGAAATCTGTCGGTGATTGGTTGACATACTTCTTCTGGGAAGGCATTTGTCTTACTGATTTTTAAAAAAGCTTCATTTGTATAACAAAGTGTTAAGTGTAAATCAATGAAATATTTATTGATATCTTCATAATGAGGACTTTAAACATTTACACATATAGTACAAAAATTATACAAATTAAAGATAGGGGTAACATATTAATAGATCTATTTTTGCTTCCTGTAAATATTCTTTATGGACCTATAGGGTATCCTTTCTAAAAAGATAAACTCTTCTCTAATTAGCCAGCAAGATTGTGCTAATAAAATAGGATTAGACCTCTCAAGGAACCAAACATTGCACTATTCCAGGAGCCAGCTAATTCTTTATTACCCGAGTTCTTTCACACCCACACTCAGACACATCTCCGTGCACACCATGGATAATGGGGAAACACAGGTTTCCCTTCCACACCTCACAAATTCCTGCACATGAACACTTGGGAGACATCCCTGGATAGGATACTGTCTACCTCTCCTGCCTCCCAACTTTGCATATTCTTTATAGGACCACTAGCAACATTCTGATTTGGTATTTTTAGCCAGTTTTTAGTATTGCATTGAAATGGGAAATGAGCTTTCAATTTCTTTCAACGGAATTCTGTAGCTTTTTCGACCAGCATATGATTTCTTGATTCTACGCCTTCTATAGAGAGTTTAGACTTAGGCATGAAGCACAAAACCGGAGCAATTAGGACATTCAGAGCTTCTGACGCTGTACTGTCACATACTACTAACTGTATACAGACGGTCACATCATAGTAAAAATGGAAGCACACTACTCCCCCGAACCTGTCATTCCACATATGAATAAACGCAGCAGTAGCCAGCACTCCACATTAGCTGTGAGCTCTGTGGCTTGACATCGGTGAGAGGAAAAGCACAAAACAACTTCAGCTTAGAATACAAAAGTAAAAAAAAAAATCCTCGCACGGCGTTAGAAAACGAACTGAAGGGCTTTACAGATTCTGAAAAGCAAATATGTCGAAAATTACTCCAAATTACTCCAAAATAAGAATACTGATAGTAAGTTCTATAATTTGGTTTTCATAGTCAAAAACTTTCAACTCATTCAGCAGAGTGATTTGGTAATGGTGTTTATGTCTAAACCTTTTCGTCCTATTTTCGTTTTAATTTTACTGAAAACTCAAAAGATGATGAATGGCAGGGGTCTTTCAAAAACACACAGTACCCCAAACAGATAGGCTAATATAAGAGACTGCATTACTCTTACAAGTACCACATACAATCAACATTTCAACCTCTATTAAGTTTCACAACTTGTCTTTAAATGTAAAGCACCCATGTATGGTGATTTTACTTTCATTCTACAGTCTATGGTATTGAATTGAACACTGTAACTTGTCCATTGAATTAAATCATGCAACTTTCACAGAATCAGGTTAAATGGTTTATAAGGCATATTGGAACGAGTTAAAAATCATTTTGTTTCCATTGAAAAGTTATTCTTTTGGAGGAAAGGGTTCCTGAATGCCTCAGTCATAATGTGTTGGAAATCAGTTGAATAGCTTGTTAGAGTCTAATTTATTTGGTTTAGGATGGAGCCACAGGGATTAGAAGGAATTACAGTCATCCCAGGATGAAGGGCGTCCTCTGAGCTGGGCTGGGAACAGCAGATGTCACAACATTCAGAATTCCAAGTAGACAAGGAAGCCAAGGGAGGGCAGTAGCAAGCTGAGGAGACTTGACGATAGCATGGACACACCTGCAAACAAACCAAAGCACGCTTGTCATTTCACTAGTGACTCCTGCTCCCCAGTCTGTTTGGAGAAGCCAAGATTGTATTGCCCTGAAAATCAAATGTTCCTTTATGGCAAAATAAATTTCTCTTATTCTTAATGATGAGAGGAATAAAAACATTTGATCAAAGATTTTGTGTGGGAGATTATGTGTATGATCTCTACATTGTGTTAAATTAAATCATTAAAATAATAACACTGGAATACTAATGTTATTTTAAACTTCCACCAGGAGGTAAATGATCAAGAAGTAACATAAAGAAGTGAAAAGCAAACACCATATGCGAGGGCACAGATATCATCTGTGCCATTTCAAAGTACTTTCTGCATTCTTGCTGGCTTTCATTTTCTATTTTTCTGCATATTAAAAAATTAAGCCATACCCACATGCTGCTTTATTCAATTATACAGGACCCCAACACTACACCGACAGAGGTAAGGAGGCTTTGAACAATTTTTACCCAGTCTTATTGGCAGACTTGACAGCAGCAGCTAGGAAGCTCACCCATCTGTCTGTCAGGTCATTCAGGAGCCTGAGAAATTGCCCTCTGTGTCCCCAGAGTAAACCTGGGAAGCACATGGTGCAGTTGGAAGGGCAGCTTTCAGCACATCAGAGACTGGAAAGGGGGCATGGAATCTGATCACATGACAGACTTTTTCTCTGAGGGAGCAAAACTATTTTTTCTGGGGCTGGCCCAAAAAGGGAAACACACAAAGACACACACACACACACACACACACACACACACACACACACACACACACACAAAATCTTCAACATACTAGGGTCTCTCATCTTTGTTTGTTCTCTTACCTCTTTCCTGATGGTTTCCTTCTATATCTATTTTTTCCTTAGAGCTTATATATCTCAGCAAAATCTTTCAAGCAATATAAAAATTACAATGTTATTACATTCTATTTTTCAAGTGAATGATTACAATGAATACAAGTGAAAACCAGCATGTTCCCCATTTCCCTTACATGGTTAAATATATTATGTGTTACATGTGAGAAAAGTATTTCCAAGGGCCCACATACATTTATGGCTCAGCAACACATAGATTAACAAAGTATTGATTTTTTTCGAGGTAGGGTTTTTCTGTAGCTTTGGAGCCTGTCTTGGAATTAGCTCTTGTAGACCAGGCTGGCCTTGAACTCACAAAGATCCCCCTGCCGAGTGCTGGGATTATAGGTGTGTGCCACCACTGCCCAGTTGGCAGGCTACATTTTGCAGTTACAAAGGATCAATCATTTTATTAGTCATCTCAAAAGTTAATCTTATAAAAAAACCATAAAAGAATCATCAATCTAAGCATCGTATATAAAAACATTTATTCATTTCTACTTTAAATCCTCAGGGTACATACTGATTCACAACAGTTTTTTATTAAATTATATCAGGAAGCTGAGGACAAAAATGGGTATGAGGAATTAATTATCACCTTTGATCACCAACCCATCTTCAGGAAGAAAGGTAAATGAGCCAGCAATAGCAAGGCTGCCATTGTCATTCTTCCCTGACCTCCACAAGTACCAAAAGTGTGTCTTTATAAACCTTAAATCATTCCCTCAAATTTTCTACATCAATGCCATTAACAAAAACATTTTATCCTAACTTTACTAACAATCCACTTCTCTAAATTCTTTCTAAGAGTAATGGTTGAACCATTAATCTGCTCCAGCAGCAATGTCTGGAAAAAGTCCATTCCTATTACTGTAAATACCAGTGGCCTTGGCAGTGAGGGGCTAGAAACACCTGAGAGTTTTCATGCAACCCATAGATTGTGAGGGTCGTGGTAACTGTGAGGTTGTCTACAACAACCACAACTCGGAAGATGAAAAATAGGGAAGGAGACTAGCAAGGGTGGTAACTGCACTTAAGAAACAGACTAAAGGAGACCAAGAAAAAAGTAGGCCTGGGGATAAGAAGAAGGAGCAATATGCTTGCTATAAGCAAGAGGGTACATTGGAAGAATGGATGCCCAAAGAAAATAAGAAAATCCCGTCAGTCCTCCAATTGAGGGAGGCAAGACAGGATCAGGGCTCTATCGCATTTTGCCTGCAGGAGATAAGGATCACAGCAAAGGTAGGGCACAAATTCATTGAGTTTGTAGCAGACCCAAGACTAGTCCACTCTGTTCTGATGTAGTCTCTTGGTCCAGTCACCTCCCAGAAGATGGCAGATCAAGGGACACCTGCACAGGCTGCCCATTTTCCCTGAATGACATCTCAGACTGCAGACCTGGGACAGAGTACTGTGGTTCACTCTGTCTTAGAGCAGATTGACCCTACTCTGTGATTGTAAAGGACCTGCTAAGAATATGGAAGGCCACCATGTCTTTCGGAGAAGAGGGGTCTAATTTGCCTTGGGCAAAGGTCAAACCTTGGCCACATTCTTGTGACCAGCTCTCTATTGGAGGGAACTTCAACAAATGGTCTGGGAGAACTGGATGTCCACTTGCAGAAATATGAAATTAGATCTGTATATGCCACCTTGTAGAAATACAAACTCCAAGTGGATCAAAGACCTAAATGTGAAATCAAAATACTGAACCCTCTGGAAGGAATCATAGTCAGTACCTATAGGATATAGATGCAGAATTTTCTGAAGAAGACTGCAGTTGGACAAGCATTAAGGTCAATAATTGACTTTATAAAGCTGAATACTTTCTGCACAGCTAACAAAGCAAGCAGTTTTTTTTAACAAAGTCCACAGAATTGGAATATTGCCAGCTATACATTTGACAGAATTTAATAACCAGAATATATATATATATATATAACTAAAAAAAAAAACCCAGGGTCAGAAAAAACTGGACTTGGGATCTGAACTGATAGTTCTCAAAAGAAGGGGGAAATGGGGGGCTGGTGAGATGGCTCAGTGGTTAAGAGCACTGCCTGCTCTTCCAGAGGTCCTGAGTTCAATTCCCAGCAACCACATGGTGGCTCCCAACCATCTGTAATGAAGTCTGGTGCCCTCTTCCGGTCTGCTGGCACCAGAACACTGTATACATAATAGATAAATAAATCTTTAAAAAAAAAAAAGAAGGGGGAAATGCCCAAGAAATACCTAAAATAAGTTCACCATTCCTTAGCAATTAGAAAAATGCAAATCAAAACAGCTTTGGGATTCTAGGATATCCCAGCTGGAATGGCAAAGATCAACAGAACATCAGACAATAACAGCAAATGCTGGAGGAGATGGTTTAGCCACTCTGGAATCAGTGTGGATAATTCTCGGGAAACTAAAAATTAACCCAGCTATACCACTCCTTGACACACACCCAAGGACTTGACATCCTGTTCTGTAGGAACAAGTTCAGCCATGTTTATTGCTGTGCTATTCACAACAGTTAAGAGGTAGAAACAACCTAAATGTTCTACAGCTGGCAAATGGATAATAAAAATGTGATATATACATACCATGAAACAATAATTAGCTATAAAGAAAAAATGAAATTGTGCAATTTTCAGGTGAATTGATAGAACTAGGAAAGATCTTATTGATGAGGTAATCCATATGCAGAATGACAAATGTCTCCTCTACTCTCTCATTTGAGGCTCCTAGATTTCAGTGTTCAGATGTGGATATGTATCCTGTAGTAACTGTAGAAACTAATAGAGTGAAGCAGGACAATTTCCAGAGAGGGTTGGATATGGGAGCAATAGAGAGGGGAATTGCAGGGCACAAGCGATCTGATGTGACAAGGATGGGGAAAATGAGGGTCTTTAATTGGTGAGGAGGGAAATAGAGAGGAAGAACAGAGATGAACAAAATAAATGTAAGTATGTCTGGAAAAGTCACAAGAATTCATAGTATTAATCATCTATCTAAAAATATGTATATCACACATGGGTTGTTATATAAATATACATGCATAGTTTAAGTTAAATTTTCCCATCTGAGCTGACAATGTTCCCTCCAAGAGCCGTATGAACATCTTACTAAAACCTCAACATCAGGCATGAGCATTCTATTTTTGAGTTATTGATCTAGTTTATCCAAGAGGCTCCCAAAATATTATCAACTATAGTAAATTCCTTTGGTTGCCCTTAGAGGTGGGAGGCAAGTCCCTGTTGCTTCTTCATGGACTCCAAACATAGGACCTAAAGGCCCCTGAGCTGGACCTGATCTGAATCCCTCCTCCCTGAGGACTAGCTTTCATGGTACCAGATAGCACCATGCAAGATTTTAAAAGAAGGAAGCAAGCAACAGTCCTACATAGCTATGTAGGATGACTATGAACCATATCAATGACCAACTAGCATTGGATCATAATCCTATGGATGCATTAGTGGCACACATATTTTTAGTAACTAATAGTTGTCTACTTGAGGAAATGAGAGGTAACATCTGGTACTGGAAACCTAGCTAACTATCCAGAACTAGTGAATTCATGAATCTTGGAGGAGAACCTTCAACTGCCACTTCATTAAAAAAGCATAATCCATAACTCCATTCTAAATATTTGTTTTCACACATGCAGATAAGTACTTCCCTCATCTTTCTTTAAGGAAACTTCTCTTTGGAACAGATAGAGACTGATAAAGAAAACCACAAGCAGTCAAAGTTGTGGAGCCAAGTCCCAATGGATACATCTACCATGGAGCTTTTGTACCCAAGGCTTAGGAATCAGTGTATAAAACAGTGGAAAGGCTCTGAGAGCCAGAGGATCAGGGATTCTACCATGAAACTGTGTCTTCTAATAATGTCAGAAGTGACACATAAAAAAACAGGAGCAAAATGAGGACAACAAGCCTACTAGCCCTCAGCCCTACAAAAGAAGAACAAGCAACCAAGGAATGTTCAGAGAAGAAGAAGTAGTCTTTCTCAGGGTAGAGCACATTAAAGGGTTATATAACACCTAATGATAAGCCCTGAAAACATAGAAACAGGAAGTTCTATACAGACTGAGCAGACTAGGGTTATGCATTTAGGAATACATACATACAGACAGACAAAAACAGACACACACACACACACACACACACACACACACACAAAAGTAAGTAAGAAACAATAATTAACGAAAAAAGAGACCATGGATTTGAAAGAGATCAAGGAGGGTAATACAAAAGGATTTAGGGAGGAGAGTAAAGTAGAAAATAATGTAATTACATTATAATCTCAAAAATAAAGGAAATTTAAAAAAAGTAGTCAGTGAGGGCCAAAACTTGAGAACCGAATATCAAAGGCCCCTGGGCTTTTAACAACTGCTCAAGAGCATCCACAATGTAGATGTTGACAACTGCTGTCAATAACTATGACAATTGTGATGATGATTAGGGGATCTCAGATATGATGTCTTATAGAACAGATTAGATTTTGGTGGTCCTTACACAGTGGGACTCAGAAGGTATATTCCTTCTCTCTCTCTCTCTCTCCCTCTCCCTCTCTCTCTCTCTCTCTCTCTCTCTCTCTCTCTCTCTCTCTCTCTCTCTTTCTCTTTGTCTCTCTCTCTCTCAAACACATACACACACACACACACACACACTCATAATATGTCAACCTAACAGTCCAGAGCGGTAAGTATTTTGTGTGTGTGATAAGCCATTATTTCAGGTCTTTGCAATAAGAAATGAAAAACTAAGCATACAATGCACACATCAGTAGTAAGTTAAAGGAATTGACAATTTAATCTTATATTCTACTTCCTTGATAATCTATTAAACAAAAATATCATTCAAGCTAGTATAAGTTTCTTAAAACCAATTCATTGCAAATGACTTAGGAAAGATGATCAGAAGAGAGAAGGACCCTTACTATTGCTCAGCACTAAAGGCATGCTCTTACCGCCCGAGGACACTGCACTGTGCCCTTACTGTGTCAAGGCAAGGGCACAACAGGGGGAAAAGCCAAGTGGAGAAACACAGCTCCTACCCTTGCTGTTTGAAAGAGGTTTTTGCATTCTTGCATGGTTTTTAAATCTTTTGTTTTTCTGCATATTTTAAAAAATATGCCATACCCCACATGTTATTTTATTCTGATAAGATGACCAATAACAAACCTCAATTAAACAGAAAAACATTTAGTTTTCCGTGTCCAACCTAATTGAAACGATCTATTCTGAAGCCCCATCTGAGGGTGACCATGGGGTTGCTCCAATGCTCTGTCTATTCACCACAATTACATCAGCAATGGGTATGCATCGATATGTTTGTCTGAATATGTGGCTTGGCACAGTCCTAACTGTGTCTGCAAAAAGCAGCTTAGGGAATCATGGTTGCCGTTTTGAAGCTTTGGTGTTAGGATGCAAACCAAACACAATTTCATAATTTGTGGTTTTGACTTCAGGACATTTGATTTATTTAAAATAAACTCTTTGTGTTTATGTGTTATATTGAATGCCTCTAATGGCTCAAGTTTATGTAATTGTGGCCTGCATCTTCAGTTCTCCTTACATTCTAAACAGAAATTAAAGACCTAATTGAATTACCATTACTCACTATAAATGTGAGATATATAAAAATATTTTCTTGAAAGGTTTTCAGTAAATGTTGGGTTTATACTCAACAAACCATTTATCATATTACTATTCTCCTGACTCTGGTTCTTACATTGTATTTACGGACTATATACTTTGCTTTTCATTGGTCTCCTGAATGTTAAACATGAGGGAATCATCAGTCTTGTGAAACATCTTTCCATATCAGAATAAATGTAAAACCAAATTAAAGTACCTTGTTTAACCTGGACTTTCTTGTCTCTCTTTCAATCGAACTCCTGGACATATTAGTTTCTTCAAAAAGAATTATTATCAATCAAGTGTATGCAAGTGTGTTTGTGTTACCCTCATTTGAGGCTCCTCGCTTTCTGTCTCCTGATATGAATACAAACCTTATAATAACTGCAGAAACAAAGTAAAAGAGGACCATTTCCAGAGATGGGGTGAATAGGGAGGCAATAGAGAGGGGACTTGCAGGGTGCAAGTGATCGGATAGGGGAAATGGGGTCAAAAGGGGGTTTCTAGGTAGTCCAGAGGAGAAAGATAAACTTTGAAGAAGACGGGACTTGGGTAAAGAGAGCAGTCATGTACAGAGACAGGGAGCAGATGTTTCTATTGAGTTACTTTGTTTAAAAGTAGAGCAGTCTTTCATACAGGTAGAGAAATTTTCTGTGTTTTATCAAAGCACTTTTCAGAACTACTTATGATGAGATCTTAAGGGGTGGAACATAGTATAACATAGGCCACAGAAAGGCCAAAGGGAAATAATAGCGAAGGGTCAAGTAAGGGAAAAAGGATAGAGGAGAGGTAGGAGTAGGGATGGCTAAAGGTATTTGGGAAAGCCATATGGAAACCTCACAAAACACACACACACACACACACACACACACACACACACACACACACACACCAGTTTAAATAACACAGGGCATAGTGCTCCTCTCAGAATTCATAAATTACCAACAAAAAAAAAAGGGCAGTGCCAGGTGTAAGTTACCTCCTCTTGAACTGTTTTTGGTCTTGGAGGTCCTAGAAACCCACAAAACAATACAGACTATTGCCAATGCTTTTGATTAGTGCCTCCCCCCTCCCCCAAGAACTTGATGGTGAGAACCTATTGCTGAGGATACCACACACTTGGATCACAGGATTTGGAGAATTCAAGCTCTTACTGATGGGGAAGCTTCTCATCTACTGTTTAGCTTTCCTAGTACTAGACGGTGCTATTATGCCTGTTTGGAGAGAAAAGTCATCAGCAGTCAGACCCAGGTGTGAGCCTAGAGAGCTACAGTAATAATCATTTTCATTGATATTTCCATTGATGCAATAGTAGCAAAACTGCGATGGGATAACCAAGAACTTTCTTATTTAATATAAAACCCAATCCGTTGGTAGAAAAGGGATCTAGTACTGTAGATCTGATCAAGAACCCATAGTGAGGAAGCTTATAGACAGTATGTGTGAACTTACAAATACTATTTTGCTAAATGGATATAGATTCAGTTGCTCTTTAAATATACATTCCTATAGCCATAGATTAGTGAAGCGCACAGAGTTGACATACTAGGGAAGCTTATTTGTGCAGTGGACAGCAATTAACACTAAAACTGTAGTTTTGACAACTAAAGAACAGAGAATAAACATCTGTGGAGTCCTCAGCTGTAAGAAGGACAGCTATATTATGCATGTTCCTGTAAGGTAGAGAAAACATCACAGAGGGGCATGGGAAGATTGGAAGAGCCAGAGGATGGGAGGAATGGGATAAAGACAGTGGGTTCTGGGCACAACAGGACACTTATGAAAACATAGTAGCTGTGGATTCCTGCCTAAGATATACACAAGATCAAGAAAGTCAACATTCCAGCATGGGTCAAAAAAAAGTCAATGACTCTCTTTCCCCAGCTGAGGAGCTAATGACAGCTGTTAGTTGCTAAGACAAGAAGTGTCAATTTTATTTAGTGGTACTATCTCTAGTAGACCAATCACGCTCCAGTGGATGATCCCACACCTATAGCGCAAATTGGATTCAGTGGGCTTTAAAAATATAAAATACATGAATTTGTAAGCAGGCTGTCAGATAGGAGGTGGATCCAAGAGAAGGCAGTACAAGGAGTAAAGACAATAAGAACAAAATATTACTCTATTCATACTTGGAATTCTTAGAAATATTATATACATATGTATACACACATACACATATATTGCCATTTCTGATGTTTAAATTGATTACAAACATCTAACCGCAGCTACTATGTCCATTTGACTGACAAAACTGTAGTGGTATTTTATTTGTATTTTAATAAATAGAATTTGTCTGAGGATCAGAAAAGTAAAACAGCCACACTGGCCAGTCTTACAGACCAGGCAGCAATAACACACACCTTCAATCTCGGTAGCCACACTAGCTTGCCATAGAAACCAGGTGGTAGTGGTGCACGCCCTTAATCTCGGAACTAGAGAAGAATATAAGAAGGGAGGAGACAGCTCTCAGACACAGTCTTATTCTATGATTCCTGGAGGCAGGATCACCATTATCTGGACTGAGGTTGAGGTAAAAGCCAGTGGCTGACTGCTTTGCTTTTCAGATCTTCACTTGAGCCCCAATTTCAGTCTTTGAGTTTTATTAATCATGCTTCACAAAACTATCATACTTCAAAGTTCTTTTTCAGGGAGTCTTTTCTTGTGTCCACTTGGTAGCACGTAGATTATGGACAGCTTCTATATAGAGCTTCATATAGACAAAGTATAACTTCAAGTGCTTGACCTTCTCTGAGTCTCATACGTAGAATGTGCTCAAGTTGAACCACGCTGTCCAAGCCATATTTTTTTCTGATTTCAAAACATAGATGGGAGAGAAAGCATTGAGGGTGGGGTATGAGAGCATTGGCCTAAGGAAGAAGATTATTGAAGGAAACCCATGGAAGTTGAGTAAAACCTGTGGCGTTTCTCTTTCTTAAGTCTCTCCGTAGTATAATTCCCCTAACCCTTAAAAGAACAGTGGCTAGGAAGAAGCCTACCCTCTCCCTGAATAGTTTTAGGCTGGTAATGATTACCTTTTATTAGGAACTGTAAGTGTGTTTGGGCAATATTACTATGTGGTTGCTCAAAGTAAGGGGCTTGGAAGGCAGGCAACAAGAACCAGCCCTGCCTTTGCCTTTTCGTGGTTGCTTCATTTTTTTTAAATACCCCAGTTCCTTCCACTGTTAAATAGACTAAATTCATCTCATCTATTTATTATGAGAACTGAGAATATGTTTATCAAAGATGTGCATATACATGAACACATGGATATCTATATATATTTATATGTATACATGTATGTACATGAACATATACAGCATAATTTGTCTTAATAAGATATCACGATATGTAGAAGTTCATTACTAAACTGGGTGGAAAAGGGAATTCTATATTCAAAGATAGGTCTCAAGGCAGCAGATTGCCATCTTTTGCTTTCTCTAGGTAATCCTGGCAGCTGTGTTACAACCCATTCCAACTCGTCACCCCAGGGAATACATGGAATTCCACTTACTGCAATTGGTAAACAGTTGTCTCATTAAAGTCCTTCAGAAAATGCATGGCTAATTGAAAACTATCCATGGATCATCCCCATAATATTTGATAACCTTTATTCTTTCTCTGTACCTACACTACAGTTTTCAAAGAGTAGATAGAAAAAAAATAGTACTATAAGCTTGGCATACCAAACCTTTCGGGAATAAGCCAGTTCCTGTGCAGTCTTTCTCTGTAATCAAGTGTCTTTGACTTCACTAACAGAAACCTAACCAAAGGAAGAAGATAACTGTACTAGCTCTAGAGACGAGAGCTCAAACATTGAATGCTCAGGCCTGCCTTAGCTCAAGTTTCCTCTCATCTTTGACACACATTTGACTAAGTATGTCCTAAGTAGATGTATATGTCCTAAGTAGATTTGAAGTCCTAGCTGAAGCCTCAGCTCACAAACCCATCTATTTTGACAGCAAACACCCAGTATCTTCTTTCAAAGACAATGTGATATTCAAATGTTTGGTTGCTCTCTCCCATAGACTAGCAATTGTGGCTGAGTTTATGGTTGTCTATGGTTTAACAAACGTAGAACAACTTCCCATTCCTCATTCAAGTATTAGCCTATAAATCATGGTTACTTTATAAAATGTTTCTTGTTTTTGTGAGACAGGGTATTATATTGTAGTCTAAACTGGCAAAAACTCACAGCAATCCTCCTGTATCAGGATTATGAAGATGAGCCCCACACCTAGCTGGGGGCTTGATTCATCACTGGAGAACTAACATTTTTCTTAGGGAAAGGTCTTTGTGGACCAGGTCAGCAAGAGCACACTTTTCCAATGGAGGGTGAATGAACACTGACATCTGTCAAAGCAGCATGGGAGAACAGCTTCTTCCACGTTTCTAGACCACAGTAATCCTTCCATCAAGGACTTTAAGTGTCACTTAGAACTTATGTCTACAACTCTAAGAATGTGTATTCTCTGGTCATAGTGTGGAAACTGGAAAAATAGGTTTGTGGTAACCACTTACCTGAGTTCTTTAGACTCTCTCTAGTTGGTTCTTTACTTTCAGCTGTTTCTCAATTGTTTATGTATAATCAAAAGAACAATTAAGAATTTCATTTCTTAGTGAAATAGTATGAGTAACACCAGTGCCATTGCCACAGGTAGATCTCTCAGCTGATAGAGCTGTCAGAATTTCTGACCTCATCTACCAAAGGAAGGACAGGTGAGTTTGTCCTATATATGCAGAAGTGTTTATCTAATTATTCTTTTGCAGTATAACTCGGGAGTTAGATATGGGGGTAAGAACCTGATTAATCAGAGAAGCAATGGAGAAGGGACTAGTGACCTCCTTTGATCCAAAAGGGCCGAGAATCTTTCTAAATCCTTCCCTATTACTTCCTGTATCTCTCTATATGTCCTTGATCCTCCAAAACCCTCGATGGCTAATTTTGGTCAGCTAGTAACTAGCTCTGCCCTCTGATTCAAAGTAATCTTTATTTGGAGTCTTGAGAGTATCACAGTGCAATCAAAATAATCCACAACATATATGGACTCAGCTATTTATAAAAAGATACTCTGAAAATACAATACAGAAGATGTTTACAAGCCCGATAAGGGACTTAGCACAACTGGTTGCAATTCTGAGTCTTCCTCTGGCCTCAACAAATTACTGAGTGGTATCTGCCTCTCCACAGGATCTCAGAGTAATCAGATAAAAAGTCAGTTATGTAATTATTACCCTAAATTTTGTGGTTGAAATGAATAAAATCAGGTATTAAAGTAGGCAAAGCCGTGCTTAACCTTGAGATAGCAATCTTTTATTTAGGATCATATTCCACACATAGATATTTTTTTTTTTGGTTTTTCAGTTCATTCAACTCAGTTGTCTTGAGGACCTGAGCATGTGGTTGACAGAAAGTTATGGAGGCAAAAACCAATGTTTATGCCCCAGCTTGCTGTCAGCTGATTCGTGAGAAGCAGCACCAGCAGATTTGTTCTTTAGTCATTTCTCTGGCCTTTGTTCTTCCCACGCTACAGTTTACAATTCTGAGTTCATATATGCTTTTCCTTATTTGTCTACACCTGAACACTGAGCATTTAAGATTTGCAATCCTGCTCCCAAGCAGAAAGTTCACTTGCCTAGAATTCGACAAGGAGTATGCAGTAAAACCTCGTTATTAGTGAGGTGGATATTAAAATTTCCATTAGGCCAGATAACAAAACTGTTATCTTTGCAATGTCTACAGTATTTACTGAAAACAGTTAAAATAATAGCCTTAATTTTTTCCACATTCCTTTGTGTTTGTGTGTGTAGCATGTGTGTGCCATGGGGAAGTGTGACCAGCACAGCCTAACTTAGTGACGTCACTTCTCATGCCCCCTTTTAGGTGGTGGAACTTAGACCACAGACTTGGAGACAGGGGCTCTTCTACTTATCTAGACATCTCACAAGCCCAGAAAAAAAGAGAGAGATTTTAACTTTCTTATTACAAAAAAGAAATTTGATAAGGTGATGGGCATGCTCATGGTTTCATTGAATCTGCAATTGTATTTATAGATCGAAATAGATTTATCCTGTAAATATACACTATTTTCCAGTTAAAAATAAATATATAAGATAAAGCAAAACAAAAAAAGCTAAACCAAATTTAATGGAAGTATCTTTTTAATAAACCAGGCTTTCCTTGAACTCACAGAAATTTACCTGCCTCTGCCTCCCAGGTGCTGAGATTAAAGGCATGTGCCACCACCTCCTGGCTACTCTAACTAATTTTAGCGTTTCTCAAAAAGTAAACATATACAAAATCTGAAATTAAAACAGATTTGAGTTTTAGATATAGTAGGATGTTCTATATTTGAACATCTTAGGATATGTTTTTTTTTCATCTTAGGATATGTTTTTTTGTTCATTCTAGTATCTATGTAACAACTTGCATGTTTTGATTTTAATTATCTCCTTGTCTCTTTGAACCTTTGAGATAGGAAAAGTACTAATCTCTATGGGGAAGAAAAAGCTTTAGACCGACTCCTTGTTCCATCAGGAGCTAATTTGTAACCATGGACCACAAGCACAGTTCTGAAAGACTGTGATCTTTGGCTGTTTCAGTTCTTCAAGGATGTGGACAAGGAATTATCAAAATGACAGCCTTTCATCTTAGAAGTCTGAAGGTTAGCATCCTGGCCATGCAGCTTTGATTCTAAGACAACTGTAATAGTTAAGGATATCAGGCAGTGAGCCATAAAACCTTCAAACTTATTTGTTAGGTTTCTCCTTATTTATAATAATCAAACACGGTATTAGTCTATGTGTATGCATCTAGGGCATGATCATATAAGCACTAGTGGCTTTGGTGGTTTTTTTCAAGAGTGAAAACCGCTAACAGTCTTGCCTATTCTACTTGTTGGGCAATTGGGAACCTAGAAGCCAAGCAAAATAGCCATTTGTACTGTTGGCTGATGTGTGCAGTTTGCTGGCAGTGTACACTGCAGGGGTATTTACTCCACGCTGTTGACTTTAGTTCTTCCCCACCAGAAGATGCCAGACTGCCAGGCTGCACTTCCTCTCAGAATGAACTGAGCTGTTACCACAGAGTGACTACCCATGATTAAGCGGGAAGGACAAAAGTAACCACACTCAAAACTTCAATTCTGATAGGAATTTTTGGCAAAGTAAAACTATAATTATGAGGACTTGTGGAATTGGCCTACTACATCTTAAGACAGCAAGGTGACAGGTTGGCAGGAGTGTGAAGTTTGGGGTAAGAGAGGATGCCATTACATACTAGCCCTGCTAACTTGACTAATGGACCCTCTCACAAGGCTCTGATCCTCTTTGAGCTGGAATATGGAATGTGGAATACTTACATACTAGGTGTATAAGAGAATCATTTTTAAAACCTATGTTAGTATATATTGTAAAAGCATTATGAATTTAATTTGTTGGCTCAAAACGGTTTTATGAGTATTTACTGAGACTATATGGAGCCTGGAGTAAGACACAATGTCCTTGGGTTTAAGGCTTAGGGTTCTATTCATCCAATGTACACCATGCCAATGGCCTTCCTGGGTTTGTTTATTTATAGCATATGCCAAATCTTTACCCGTGCTACAGGATTTTTGCTTGATATCCCCAGGAATCAGAGCATGTTGTAACACAGGCTATGAACTTGGCTATGGGCCTCGCTCATTGCTAGATTATTCTGCACAGATTCTGTGTAGACTTTGTGGAAAATATCCAACGGTTACCACAGCCATTCTTTCTTAAGCTCAGTTAAAGTCTGACAACCTGGGGCTTCCAATGCCATGCTCGTGTGGCAGATTCATAAAACAAGTAGTATCTTTTGCCTGCTTCCACCTTCGCTTCTGAAGCTATCAGGTTTGAGGTTCAGTGGTAAAATGTAGAGTGAACGAGAAGGTTAAAATTGTGTGTTCTTACTTGCTGAGGAGGTAGCCCTTCCTTAGAGCTTAGATTTAGAGGCCAACAAAGCATATCCACTATAACTTCCTTCTCATTTGTTCTACTGCATTTCCTTTTTATTGTTTAGTTATGTGGTGTGTTGAATAAAGAAACAGGAAAAAGAAAAACAGATTCTGTTTGGTCACCATGTAATTGTCCTTACACTTATTGTAAGTGTGTCTAAACAAGAAAATTCAAACTAAAGAGAAAGATTTACCTTTCCATGAAGTCACTGAAGTATTTCCCATTCTTCTTTTTCACAAATTTAAAAAGGCAGTCTTTACTGATCTTAACATCTGCATATGCCTGAGATCATGGCAGAACATGATTTGCAACTAGGTGAGACAGCTGGATCTGTAATACTGTGCTGTGGGACAATGGTCTTGTACCTTGTAAATATTGGTCACTCATATTGGTTTAATAAAATTCTGATTGGCCAGTAGCCAGGCAGGAAGCATAGACAGGGTAACCAGATCAGGAGAATTCTGAGAAGAGGAAAGGCTCAGTTTACAGTTGTCACCCAGACACAGAGGACTCAAGATGAGAATGCTTCACTGATAAAAGGTACCAAGCCATGTGGCTAACACAGCCAAGAATTATGGGTTAATATAAGATATAAGAGTTAGTAAGTAATAGGCAAACAAATTTATAATTAACTAAGGCCTCAAGTGTTTTTTGGGACTGAATGGCTGCAGAACCGGAAGGGACAAAAATCTTTGTCAACAACTTTCCATCACTGATTTTCTTCCTCTACAGTTTTAAGAAGCTCTTGACCCCATTTCTACTCCTAAATTTTTAACATTAATCAAGAATCGTTTCCTCAGTTTTTTCTCTGTCCCACTTCTTATTTTCTGTTAGAATGTTCACTTGTCAAAACAGGTTTTGCCATCCTTAGATAATAGTAAGCCTTGGCCATTTTCAGAAATCATAGAAATGTCATTTGATAGGTGTAGGTAGAGATTTATTCCAGTCTTGAATATCATGGGAGAGGTTTTCAGAGAGGCTTTTGGGAAATGTACTTTATTTTAAGATGGAACCTAAGAAACAATGCTGTCTTCTTTTGGGGGTATTTATTAGCATCTGCATAGGAAAAGTAATTACTGAAATCGCAGAAGCCTTTGGAAACCAGTGACAAAAAAATCTGTGAGTGGTGCTGAGACCTTGTAAATAAGAAAAGATGGAAAAACTTGTTCCTTTATATTTTTGAAATACCACCCATATCAGGATAAAGCCCACCTATTTCAGGCAGTTTTGAGTTTTTCTACCCATGAAAAGTATTCTAGAGGACACAGATGCTTCTCAGATATTATTCTTTAGCTAGAAGTAATGAGTCTGTGTTTCCCCTCATTTATTATATTAACAACACCATCTGACAGCTTGGGGCAAAACTGCTGTCTCAATTTCTGTATTTTAATTTTATGATACACTAAAAATAAAGTTATATAACTATGTAGTTGGTTCTCTGATGAATTTTGGTTTCTTAGTTTATACCATAGCTCTTTCTTTATCTACTTCTACTGATGTGTGTAGGTGTATAACAAGAACACTGGGCACAGCGTGTCTAAACTGGCACCTGATTGCCTCCAATCATGTATTTTCAAGAGGCATATCTGTCTTAGGATTTGTTTCTGCTGGTCAGTTAAGCAGATGGGTCTGCTTGTTTATATAAATCTTCAAAATCAGAAAATTCCAATTCACACTTCTCATCAAATCATCAAAAAATACCATGTGGGTCTTCCAAGGAAATCCTAAATATAATGGTGTCTCATCTCTACTGTTCCCCTACTCATCAAAATTGAATTTAATTTTTGTTTTGACCATCACCATGGTGCTTCTGTTTCCAAAGATCCACAAATATTTTTATCTGAGTCATGCTCAAAGACTGGCTGAAAATCTCTTTTGCAAAATACAAATCTTATCATGTAAATTTTTACTGTTGGGTGTTTTCATGGTATCACTTTATATTTGGAATACTACCCAAAGCCCTTCGTTAAATCCTGTAATGTCCTGATGGCAAAGAGCTTCCCGTTTCCCTTACCTAACTTGGCTGATCTCCTTATGACTTCTCCATGGCTTGTCTACAGCCACAGGTATCCTTGAACATCAATGCTTTCTCTCATATCAAGGCTTTGTGATTGTCTTTGTCACATAAATGGATGGACCTCCCTCTCCCCTCTATCTCCTTGTCAGCTGCATCTTGGAGCCAGCCTCTCCTGACACTCTCACAGAAAACAGTTGCCACCTCCTTGTCCTTCTCCACTCATCATCTAACACTATGTCATATATTTGACATTAAAGACTTTATTTCGGGTCTTTAGAACAAAATTTATCAGATTTGCTTAGAGAAGACTTTGCCTTCACTGTTTACCAATAATGGGTCTCCTAAACCTGCAAATGACCATTGTGTTGTGTTGTTGCTCTAAAATCCATTTGTTAAAGTTTTCATCGCTGGTACCTCAGAATATGATCTCTGGTACCTCAGAATGTGACTGTATTCACGACAGGTTTTTTGGTCCACCCACTGAGACAGTGTGCCTGAGCTAATGGGAGCTCACCAAATCTACCTGGAGTGGGACTGGAAGAGCATGGGATCAAACTGGACCCTCTGAATGTGGCTGACAATTGGGTCAGACTGAGAAGCCAATGATAATGGCAGTAGAATTTGTCTCTACTGCATGTACTGGCTTTTGGGGATCCTATTCTATTTGGATGCACAGCTTCCTAAGCCTGGATGTAGTAGGGAGGGCCTTGAATTTCCCACAGGGCAGGGTACCCTGCCCTCTCTTAGGACTGGAGGGGGAGGAGGAAGGGGAATAGAGGAGTAGGAGGGGAGTGGGAGGAGGGGAGGAAATGGAAATTTTGATTGGTATTATTTATAAAGTAATAAAAAATTTATATTTGAAAAAAAGACATATATAAGTTAAAATTTAGGTCATTAGAATGGATCCTAATCTAATACAACTGGAGTTAAGGTAAGAGATGTGAATCTACATGCAGGGCAGATCTTGTGAACAGGTATGATGAAACAACCTTAGAGAAACCTCAGGATAAAACATTCTGGACCCACTCCATCTTCGGTTTCTGGCCTCTAGATTAGAAATAAGATAAATCATTTCCTATTTTTAAAGGCATGTATCTGTGTCACTTTGTTATAGCAGCCCTAGAAAACTAATAGATTGCTAAAACACCACGCCAAAAATATTTTTACTGAGGAGATTCTGGTCCTTCTGCATTACAACTTTGGTATACATAAAGTCAGTATTTTACAAAACACAACTTAGAAAAGATAGAGAAACACGCATATACTCCCCAGCTAAGGAAAGGGAACACTGGCAGCACCAGCGGTCTCTTCCAACTGCTCCCCAGGGTCCACAAAAAGGAAGTACTGCTCAGAGCCTGGTACTATTCATTCCTTCTGTGGGAGTTCTATAGGCCAAAAATGTGCCTTTCCCAAACACAGCTTTGTTGTTCTCTACTTCTAAACTTTTTATCAATGGACTTTGTAGATATTCTTTTGTGGCCTACTGCTTACATTCTACCTATCAGGAAATGCACTAAATCCCTGCCTACAGACTTCAGACAGAAAATGAAAGAAGAAAGCTTTAATGTTCTTTAAATTTGCAAGGAGGCCAAGAAATAACACAACCTTGGATATATTCTGCTCATGACAAATGATGTTGACTTATAAGCTTGCTTATACATAAACATTAACAAGAAAATTCTAGAGTGATGTGATCTCTCAAACATTTGCCACTTTGATGTCTTTGTACAGTTGCGATTAGACTGAAACAAGCAGCTGAAGTTCTGAATGGAGAAGCCATTCTTTAGTTGATAAATGTAAGAGAGGAAATATTCTAGGTTTTCTACAAATGAAGGATGCATCTGTGGACTGGAGTGCCTAATTGTCACTGCAGTGAATGTTTCCTTCTAAGAGCCAACTGGTCAATCCTTAGCAAATTTAAAAGTAATTCTTAATTCACCACCACGAAAATGAAATTTGCATAAAAGATATTAGTTATATTAAAAAGATTAAAGAAAAAGTAGCAAATGCTCAAAATATATTCCTGCCTAATTATTTTACTGTAGCTTAACATTACCAGTGTCTTGAGGTTATATCCACATCCACTGGGTCATAGGACACTGATAGTTTGTAATGGCATGCTACCGTGTAAAGTCTTTGTTAAACACTTGCTGAAATCACATTGAAGCCTGAGGCTAAAGGTGTAGCTACTTATGTCATAGAGATGAGCTGACACTACCAAGTAACCAAGTAGGCTCCTCCCCTTGGAAAGTCAGAAGCTGAGCGTTTGCCCACTCATTGTCTAGATGCCACCTGCTGCCATCACTTGGTCACATGCATGGCTTGAGTGTCTCTAAACACAAACTGCTGGTTTGAAACCATGCAGCAGGTTTTATTTTACCCAAGGAGAAACAAAAGTAAAATGCAATGTTGCTTGTTGTTAAAGCTCAGAATTTAGAAAATGTGTTTAAAGTAATGTGATGTCATCTTCATTTATATAACAGTAATTATGAAAAGAAAGAGCAAGAATGACCTGATGCTGGGGAAAAGTCTCATTATAGTCATAGAATGGAATATATATTCAAAGATGATTGGAAATCGAGAAGCAAAACTCTGGTTAATTATTTAAATTTAAGCTGCACAAAGACTTACAACGAAAGCATTATAAAAATGTACGAACATCTCTTATTTATAATAGAAAACTATGGAAGGGGTAGATAAATTGAATATATTTGTTTGAAAGACTCTATGTCTATATTTAAAATTTCTAAAATCTTGAATGATGCAGGGACATTCACAGGAAAATAGAGAGTACAGCATGATCTATTGAAACATACCATAATTGTCCAAGGCTGCAGAGACACAGCTAGATATTCCCTAACTCTCTTAGGAATCTTTACATTCTAATTTTTAAAAAAGATACAATAATTAAAATGAAAAATTAACTGTATTATCCCATCACTTTCTATTTGAGAAAAATATACATGTGATATGGTGGGCATGAGGAGAACTTGGCTCATGGGAGAAGCAACAATTATTGTCTGTCATTGTGTTAAGGCATCTTTTGTTTGCTCAATATGTAATAACACATTTGTTTACTTAGCTATGAATCACTTTTCTCAATCATTGCTTTCATTGATTTAGTATCTTCTATTTTTGTATTCTCGAATCAAATTCTTAAGTTCACATAAATCTTAATTCAATGTAATAAACATAAACAAGGAGGATATAAAGTCAGGCAGTAGTGGCGCACGCCTTTAATCCCAGCACTCGGGAGACAGAGGCAGGCAGATCTCTGTGCGTTTGAGGTCAGCCTGATCTACACAGTGAGTTCCAGGACAGGCTCCAAAGCTACAGCAAAACTCTGCCTCAAACTACAATAAATAAATAAATAAATAAATAAATAGGATATAAAAAAATCTTAAAAATTAAACAAACAATACTGTAAAAACAATGTAGAAAAGGAATCCCTGTCTCAACTACATAGAGTTTAACCAAGCCCGTGATGGCAAGCACCCATAGAAAAGCATTGTGTCGATTAAATCACAAAGTAAGGATCAATGTAAAGGAGAAATAATCTAATGTCTTTCTGATTACTATAGTAATGTACATGGAACAGAGAATGATAAGCCAGAAGAACACAAAATGGATCAGTAGATTTCTTCTTGAATATTATTTGAATATTATTAGATAATTGCCTAGTGTTCTTTTGCCTTTAATGCCTTATATTTTGAATGTGTTATTCATTGTAAGATATTGAATAAAAATGTTTTCAACATGCAAATGCGATATTTATATAATGTAGTGATCACCACAATCCAGTAAATGCCTTTAGCATCATCCGAGACACACTCATCTTAAACATTTTTAGCGGTTCTTTGACATCTAAATCATAACCAACAGGGAGGCGCTATGCTGTGAATTTGCTTTTCTCATTCATCAGAAATGGAACATCCAATTCTGTGGCATGCCTGATATTTGAATTTCTTAGGAAAATGCTGATGTGGTGAATGTCAGTTCTACCTCCACTCTTGAGAAGCCATGCACAGGGCATAGAAACTCACAGGTAACGTAACAGAAACAGCTTTTAGAGGATGGCTTACCTGAAATTTTAACTTGAGACACCACTCCGTCTCCCCCATCACTGTGTGCTCGGACCTCGACCACGTACTCTCCGTCTCTGGGGATTGGGACTTCTATGGAGTGCTTATGGGTTGAGAACAGCTTGCCGTCATGTTGGCCATCAGGTCTGTAGAGTATCTACAGAGTCCCGAATTACGAAGAGTTAATGGAGCCACAATTGTGAGCCAAGGCCTAAAGTTAATAGCAGCATACGATGTTTACTCTTCGGTTGATAAAGGTCAGCACACTCAAGCTCTGAGGAGACATTCATCTGTTGCGATTCCCTGAGAATGGGGGCCTGCAGACCTGGGGCTTAGTCAACAGCTTGTGCCACATCCTCAAATGCTTTCTGTTGTTCATTTGTTTACTTTTGTTTTGAAATGACTGGAAATATGCCAAAAAATGTATCTTTTTTTTCAGGAAAATATCAAATGAAAGCTTGTCACATTTTGAAGTGGCCTAACAAAGTTCTCTCAGTTTTAAGCCTTTTCAACATTATTCCTAGGGCATACATAGATAATGCATTAGCATGGTATAGAGAATCCATGGGAATAACTCAGTCCTTCTAATTTACAGTGAGGGAGGAAGGCAACACTGTATATAATCAGTACCCCCCAGACAAACAAAAATGAGTGTGTTCTGTCTCCTGTCTAAGCAATGATTACTCTGACAGCTCCATTCTTTAAAGGGGGTATTCTACTTGCCATAGAATTTTCCTAAAATCCACTCAAGATAAACCCTTATCTAAAGATTTTTCATGATTCTCTGTCTTCTGACTATGCTGTATGGGTAGAAAGAGAAGGTCAAAGGGATTTTTCTGATATCTGAAGCCATGTACACCAGCGTTAGCAGGAAGAAAGCGTATGTGGACAATAGGCTAGGCACTTCTTAATTTACCTTGTATCCCGTCACTGTAGATTCATTAGACAGCGCAACAACATGATCCCACGTGATTATATAGCGGGAGCCAGACCTCACCGAACTGATGATCCTTGGTGGTTGGCTGGGAGCTGTGGGAAGAAGGAACAGCTAATGAGTGATCACCGGATCAAACCTTGGTTTCACAAACTACATCACTGGAGGGTCTGTGGCGCTGAAGATGCTCTCAGTAACAGCAGCCCACCTGAGGATTATTTCATACGCCATGCACTGAGCACAGCACGGCACTGTGCATTCAAAAGTTCACTTAATTCTCCCAATTGTTTGTGAGTCAAGGAATAAAATTGTCTTTATTCTCTTCTCATCAGATTTTTTTTTCTCCTGATCTCTTCAGACTGTTGCCGTCAAGGTCAACAATCTTCACCAAATCTAATGGCATTTCTTACAACCTTTTCCGACTCTTCAGAGTTGAAGGTTTTCTAGATCTCTTGTTCTTTTCTCAAATCCCCTGTGTCTTATTGACATTCCCGTGCCTCTTTGTTGTTGTAGTCTTTCTCATTGTTCACTGTGAGCTAATTCTATACTTTCTAATCAATTTCCAAGTATTGGAAGGCCACAGGTTTGATTCTGCATACGCATCTCTGCTTTATCTGTGAACCTTTCTTAAGCATTTAAATACTCCAAGTCAGTCTAGAGCCCTAAACCATTTGTTTTTCTCTGAACATGTGTTCAACTTCCTGTCTATATTGAATGTCTGATGTCGAAATGTAATGTAAAAAGGAGGAATCACTGGTCATGTAACCTCAAATCTGCCTCTTAAGAACATTTCCTGTTTTTCGAACAGTGAACATGCTTCTAGCTTCCCAACCAAAAAATTGCCATTTGTTCTTTTCTTCCATGTATTGCCAACATCCACAAGGGTGTTGACAACTGCACACGAGGAATAAATTCCATATCTCCCTACACTACCCCTTCATACTAGCTGCCAATGGCTCTCTTCTCAATTCTGCACTGGCTCTTCTGTTTTTGCTCTAATTTCCACGGTCCTTTGTTTGGATGGAAGTCAGAATGATGGTTTCAAATAGCATAATTAGGTATATTGATGACTTTAAGAAACAGGTTATTATCACACTCAGAAAACATCCAGCCTTTAATGATGACTTACAAAACACTTTGCATTTTAAGTTCCACACACTCTCCCTTCTTTACCTCGGAGCCAGGTTTTGGTTCTACTGGTGTTTCCAACATTAAGTATTTCAAATTCTGCATACTTATTTTCTCTACCCAGAACAGTCTTCTCCCAGCTTGTCACCAAATGGGTCCTTCTTAGTTTTCATCACTTACATTCTAGCTTTCAGGGTATCATTTCAAAATCCTTCCAGCCAGGCCAACAGATTTGGCTTCCACAAATAAATAATTTTCAATTTTATCAGTTCACCTGTACTACTACCCTGTGCTCATAGACATACTTCTTTAACAGGGTTTTAGCTTGAATTTTAATTTTTGCTGTATCCTTTCCATGTAGAACTATTCTGGACATAACACATATTTGTGATAAAAGAATAGAATGAACAAGAAAAAATAATGCTTCATTTGAAAAATAAAATGAGTCAAAACCATGGTTGACCCTATCTACCTCTGTCAGTATACTAGGAGATACGGTAATCATTCTTAGAGATACTTGCGGTAGGCTCTAGAGTCCTGCATACAGTTGTTTCTTTGCACACATACACTAATGGGTTCCAGAAGAAAAGTGTCAAAGTGAAGTTGTAGAGTTGAGAACTGCCCAGACCTGAGCGGAATGTGAACAAAGAACAGAGCAGTCTCGGTGTTAGAGAACTTGCTTGTGTCTATGTTATACAATGATGATCTGTGAGTAAAGCATAGGAAAACGAACACCATTGTGATGTTATTATGGTACCAATGTATCTGTATGGAAAATTAAATTGATAAACGTAGAGAGTAGACTAGCTGGTTTCTGATGGTCTGTAGTTTGAAGGAGGGTCTTTCTAAAGGTACTGGGAAGTAGAATAAAGAGTGTAAGAGCATGCTTCTCAGTTCTCCTTTTCTGACAATACCTAGGAATGCTGAAAGACATTCTGTGGCATATGGGATGTGGCATTGAAAATCAAAAGCATATGAGTAGCTGGATAGAACATTCTTTTCATATGTGCCTACAACTGGGATCTCATTTAAAGCGTTTGGTAAATTTGATATGCTTAAAAATCAAGTTATTATACTCACGGGCTTTTCTGGTGAAGGCCTCAATCACGTCACTCGAAGGTCCACACCCGGCACTGTTGCAGGCTCCAACTTCAATGAAGTACTGGGTGTCAGGAAGCAGGTTCTCGAGCCTGGCCGAGTACTCCTGGCTGGTGACTTGAACTCGGTGTGCAGCTGCTTCCTTGTCATGCGCAGCCCAGTACCGAATCTGCAGATATCCGAGGGGAGTGATACTTCACTGTGATTCAGATCTTGGTGTGAAAAGTTCGTTGCTGTGGGCTTTGCTTCACTGGTAGGATGTCGCCATATTTTAATGCCACGTCATGGCACATTTATCCTCCTATTGGCTTTTGCATAGTGATATCTAACTAAAAGTAGTGCAATTAGATGAAAACTACACTCTGCTGACGAGGTTGCCTTGTGTTGATGAGAGAGATGGAGGACACATGGAGGCTGATAGGATGGGCTTTCTAAATATGAAAGTGAACTTTCTGGAAAGAATGTGACAATAATTTCAATCTTAATTTCTTGTTTTATGTCCGTTTATAGGGTTTCAATTCATTATGAACTTTCAATAGCTTGGCAGAAATATGCCTTGCTTGAAAAATACCTCATTATGTGGAGTGTAATGCACTGGCAAATGACTTTTCTTTTAGTAAAATCCTTTCAGATAAAAGGATGCATGCAATAGTATGTATGTATGTATGTATGTATGTATGTATGTATGTATGTTAGCTATTTACTTTCATTCCTTTAAAACATCAAATAAATGCACCCAATAATTATTTATAATTATTTTATTGTGTGTCTGTGTGCACACATATATGACTGTATGCTTTAGGCTATATGTTAAAGTCTGACGACAACTTGCAGGGGTTGTCTCTCTCCTTTGATCTTGTAGGCCCATTGAACTCAGAGTGCCAGACTGGGTGGAAATCACCTATTTGGTGAGTTATAGAAGTTGCTTCCAATTAAGATATTTAAAAATATTTCCATTGTTATTATTAGAAATTACTACTTTTGTTAACTATAGCCTTGACTCAAAGTTTAATACAAGTTATAAATTTGAATTAGGCTTTTAAAATAAAAACTGGGGGCATTAAATCCATGATTATATCTAAAGTGTGAATGAAATTTAATTTTATAAGTATATTCAAATTTTCCATGCTTAGATTCACTGCTTAAAGTAATGGGAATTTATTTTCAAAATCAGCCAAAATGCCCTGATAAAAATCACCTGATGCTAATATGATATTAAGTTTCTTACTTATGTTCGCACACACATGACCATTATATAACAGAACTCAGTAAGCCGAATCTTCTTGGCAGATTGTAAGGTTTACATGTCAGCTGTGTGGGTTTCCAAAGGCAGGATAATTGCTTATTGTTTATATGTTTCTTTTGTGTTATTTTTATTTTCCTTTTAATGAACATTTTGATGATGTCACATCATACTTTTGGATGTTTTTAATGAAATCACTGGCATTTCTATCATTTCAAGACAGAAAGGGTGAAAATGCACCAAACAACCCCCCAGGCTGATTTCTGCTGCCAGGCATGTTTCAGACTTTGCTAGGACAGGAGGCTCTTGGGAACCTTAGACTGTGATCACATTCACTATGTGTGTGGAACATGATCTCCATCTGCATGGAACCTGAACTAGACAATACATTAGGCCTTTTCCTTGCTAATCAGAGGACAAATACAATGAACATTTACATTCTGAGAAAATCCAGGCCCTTCATTAGAATAATCCACATACAATATCTTCTAAACAAGCATAGAAAGGTAGAAAGCATTTGACAGCAGTCAAATCCAAGGACTTTAAAATTTCTAACTCTTGATATTTGTATGCATTGAATAATAATGCTTTAAAGCATCATTTTCAGGGTAGTGCTTATATCTACTTCAAAGAGGAGTTTATAGACTATGCTGAATAATTCATGTCAACTTGAAACAAACTGGAATCGTCTGAGAGGAGTGAACCACAATTACAAAAATGCCTCCAAAAAATCAGAATAAAGATAAGTCTGGAAGGCATTTTCTTAATTAGTGATTAATGGGACAGTGTCCAAGTCATTGTGGGTGGTGCTTCCCGAGAGCTGGAGGTCCTTTCTGGGTTCTATAAAAAAGGCAGGCTGAGCAAGCCAGTAAGCAGCACCCCTCCATGGACTCTGCATCAGCTCCTGCCTCCAGGTTCCTAACCTGTTTGAGTTCCGACTGTGAGTGCCTTCAATAATGACAGTGACTCAGAATCATAAGCAAAATAAACCCCTTCATCCCAGCTTGCTTTTAGTCATGGTGTTTCATCCCAGCAATACCCTCACTAGGACACAGATGAAAACAATAATAAGATTTCTGTAAAATTCATGTGATAAAATGTGGAATAATCACATGAATTTTCTTACTCAAAATACCATGTGACATTTGAGATAGCAAACAAAAGGACATAACTGCATTTTCCTTGATTTAATCTTTGAAACTATGTCCTAAAAAAACCTGATTTTTTTTGTATATCCAACTCTCCAAGGACCTGTGGAGTAACTTTTAATTTAAACTTAGAACCAACAGAAGCGATGATCTTGTAACTTGACATCAAAAAGATCATTTAAAGGAGTCCCAGTGTCTTTGTTTTGAAATGTGACTTGTATGGCTTTGATCATATGAAAATTAACATTTCACAAATAAACACAGATTTGCTAACCTTGCAAAGTTAGCCTCTCCTTAAATCCATGCTTACTCAATACTCGTGTTTTAATGAGTCCTCAAGTGTGCAGAAGTAGATATATGAATGCAAAATGTAGCATCATCCTATGAGGAGGGGGTCATGAGTCCTCACAGCTCCCTGACAGTCTCGGCAGTTATTCAGTACAGGAGTAAAGTCATTTTCCTTGGTGGTGTAGCAACCTGAAAGGTTCTTACGTTCTAGTAACACTCAGCCCACCACCACTCATGTTCATACATTAAATTTAGTGTGCCCAAAGAGAAAGAGATATCAAAGTACGAGTGGGTGGGTATGAGAGAGGGTAATGGGGTGATAATGCCCCAAACTCAAAATTGTCAAAGAATATAATAAACATTTAAAAAATGTGAAATTACCACTTTCATCTGAACTCGTTAATTATAAATTTAGAATTTATTTCCAAATAGAGGATAGGCTTGAGCTTCTTGATCCTTGGGCCAAGCGTAAGTGTGTAAAACATTAAACTGATTCTTGAGAAAACTGTTTAGTATAAGGGACACAACTTGTAGTGTCAATCAAAACAAATGTAACACTTTGGGTTCCTTACCAGGAAGTTCACTGGAGAGGAGGCAGGCGTGGGTAGGAATTAATTATCTCCAGCAGTGGAGGAAGTGCATAATAAATAAGAGATTCTTGCTTTATTAATAGATAACACATTTGTTTGTGTATGTTTATATGTATGCAGGCACATTTTTGTGTGTGGAAGAGCATGTGCAGATGTGTGTGGATATGTGAGGATAACCTCTGATATCTTCCTTCATGAGCTGCACATATACATACATACACACGCACACACACACATATATATACATACGTATACATATATATACATACATACATACATACATATACTGGCTTAGAGTTTGCCAAGTAGGCTATGTGACTATGTGGGCTAGCCAGTGAGCCTCGATTCAGCTGTCTCTGTTTTTGTAGCTCTTGTATAATAAGCACACACCATTACACTTGGCTATTTTTGTCGCATTGGTTCCGTGGCTAAAACTAAGACTCTTGTGCTTAAGGGGCAAACACTTTACTAGCTGGTCTGTCTCCCTGGTGCCATAAATTCACCTGTATATGCTAGAGCAACACACTCTGCATTTATTTCCCTCCAGTTTTAATGTTGTGGCATTGATATATTTTCCTGTTTTTAGAAGTAGCCAAAGGACCCTTGTCTACTGTTAGCGTATAATAACGCCTATTAAATCATTATGGAATTGTCTCACTGTCTGCTTTGCTTTCTTGCTGGAAGGTCAACTCTGTGAGGGAAGGTATATGCTAACATAGGACCCTAGAGGAGAGGGAAGTGGCTGCTTTTTTAAAGGGAGAGAGACCACGCCCCAAAGGGCTGGTATCTCAGCGGCTATTGGCTGGAGGAGTGGGAGGACCTCCCGCAACACCTTTCCTTCATCAAACAAGTATTTATTAGATGCCCAGTGTCCTCCAGCACTGTCACAGATGCTAAGGGCGTCGTGGAGACCCAAGTAAATGTGTTCTGGGCCTTTATAAATCTCACTTAAAGCTAAATAAAAGAAAGATTCAAAACATTAATATATGTAAGTACCAATATAATAGAGGTTTAAGTGTTTAATTTGGTTTCAAAATGTATTCTTTCTAAAAGTATTTGAAAGCTAAGAGAACCTTAGAGAAAAATCTAAGCCTTAGGTTTACAAAGGAATAATTATACTTAGAATGCATTTATGGCCCCTAACATTATCTCTTTTGTTCTGGTCCTGTTGCTTTCTGCAGACCTTTTATCTCAGTTTTCATGGAGCATCAGGCTATGGTAAGAGATGCTCCTGGTTGTGAAGTGCTAGGCATTCTAGGCTTTTTAAAACTTTGGCCTATTTTACTATTTGCTGTTTGTTTTATACCATATTTCTGAGTTAATTCTTTCCTTAAATCAGGAGCTTTATGCAAAACATACCCTATTTCTAGTGATGTGTTCTCTAATAAAGATTAAATACTCTAGGCAAAATTAAGTATGGCGCTTTTAATAAAAACATGAGAGACTAATACAGAAAAATCCCTCTCTCAGCAAAATATACAACTGCAAATTATTCAGATACCAGACTAATGCAAGCATTAGACCATTCTATGACAATTAATAATGTCAGCCATTAAAATCTATGCTTTTGGGAGCTCCTTAAAATTTTCTTTCCTTGGGCTGGAGAGATGGCCCAGGGATTAAGATCACTGGCCGCACTTGCAGAAGACCTGAGTTCAGCTCCCCACATCCGTGTGGTGGTTTACAACAGTCTGTAACTTCATCTTCAGGGTGATATGGTACCCTTTTCTGACTCAGTGGGCACTGCCCACATGCATGCAAAACACTCATACACAGAAGATAAAAATAAACAAATCTTATATTTTTTGTTTTGGCTTTTGGTGCAGACAACCTTCTCTAAGCAGACTGCAGACAGCTTCCAGTGAATGCAAGACAGCAAGTCCTCTGCTCAGGGCAACAACAATGCATCTGCACTGAGCTTGTCCAGTGTAAATCTCGCTCAGTAGGTACTCGTAGTGGGTTTCAGGTGGTGCCTGTGGGTGCCTTTAATCAGTGTGAAGAGTGGAAGAAAGTCTGGTCTTCCCTTCAAAGCAGAGCCATTCTGAGCCACAGATAACAAGTTTAAAAGTCTCTAGGGTTGACTACTGGCTGTCTGCCATGTTTTTCATTAACGTAGAACACCCCTCTATCTAATAACTTTGACAGTTCTTCCCAACCATACCCTAGAGCAATGTTAAACTAAGTTAACAAAATATAACAAAATTTCACCTTTTCCCATACCTTGGTGTCAGAGATGCTGACTAAGACAGGTGGCTTCTTCAAAGGAAGACAGTCGAGGCCTCCCTTAAGATCAGTATACGCTCAGTTAACAGCTGCCCCTGTAACCTCCTGTGGCCTCTGCATTATAAATTTTTTACAAGGACTGTATGTATAACAACCCAGCTAAAAGAGTTTTGCAATCATAGTCTATTTGGCTTATTTTCACTAAATTATCTTAGCAAATGTTCTTCTATTGAGTGAACAAACTAAGTCTTTTGTGGACTCCTGATTGGGGGCTCATGTCAAAACACCATTGATAAGAACTTCAGGGGATCACCCACATCATAGGAAAATTGTAGGTTAAGACTGGAAGTGGGAACTCTTTTATCAAGAAGAGGGGGGTGACTTTTAAACCTTCCAAGACACATTTTAAAGACTCTCTCTCTCTCTGTCTCTGTCTCTCTCTCTCTTTCACACACCCACACCCATACACACACACACACACACACACACACACACACACACGATTAATTTTTAGACTCAATTCCCTGTCATGCTTATTTCATATATCAAGAATTTAACCTTGACTTGCGCCTAAGCATGAAAAATGTAGAATTTCCTTACCACCGTATCCTATTTCACACTTTTAATATGATGCTTTTGTGTTTGTATCTTTAAAACTCAGATCTATTATATATTTTAGGGAGGGAAGGGCCTGGTTTTCATGACTATCTCTGTTACACTGGCTTCTCCACTTTAAAAATCAAAACAGTAACCATATCATTGTCAGTCTACCTCACCCCAAATATTCACAGGAATGTTTTCTTATAGGAGGAATAAGTAGCACTTCCTTCTCTCTTTTAAGCTTCTCTGCTTGTCTGTTTGATAGTCAAGGTTCTAAATGAGAAGCTAAAAAATTTTTAAGAAAGAACAAATAGATTAATTCTAAGATTTAATTCATGCATTGTGAATCATTTGTTTTCAGGGCAGACAAGGCCCAGATTGAAACCTAGTTGTAAAAATTATTAATCAGACATTTGGTGTGCACTTTATTATGTGCTTAATGGAGACTCAACAAATGTTTTAACCCTTTGATCTATGACTATCTTCCTCCTCTTTCTTATTCTCCTCCTGTTCTCCAAGTTCCTCGTCCCCCTTTTCACCACCAACATCTTCATTAGCATCATCATAGTCACCTCTAAATGCCCATGACACAGAGCAGGGCTGTCTCAAAAAATCAGAAATTAAAAATAAAAATAAAAGAAATAGAGTGAGAAGAAAAAGCCATGTAAAAGTAGAAAACACACAGAGAGTCTGGATACTGTATGTTATTGTGTTGTCTTTGAATTGCTTGTCTTATGAGGAAGGAGCAACAGCTGCTAAAAGACATTTGATTATAAATGCTGCTGGATTAATCCAACCTAGACATTTTGAAAATGCCTTGACTTCAAAATTTAAGTCAAAAGATATGTTACTTTGAAGAAGAGGTTTTGCTTTTGTTTCCACAGGAAATGAGGTGCTGTGGGCTCATTCTGGGTTAAGAAAAGTAAAGTTTGATGGAGGAAGACCCCCTGAAAAATCCCTGATAGGAGTGGATGTCCCAGATAATCCAATGTTTTAAGCACCTCTGCTGTAGTTTTCTCTGAGTTCTACATCTAGAACAGCTTCACGACTCCTGGCTGAGATGATCCAGCCTCACAGAATACTCCAGTCAGGGCTTGACCATGATCCTAAGTTTTATTTGGGTCCCCATAAGATTATCAGTACCCCAATCAACAGGAAGTAGCCTAGAAAACTATGGCCACATTTGCAAAAAAATTAATTATAGATGTTTGTCTTTGTTTAGAATGTTGATTACAAGTTGTTAAGAATAATGGTCAGGAATAAAAAAGCTACACAAAGTAGATTAGATTCAGGGACTTAATTTGAAAAGAAAAAAAAAGGGGGAAGTATTATGGGATAATGCTGTTTTACTCTGTAAAGATTTATCCCTTGTATTGGTTTAATAAAAGACTGATTGGCTAGAAGCCAGGCAGAAAGTATACGTAGGGTGATACATAGGAGAATTCTGGGAAGATAAAAAAACTCAGCCTGCAGTCACCATCCAGACAGATGCAGACGAAGCAAGATGAAAGTGTGGCACTAAGAAAAGGTACCAAGCCATGTGGCTAAATATAGATAAGAATTATAGGTTAATTTAAATTGTAAGAGCTAGTTAATACTAAGCTTGAACTAACAGGCCAAACAGTTTATTATTAATACAAGCCTCTGTGTGTTTCTTTGGGACTGAATGGCTGGAGGACCAGGCAGCACAGAAACTTTCATCTATACCATGATGTTCAGAGAATACATAAATATGGTGTGCAATCATCAAATCAAGGTAATCTCTTATTCCTTACAGCTTGCATGTAGATGCCCAAACCACTAAACAGAAAAGAACAGGTTGTTCAAAACCAAATTCACCAATGGAACACGAGATATTGAAATACTAAGTATATTATAAAAACTTATATATTTATGAATAAAAACACTTTTTTGATTAAAACATACTTGACTTACCTGATAGTTTTCCACGATTTTCTCTAAAACATGCTTCCAATGAACAGATATCTCTGAAGACGACAGCACTTTCACCCCTACTTCTGTGGGGGCTTCGCTGGGAGCTAAAATTGGATCAGAATGTTACTTTTCTGTCAGAAGTTTACATTGAAAGTTCAAATAAAGTTCTTTTGTATAGAAATGAAATAGAACTATAACTTAACATCTTGTAAACAAGTTTTAATAATCTTCCTTTTTATCTGTCTCTAGGGTCTTAATTTTAACTGTGGTCAGTGGTGATAAGTACACATCCATATTCACATGCATGCATGCTGATATATGTACACACATACACATAAACACATGTGCACTTGCGTCACACACAGACATATACACATGTGTGCGCACGTGCATGCACGCACGCACGCACACACACACATACACATTCACGCACAGACACATGCACTTTAACAAAACAGGAAACATCAGAGCTCTCAGGATGTCCACAAGCAGTGACTGTACTTTAAGAAACACTCCCAACTTGTTTGTTCCATATAACCTTTTGATACAAATTAAATTTAATGACATAGTTCAATGGTTTTACTTGCCAAAAATGGGAAAATTAGTATTTAGTATAGAAAGGCATTCGTGAAAATTAATTGTCTTATTGCTATTCATATAAATGACCAGTACATGGAACTGTTAATAACATTTTTCTATCATGTTTAAGTTAAAAGTAGCAGACAGCTCAAGGTCCTTGAGACAAGTTGTGACATCCCTGTTTCTTGGGCTCTAGAGAGCCTTTCCATGTCTAACCTTTCAATTGGGCATCAAGTCAAATATGTATCAGAGGTTTCTTCCCCTCAAAAAAAAATTACATCCCTGGTGAGATTTACACAAAGAACCACAGACTCCTTGAAGCAGGGTCATCAATTTTTACTGTCTTTTATTAAAAAGATGCAATCCTATTTAATGTAAAAACATGTCCCACATGTGAGCGGCTACCTCTCCCAGCCAAAGTAAACTAGTAGTGTCATTACTGACGTCTTAGCACAAGAAAGACTGACAACCTACAAAAGTTATAGCAGTGCAGGTTTTAGGAGACTCATGAAGTGTTCAAAAAAGAAATATGATTAAACAAAAAAGTCATGACTAAATATATGGATATAACATCATCACATAAAGCAAAGCAGTAGAACAAAATGAATACTGGACAGAAAGACAATTGAAATAACCCTAACTTGTATTTTATCTGTGAGATAAAAATCTTGTTTTCATCCCCAAGCTGACAACACATACAGGGCATGCTTATTATCTGGTTTTGAATTTATTTTCTTTCACTTTATTATCTGGAGGAATTTAGGTTGCCTAGCTGAGACAAATTACTAAGATGACGACCTTTTATATCTGTGTTTTAATGTAGTATTTTATATGTAAAATACCATTCTTGTTTTAAAGATAGTGTAAGATAATTTGAAATACATTACATTTTTTAGAAAAAATAAACTAATAAGGAATACATGTTAAGAATTCCCATTGATTAGTACACACTTGTGATTATAGAAGGCTGAGGCAGAGGGATTTCTGAGAGCTTAAGGTCAACAGGGATTGCATAGTCGATAAAATTTTGTCTCAAAATAACAACACAACAAGTAAACCAGGCAGCCTAAAATATTGGATATTTTTCTCCTAAAAGGACAAATGAAAAGTGTGCGATACTTTAGTTTTTGAATTCTTTCTTTAGTGTTACTCCTTCATGCACCAAAAATATGCATGGAATCTCCATGTCTTTTCCATTCAATGATTGGCAGAGTACATATGAATAAGGAGACATAATAGGGATGTGTATCTTTTACATGTGCTCTGTGTGTGTGTGTGTGTGTGTGTGTGTGTGTGTGTGTGTGTGTGTGTGTGTAGAAACCAGAGGTCAATGCCAGATGTCTTCCCCTACATTTCCTAACCTTATCTTTTGGGACAGCCCCTCTCACTGAGCGTGAAGCACACTGCTTAGATGGGAGTAGCTGGTCATCAAACTCTGCTTAGCACAGGCATTATAAACAGGAGTCACCAAGACATTTTTTTTTCTCATGTGGGTGCTGGAGAGCTAAACTCTGGTCCTCCCACCCAGGAAGCACTTGGGCAGGAGAGTCCTCTTCCTGGCCCTAACATGTCTTTTGTGTTGTGTGCACAGGTGCATATAAACATGTATGTGTGATTATGTAAAGGTGAGATTATCCTCAGACATCTTCCTCAACTGCTTCTCTGCCTTGTTTTAGATAGAGTCAGTGGACCTGTAGCCCACTTGCTTAGCTAGGCTGGCTGGCCAGTGAGCATCATGGTTCTTGTTGCCTCTGCCTTCCCGGTGCTGAGGTCACTGACACTGTGGCTTCTCACTTTTTCTATGTGCTTGGTTGGAATCAATCTAAGGTCCTCACATGTACAAGGTAAGTGCTTTGCCACCTGAGCCTTCTCCAGCCCTGCCTCATATTTTTAAGTAGAAATATGTGCAAATAACAAGCTTCACAGTTTGGATGGGGAATCATAGAAAACAACCTATTTGTGTTTAATCCAAAACTGTTTGCTGTTTGCATTTACATAAAAATCCCTCAACAAGTATACTTAGCTTAAGAAAGATCCCAGAAAACAAAGAGCCGTGATTGCACTGCTGCTCAATCCTCAAATAGCTTACAAGGAACGTTTCTCTCTATTTTTAGTTAATCTTTTTCTTTTTCATATATTGCACCTCAATCACATTTCCCTCCCTCCTTTCCTCCCAGTCCCTCCCCACACCTAGCCTCTCCCCCAGATCTACTTCTCCTCTGTCTCTCTTCAGAAAAGAGCAGGCCTTACAGGGACAGTGTTTTTCTTTAAAGAAAATTTCAGTTGGCTGGGGAAGTAGCTCAGCTACCTGTCTAGCCCTGCGAGAACTCTAGTTTGAGCCACAGATTGTATGGAGAAAAGGAAAATGCTAACTAAGTATTGTGGTACATGCCTGTGACCCCTGAGCTGGAAGACAAAGGCAGGTAGATCCCTGGGATTCTTGGCCAGACAATGCAACCAACTTAGAGAAGTGAGAGACCTTGTCTTAAAAAATCAAAACAAGCAAACAAACAAACAAAAAAAGCAAAAAATAAAAATCAAGGTAGATGTTACCCGAGGAACACAAGAAGAGTTCCCATGGCCTCCACATGCCAGGTGCACACACAAACACACACACACACACACACAGACACACAGACACACACACACAAACACACACACAAACACACACACACAAACACACACACACACAAACACACACACACACACAAACACACACACACACAGACACACACACACACACAAACACACACACACACAAACACACACACACACACACAGAGTCTAACATTTAATTGTCATAACAAAGTGTAATAAATGCTGCCATTAGACACAATTCAAGGTGAAATTCCAGACAATTTTACAAATACTACATATAGTATATTTTTAACCAAAAAAATTAAATTACATCCTTTTCCTCTTTCTTTCTTCCCTCAACCATTCCCATAAACCCCCTTGCTCTCTCTCAAATTCATGATTTCTACTTTTTTAATTGCTATTATCAAACTTTAGTTGCTGTTAAACTATATAAATATAACCTGCTGAGATTTTTTTTTATTATTTCTTGTATGCATATGATTTTAAGACTCCACACTTGGTACGGGCTAGCCAATTCAGACACTGTTATCTAGTAGAGGAGTTTGGAACTCCTTAGACTCATGGACTGGAGAGATGGCTCAGTAATTATAAGCGTTCACTGGCCTTCAGAGGAGCCAGGTTTGACTCCCACACTGTGTCTTATGACCATCTGCAATCACATGTCCACGGGATCTGAAGCCCATTACGTGTAAGCAAAATAACCACATACACAATAACATTTTTTTTCAAAACATACATAAAAACATAGAGTCCACGTAGTTAGTCAAACTTGGAGAATTCAGGCCTCAAAATTATAATCATGGGACTGGGACTGGATTTCATCAGCTGACTATTGCAAGAGTGATGTTCTAATTTACAAGGACAGAATCAGAAGACTGAAAAGAACTTAAAATATTTTTAGCAGCATTTCTGTAATTTACATGGAAAGGCTGACATTTAAAGTTGGCTTAACAAAATACTTGCTTACTGCGTGCACAGTAATATTGGAAGAGCTTAACACACCATGCCTAACGGAAAACAAACGAAAGCCTAATAGTCAACATAGCTTTCCTCCTCCCTGACGCCAGCCAGGTCTCTCGTTCACCTACCATCTTGTGCAGAGTTGATGACAGCGATGAGGCTGTAGGGCCCATCCCCTTTGTTGTTGAATGCCTTCACTTTTACTTGGAACGCAGTGGAAGGGGTCATGGTTTCGTCTTTGTGGACATAGCGACCAGTATCTGGGTTAGTAACTGTCACTTTCTTCCATTCTTCTCCATCAAATGGCTTAAATGCCACTATGTAACCGAAATTGTTACCATAATGGTATTCTCTTGACAAAGGCTAAACAAAAATTCAAATAACAAATAACTTTGTGATACAGTTACTAGGAAGATTCCTATGAGAAGACAGTCATACAGAGAAGAATGCCCTTGGTAAAACAATGTTTCATAAATGAGGGATAGTTATGAGGATGCCAGAGCACTCAAGTATATGCATCCATGAGACGATGCCATTCCTGGAGTGTTGTTCTTAATGCTCCCTAAGCATCTATGTGCCTGCAACCACAATCACATCCACTCCCAATTAGTTCTTCCCTCCCTCATTGTGGGAGAAGTCCCACCTTCCATTTGGTATTTTCTCAGCCCATGGAATCTGCCACTGTAAGAATCTGCAGTACCCTATGTGCCACCTCCTGGCTTCCCTTCCTTCCCCTTCACACTGTCTCAGTCAATTCCACACATTTAGTTTATTCATCTACTGCTACTCAACTCCTACAAGTTAAGTTTTGCAAAGATAGGAGTTTCATGTATTTCTTTTCCTCTTCATCCTTAGAAACTAGAGCACGGATGAAAAAATGCAGAATGAATGAGTAAAGAATCTAAAGGCCACAATAGGAACCCAGACTCCCTAACATTGAAGTTATCATCAGGAAGTGATTTCTAGGAGGAATAGGAGCAGGTGCCTGGGAGGCAGAACAGAACCACTCCCATGTGCAAGGGGCTGGCTTTGGGCAGCTGCTTTCTGAACACTGCAGCAGGGCTTCTTTTCCTGGAACTTACTCAGGGTTTCTCTGGAAGACAACTGTTGTTTGCAAGGTTTGTGGCAGTATAGGCTGTTCTAATACCTTCTCTTTAAATTTTTGTAGGTTCCATATTTATAAATGTTGGGATATATTAGCACACACACATGCTTTCAAACTAGTAAAAAAAAATTTCCTAAATCTCACTTGAAGAAGATCTGATTTAAATGGCCACATAGTGGAGTTAAGTCACTTTCCACTATATATCCATTTCTTGGATGAATCATTTTATTTCATGAAAGGAATAAAGATAAAACCTGGTACTTTTCTTACCATTGTTGACATCTTGTTGTGATTATTATCTTCCACAGTCAAATACTAAGAATACTGAACGAGTGGGTTGTGCAGAGCGTGTCTGCGCAGGTGCCAGAAGCCTCACTCAGACAATCTGTGACTGTTATTCTGTTCCCTGTCCACACAGCCCCTGCTTTGAAAATTCAGTCTGACATGGAGCTTTCCTTTGAGTCATGAAAACTGAGTGAAATGCTTGACTCTTAGTGTCAAGCCCTTTGGGTGACTGCTAAGCAGATTAAGAGGGATTATAGCAGTGACTAAAGTCAGGCTTGAGCCAGAGCCAGTGTTTTGTTTAGAAACGGATTTGATGCCATTTGTGAACATAATCTTTAGTGTATAAACACCCAGGCAAAAGGGTACATGACTTATAATAGGTTAGAAGATGCCGTGTGCTCACAATCCCTGTGGGATCAAATAGCTGGGTGTTTTCTAGAGCAACACTTCCCTGGGCAGCCTGTGTCTTGTCTGGCACAGGAAGTGCTTCCCAAGCACAGAAAGATAGGAAATCTGATGTGCATAAAGTAGCTATTCTCTTGCATGGGTTGAGTATTCCTTTTTATTTTCGATTTATTTTAATAAAAAAAATGGGTTTGCATTTAAAACTAGATAATCATCTTTCCCATGCAGCTTGTTAGTACTCACCGCCCATGTTATCGTCAGCTCTCTGTTGCTTCCACCGCCACCTCCTACATCCGAGGGAGCCACATTTGGTGCTGAAACAAGTAAATTGCAAAAAGGAAATAGAAGCTAAGAATGTCTTTCCTGAGAATGAGGTTCTTATTTGGCACAGAAGCCATGCATTCTTCATCCACTGAGCACAGTCAGCTGCAGCAGGAGCCGCAGAAGTGTACATTCATCCTCTTGCATCATGCTTCGGTCTCTGTAGGACTACATCATGTAGTTTCTACACGAGAGAACTGTCCTTTATGTGTTCCTCCTTAGCCCCAGGCTAGCACACCTCTCCTGTCACTGATGGACACGGAGGAACTCACACACTGTTCTGGACAGATGTGCATGAAAGAACTCACACACAGCTGGTTTGTACTTGACCCATAATCAATTTTCAATAGTCGTGATGTTTCCTCTTTCAGCCCCAGATGTCACTCTTTCTCACTCTTTTAAAAGCCCTGTTGCTCTTATCTGCCCAGCCCCGTGTCCTCTTGGTTGGCTTTCCTTGGAATCCCTCCAGGGTAGGCACTGCCCTTTAATACATGTCAGTCATATAAATTCCTTGATGAACTACGTACTTCAGCATCATAGAAACAAAAATGCATGCTGATCCTGTCCATCAAGCTATGTGATGTCCCTTCCTCATGAAGAGATTAATATGAAGCCCAAGAGACAAATTTATTATTCAGTTGTCACCACTGTGTACAAGAGGGTGAAGCTGGGCACACAAGGATGCTAAGAGGTGAAGTGTAACTTACTTGTTTGTTAATGTGTGTGTGTGTGTGTATGTGTGGTGTGTGTGTGCGTGTATATACTATATAAATTTTGCAGGCCAGGATGTTAAAATCTGTAAATGTTCTTAGCCCCATAACTAATATTCTAAATTTAGATCTCTGTTTGCTATGAAATATCTAACAAGCATCTTTTTCTATAATCAGTAAATCAAAGATTTCTTTTCTCTAAATACAAGTAGAGTGATTGTGGGGAAATAATTTCAAAGTAATATTAAATAAACTGTTATAAAAATGCACAGAATCAAATATTCCTCTTCTTAGGACAAGTGTATTTACCAAGACATTTCTTTGTAAAGCTCTTCATTATAACCAATTTAATCCTTATAAGTTATAAAAGCTAAAAATAGTCTATGTCTCTATTGTACTAAACATCTTCTATTTTGTGATAAGTTAAATACTTTCTAGCATGCTTCAAGTGATGAATTTAAGACTTATTTTCTTTTCAAAGACTATCCAGTCTGTTCATGCTGTTAAACTCAAAACAAGAAAACCTCAAAGGTAAGAACTGTGTCTCTTAGTAAAATATTTTGCCTAGATTGTTGACTTATTGAATGTTTTTAGCTTCAGCCGGGTAGAAGCAATTTTCCACAGAGGGAATTGATATATAATGTGTCTAAATTGATTCAGAGAGCAGTGCAGTTGGCACTCTATGCTCAGTCCTGCTCAAGGAGGAAGCCTTCCTTCCCACAAAATACTAGGTCCCAGGGAAGTAAATCTTGATAAAAATTAGCACACATGTTTCGTTTCAGGCTCTGAGCATTTAACAGAGAACAAACTTAGTGTTCTTTAAGACATAAATTATCAAAACAAACTTGAACTAATGTTTAAAAATTATAAATTATTAATAGTAAATAAACAATACTTATAATTTTAAAGTAAGATGCTTTAAATCATCCCTTTGCCAGCATTTTGGATAAAGAGTATTTTATTTCTATTTACAAAGGGGCCTGCGTGTTTCAGCTTATAGATCCAAAAACAACTTGGAGATCAAGTCAATATCACAATTATTTTTAGTAATTAAAGAAAAAAATATTTCCAATTTTCCTTTTATATTTTAATCCTTAAATAATTTCCAGTTAAAATCTCTTTGGGCTTAATTTGGCAATATAACAGCTGGCATGTAAGAAATTTTGAATATGAAAAACTTATTTTCTAAAGATTGGCTTTTGATACATAATATGCTGACAACTTATTTTTTGCTTAGTGCTTTATCATGTATAGTCATCCTAACACAAAAATTTAAACATCAAAATTTCATTATAATTTAAAAATTAAGAGATTGAATATGATTGCATATGTCAGTCTATAAAACCAGGGATTCACATTCAATGTTCTATTTTCAATGTATAAAGTGTTTTTTTAATAGTTCCTTTTAGCTGTCAGATTACAATATGATTATATCATTAATATACAATTATGAAGTGCTACTAGTAAAATCACATGAACTGTACAGTGTTTGTAACTTGTGAGATCCTGGTCTGGCAGTAGAGCACACTGCTATGGCTTCTGACATGGCTCCCAATTTAAACAGATGATTTCCTATTGGAGAATGCAAACAGATTTGGAATCCACTATGTCTCACCCAGCAAGACCACAAGTTTCTAATATTTGTAAATATAAAGAGGCTGCCACATAGCTCCGTGACTCCCTCAGTGAACTCACAATAAGAGAGTAACTCAGCTCAGGTGAGGACGTTTAGTTTGGCAGAAATAAAGGTTATAAGCAGAAAACATAATGCACAATAAATTTTTTTCTTGATACCTCAATCCAACTGTCTTTTGTTATTTAAAAGAAGTTAAAGGATTAAAGATTTCTAGTGTTCTTTTTTTGTTAATGAGAAATGGAAGAATCATTCTAGTGCATTTGCTAAACTTATTTCCACAAAACAATAAGGAATTTTCTTATACTACTATTGTTACTAATATGTTTCCTCTCCTATTAAACATATTTAAGAAAAAGAAAGATGGAAAACAAAAAAAACAGAGAAAATGAAAATAGAGGAGTAGAATCGTTTCATTAGGTATAAAACTATATGTTTTACATGTCATTCTTGGCTGTGATGTTATTTCCTCATTAAATTGATTTAAACTGGCAAATACATATGAAAGCTATCAAAATTAATGTGCCTTCACCTGCAGAGATATTGATGTGGGTATAAGTCCTGTGATGATACTTAGCAAAGGGGACGTATTTGTTAACATTTTAAATCAAAATTGTATTTCTCAAATTACAAATGTCTTCTATTTCTTCACATGAACACATGAACCTAAAGAGTGCCCTTCGCTGTTATCCAAGTCCTTAAATATTAAGTAACTGTAGAGAAATGTGTAGTGAGTCACAGGTCTCTGAAGCGATGAGGCAGGGTTTCAGCAGATCAATGGCCAGCAGCTACCACTATATGAGAGTGGACCAGAATGACTTAAATCTAAACATCGCATCACATTGGCCGGGTATAAGCTTATCCTACTCATCTATAAATCTGGAATGATGACACAGGCATGGTGAAACATGCCTATAACTGTACAACTTAGGATGGTGAGGCAGGAGGGTCTCATGATGAAGAATATGCTGCATTATATAAAACACCTAATTGAAGGGAATATCAACAGTAATAGTGTTGATCTGGCAAAGTTATTGTGAGAATTAGGTGAAGCAATACAACCAGAGAGTGTGCAGTCTACCTGAGAACACATAGGTGGTGAGGTAGGTCCTTCTGTCTGTGTGTTGCTTTTATTGGTTAATGAATAAAGAACTGCTTTGAGCCTATGGCAGGGAAGAACAGAACTAGGTGAAGTATGCTGGAAGGAAAAAAAGGCAGAGCCAGAGAGAAGCCACGGAGTGGAGAAAGATGCTGGGAACTTTAACCGGTGAGTCACTGTCACGTGGTGATACACAGATTAATAGAAATGGGTTAAATTAAGATATAAGATTAGCCAATAAGAAGCTAGAGCTAAAGGGCCAAGCAGTGTTTTAATTAATACAATTTCTGTGTGATTATTTTGGTTCTGGACAGCTGGGACAAACAAGCGGCTCCTTCAACACATAGGGAACTATGGCCACAATTGAAGCTGGTCAATGGAAGACTGTAAATTATCTTCTGGTGGACTGGCACATGTTGTAGACTGCTGAGATCTTTGTTTTTGCTTTTTTTTCATAAAATAAGTGAAGCAGAGAAAACCTTGTTCCTTGGACAGGATCTTGACTGGGAAGGAGAAAGCATGTTATTGCTGTGTTCTCTGTTAGGCTCTGATGGCATTTATAGAATGCCAGAGAAGGAATATCATTTAATTAAAAATAATTAAGGAAAAGACTTTTAAAAGTTGATGCCAAAAGAAACTGGTTGGAAATAACATCCTTCTCACAGATTTTAGGTTTCATGACTCCTTAAAACAACTTTTCCAATAATGTAGGGATAGGACACTTAGACTGAAAACTCTAGCTCTGTACAGTTGAAGTCATAAATGTATGACTCCTAGAAGGGCATTAGATATAAATTATTTTATAGACTGCAATATAAGATAATCAAACTTAACCTTTTTGAGATAAAAAATGCATCACTTCTACTATGAGATTTAAAAACTACTTAAGAGCCAGGCGGTGGTGGCGCACGCCTTTAATCCCAGCACTCGGGTGGCAGAGGCAGGCGGATCTCTGTGAGTTTGAGGCCAGCCTGGTCTACAAGAGCTAGTTCCAGGACATGAACCAAAAGCTACAAAGACACCCTGTCTCAAAAATCAAAAAAAAAAAACCTACTTAAGATTGGCCTCCTACTAATTGTATTTAGGTAGTGAGTGCCTAGCTGAGCAGTGGTGGTGCATGCCTTTAATCTTAGCACTTGGGAAGCAGAGAAAGGTGGATTTCTGAGTTCGAGGCCAGCCTGGTCAATGGAGTGAGTTCCAGGACAGGCAGGGCAGTTACACAGAAAAACCCTGTCTTTAAAATAACAAACAAAAAAAAGAAAGAAAGAAAAGAAAGAAAAAAGGGAGAGCCGACCTATGAGCAAAGCCAAAGATTGTCTTCAAACTGCTGCTCAGAAAATATACCGTTTTCACACACACATACACACACACACACACACACACACACACACACACACACACAAATCAATCCAACTCAATGAAGAACAAATGGCCTAAACTTGAGACAGGTATGATGTTACAATTGGAATATTTACCTAACCCAACTTAAACACTGGGATTGTCCTGAAATTTTATTCTGAAATGAAAGCTTGTTCAAACAAATCAAGTTTGATTTCTTGGTGTGGAATTCTGTGGTCCAAACCGCCAGTCACGTCACGCTCCATTTGTTTGCCTTTGTTTTTCAGATCATCACACAGAGGCCACCATTGCAACATAGGTGGCATCTGAGGCAGCAATAAATAAGCAAACCCAAGACCTGGCTATGGGGTGTCTGTGTCTCATACATTTCAACCTGGATCACGCCTTCCTCCTAATGAAACTTCTGTGGTATAGAGAAAACAGAACGTTCCAGGTCATGTTGCAGGGAACTAAACTAAAACAAAACCTTCTGGTGACATTTACTTTCGCTTTTCAGGTAAAAGACTTTAATCCAAGTTCATGAAGTAGGTGAGTGTTCAGAGTTCTGCTTGGAAAGCTGTCTTAAAGACCTAGCTCAGTGACTCGGAAGAGACACCTGGATTGGAAGTTTGGACTTACAAATATGAGCCTTGACTCATATTTGAATCAACTCTTTGAAAGAATCCAAGCCATTAATAAACACAAGGATAGGCTTTCCAAAACAAATCATGGATTTCAATAATATTTTCTTCATTTTGTCGCTCTCATGTTCATCTGATCAGCTGCGTAAAGATACACAGAACTGTGGAAGGTAATTCATTATGGCCATCCCCATGATATTAAAACTTATAGTTCGATTTGGAAATCAGGTCAAGGAACTGGGGCAGCCAAAAATACGGTAAGTGATATTAAGGAACCACCATGGAATTTTAATGGCAGTCAATCATCTTTTTAACATCTTTAACTCAAATAAAATGATGAATTTTGGCAAGGAAAGTTAAAATATGTGAACTGAACCACCCCCATTTTTTTGATAGATAGGGATTAATAAAAAGGATAAGTATTGTCAGAATCAGACATTTTAGACAATCAGACAAAATCACATTTTACCTTGGAAACATGGGATAAAGAAAGAATGGAGTATTTGTTAAAATAAAGGGTATTTATTTTTAGCATAAAAATGTAAATCAGAATTGGCTTAGCGGCTATGAGAACCTAGTTAGAATGAAGCCCAAAGTTCAGAGTATATACCCTGTGTCTTATGTCATGACTCCTCAGTGCTATGACCCCATGAACCTTTACCAACTCCCTCATTTCCAGACCCTTCCTGCCCTCTAACCCCTGCCCATATATGCCAGTCACATGGGTATTCAACTGTAAATGTTTTTGTGGTACATCAACATGGTGAACTTCCAAAATCATTGAACTTGCTTAATACAGTGTCTTCCTGGTAAAGATTTACAATTTACATTAAAAATTATACATCCTACATACAAACTTTATTTGAATAGTTTCTGGTGGAATATTCTGAGAAATATGAAATTTATAGGTTTTTATATAATCAATGTATTCCCTACAATAATATTTCAGTAGTTATTTTGTTGTTTGGGGCTACACACACATTTTTAGATGAATCACTGATGATGGAAAATATTTATAAATGCATTCTAGTATTTTAAAGGGGTATTGTATCATAAGCTTATGGAATTTACAAAGGTTCTTGCACATACCAGCGCCATCTGTTCTGATCCTGTTTGAGGGTATGCTGGGTTCTCCTGTACCTAAAGTATTGGTTGCGACCACTCGAAATTCATACTCCATCCACGGGATCAAATCCACTGCTTTTGCAGCCTCCATGTTTCCTTCGATGATTGGGGGATCTAAATAAAATCAACATAAAATAGAGATCAGTAGTTGACTAAGTTCTTTTTGTATCTAAAGGAGACACATACACAATGGGTTGGCATAAAATATCTTTCAATGACAAACGCTGAGTTGAAAGGAGCTAGAGAAGAGAGAGAGAGAGAAGAGATTGGTTACACACTAGAGAAGAGAGAGAGAGAAGAGATTGGTTACACACTAGAGAAGAGTGAGAGAGAAGAGATTGGTTACACACTAGAGAAGAGTGAGAGAGAAGAGATTGGTTACACACTAGAGAAGAGTGAGAGAGAAGAGATTGGTTACACACTAGAGAAGAGTGAGAGAGAAGAGATTGGTTACACACTAGAGAAGAGTGAGAGAGAAGAGATTGGTTACACACTAGAGAAGAGTGAGAGAGAAGAGATTGGTTACACACTAGAGAAGAGTGAGAGAGAAGAGATTGGTTACACACTAGAGAAGAGTGAGAGAGAAGAGATTGGTTACACACTAGAGAAGAGTGAGAGAGAAGAGATTGGTTACACACTAGAGAAGAGTGAGAGAGAAGAGATTGGTTACACACTAGAGAAGAGTGAGAGAGAAGAGATTGGTTACACACTAGAGAAGAGTGAGAGAGAAGAGATTGGTCACACACTAGAGACAGTGACACAGGTGGCTGCAGTTGGCCTGCCTAGAAACCCTGAGTGGGGGGCTGGAACCTTAAACCTCTGCCAAGCTCCTAGTTGCAGCCTTGCTGCTAATCCGTGGGCTACCTCTTGAGTAGAAAAGAGCCATTCCCTTGGAGCAAAAGCGAGGGTGGTTTCCTATGGCAGAAATTAGGCGAACTTCCACCACAAATGATTTTCTGCTCAAATTAAAAATGACAGTGTGACTCATATTGCTTGTAGGGTTTGTAGACTTACACCATCTTGGAGCTAAGCTTATATGGCTATAATAAGTTCTCAGCAATCAGGTCACTCAGGGGAGATTATAAATCATTATTAAGATATGATAAAAATACACAACTAAGACAGGTCTATATCTTAGTTTAAGCTTGTTTCAAACATTCCTACATGATTTTAGTAAATATCTTACACACGTGTGTGTAAATACCTGTGTAATAGTGGGAGAATTGTTCTTTAGGCTTGCCTGGGACTCATTACACCGCTATTTGGAGGGAGCTGTCATCTGTTTATGCATATTCTGTGTATAACACACAGCCTTTGAGGAGGTGGTGCTCAGTTCCGGTTTTCACCTTTATACCATTATGCATAACCAAGGCTAGTTTGGGTTTCACCATGCCTAATTTTTTTCTTTTTAATACCAATTTTGTCAATTGTCCTATCATCTTGCCAGAACTTTGTTTAAAAGATTGAACATACATTTTTGACTTTCTGAAATCGTACACATACAGGAAAGACTAAACAAACTTAGCAGTTTGTATTTACATATTTATTCATTTATATGTGTGTGTGTATAACCACAGTAATAAAAGAAAAAGAGACCATCAATTTGAGCAAGTGAAGGTGTCAGGGGAGGGACTGGAGAAAGGGGACTTTAGGAAGACTAGGAGGGAGGAAAAAATAAAATTAGAAGGGGACAAAGAAGGAAATTTGGTGTGGGAGGGCCTTCTGTCTGTGTGTTGCTTTTATTAGTTAATGAATAAAGCAACTCCTTTGGGCCTATAGCAGTGGTATAGGGGAACCGAACTAGGTGGGGAAAGCTAGGCTGTACATTGGGAGAAAGAAGGGCAGAGTCAGAGAGAAGCCATGGAGCCACTGCCAGAGTCAGACATGCTGAAATTTTGCATGTAAGCCACTGCCATGTGGCAACACACAGATCAATAGAAATGGGTTAAATTAATATGTAAGAGTTAGTCAATAAGAAGGTAGAGCTGATGGGCCAAGCAGTGGTTTAATTAATACAGTTTCTGTGTGATTATTTCAGGGCTAAGTGCCCAGGAATCAACAAGCGGCACCACCCCCACTCCAACAAAAATTCAGGTGGAAACATGAAAAGACTAATTAGACACACAAACTTACCTGTCTTGGCATCTTTCCAATCATCTGAGAGAATGGTCTTGGTCTGGATAGTGTATTTAGAGATAGGACTGTGATTGTCTGAACCACGGCTCCAAGTCAGTGCCACAGAGGTAGCTCTAATGTCTTCTATTCTCAGGCCACCTGGAGGGCCTGGGGGGCCTGGGATGAAAATGCAGGTAAGAACTCAGTGAGTGTCAGTTAGGGAAGTAAACACGCATGGGGACACACTAAGGGTTTTCCTGAAGTTCTTCTAATCAGTGCAGTTTGTGTTGGTTGTTGCTTTTCCTCAAATGTAGACAAAAAGTAGTGATAGCATATTCTGTGTTGGCACCCAGTGATTCCATGTGTCCCTTTGTAAGGAAGGCAGTAAATGTTGCCATTAAAACATCAGTGGACCAACACTTACTCAGCATGTAAGGGCATTTGCCACCAAGCCTTAAGACCTGAGTTCAATCTCCAGGATCCACATGGCAGAAAAAGAGAACTGACTCCCAAAAGTTGTCCTCTGACCCCCAGACACATGGAGTTGTCCTTTGACCTCTAGATGAGTGCTTGTGTCCCTGAATAAATGTTTCTTTTAAAATATACAAATTATCCGCTATGTTCAGAGAGTCCGGTTTTATCCCAGGCAATGGGTTTCTGATCCTACTGCACGCACTGGCTTTGTGGGAGCCTAGGCAGTTTGGATACTCAACTTGCTAGACCTGGATGGAGGTGGGGGTTCCTTGGACTTCCCACAGGACAGGGAACCCTGATTGCTTTTCGGGCTGGGGGGGGGCTTAATTGGGGGAGGGGGAGGGAAATAGGAGGCGGTGGTGGGGAAGAGTCAGAAATCTTTAATAAATAAATAAATTTAAAAAAATAAATAAAATATACAAATTTAAAAATCCAGCAATTTACTCATGATATAAGTGAAATTGCTGAATACAGAAAATGTAGCTGGCTTCAGCAAAACCAATACAAATTAGAGCGTGTTGAGCTTTAATGAATGCCTATTAATTGCATGAATCCCATATTTAATTCAAATATAAGAATATTTGATCCAGTGTTTCGTTCTCCCTCTCAAGAAAAAATTAAACCTCTTACTACAACCTATATGTCATAACATTAATTATAATGATAATGTATTCAATCTATTTTATTTGGATTTCTGAGAATCGTTTTATATATGTTTTTGGCTATTAAATTTCCTATTAGTCAAAACAATAAAGATAAATTACATTGAGAAAGATTTCTCTACTTAAATATTGAAGATAACTCTCTACTTAAAGGCCCCTACCCTGAAAATATCACATCAGATGTTGACAAGTCTTAGAACACATGACTCCATGGCCATTGAACATAAAACAGTGTTACAATAGGTTTCCATAGGTACATCATTCTGTAGAAAATATGCTACCTATTTATTCTGCAAACCTACTGCACCAGGCTAAAATGGATAGGTCTTAGGGGTTTCCGTGGCTCTTTAGCTTGAAAAGATTGAGCTGACCAGCAAAGCACTAACTAGAGTTAAGCTGGCAAATGCCAGGGAATGGGTCAAGTTCTTCTATTTCAGGTCTTGATTTTTGTTTTCTTCTTAAAACTGAGGGCCAGAGGAGGTAATTTAAGTAATAAACTACAGCCATTATGTGCTGCTAAATCGTTTTGGTTAAAAGACATCGAGTGCAGAAATTCAGAAAATTCCTCCACTTAACTCTCTCTGTACCACAAAGGCGTCTATAACTGAATTGTGCCTATCAAATACAGCAATCAACTATTTTGTTAAGTTGCACTTGTTTTAATAGTGAGTTGTACTAAAGCGCATGTCTGTCTTTATCCTGCTGCTATTGCCTCCCTTATGCTCTATCAAGTGAGTATGCAGCCTACGTGGCTGTTGTTGTATTTGTGATTTGTTTTTCTGGGAGACAGGCAACGTCTCACACCTTTGCCAATCTCGAGGAGGAAGTATTTGTGTGTCAATAAACACAAGACACTCCCTGTTGCTGGCAGTATCTTTTATTCCTTAGAATGATATATATGAACACAATAAAGGTAAACGAGTTTTTAAAATTCATCATCAGTGAGTGTGCTTATATTTAATGTTAAACAATCAAATATAGATATGTACATAATATAAAGCGCACTTGCTAGTCAAAGAAAATACAACACATTATATATATAGAGATATATATATATAAACCAAACTGAAACATAGGACAGCTTGTGAATGAGACTTATGGGAAAATCAAGTACCGAGCATAGCATTTCAGAGAATTAAACTAGAAAAGCAAGATAAAAAAGGAGAGAAGCAGTTTTTAAAAGAGCATAAGTTTTTACGATGCATCAGAACTCTGCTGAGCATTAGAGTATAGCAATGTTACAAGGAACTAAAGGAACTCTCAGGTTAGCATCTACCTGCTCATGTGCACATCCTTTCCCTGCTCTTTTTTCTCTAGAATTCTTGGAGTTTCAGGTGAGCAATATCGCACAGAGAACGGATGATCATGGGTATGTTAGTATATTTGTTAGGAGCAATGTGTGCATCATAATTGTGTTGAGTTGCTCAGTGTCCGAAAAACAATTACCGAGCAAATATATGGTGGTTATTTTTTAATTTTGATCTTGAATGCACGCCTGGCTTGTTAGGGTTCATTGCTGACCATATGGACGAAGTGATCACAGCTGAAGTCCTTATAGCAAACACACTCCTCATTAACACACCAACACTGAGAGGCTCTATTACCAGGAGATGGAACTGAGAGAGTGGATGAAAGGAGTGGCCAGTGCCCCAAAAACCCTTAGGTGAAAATATTCTTTGCAATCTTTCATCTAATATAAAATAGACTTTATGCTTCATAACCTCTTATTCTGAGCCTTAGCCTTTAATGGCTATACCATCTCTATAGGTTCTCACCTAGTTATTTCTTGTATTTGTCTCCAAGATAAAGATTCCACTCAGAAAGAAAAACATCATAATATTAAAAAGCTGGAATTTGACAGTTCAAAATAAGCACGGCTTTAAAATTCATAAGCTAATTTAATGTGGTCAGGGTTTTTAAGCTCAGGGGTTCTTGCTTTCTCAAATGTGAAATGGGAGTCATGTGAGTTCATCATTAGACTGTCGTTGTGACTAACATAACAAGCTTAAAGAATTTGGTTCCAGGCAGGCTTAGTCCCTCAGAACCCTTAGTCCACGTCAGCTGTCATTATCACTGCAAGCTTTCTAGGAGTTATGGCTCTGGGAAGCAATGATTACTCTTAACAAGAGCTGCTAATTTATCATTGGAAAGCAGCAGGGACCCCAGCAAATGACGTGTTTTCTGTGGCATTTGATGGAAGAGAGGGAAAATCCAGACTGCACAGCTACTGTGGAGCATGGAATTCTAGATGGCCTGAGCTGACCCCAGGCCAGGCTGCTGTGCTTTCCACAGGAGGGTTTGAGGCAGTGGATGTTAATGTTACTTGGTCGGTTATTTTAACTCCCCCCCCCCAAATGACAGTGCTGTGGTAGAAAACGAGACAAAGAAACTGCTTAACCTAGAACAAAAGAAGGCACCCAACAAGCAGAACCCACTCCCGAGCCTCTTGTCAAAGGGATGTGGAGGCACTAGGGTTACACATAATTGTGCCTTTAAGGTCCATGGGGGTTACACACAATTGTGACTTTAAGGTCTGATGTGGGAGTGTCATATATCAATCTGTTGATTTCATTGGTTAAGTAATGAAGAAACTGCTTGGCCCTGGTAGGTTAAAACATATGTGGCAGGAGTAAACAGAACAGAATGCTGGGAGGAAGAGGAAGTGAGCTCAGAGGCCATGCTCTCCTCTCCCGGGCAGACACAATGAACCAAGCCGCCAGGTCAGACATGTTGAATCTTTCCCGGTAAGACCGGTGCTACACAGTTTATTAGAGATGGGTTGATTGGGATATCAGAATTATCCAGTAAGGGCTAGAGCTAATGGGCCAAGCAGTGTTTAAAAGAATACAATTTGTGTGTTGTTATTTTGGTTGTAAAGCTAGCCATGCGGGAGCTGGGCAGGATGAAAAGCAAGCCCGCAGCTCCTACAACAAAGGTCCCTTCCTTCTTTCCTTCCTTCCTTCCTTCCTTCCTTCCTTCCTTCCTTCCTTCCTTCCTTCCTTCCTTCCTTCCTTCCTTTCTCCTCTTCCTTCTTTCCTCTCATCACTGTATACCCTCAATAAATCCTTATGGGAAGAACTGACATCAGGAACTGCACAAGCAATGGCCAGAGCAAATATTTTCAGCATTTGCCATGTAGTCAGCATTTCTTAGGACATCCTCATCCAGAAGAAGATGAGCACATATTTTTGTGACTAGCCCTAGCAAAGTCAAGTTATTAATTTTTCTTACCATCATTAAATACTTGGGAGATGAAAACAGTAGGAAAAAAAGAAGTGAAGGGAGGAAGGAGGAAAATGGCAAGAAAGAGACGGAGAAGAGAATAAAGTTGGCGAAAGCAGTTTTCTGGTTTTCACCGCTCTCCGACTTCAGTCACCTCACAGTCTCTCCGGGTCTTCTGCACTGCATAGTTCTGAGCTCATCTCACATCTCTATAGACAGGCTGATCTCTGTTTCCTGATCCAGCCAGATGGTGCCAGGGCAGTCTTGTGCTTGGCTAGGAGTATCTTGCTGCACTACTCAGATAGAGGAAGGGACATATACTGCTCTTCCTGTTATACCACCAGCTCCACCCTTTCTGTTTGCCATCCACATGTTCTTTCTCTCCTGCTTTCGTATCCTCTGAGACTGTTGACCGAGGATGCTCTCAGCCATCACCTTTCATCCTTGTAGGATAAAGCACAGCTAGTTACCAGCCTCCTTGCCACAGGCACTGGGGAGCCCACAAATGACAACTGAAGCTGGTATCAGGTCTGGTACCCAATGAAGAAATATAGAACTGTCCAGTATCCAGGAGGTGGCAGAGAGGCTCCCGTCTGTCACATCCATAGTTTCTTTCACTAATTTACTCTTGGACCTTAACCATTTTATTATTAAATCATTGACTACTGGTAGATGAAGAAAGAACCAGTGCTCAGTGCTCCTCACAGCTGGTATTAGTGTATTTTATTAAAGAATTCCGGTCTGGAAAGATGATTGCCTGAACCACTTGAGCAGTCAGACAGAATGCAGTCATGATAGGTGACAAACTTTCCTAGCACAGTGTAACTAAATCGGGGAATGTCAATTAGAAAGCTCAGAGCACGTATCTGCAACGTGAAGGGCTTTCTAATGCTGCCCGCTAACCATTTCCGAAGAGCCTGTGTTATATCACCTATTCTTTAAATAAACATGGTTCCAGTGTGGGCATTCTCTTTCCTCTGAAAAGTGGCCAGTTTGTAATTAAAAAGAAAATGAAACAACAAAATAAAGCAACAACAAGACACCGCATTACAAAACATATTTTGTATCCATTGTTAATTTTTACCAAAGTGATGCAGTCAGATCAAAAGTTTGAAGAGGCTGAAAAAAATCATCAAAACCATCATCTTTTATTTGATTAAAACAATCTCAAAATAAAACTGGTCAATAGAGAAGAAAATATGTAAATTTTAACTGGCCAAAAGCTTCTCCTTTACCAAATAGAAGACCCTTCATTACAACTGGCTTGCTAATACCAGAAAATTTGTGAGGATAATGGCAATTTGTAATGCTATAAAATCAAATCAGTGTGTCATGCAGCTGTTCAAGTTTTGGCAGCAATAGGACAGAAATAAATACTGAACATCCTCTGATATTGATTACAAAAAAAGAACTTCTACACCTATTAGAAATAAGATGGAGGCAAGAGGAAATTAATGAAGCTAAGAAACCTTGTCTAAACATTAGCAGACCCTTTCCTTTCATGAGATTTCTTTATGAATTTTCAGTCTTTGTTTTCTTATCTGGTCTTGGAGGTATCACCTCAGATACAGACTACATAAGAAAATGCCTTAAGTAGAGACTCACATGTGTTTCTGTGGTGATGTTTATAGACACACAGAAAAAACCCTCAAAATAATTTTAAATATTTAGTAAAAAAATTTATGTAGGTAGTTCTTTATGCCAAGCACATCTAGAAGATATAAAGGACGCATATAAGAGATCCCGAGATCCTTGGCCTCTAAAAATCATTGGCAGCGTAGCCACCCACTGTAATTGTCCAAGAGCAATATACACATCCCTCAAATGGTTCCTGCACTTTTCCAACCACAGATAAAGTTCCTGGGGACACAAATCACTAAATGAAAGGACTAAATAATATCTCATTGCTAGACATAAAACTATCTAAGTAGGGCAAAGTTATTTCTTGGAAAAACATTAAGAATTTTAAGATTAAGTTTGGTTTCTCTTCAAATAGAGAAAACAGAAGAAATGCAAGCAGTCCTATGAAGAATTGCACATCCAGTATCAATCTTCACTTCAGCTCAATCCTCATTCAAACCCCAACCTTCCCCCTGAAGGAGAAGGCCGAGACGGATCATGGTACGAGTGACGACAGTTTAACGTGAAAGCATGCTGTTGAAGAAGTCGCCATCTTCCTGTGAATCTCACTCTACACACTGACCAAGTGCTCTTCCCAAACACAGACTTTGCTCCCAGACTCCTGAAGGTCATGATCCCTGGCTTATAGCTGTTTTCTAACTGTTCCTCCAAAGCGTGGAAGACATCATTAGATAAGAAAGTCACTAGTAGTGTGGCCCCACCCAGCTTGCACTCCAATGAAAATGATTGGTGAATTGGACAGCAACACTTCATTACCTGCTGTAATAAATTAAACAGCTCGAGTAGCAGCAATGCTCCCCTTTTTATATGCCATCAGTTCTTCTTAACTTTTGGGGGTAATGGGCTAACTTCAGAGATGAATAATATCAAAGAAAAACAGGATAGGAAACATGGGACTTTTGCTGGGCTAGTATACGATGCCTTCAGTTAGTATGCTAGGCGTTGTTTTCAGGTGTTAGTGAAGCTAATCCAGTATTTTAAAACATCTTACTTCAAAGCATGTTAACTTTCAAACATCCTCTACAAACTAGGGTGGGCAATGGAATGGCGAAAGCTACAAGGTTGGGTTAATTAGTCAAATCTAGTTTGGCACTTTTTTTTTAAGTTTGGAGGATGGGGACTTTCACAAAACAGGTGAGTGTCCAGATCACCAGGTTGGAGGCAGGCTGGCACAGACGGGGAGAAAGGGGTCCACCATGTTTTTCTCGCCGTCTTTTCTCTTTTTACCTGCAAGAGGAAAGATCAATGCTGAAGGGGATGTCCAGATGCCCAATTTGGGCAGGAAGTCACCCGCTTTGGGTCTTGCCATGTGTCCTTGACAGTGGAAATCATGAATAAAGAGCTACCTAACTATCAAAGATGTTGCCCAAAGGAGAGAAGCTGACACTATGGGCATTGGTCCAGGGACCCTCCTTTCCCCCTCAGCATTAACTGAAGTTGGTAAGCACAAGAATTGTAACTAGAACCCGCTGGCAAAAGCCAGAACTTACATGCAACTCCTCCCACCTAAAGAAAGATAACAGAAGGAAATGAAAATAATGAAAGAAAGAAAAAGGAGAAAAGAAAGTTGGAACTTCTGGATTCTAAATTTCATTCTGTCCAGTTCTGGTCTACTTACTAACCAATATGTGCTGAAGACTTGTAATTACAAAAGAAAAAGAAAGAAGAAAGAAAGATTTTAGATTCAAATTCTAAGAGAAAAATATTCATAAAAATGTATACTAGTATTCCCTTTGTAAACTTAGCACCAGATGCTCACTGATTGGGTAGCCTGAGACCTCTTGTTCTCAGTGGAAGCAATGAATACTAATACCTGTTTGCCTGATGCTGAAGGCCAGAACCTTCCCATCACTGAATACCAAGCTGCGTTATGTGTTAATGAATCTATATAATTAGAAAAAGGCTTTGGCAGTTTGTACCATTGCAGAGTTGCTTCTTTGCGATTTGAGGTGAGGAGTGTAGAGAGAGGGGGGCTAGAGCCAGTCACACAGGCCCTATCCTCCACATTAAGATGCCTTTGTGTTCTTGTAGGTTGTTTAAATCCAAGACCCCAGAGGAACCTAATGGTTTAAATTGACAACAGTCTCAAAACTTGGAGAAATTCTTGAAATGGAGATAAAGCTTTCTCCTTGAGAGACACTAGGAATGCTGGGAGCTGCTACTTAGAGGCATGTTCTTTAGGTCCTCAGAACCCATACGCTTCCATATTCACAGAGGGCTCCTGTCCTCTGGTTTGTCACAAGAAAAATCTTACTAAGTATTGGAAATTCAGAAGATGTGCACACTTTATCCATTATTATACCCAATCTTTAAAAATCTATGTGTGTACGGGCTACCATGCACCACATGCGTATATTACATGATGCTTGCAAGAAGGTAAGTATATGAATCTCTGTACACGTTTACCATTTCCTGATGGAGGAAACACTTGAAACCTTTCTTCTAACTTTTGTAGAAGGAAAAATATAGCGAGCACATTATTCGCTGCTATATTTTGGCTGTCAAAGGTGTACTGCAATAGAAGACCCGAGCACGATTCCTCTACCTGACCTTATCAGGACACCTGCTGTTCTCCCGTCCTCTCGTCATCCCATACTCATCCTTCAGGAAGTTTGTGCCCAGTGCATTTTCATAAGGATTATATGTTTTTCTAAAAATAATACACATCTTATAACTAGGTGTATTTCCTAAGAACTACATGAATTTCAAGTTTTCCCTGCAATATGGTTACTCTCTTGAGAATTCCCGTGCCCTTTGGAACACTGGGGTGCTGCTCCAGGAATGAACTGATGAATGTCTACAAATGTCCTCTTATGTCTTCAGGCTGTCCTGAGCCACAGTGTGACTACTGCTGACAGAAAGCACTAGGTATTTAGCAACCGAAGCGGTTTATTTCTTGGGAAAGAGTAATTTGGGGTTTCTGTTAGAATTTGCAATTACCTGTGAGAATGAAATACAGTAAATCCTCATAATGGAAAAGCTCTCTGACAGGGAAAAGTGTCGGAACTGTCTTCCTGTTCTTACCTAATGAGAGACCACAGCACTAAAGTGAACTTCACACAGTGGGGTCATGAAATCACTTGGGAGAAAGTGGAGGACACCGGAAGTGAAAAGGCTGCCTTTGTAGCCATCAAGAGAAATTCTAGACTCATTTCTCCAACCTTTAAACACACCTTCTTTCCCTCAGAGTATGATATGCTTAATCCCAGGAACAGTTAATAGAGTGAGGGGATCCAAAGCATTATACTAGTTATTGTAGCTTCACACATTGCGAGCAGGTAACAACGTTGTCCAGGCGTCCTCCCTGTCCTTTGTGTGCCTAGGAAGCAATGGGAGACCTCTGTTTTACCAGAGTCAGGGCCAGTATGCTGGTGTGTGTGGGGAGGGCGGCTGGGGGCAGGTAGAAGCCAGCATGCCCATGGCATCCCCAAGACAGAAATCACTTTCTCAAAACTAAATGTGGCAAATGCCACACACACACACACAAAATGGTTCTGCTTGAGAGGGATTTTACATAAGCAATATTTCCCATGGATGATTTTCAACATTAAAGCTGATTCTTTTGTCTTCTTTTGTTCAAGAAAATGAATGGAAAAGTGATGATGTTCATGAAATTATCATTTTAAATAACCTAACACTGAACTATTTATCTTAACTTGGGATTATTAATAATTGGTGGCACTTGGGAGAATAATTTGATCAAGCTTATATAAAGAATGTGTCCCAACATTGATAGAGATTAACATTTCAAAAGTCCCTTGTCTAATTTGTTCATTTGTTCATTAAATATAAAGGAGAGAAAGGTGAATTCAATATTTTAATTTGTAACATCAGCCTCTGCCAGGTTCTAGTGGTGCTATACTGTGACAGTTGAGAAGGTTTTCTAAAATTCCTCTTGTTGATGAAATGAGATTAATAGTGCCAGCGCTACCCATAACAGAAAGTTTGTAAAGAGCATGGAGAAAATTGTTGTACTTTGTAATTTGAAACATTTAAAAAGATTGTATGTGTGTGGTGTACATGTGGAGAGAGCATAGTTTATTCTGAGATAGGTTCTCTCACTGACCTCAAACTCACAAACTGGAGTATGCAGGCTTACTAGTGAACCCCTGAGACCCACCTCTGAGACTCCATGACACTGGGATAGCAAACAATCCACCACCCTTGCATTTCGAAATCTATGTTCTGGAGACTAAACTTGGATTCTTAAGCCCTTTACCAACTGAGGTATTACCCTCACTCACGTTGAATGCTTATGCTTAAAGAATTATTCTTTTTTATTCCTGACTATGTGCGTGTCTGTGTGTGGTTATGTGCAGGAGTGATGTTGTCTGAGGAGACAAGAGATGTCAGATTTCCTAGAATTGGAATAATAAGATGTTAAGAGCCCACTAACATGGAAGCTGGGAATCAAAGGCAGTTTCTTCTACAAGAATAGTGTGCGCTCTCACTGGCAGATCAACCTTCTTGGCCTCATGACTTTAAACTATGTGAATCATGTGTTGTAAACACAAAACAAAAGCTACAGGAAAATAGAGCTCAAAATTTAAGTTAAATGTTTGGGGGCCAAAGAGAAGATTATAAAATGAAGCCATAACACTACCTGATGTAGGATATTTACTATTTTTGCTATTGTATTTATATCTGCCTTAAGCTACATAACTGGAAAATGTAATGTAACTTAGCAGAATTTCCCTTTGTTATGCACACACTATGGGCAGTAATAGAGCTGTCAAATCTGTTTGGTGATTTCTGTAGAAGGAACATTTAAAAAAATAGAAAAGGGCCTTCATTTGAATTTCCATGTTGATTGCTTGTCTCACTACCTGTATTTGAATCGGTGTTCCATTATTTTGTGTTACAATAGTCAATCTGTTGTTGGCATCAGATTGTCTTGACTCAAACCTTGCTCTTCTACTAAGTACCTACATTGTCATAGCATCTGCTACATAGTGCATAATGTACCCATCACAATATAGCATGGAATCATACACATTTAATTGTTATATATATATATATATATATATATATATATATATATATAGCTTTTATCTGATATTCCTATTCTGTATCATTATCATAATATAAAGATTGAGTTGCAAAAACAATGATTCTTCAGCATAATTCAAACATAATTCAAATTATCTTCTAAAGACAATCCATTTGATCTTTATTTGCCTATAAAACTTTAGGTGCCATTCTTTATCTGTGCCTGCTCTAAAATGGATATAATTTGCATGATCCTGACTTTAATTCAGCATTACTGTCCAGTGAGGACACACACATAGAAGTGTGTCTTAGCACTGCAGTGGACACAAAACAGTCACAGGCCCCGAGGTTCTTGACTGCTTCAAATTTTCTAGTCCTTGATTATTTTTTTTAAAGGAAGTTATGCACACAGATCAACGAGAAATTCCATTCATCAAAATCTGGCCAGTTTCTCAAAGACAGAGACTGAAAGTAAGCCATTTTCCTTCAACTTTCACTGAGAAATATAATTTCACAGCTAATGCAGTTTAAATCACAGGAGTACTTGGAAAAGTTTTTCCTTGAGTTTTAAGAATAAATTAGACAGGACAGTAGGTTCTAATTTTAAACAGCCAGCCATTTTCTACATCCTACGCTTATTCTGACCAGACTGGTACTCATTTCCAACGTTCAGCCTTAGTAGGCACCGCTGTGGAGAGATGCTCTTAACAGCATTTTCTTGACGTGCATTAGTTGATTCTCAGAAGAGAGGGAAATGCTTAATTTCTGGGCCAGCTTCGCTATTAATAGCCAGTGTAGCTGTGGTTTAGTGTGGAGTTGGGTCAAAATGCTTCTGAATGGCGCCTAGTTGGTCCTTCTTTTAGCCAGTGTGGGCAGCAAGGGCCATTTCGCTGTCTCAGTCCTGCGAGGCTGATGAGACAGCACCTCCAGTCTGTCTCTGCGGCAAGATTTGCTTGGCCAGAGCAAGTGGAAAACTCAGGCTGTCATCCAAGGATCTGAGGTGGAATGTGTATTTTCTGGCCCAGATATTGCAAAAAGCTACCTCTTTAGTTTCATTCAAGCTGGACACTGATCTTTTTGCCTTTACATGTTTATCTCTTACCTAGGTCTCTATCCGTGCTGTGTGTATATATGTGTGGTGTGGTGTGTGTGCATTTGTATGTGGTGTGTGTGGCAAGTGTGATGTTTATGTAGTGTATATGTGGTATGTATGGTGTGTGTGCTATGTGTGGTGTATGTGTAGTGTGTGTGTGTGTTATATATATGTGTGTGTGGTGTGTGTGTATGTGCGTCTTTTGAAGTTGCATTTATACCTACACTCCTCATTTGACATGTGTGCTACATGAAACCTTTGTGCCTGTTCTTCCTAACTTTCTGAGGAATAAACTGACTTGAAGTTCCTTTGAAATAATTTCTGCCTGCTTCACTTTAATAACAGCTTTGTATAAATTTATAGTTGATTATTCAATAATGATAAATCAGATGTAAGGGCTCTATAAGACAATTGAATATTTATGTCAAATACTACAGAAATTTAATTTTTGACCTACCTAAAGAATTCTACAAAATTTAAAAGGTTTTTGAGCCCTATTGCATTCATGGATATGCAAGATCCCTGATTTCTCATTTGGAATCCTAAATAACTTAGAAGTTGGTGACGTAACTTTTAGTGACCAGTAATCTAATGGTTTGTTTTGGCTGTCCAGTTGGCAAGACCTAGCATCACCTGGTATACAGAACCTCTAGGCTTTCCTGAGGAGATTTATCTAGATTAGGCCATTGAGGTGGGAAGTTTCACCTTAACTGGATGCTGTACCATCCTGTGCGCTGAGGCTCTGAACTGCATAAAAAGGATAAAATAAGCTGGAAACAAGGGAATGCTGCTGTGTGCATATGCAGGCCCCGAGGGGTATGGGGGCCTCAGCCAGTGTTCCTTCATTCTCTCTTGCCATGAGATGTGCAGGTTGCCTCCCCTGTGATACTCTGCCTGGCAGGCAGTCTTTCTTTCCTTTCTGGCTCTGGATGCATGGTGACCAACCAACTCCTGTCCTGCCATTATGTTATCCATGCTTGGTGGAATGACTTTCCCATCATGATAGACTGCACCCTGGAATTGTGAACCAAAATACCCACCTTCTTTCAATGTTGCTTTTGTTTTGTTGCAGTAAGGAGAAGGGTAACTGTAAGAAGTAAGCAATTGGTGGCAAATAAGGTTGGATTTACTAACTCCACAGTGCTTTAAAGAGATTCCCAAGGGTGGCTCACAAACCTCACTCTCCCACTTAGTGAAGCCACCTGAAATGCTCGTGGGTGTGTAGCTTAGGTTCTCAGGGCTTGGTCACCAAGCTCTGATGCTGTTTGGCGGTGGTGAGGGGAACTCTGAGGAGGTAGATCTTAGTGGAGGGCAGTTTGGTTATGAAGGGCAGGTCCCGAGGGGTATGGAGTCCTTAGCCCAGTGTCTCAATGTTCCCACTTGTCATGAGAGGGGCAGGTTACCTCCCCTGTGCTCCCTGAGGTGATAATCCACCTTGGGTCGGACAAGGAACCCAACTGAGCCTAGACTGAAATGTGTGAGATTCAGAATAAGAATAGTTTTTCTTGCTTCCAAGCTGTTGGCATTTATCACTATGACAGGAAGCTTTTGTTCTTTTTCACAGGTATCAGAAAGACACAAATGTTTAGCAGTCTTCTTAGGGTAGATTTTTGTGAGAAGTATAAAATATCTAAAGTGCAAAAGTGTGTTTTGAATTAATACAAAACAATTCTCACCGTAAAGATCTAAATAGTCAGCATTTTCTAATACTTTGACTATGTTACACACCTCTGTGGGGAGCAGGGTGTCCCCCAGAGGAAGGGAAGTCCTTGGTGAATGTACAGTCATGTCAAGGAAGAATACCTTAGCCCCATGGGAGTGGCCAAGCCTTCCTCAGGCCCGAGTATAAATGTTGACAGTATGTGCAGCAATATCCACTGTGACTTTCCCTTCCCAAATGTTTAATGTCTGAAGATGGCTCCTGGACAGAGGCTACTCCTACAAAGACGAGCAAGCTGGTCTCCAGCTGTATGCAATAACTCTGCTTCCCTGCTCAACAGGCTGAGCTTCCAAGGTGCTGCAACTTTTCTGTGAGAGCCCAGACCACCAGACCCAGTTTGTTTCTGTATGTGTGCGTGTCTTTTCTTCATTCCTTCCCTGCGCCTTAGTCAGGGGTCCGGGACCCATGCTGTAAAAGGATACAGCCCCCACCTCTGCTTTAAGGTTGATTCTCAGCTGGCTTCTCTCACTGACTATGTATTGTTTCTGATTTGTGTCAATACCTTTCTCTAAACAACAGCTTTCAGTGAAATATTCTAGAGACAATTTCAGCGTTATTGAGCCTGGAATGCTATTCTTCTCTGGAATCATTTCCACATTTGCATGGTGCTCCCGCTGAGAGATGTGCTTATCTTTTCCCTTCGTTTCTTTTCTTAATTTTGCTTTGTTTTGTTGGTTGGTTGGATGGATGAGTGGGTGGATGGATGGTTTCCCTTGCCACTGAGACACAGGTTGAGTGGCTCTGTGATCAGGATTTTAAAGCTAATCTTGTCTTAGTTCGTGTAACAATGTTTAACTAAAATTGCCCTATCGTAGGACAAACTTCAGCCACCATTTTCCTTGCAGCCTGCTTTCCAGGGAAAAGCACATAGCTCCCACCCTGCATGGATTCCCTCTAACATCATCAGCACGTGTTCAAGGACCCACTGAGTGAGTTCTACATCTGTTTCATTTGACAAACTAGAAGAAAAGCTGATAATGTCTTTTTTAACTATCCCAAAAGCACACATTATGAACAATGTAATATGATTGGCAAACTCAGTACCAAGGATTTGTGGGGACAACAGCCCCAAATACACAGCTGTCTTGGTGAAGTGTTCCATACACAGACTTGGCACACCAGGCCTTTTCAATGTCTGGTTGCCATAGAACACTGCGAATTCAATGCATCCCACAGTGGCAACCCACAAACATGCATTTGCTGTTTACTTGTAGAAGATACTGGGAAGTACAAAGAGGGGGACAAAAGGGACCACAGGGTAGGGACAGAGACTCCAGTTACTCATCAACACTGCTCCCCAAACTGCAAGCCCCACCCTGCATTATCCACATGGGCGGTTAACTGGATCTACCCTCGTAGAAGGCAGTTTGGGGGCTGTCACTTCAAAAATTGCGGCACACACTGCATGTATCTCTGTTACAGCTCTTGGTATCGTAGGTCCAGGGATTTTGAAATTTTTGTTAGGAGGTAATTATAGATTCACAAACAACTATGGAAAATAATGAGAAATTTGCCCATCCCTCACTTTCCCACCAGAATGACAGTTTGCAAAACTAAAGAACAATGTCACAACTCAAACCTGATGCGGATGCAATCGGCGGGCCCCACTCGGAGGGGCTGCTCTCAGGTGCCTCCCTGTACTTTGTAGTACACTTGATTCTTCCTAAGCAATGTTGGCTTTGCCTCCTCCCTGCCTGTGTGACCGCGCCCCCTGGCATACAGCTTCACCATAAGGTCACCTATTGCATTCGCAAAGCCGGGGGGCCCAGTTACCTGCCCATTGAAAACGTGAATATAGTTACTCTGAGAATGTGGATTAATCAGTTCAAATCCCTTAAGATATACTCAATCACTACATATTTATGGTGGAGTCATATTCCACTGAATTTCTTTAACCATTCAACTACTGAATGCCACTTAGCTTGTTTTCAGATTTTAGTATTATAAATGAAGACATTATGAATATTTTATTCACATTTTTGTGTATCTATGTGTTTCACTTTTGATACCTGTCATTTTTCTTATAATATATACATATTTATGTGCATAAATTTTTACGCCTGTGGGATAGACACCTCGAGTGCAGAGGCCAGATCCTAAGGAAGCACAGCCGTAAGCTCAGAACCACTAATTTCAGCATGGCCGCTCCCTTGGAAATTACTCTACTCAGATGTGAACGAGTCAGTCTGCATTATTTTTAAGTTGTAGCCTTTTTAATAAGTCTGTGGTGGCATTTCCTTGGATTTCCAATTTATGTTTTCCTAGTGGCTCATCATGTGGGACACTTGATGTGTTTATTTACAGCTTCTATATTCTCTCATCGGTGAGATGTCTGTTCACATCTTTTGTCCGGTTTCATATTGAGTCATTTGGTTTCATGGGCAAGGAGCTGTTTGTAATTGTCCTGATATATCTCGTTCCTCATTGGGTAGACAAGTACGTAGAGAATGGCTATTCTTCTTTCAGCACATTAATGGGAATAAATCATTATTGTATTAGCCCCATATTGTTGCATAACAAATTATCCCCAAGCCCAGCAGCTTAAAGACGAGAAGCAATACTATCTCTCATAGTGTCAGTGGGTGGATGAATCATTCTATAATGCCTGAGCTGAGTGGTTCTGGTTAGTTTCTCTTGGTAGTTGCACGCTACAATCAAGGTACCTGCAAGAGTCACATGCCCTTGATATCTCCCTCCAATCACTGGTAAATCAGCTTAGGGCATGGGGGAAGCACATTCCCTCCTCCTGTGGACCACTCCATGGGGCCATTGACATCTGCTTCTGATATGGCAGCCTTCAGTCCTCAGGCTGGGGAGCAGGAGCAATATTGTTCAATACTGATCCTGAAGCATCACTTCTGCTGATCCACATAGTAAACAAGCCAACAGAGGTTATATTCAGGTTGCTGAGCCAGAAACAAGAGTCACTGGGGGCCATCGTGTGGGCTAGCATTCCGGTCGTCTTGATACTATTGCTACCAAACAACCTACTGTCCATGTACCATTGTATCCTTGTGAAGAAGATCCTTTTCACTGGGATTGCTTGTATAACACTGCATTTACTTTTGGTTTTCTGAAGTTTTATTTTTACTTATTTTTTGTGATTGTTGAACAGGGGAGATCCTGCTTGTCTTTGACCTTCCCAAATTGGTTCTCTCCTTTTTTGTTTATTTTTCCTTCCTTAATAATTCAATTGGAAAACAAGAATTTCTTGCTATATCCTCAGTGTCTTCCATTTTTTTTTTGCATTGGGTCAACAATATTTGAAAGGCTGGTTCTCAGATAAAGTCATCCTCCTGCCTCAGATTCCTAAGTAGCTAAGCCCAGAGGTCCATGCCACAGGCTCAGCTACATATTCAAAGTCTTTATTTTTTAATGTCTAATTTTGTATTCTTTATAATGAAATATGATTTTATCAAGTGTGACTTCCAGCTTTCTGATCCATCCCTTGTCTGTCACTGAGGTGCTATCTTTGGGATTTCTATTTTCAATGACGGTGCATATACACCACTTAAAGGCATTTCTTTTCTCTCATAACTATTGAATTTTCATACTTTTTTTTTATTAGCACCATTTTGACTCTGAATAATTTCCCAGTTTCAGCATTATTATTATAAGTCGTACTTTAATAACTATCTTCTGAATGTTGGCTTGAGTTGTGTTTTTTTTTCATTTCTTCTTCTTGAATCTCTTATTGACACATGTTTCCATGGTTAGTTGATGTGTCCTTTACATAATTTCATACTTGATTTATCAGTTTGTTGGGATCATGAGAGAGCTGAGTGTAAGAACCCTGGATTAGAGAGAATCATCTTTTCTTTTTGCCAGAGTTTTATCCACATCTTGAATTTTGTGTACTGAAATTCTAGGAGCATACTACCGGAAGTGCAAAGCCTCTTGTAGAGATAATCACTGTGCGACATAAACGTTACAGGAATATTTCCAACATAGTTAGACAGAAGTGATAGAAAAGTCAGCTTGGGGAGAGTAAAAGCTCTAGGTCTTGCGAGCCCCAGTTTTCAGCTGGAGTAGAATTGGTGGATCAGATTCTGTGCAATGATTTCTCCTCTCTTCTTTAAGTCACTTTATACAGAATTCGTGTTTAAATACATTCAAGTTTGTTTTTTTTTTAACAGACGTTGTCTTCTGCCTAAATACTGGTGCCATTTTGATGAGTTGTTTTCATCCAACAATGCTGCCTTTTCCCTTATTCCTTAGACGTCACCAACATGCAGCAGATCATCTCCTCTAAGCAGAATGTTCCATGATATAGATCCAGTCACACTCACTCGTATTGTTTCTTTAGAGGTTGCTAAGGTTTACATACAGCTTGTATGGTTCCCTGAGACTTCACCTGTGGGAAGTTTGGTTTCCCAATGGTGGAATCTTTTCATAATAGGGCCTATCATGAGGTATTAGGCCATGGGGGTCTTCTTTCTGTTTGTTTTGAATACACTCTCATAGTATGAATCACACACACATGAGTGAGATGTGTTGTGGCCTTTCCATGTTATATACATCCTTTGCTGTCCAGCAGAACTGAGCCAGTGACAGTGTGGGGCTTCCATCCTCATAAACTGTGATGTATATAAGCTTCCTTTCTTTATACACTATGCTAGTTCAGGTATTGTGCTATTGCATTGGAAAACAGACCCATAAAAATGTATGTAGATGTAATTAATTGTGTCCATTCATAAATTAATTTAAAATAATAACAAAAGGCACGCTCTATTTCCTGATATATGCTACTTTTGTGAAGCTTCATGCATGCACCACTTCTTCATTATAGTTACATGTGCACACAAATACATACTCACATACATGCACATAAGCTGTGGGCCACTGACATTTTCTTCTCTGCATTCATTTTCTTCGAGCTAATACATGACAAGATTAATAACTAATGCAAAGTTATCAAGCTATGGTGTAATGAAATTGTGCTTTGGAATCATTATTAAGTGAGATAAAGGTTATTTGAATACAAAAAATGGCTATTAAGCAACTATCAAGTGGGGAGGCTATACAACGGTGCTTCTCACAGTTCCTAATGCTGTGACCCTTTAATATAGTTCCTCAAGTTGTGATGAACCCCAACCATAAAATTATTTTCATTGCCACTTCATAACTCTAATCTTGCTACCATTGGGAATTGTAACATAAATATATGTTTTCTGATGGCCCTACATGATCCCTGTAACAGGGCCATTCCACTCCCAAAGGGGTTGCAACCTCCAGGCTGAGAACAGTGGCTATAAAACTTGATACACTGATCAGAGAATGACTCACGCATTCCAGGCAGGATGGAGTGGGATACATGTGGTTTCATCACACCACATACAAGAATACACTACTTAAAGACCATGAATTACTTGTATCTCAAGTTACCCATTTAATATAATTAGATTGTTATTGACTTTGGCTAGCTGAGAGCCTAGAAAGAAAAACTTCAGGTAAGAGTGGGCTGCTATACACTCCATTGTGTTTGAGAAATGGCTGTTTGTTATTGAAGTGTGGGGTACACACTGGTCTTCCAATTGCCATTTACAGTCTATGTAGACGAAGCCAAGCTGGAACGCACAGAGTTATCCCTACCTCTGGCCCCACTCTGCTGAGCAGAAAGGGATGCGCCACCATGCCTGGCTCAAATTTATATTCTAAGCTTGCCTTTAGTTTCATTACAGGAAGCTTATTAACTTTTTTTCCTTTCCAATGCAATAAATAAACACAGCTTATGACTTCCTGCACTAGATGTAAAAGTACAATTAGATGGATACGTTACAAAGAACATTATTTGTTTTATCAGACACAATATTGAGAATTGTTTGTCCCTTCACCCTCTAATCCAAATGTTGAGACATTTAGAAGTTCTACAGTGTGTACACTGTGACACAAATAAACTCTGGAGAACTTTATCTGTCTACACAGAATAGACACCTTTTCCGTGTTGGAGAGTCTGTGACTGGGCAGATTTCATGGAGTAAATAGCACCATCCATTCCCCTGTGCAGCACCCACCATCCAGGGCCTGAAGCTGCACCATGTATCTCCTGAAGGTACTTGCTAGACTCTTGCCAGGCACCTTTCTCCCTAGAACCAAAAATTGCCATGCAAAATGTTTCTTTTCTAAGTGTCCACATATTTCCTATTATAGCATCTTTTTAAAATTAGTTTTGGCTCTGTAAAAATACAAACAATGGATTATTATTAATTACTAAACATATGTACATAAAACACCTTCTATCATGTATACCAATATCACCATTATGATCTTATCATGATTCTGAGAACATGGATGTTCATGCATTGCTACATGAACCCTCTGGTAACACTGATTCTTGTTCTTTTTTTATTTTTTATTGACTTTTATTGAGTTCTACATTTTTTTCTGCTCCCCAACCTGCCTCTAACCTCTCCCCTTCTTCTTAAAATACGTTAAAGGATTCTAGTAAGATCCTTATTTAGGGTCCTGCCAAAAATGGATTTGTAGCTAGTGTCTGGTTAGAAAGGAAAGTAAACTTGTTTCTTTCTCTGATGACTTGTGAAGGTAGTCAGTGCCTCAAGTAACAATTTACTAAGAATGGAGAGGCTGAACTCACGAGAAGTTCTGTTACCCTGGAACTGTGTAATGGTGTTTTCTGTATTAATTTGTAGTAAACGGTCTGTGGAATGGATAAACGAGCTAATTTGGATAAAGAAATTTCAGTCAGGTCCTTGCTACCCCTACACGAGACTGAAGGGTTTTCAGCATTGCCTCCTGTTGGCCAAGGGTTCACTCTTTGTTTTTGCTGTTCTAGAGAGGAAGTCAGATGGGTGTGAGCCTGGGGGCATTCAGCTGTACAAGCCCCAAATATTTTATTTACTAAGTATTTGCCTCATTTTCAAAAATTGTCTTAAAATAAGCACTTAAATAATGTTCAAATGTTAAAAGATAGTAAGTGCAAAAAATTAAAAAATAAGAAAAAAGTAGTCATAAAATATTCACAAGCTTATGTGACTTACTAAATATTAGTCAAAATGCACATGATTTTTATAGTAGACCATAATAAGTTATACACAAGTTGATATGAAGGGATAGAAATTCTAAAGGTTCAGAGAAGAACTAATATGTGAGCCACCAGAGAAATCCTAGACTAATACTTGAACAGGCTTTGAAGGGTGATAAACTTTGGACAACAAATGACACAGAAAGAACATTAAAAGGATACCAGGTCAAAGAATACACGTGGGAATACTAAAGCATTTTGTGAGCTGCTGGATAGTTGGAGATGGTTATAAGAAATAGGAAGCCATTAAGGTGAAGAGACTGCAGCCAACCCCTGGAATGTCTTTGGAACTGAGCTAAGAGGAATGCCTTCTTTGTACAGGCGGAGAACCAGTGGAGAACAGTTCACAGCTAGCTCTCTTTCCAAATCATTCCCCTCCACAGCAGAAGGGCAAAGGGATTGCATTTGCCATACACACTTAGTCTATCACATTCTCGGTTACATCACCTATGCCAGCAAAAGCAGTAGTACAAAATTAGCAGTACACAGCGACATGGTATTGCATCAATCCACATTTTAATTCTAAGACAACAATAACAAATATATCACATTTGTGGCTAAAGTAAGCAATGCCCATCCATTTTCCCCCAATTGAAGTAAAAAGCTAATTGCATTATACCACACACTGAAAAGCATTAGAAAGAAACACGGAGCTTAGTAAGTGTTTAGCTTTAAACACAGTCAGTAAGAGGCTTGTGGTGTATGACTTTCTAGAAGGCACGTGGTCAGGGGCACAAACAGAATGAGTGCTTTTACTACTCGTCTAGTGTAAGCCATTCCCGAGCTGTGGGGAAGAAACCGGAAACACATCTGCAGCACGGAGTCGTACTGTAAACCCACGAGGATCTGGATATCCAGGGTGACCAGAAGACATTTCAAATTACAAACGTCAAATACCTGGGGATTTGTTTTCATCTGAATTGTTGGCAACTCTTACCTCGCACAACAAGGTCAGCGGAAGCTGAAGAGTTGTCAACGATGGTCTGTGCTGTGCAGGTGTACCTTCCGGCGTGTTTCAGCTGGGCATTGCGGATGAGCAGCTCCCCGTTGGCATCGAGCTATGGGCAAAACCAGTGACTGGTCAGTCAGTGCGTTTCCATGAACCACACAGTATTTGGGATATGGAGGTATATTGCTTTCTCCTACGAGGAAGCATCTGTGGTAGACCTGACAAGTGCATGTCTTTGTTCAACGTCTGCTCCAGCCTCAGTTTTCCAATTGGAAACTAAAGAAGCAGAACTTCAGGCCTTTTGGACTCTGGTGTCTTTGGCATTTTGTCACTTAGCAACACTGAAGAGAAGCCAAGAATGGACTTAGTTGATCAGTAGCTTTTCAATGTTTGTTTTTGAGAATATTATATTATATTTTCCCTTCCTTTCCTCCCTCTAAACCCTCCTATGTACCCCTCCCTATTCTCCTTCAATTTTTTTATCACTAATTGCTATTGTGTGCACATGTGTATTTACACACACACATACACACACACACAAATATAACATGTTCAGTTCATATACTGCTACTTGCTACTTAGTACTTTTAAAGAAAAATGTCAGCCTCTAAGAATCTTAGTGATATCAATGTGGGTAAATAATGTTTCATGGCTGTGAACTGTTAGTTTAGTTTTGCAAAGCTGAGTAAATTGAGCAAATTCAAGATGTTCCACACAGTTCATCTTACAAAGATGCTAAAAACTTAGAGAACTATCCAAATGGATGGCGATTCTTCTGTAATGTAACTTGTCATCAAATTATAATTCACACAAGGATTTGGGTCTTGTTTAAGACTCTTCCCAGTGTTAAGAATATACATATGTGTTCTGTTTGGCTGTAGGTTCTACCGCGTGCTGAGTTCTCTTCTGCACACATCTTCAAACATTTGGATGTGTGCCCTTTACATGGCTGAGGAGGTGGAGAGTCAAAGCTACTATCGTTCTGGCCCATTTTGATTTCATTCACAACCCCCATGCCTAAAAGAAGCTTAAATTTAAGCCAATCAAGAACCAACTCTGTCTTAAATATTAGATCCTGAGTAGGCAGTGACATTCTCATGCAAGAATTACAAGAAAGTCAACACACACTCATTGCTCTATATCTGGTGAAGGCATGTTGCTGCAACCCCACCGGAGGAAAGCAAAGGGAAAATCTCCATATCCTTTTTAGTACAGTGTGCGTGTGTGAAATAGATTCTGACATTTTTACACAGGCAGCTAACACTTTCCATCCTCAGGAGAGGCCGGGGCTCTCGGTGGTTGATAGAACGCTTACAAAGCAAGTGAAGATCACGGGTCTCAGCACATTCTCGCCACAAATTAGATGCAAATGTTCACTTATTTTCACTAAAAGCCACAGCTTGGCTACATCACAGTTTCTTCCCTTCAGATGAGGAGAGTTGAATCACATCCTGGAAATTGTGATAGCAAAGTTCGGGGGATATTCCAGCGTGTGTATGTGGTTGACCACAGAAGTCTCCCAAGTTTAAGTCAAAAGACTTTCAAAATATAAATGCCCATTCCTTGCTTCCTCTTCCATCATACACTAACTGTAAAATAATTATTGCGATAAATAAAAATTAAACTGTTACTAATATATATGAACAAATCGACTCAAAGAACGTGCAAGAAAAGCAACACGGTTAACACAAAGCATGCTTTGTTCCTTTGAAATTGACAAGGCTGCAAAAAGGCATGTCTTTTAAAGCATGCGCTTGGTAAACACAAACAGAGATTATTAAATAGGTCTAATAAATGTGCTCTACTTGAAGCAAGACTTTCCTTTGCTCTTGGCTTGCTAGAGAGCAGCTACATCAGACACACCATAGGCAGCCTCACATGCTAACAGCATCCAAGGGCTCCTCTAAGAGCAGCAAGTACATCTATCACAGGCAGCCTCTCCTGATAGCGGTACTCCACGGCTCCTCTAGTGGCAGCAGTTCAGTAGGAAACTGTGGGGAGCTGTGGGGTGCTGTGGAGTGCCACTGGAGCTGTGGGGGTCCTCTGGAGCTGTGGGGAGCTGTGGGTGCCTCTAGGAATGTGGGATGCCTCTGGGGCTGAAGAGGCTGTAGGGTGATTCTGGGACTGTGGGGGGCCTCTGAGATGTGGGGGCGGAGCTCTGGGACTGTGGGGTGCCTCTGGAGCTATGGGGAATCTCTGGATCTGTGGGTGCCTCTGCGGCTGTGGGGGCCTCTGAGACTGTGGGGAACTTTGGGGTGCCCTGGGACTGTGGAGGGCCTCTAAGCTGTGGGGGGCCCTCTGGAACTGTGGGGACCTGTGGGAGCATCTGGGGCTGCTGAAACGTGTTGCATGCACAAACACAAACCGAGCTGGAACCTCATGGGAAAGCTACAACTTTTGATCAACCCCAAGGCCATCTTTTCATATCTGATAACCAAGTCTAGCTTTCTTCTTTCCTATGTAGAAGTTGTTCTTCACAGATGTTAGATTAACTTACTTTCCTTTTTTTTTTAATTTAAAGCATGTGAAGTGGCAAAATAGTATAGTTACATCCCACAGCAACCAATTTCACTCATGCAAGGACCTCCTGTACCTGTTTTGTCTCACTGTTTGGTTTGACACACTGCCTAGTGTCTTTCTTCCTGCTAGCTTCACTCTGTCTACTGCTGAGCCCTGAGAATACCAGCGACATGATGTCCGTGCTACTAACGCCTCAGCAACTGTTTTATGACAGCACCTTGAATCTCAAAAGAAGGTCATTCTCTTTAACAAACACAAACCGTATTTTCACACTTACAACTGACACTAATTCTCTCATATTCAATACCTAAATTAATATTGGTTTTAATATTGCATCATTTTAATTACTTGTGTCTAAATTTTGAATATTAAAAAACTCTATAAGGTATGTCATCAAACATTCAAAAACTCACATATGTAAGGGAAGCTGTGATTACTAAGAGATCATTCGGGGGTTGCCTGGAAATGCTGACAGAAACTGGACCAATGACTCGAAAATTCAGTTTTGACCAATTGGCCCATTTTTAAAGAAAACACACAATAAGAATTTTGTTTGAGCTTTTTGCTAAACATTTTTTTTTAAGTTAAGGAGCAATATGCCAAAGCTTTGAACCCCATGGGTTTGTTTTAGAATTGAAGGAAAACTTGGATATGACTTAATTCATGAGGTTTTTCTTGGTTCCCATTAGCCTCAGAGTTCTCAACATCTCCAAAGGAAGGAATGAGAGAAGCCCCATAGGCTGGGTTCTTTGCCATTCAGTAACACCCCCCACACACACACATACACATGCACAAACACACCATTTTCATAAGAGCAACTTTAATCCCTTTATTGTATATTGTTGTTCTTAATTATATTTCCTTGGGAAAAGTAATTCTGCTAAATTTTATAAGTGTGTCTGTGTGTGTGTGTTCAATCCTCAAATCCAAGAAAGTAAACATGGCAAACACGGTGGCATATTACCTGAATCCAATAATGGAACTTTCTGCTCAGCCTCACCTACAGGCACCATGCTAGAGAGAGACACTGTCTCAAGCAAATTAAATAAAAACCATTTATGGAGCCTGAGGAAAAACACTCAAAGATCTTTGGACACCACATGCATACACATACTTGCGTACATACAGCCATACCCTAGACAACCCCTTCCACACACATGCACTCTTACATATACAAAAGAACAAATGCTTATTGCTGTAAACGATCATTAACCAGTTTTTAATGACCTGTCCATTGTTTCTTGTTAAGCATCAACTTGGGATTGTGCAGTCTCCACTTTGAGGTTTCAGTTTTTGAAAGAAGCTAACTTAACTATAAAGCACATTTTTCTACTTGTTTGCTGCCAGGAAATCACAAAACAACAACAAACCCAAGAGCAAGCAGCAGCAGGTATGTGAGACAGCGGCCGGTGAAGATCAACCTAAGGGTGATTAAGTGCAGCATGCTTACCCAAGTGAAAAAAGCTTCAAATCTCCAAGTCTGGTTTTCGATTGCACTGACCTACTCTGGTTCTCTCTGTTCAAACTTAACTCTAACTTTTCTCAGGATGATTTTCCACGCCCCTTTTACTGACTGCACTCTGTTTCTCCATAGTTCTGGACAACATAGAGCTAGTGACTTTAAAAAAGAAATGAAAATATCTTAATTTTTCTGGATTTCTGCTTGAATTTAATTCTTCACTTTCTGTTCTCTTGATTGCCTAGCAGTACAATTCTTTCTATGTTTCATTTTTAGTATAAAAAGTTGTTTCTCAAAAATCTAAATGCTTTTTAATGCCCTGTTTCACATGATGCAGTTACTTTGTAAAAGAAAAAGAAAACTGCCTTAGAGAAAGAAATCTGTTTTCTAATGGTGTGGTACAATAATCACAGTCAACATACATTTTCACTCATGAAACCACCCTAACAGCCAATGCATACCCTCACACCTGCAAACACACAGTCAATGCGCACCTTCACACCTGCAAACACACTGACAGTCAATGCACACCCTCACACCTGCAAACACACTGACAGTCAATGCACACCCTCACACCTGCAAACACACTGACAGTCAATGCACACCCTCACACCTGCAAACACACAGTCAATGCACACCCTCACACCTGCAAACACACTGACAGCCAACGCACACCCTCACACCTGCAAACACACTGACAGTCAAGGCATACCTTCACACCTGCAAACACACTGACAGTCAATGCACACCCTCACACCTGCAAACACACTGACAGTCAATGCACACCCTCACACCTGCAAACACACAGTCAATGCACACCCTCACACCTGCAAACACACAGTCAATGCACACCCTCACACCTGCAAACACACTGACAGTCAAGGCACACTCTCACACCTGCAAACACACTGACAGTCAAGGCACACCCTCACACCTGCAAACACACAGTCAATGCACACCCTCAAACCTGCAAGCACACTGAAAGTCAACGCACACCCTCACACCTGCAAACACACTGACAGTCAATGCACACCCTCACACCTGAAAATACACTGACAGTCAATGCACACCCTCACACCTGCAAGGAAACTGACAGTCAAGGCACACCCTCACACCTGCAAACACACTGACAGTCAAGGCACACCCTCACACCTGCAAACACACAGTCAATGCACACCCTCACACCTGCAAACACACTGACAGTCAAGGCACACCCTCACACCTGCAAACACACAGTCAATGCACACCCTCAAACCTGCAAGCACACTGAAAGTCAATGCACACCCTCACACCTGCAAACACACTGACAGCCAACGCACACCCTCACACCTGCAAACACACTGACAGCCAACGCACACCCTCACACCTGCAAACACACTGACAGCCAACGCACACCCTCACACCTGCAAACACACTGACAGCCAACGCACACCCTCACACCTGCAAACACACTGACAGCCAACGCACACCCTCACACCTGCAAACACACTGACAGCCAACGCACACCTTCACACCTGCAAACACACTGACAGCCAACGCACACCTTCACACCTGCAAACACACTGACAGTCAATGCACACCCTTACACCTGAAAATACACTGACAGTCAATGCACACCTCACACCTGCAAGGAAACTGACAGCCAATGCACACCCTCACACCTTCAAACACACTGACAGTCAATGCACACCTTCACACCTGGAAGCGTCAGAATGTATACCGGTGGGGATGTTCTTGGATCATCACTGACATCATACTTAACACCCTGTGCTGTGTAGGCTCCACTTGCCTTACACTGTAAAGGCTGCTACCAATGTCGGAAGACAAAATTAATGTGGATTATATTAGTGTAAATGGGCCATTAGGCAAGATTTTAGAGTAAAATATGACTTGAACAATACTGTCTTGCTGCGTTTCCAGCGAGCAGAGAATTATTTAAGTAAATATAGATATTAATATTGCATCACAACCAGAATGGATGACAATTACAGGGGCAGGATCAGGACACAAGCTTTTTGGGATTATATGTTTGGGTTTACTCCATCTGTCTAATCATCAGTTTTCCTACCTCTGAACTTGAGACAATCACAGTAGCATCTACTTTACTGAATATTGCTGCAATGGACACAGGTCAAAAACCTGGAAGCTATTTAATCCAAAACTGACAAAACAATATTGAAGAAGTGTAAGGTAGTGATACCTATCCATCGCCCTCAGAAATGAACTGCATAAAATATTTCATCTCAAACTTAGTGCCCAGTAAACTGATCACTGATGTAAATTTTGAAATTAAGATCTATTGACAGAAAGGTGGAAAAACAGCTCATAGAATTTTAAGTGGGAAACAATTGCGCTATCATACAATTTACCAAAAATAGTCAATGGGGATGACTATTCACCATCAAGCACATTATAAGCATCCCATTATCCTTGTAAAAGCGCTCTGAGGAAATTGATTTAGGAAGCCTATTAATAAAGTAGCGTTTTATAGGATGGAAGGATGTTTAACAAGCAGGTGTAAAAGAGTGTAGGGTAAAGGTGTAAAAGTTGTCTATTGTCAGGTGATGTTGGACAGAGGCGCTGAGGACTCAGATGGTATCTTTGAATTTCTCTCAAACCTCCAGGGACTTCCTACTAGAATGAACTTTCAACATCTTAGGAAAGAAATCAGGAAGATATAGGAGAGTTCATTAATCTGGTGCATTCATGCAAAGAGTTACTGAGACAATGAGTATATCACCAAACCAGTGAAGGAAAATGACCCAAAGCAGTTGTCAAAATTAGGCAGCTATGGGTGAGGTGTCTTGGTGAGTAACAGCCCTAGCCACGGAAGCCTGAAGGCCTTAGTGTGTTTCCTAGAGCCTACATAAAAAGACAGATGCAGTGGCGGGCTTCCAACAGCCAAGTATTAGAGTGAGAGGGTAAACGGACACAGGACTGGACAGAAGCTTAGTGCTCAGACAGCCCGCAGAATGCAGTGCATCTGGGAAAATAAGAAGAGACCCTGCCTTAGGGTGCAAAACTCACTCCTGAGTGCTGTCTTCTGACCACTACAGATGTGCCATAGCACATGTGTTCCCATACTCACAAACATACACAAAATATAATTTTATAAAATTGTTCATCAACTAAATATTTGCCCATCATTTGCCACCACAGACGATTGATAAAATGCCATATATATGAATACATAGAGTGTTTATGAATACACAGTGTTTATGTACATATTATAAAACAGTCTATGTATTATATTATATAGAATGTACATATATAATCTTAATAGATAACTTTAAGATCTTTCCAGAAAAAGAAGGGTTATAACATAAGTTATAATTAAAATTAATTTTAGTTGTATGCTTACTCTCAGAAAGTGCCTGTTAAATTAGAAAACAAAAATTGCAGTAGTTTTATAACTGGATGTTGAAAATAGATAATTACTTGCCACTAACCCTTAGCAGAATAATATAATGTAGATAAATTGTTTTAATCATTTATTGTATTAAACTGCTAATTTAAATAGCTAATTTATTAATATTTTATCTAGACATGAATTTTGTTCAAGCACAAACAAAACATTTACTAGTCATTATCACACAAAGCATAATATTCTGTGAGTTTAAACTAAATCAATAAGGGAATCAATAGCAAATTTAATGCAAAATGTTACATAGAATAGCACCATTAGTGATAGGACAGTGTTTGTTGTCCTTTTGTTTTAGCGACAGCATAAAAGCTTACAAGAAGACAGTAATGCCTTGTGACTTTCCTCCTAGTACTTATGGGACTCCACGAAGAAAAAAAATACAGTGAGACGCAGCATTGTGTATCACCTCACTGTGTACTGGGAAATAGGATGTGATGCATTCGCTTCAAGATTGGCACTTAAATTAGTCCGGGCCGTGAATCCTAAAACCTTACGCACGCTGCCGCTCAGTGGTCAAAACTGGAAATAGCAAGCTGGAATCAAAGCAAGCTTGATTTTTAAAAAAATTGAATGGGAAATGAAAATTCATTTAATAAAAATTAAATTTTATATCTAGATTATTTTTAGTAATAACCACTTCTATTATTAGTCGTTGGAAGTAATAATTATTGAAACATTATGATAATGGCCATTCTCGCATTGTAGGCTCAGTATCTCTGATTTTTTTGTATAATTATATAGTCATATAATTATAATTTTTGTTTGTATACGTCTTTGCTTGTCAGTGTTTCTTTTTCCTTAGCCTATAGCATAGACAAAGCCAGTCCATTCTTTCCTTCTATCAGAACCTTCCCCCAAATTAAGAAAAGAGACAGCCAAAGGGACATTTTTTTTCCTGTGCAAGTTTGGGCAACAGAGAATCACAGACATCTGTGCTTTTCCCACCCCACCGATGTCCCCAATGCAACCGTCTTCACTCTCTAAGCGTCAGGTGGATTTTTCCCAACAAACCCGGAAGCTGGGGTTAGACATGAGGGCTGTCTCTGAAAGACAGCTGAGAAACGTTTCTGACACTTTCACTTAAATGCCATTCAGTAGTGAGGTTTGCCACTGGCTTTTTGTTGAGAACGGAAGACACTAAGAAGCCTTTGCTGGACTTTTGGAGGTTCAGAAGAGAATTGCTCTGATCACTCACTTTACAAAAACGGTTGGGATGTAAAACAAGTGGATTTATTTAATTACAATGGCCACTCTTATCCCGAGACTGTATTTTTTATGAATTTAACTCTTTAGTCCTTTTTTTTGAAGTGCCAATAGTGGACATTTGCTAATGTGATTCAGTTTTGTTCCATATTTTCCCCATAAAATACAGTTTTGACTTATCTGTTAGCTGATGGTAGCCACTTGAGTTGAAGAATCCCAATTGGGGCTCACTACCAGCAAGCACTCGGTAGACCAGCTCAGGGCCTGCTATTTACTGCCCGCTGTGATGGTCCTTTGCAGATAGAGCAGACATAGTCTTAACAACTCATTCCCTATCTATGCTCTCATTTTTTTCCTTTAGCATAACAACCATTTCCTTCCTCTATTTCTTTTTCTCATTTTGTCCTTTTTCAGCTAATTTTTGTTATAGTGGGTATTAGTGTTAAATAACCTGGGATAACTATTATTTTAAAGAATGTACCTAGGCTGTAAATGTGAAGTTTCACCATAATTAGGGTAATTTATCCCTCCCAAATCTATTTATATAGATTTCCTTGAAGGTAGCAAGCTCCTCAGCTATTACTTGTTATTACGGCTGTACTTGCAATCTTCCAAGATGGTAGGTCAGAAATTATTCAATTTATTACACCAAATGAATAAATGAACCGGAAACTTCATTTCTCTATTTAAGACTTATTGATTTCCTTAAAATCATTAAAAACTTGGGGGGGGGGATTTGTCTTTCTAAAACTACCAAATAATATAAAGAATTATTAAACTGATAAAGTTTGTAGTTCCAGTTTAACTAATAATAGAAAAGCTATATTAAGAGCATCAAAAAAGTTTCACTTATAAGATCAAAATGTAACATCTGTTGTTCCCTGTCAATTATATTAATTTTAAGTGTAGTTTCAGCTCAGAAACCAAATTTGCACATCTACTATTGATTTATTTATTTATTTTTGCTAGTGCCAGTAAAGAACTGGACTTTACAGTGAACATGCAGGGGCATCACATGCACACTGAGAGAGTTCTGAATGCTGTACATATATCTAGAAATGTCCCTGTCTAGTTAAAGAGCATCTTACTCTACCTGAAGAAGAAACCCTAGACAAATGAAGTACAGGCAACTGGTCAACCTGAAGTATAATGGTATTATAATTTATAAATATTTATTCAGATTTCATGTGATGTAAAAATTCTGAAATATCCCATTGAGTTGGTTCAAGCTTGTGCATTCATTAATAGCTGGTTCTGAAGTTAGTGTTTTCTTTTTCCCTTTTATGCTTGCTTCTGTTTTTTTTTCTTGAGACAGGGACTCACTATGTAGTCCAGGCTAGCCTCTAGCCTTAAGAATCTAAGATTCTCTTGATTTAGCTTCCCGAGTGCTGAGGTTCAAGGCATACTTAACAGATCAGCATATTTTCATTTGTTCTAATTGACTTTGTTTCTATCATTTAAATGTTAAATAAAAGTTTCACTATAGTTTCATACATGTGTATTACTGTACTTTGATTATATCCCCCACTACCTTGCTCTCTGTGTCCTATGCCCTTTTATTGGTCCCCTTCTACAAACATAATTCCCATTCACATCTTCGTAATTAAGGACATGTACCAAACAGATACACAAGTTCCTAAGGAGTAATCTTTCCAGAGAGGAGATAGAAACACGAGTGGGGCCAGTTTGTCCCCTGACAGCCTCAGCAGTGTCCACACCCCCAGTGATGTCTCCATGGGAGTCAATCCCCTGCATTACTTCCTGGCATTCTCTCTGCCCTCTAGCGGCTGTGTTCAATGATAGGGTTTGTGGAATGTACAGTTTCCAAGTCTAAATATTAACCACTTCATCGATTTCAAGCCACACAGACTTGTTCATGTCTTGAAACACAAACATTTCATTGATTTTTCACCTCCACAGAATGAAATAAATAACTTTAAATTAATCAATATAACCTGGAGTAAGTTCAATGCTTTCTCTCATTCGAATTAGAGTGAAATTGATGGGTTCTCTGGTACAAATTTAATTGGGTAAAGTTCACATCAATACAAAAATCATATAATAGAAAAATAAACCTAAAGATCAATACATATTTGAGAATATCACACCCAGACACTTCAATACTAGTCCTTTACAAATGTTTCAGAGTATCATGATTAATCTAAGAAAAATTAGAAGCTTTTCACATGAATGTCACATCATTAAAATTTAAAATATTATAGAATAGTATTATGTTTATGGATTCTTAAGTGTGTGTGTGTGTGTGTGTGTGTGTGTGTGTGTGTGTAAGCTATGGCAATATTTTCAACAGAGAGCTACTTTTGGGAGCTGGTGTTGGGACCTATGTGAGTTTCAAGGATTAACCTCAGGTCCAGAGATTTGGTGGCATACTTATCTGCTAAGCTATTTCTCTGGTTCATGACTGAAGTTTTAGTGCAGATACATAAGAATCATTGGGATGTTAATAAAAGAAATATAAAACACATACCATATAATTCCTCTGGTAATGAATATGTGTAATTTCTTTGTTAAAATCAATCACGTAGCCATTGAAGGACCAAACAAATGTGAGATCCAGGGAAGGATCGAAGGACGCAGCACACTGCATTGTAGCATTTTCTCCAACAGTGATATCAGCATTAATTGGGGCCAAAATGATTCGTGTGGGATCTGCATGTTTTGAAATAAAAAAAAAGTAAATCACATTAAAAAACATTATGAGGCATCATAGTTTCTGGTATTGAAGAAGAACTGCCACCTGAGGACCTCTGCTAACCATTATGAGTAAGCTCTGGGTGGCCTTAAAACTGAACTTCAAGTACCTCCCAGCTCTTCCAAAACCCTACAATGTGGTTTAAGGGTGGTAACAACTTCAGATCCTAAAGCTCATTCAATGAAAGTGGGCCAGATATTTATACTAAAAGATGCAATGGACAGTCTAAGGATTTCCAAGGCCGATCACACACATGTGCGTGCACACAACGCACATACAGACACACAAACCCAAGTAACAGAAAATCCAATACAACATGACTCCTACAAAACTATTAAACCCACATTAATTATCCCCAACGAGAGCAACTTAGATGACAGGACAACTAATTCAAAAGAACAACTATGGACATTCTTAAATGGCTCACAGGAAATACAAGTAAATCTTAAAATGAAAGCCAGTAAAACACAAACAGCTTAATAAAATGAGAAAACTTCAGGATATATGAAAATATATTTGAATAGAGAGATACAATTACTGAAGAAATTCCAAACTAAAATAAAACTTGAAGTGAAAACTTTAGCATGTCTATTAAAAAAGTGTAGTAGACTCACTAATAAAATATATCTAGCAGAAGATAGATTATCAGACTTAAAGACAAGGAAGAAGAATTGGATCACTCTGTCAAATAAAATAATAAGTTTTAAATAAAATAATAATTTTAAAACATGAACAAAAACATGTAGTCTTGGGAAGAAAAAGCCCTGTTATGAGTTACTTTCCTCTGGGATTAGAGACCTCCATCTTTGTTTGTTCAGCTGTACCTCTTGCAAAGTGATTATCTACTCTGAGCTTGTTGATTGTGTATACCCTTCATAGAGTGTTGCGAGAGTCGTGAGACCATCTGAGTATTTATCAGATCCCTACTACCTGTTATATACATCTCTGTCTTAATTGCATGTGACTCAGATAGGGTTAGAGTGCCTAAGTTGGAGAGACTAGGAAAGGGGGCTCATCTATGCAGTTATGGGAAGCCCTCACCTCTACCAGGTAAAAGCTTTTCAGGTGTGGCCTGTTGTGGTCGGATCACCCACATTCCTGCAAGCAACTTCTCACATACGTTCTCCCAGGAAGCCCACGAAGCTTATTGGTTCCTAAGAGAGAACTTTGGTAGAACCATGCCTCAGTTTGTCATTAGGACCAAGAGGAAGATGTTGCTTACATCTCCCCAAGAAAGGAAGTATAGCCAAAAGTGTAAATGTATAAAACAGTGATATAAATTAAGGAAAAGAAATAAAGGATAAAGGAACAGAATATATTTTTTAAAGACTCATAGAAGAACAATTCTGAAATACAAGGAAAGAGCTGACCACTAAGATGAAAGAAGCATATAAATCGATCTATCAAACAAACAAACAAAAGTCAAACACCCAAATAGTATCAGAAAGAAACTCCTTGTGTCATATAATTGTCAAAGCTCTAAATGTACAGAAAAAGGATATTAAAAACTGCAAGAGAGAAACACCAAGTCACAAAGAAAGGGATATCCATCAATTCTAATGATGGCAAGTTTTTGATGATGACTTTTCAAAGCCTAAAAGACATAGAGTGATGTCCTACAAGTTCTGCAAGACTGCAGATGACAACCCAGACAACTATGCTCACTAAGATACTATGATCACTAAGATCATGATTGAAGGGAAAAGAAAAGTTTTCCATGACAAAAGCAGACTAAAAGAATTTGCTATCACAAAGACACCCCTACAGAGTATAGCAGAGAAATATCTCAGATTGAAGAGAAAAATAAGTATATCCAAGAAACTAGAACAGAAAATAAACAATGTTAGGTCAGCTCTTGAGCAGAGGAAGACCAAGAAAAGAAATACTACAAGATTAACAAAATGGCACGCATCAACACATATCATTTAATAATAACTTTGAATATCCACTTTTTTAGGTCCCCCATTCAAACAGCATAAACTTGCACAGATTGGAAAACAGCACCCATCATTTTTCTATCTCTGAGAAACATACCTCCTTATCAAAGATAGATAGATGTGAAAGGATGAGCAAAGGATTTCCACGTGAATAAAAATAAGAAATAGTTTATAAGAGGACTATGATAGCACAGGATATAAGACCAACAATTGACAAATGAGATCTCAAAAAACTAAAAAAAAAAAACTTCTAATACAGCAAAGTAAGCCATTTGTCTAATGAAGAGGGAACCCACAAAATAGGATAAAATCTTTGCCAGCTATATTTCTGACAGAGGATTAATATTTGGCATACATAAGAACTCAAAAGACTAATCATCAAGAAAATAAACAACTCAATCCAAAAATGAGACATCACATTGAATAGAATCCTCAAAAGAAGAAATTAAAAATGTCTGATAAATACTTAGAGAAATGTTCAACATCTTTAGTCATTAGGGAAATGAAAATTAAAACTATTATGAGATTCCATCTCACCCTAGTCAGAATGGCTACATGAACAAATCAAAGGACAACAAATATTGGCAAGGATGTAGATACAAAGGAACTCTTACATAGTGTGAGTAGCCATCATGGATATAAGTGTAGTGGTTCAGAAAATAGTGAGAACTGGAACTCCCATATGACCTGGTTATCCCACTCCTGTGCATATACGCAAACCACTCCCCATTCCTTTCCTCAGATATTTTTACACCTCATTTATTGCTTCTCCAGCTAGGAAGTAGAATCTGCTGAATGAATAATAAATGTGTAACATATGCGCAGAATAGAATTTTGTTCAGCTACAGATAAAATGAAAATGGGAAATATTCAGGTGAATTGATGAGGCTAGAAAAAAAATAATGAGCAAGGTAAAGATAAAAACATATATTTTCTCTCATATGTGGTCCCTAGCTTCAAATATTTAGAGTTTTTATTTTTAAACTAGAATATCTGTTAAGGCAGGTAAACCAGAAAATGACTGTTGAGATGGGGAAATCCCTTAAGGGAGAATATATAGAATTTCACAGGCGATATAAAAACAAGTAGAAGAAATCTAGGGAGTGGAAAGTCTAATCAGGAAAGGGTGTTAGGAGTGGGGAAGACTGGGATGTACAAAAGGTTAATCAAAACTAAGGATCTATGAAAAATACATACAAAACTTGCTACTTAAAAAATAAATTTTTGAGTTAGAAGGAGAGAGAGAGTTACAAGGGAGCTATCCTTCTGGTCTAGGATTATTAGGAATATTATTATTAGGTTATTCCTGAAAACCAAGGGTGGCAGGTAAGTGATAGCTCTTGATGTGTTATTGCATGGACCAGAGATTCTCAATAATACAGGACCCTTGCCACTATAACTAATTTGAAAAAGCTATGGACAAAAACAACACATACTTTGGTTACAAAGGTATAGAGAAATGAAGCTAGAACTGAGCCTGGAAGCTTTACCCCTGCTGCCTAGCTTCCACATTGCTAGAAGATATTATATAGAGTGCTAGGGGGGATTAAGGTAACAACATTCTTACCCAGCTGTAAACCCTATGGCCTGTAATATCATTATATCAGGGAAGATGTGCCCATTTATGCAATTATGTCATGATTGTCATGAGGCTAACCACTTGCTCTGATTGGGTTTGAGGCTGGCCACACACGAAGCCATTTATTACTACAAAGCCATTCAAAATCCCATGGAAGAGGATGTCTTAGACCTTAGGAACAAACTTGATACTATTGTTTATTTAAATTGTCATGGCACCAAACTCCCTTTTACAGTTTTAAGTTTATACTGATAGCAAATGCTATTTCCAGCTTTGAACCAGAGGTATCCCTGTGATGGATGCCACTAAATACAGATGCTCATGGCATCTTAAAATGATGAAAATAAGTGGCAGCTGAATGCTTAGCCCTAAGCAGAATATTTATACTACTCTTTAGAAAGATCAGAGAGTGCCATGAATAAGAGAATGGAAAGGATGAAGATTTCAATGATAGACAGAAGAGTTCTAAAGTGTCTTCTAGGCATGGCAGATCCAATGCAGTCATGACTTCATAGCAGCTTGGTGGTCTACAGTGAGGCTACACAAGCCCAAGTTTATGGGGCTCACTGGGGTAGGATCTTGTACACTGTAAAAATTTATTACTCATATTGGTTCAATAAAGCACTGATTGGCCATTAGCCAGGTAGGAAGTATAGGAAGGAAACCAGACTAAGAGAATTCTGGGAAAAAGAAGGCAGAGACTCAGTCATCAGCTAGACACAGAAGAACTAAGATGAGAATGCCTCACTGATAAAAGGTACCAAGCCAGGTGGCTAAACATAGATAAGAATTATGGCTTAATTTAAGTTGTAAAAACTACTTAATAATAAGCCTGAGCTAATAGGCCAAACAGTTTACAGTTAATATAAGCCTCTTTGTGTTTCTTTGGTGTTGAACAACTGCAGGACCAGGTGAGACAGAAACTTTCATCTACAGCTCACCCTCTCCCTGTATAATTATTGACTACTATTGGAGGGGCCATTATCGTCCAATTGACATCCTACTATGTTCCAAAGGGATAAAGTTCCAAAAGCATATTCGCACAGATGACACATATTCAACTCAGTGGGTCTTACCGCAGTAACAAATCCAAGCCCTAACACTTAACAACAAAGCTTTTAGAGAAAGGGACTTCGAGAGAAGAAGTGGGTCACAGGGGTGAGAAGGGTATTAGAGATGGCAGTTATCACAAGCAGAGCGCATGTGATTCTTGTGTGAAATTGTAAAAGAACAAACTCAATAAAAGGTTTTAAAAAGGAATAAAACACAGTATATTCTGATCCATTCTGCAAAGGAATAGGATGTTTTTACATTTATTTCCAGTAAGAACTCCTCAGAGGAAGGAACTTTCCCAGCAGGCTTCTGAAATGGAAACTCATCACTACATCGATTGTATTAGAAACTTAGTTTTGAATGGCATATGTGCAGGACTGCAAACTTAAGCATCATTTAATAAACATGACTCAAATATCAAATGATTTCTTACTTGTGATCACCAGAGTCCCAGTGCTATTGGCTTTCCCCCTATTATTTTCTGCAAAGCATGTATAGACGCCTCCATCGTTCCTTGTAATATTATTGATTTCCAAGCTACCATCTTCCCATATGAGTATTCTATATAATTAAAAAAACATACAATTCATAAAACACATTTAATAACATATATTATCATTGTACCTTGCAATACAAATGCTATTATTACATTTTATACCAGTATCTTCTTAATACATTTAAAGACATTTTCAAGGTCTAGCCTTTGTTTCAAATGTTCTTTTTTGGCATTGGCAGAGTGCTGGGAAGCTAAGCTTCATCACTTTCCTAGATAACTTCTAAGGTCCTAAGGCAGATTCTTTGTGCTCCTATGAGCCCAGGCTAGTTGTTTCTGTACGTTTTCTTGTGATATCCTTGACCCCCGACCCTGGCTTGTACAGTTCTTCCTCCCTCTCCTTGGCAGGATTCCCCATTGGCTCAGTGCTGGGCTGTGGGTGTCTTCTCTTGCATTCTCTTATCCTTAAATTCAACATTAAATATTTGTTACTTCTTCGACTTTCTTTAACTAAATCATTTTCTAAACTTTATCTTTTAGTTTTCAAAACAATAGAAATATTTGTTCTTTTAAAGGACAGTCTGATAAAAAAAATTAGGATATCTCTATCTTACTAAGCAATGTTGAAATTCTGCTCCAATGTGTAATAAGATTCTCTTCTGTCTCTTTCATTATCCAGTTCTAACTTACAGCTTACTTTGTAATCTGTTTTAGAATAACAAATGCAGCGTAGAAATAAGACAACAGCAAAAGGTATTTCTTTGTTGCTAAGGAGGATTTGAAACCAGGCCTCTTTCTCCAAATGTGAAGGAACATAATGCGTCACTGTGCCATGCTCTGCACAAAGAAACTGGGCACTGTGTTTTGTGAAGGCCACAGACTCTAGCCTGATGCCATCTCGACTGGAATCTGGGGACTTCGCAATGAGGTCAGTTCTTGTAGACATAAAACTCCTCTTAGAAGCACTTTTGGCCAAAGCAGTTTACATATATGTCATATAGATTACTATTTCTTATAATGACATATTACTATAATAATATATATATTACTATACATGATATATTATAGGTGGCGCTATATATAATACATTATATATAGTATACATATTATATATAAGCCATGTATATGTGTGTGCTTAAATTTGATCTTTATCATGTTCAAAGTGTCCTATATCACACCGTGACATTTCAGCCTGTGCATTTTTCTCAATGACAGGATTTCATATAAGTACCATTAGACTATAATGGAACCCAGAAGTTCCTATCATCTAATGGTGCTATAGCCATGGCAGTGTCACATGCAAGGCATTGTGGATCCTGGAGCTAAAGACTTCCTCCACTGCCAGTCTACACCTTTTGAAGTGTTGGGTACCACATGCCTCTCAGTAATGACAAATGACTACACTTCTGCCTTGCATACTTGATATACTTATTCCTTCATATACTTCTTCATATAGCATGAAAATGGAACAGGCACTCTGCAGGCACAAAAATCACTGGGTTTTTAAACTACTTTTTATAGAGAAATTCATCGAAATAATATTATATTTATTCTTATTGACTACTGTTCAAACTTTAACTTCAAACAATTCATATTTGTATTTATCTTTTAAAATTCATTTCATTATATATATATATATATATTATCATCTTCAACATTCAATAAATTCTTGCCCATGAACCCTCTATTAGAAAGTGGTTGTTGACACTGAATTGTTAATGAACTAAAGCAGTAATTAAAAATTGAACTTGGAGACTCCATGAGGAAGCCACTTGGCTGACTTGAAAGACCCTAAGCACAGTTACTTTGTGAGATCCGAGGAGCCAGGGACCGTCAGCTCTGCCCCCGTCTGACCTGACCTGCTGCTGTTGACCAGCCACTCTGTCCCTTTGCTCCACGAAAACTTGGGTTTCGGCGCAGCCTTGGGCTTGCATTCAATGATAACTCTTCCTCCTTTAGCAGCCAGGATCTTTTTCTTCATGGGATTCATTTCAAAAGTTGGAGCTAATGCTACAAGGTAAACAGAGGATTATCATTGTCCTTTAGCTATCAAACCCAATATTGCTTCTGGATTGTAGCTTCTTTTATACATCAATAATCTACAGGGAGGACTGAGGTAAATATGATCAGTTGTAGTTCATGGGCATCTCATACGTAACTTTTTATTTGATAATTTAATGACATCTCTTCAACTCAATGGATAATTGCCGATAGCTTTATCAGCCACTATAAATTTTAGTTCTAATCATATGTTATGTTCCTGCTCACCAAAAAGGCACCTTGAATCCAATTGTTCTGTTTTGATTCTACAAGGGAACTTAGCGGAAAAAGATGGTGAGAACTCCGCGTCCTACAAATGTTATGTCAATATACATTTTCACATATGTGCGCTGCCTTTCCTCTCAGGATACCTCAAGTGACTAACAAGAGAATTGAAGTCTATTACATTGATATAATTTTTTTAGGCTATCACAGGTTGTTGGCATTTGAATGTGAAAACTCCTTTCAGTAAATAATGGTATCCCACTTAAATGTCCATTCGCTGAGCACCAATGGAATGCTCCACTCTTTGAGGAGCGAATCCAGGCCTTCGGGACCTACCTACAGACAGCTAGGAGGAATGGGTCCAGATAACCGGTGAAGAAGCCCATGACACAGCTGAAGTTCATCTTCAAGTCACAGCACAGACGCATAATCATGAAGTCATGACCCAGCATTTTATAATCCCAGGGACGGTATGCTCTATGTCCTCCAAGCTCCCCCATCTAGTCCACTGCCCAATCCCTTTCGCTATTAGCAGGCACAGTGTGTTCCAGTCATCTGCATTCCATCTCTTCTGGGGACACTTTTTAGGCTGGTGTGTATGTGACTCTATCATTTAGTCTAGTGATTCTTAAACTTCAACTGCCTGTCAAAGTCATCTGAGCGTCTAATTAAAACGTCTGCTGGGCAGGTTGGTGGTGGGAACTGGAGTATTCACAAGTAAACAGCTCTGAGAGTTGTTACCTCAGCTGCTGCTCTGGGAAGGTTGCTTTTTACAGCAAATATTTAGTCTGTTTCATTGTTCCTTTAGCCTGAATTTTGATAACTGGGAATTTATAGCTTGTGTAACCAACTTGTGCTGTGCATCTAAATAAAAGAAAAGTGAAATGGAATGTGAGCTATGGATACCCTTCTACCGATTGATATGCGGTTTGTTTGATAAACATTTATCAAAAATTGGAAAGGATACTGACCCAGGATCTTGAGCTCGGCATTCGCATAAATGGATCCATACGCATTTTCTGCTATGCACTGGTACATCCCAGCATTGTCAAAAGTCACATCATACAGTCTTAGTTCCCCTTTGTGATACTGAAGAGTAAAAGAAATTACACGGCTTTGAAGAACACGGATGTAAACTCTCCCATTCAGCTAGGTTAGCACTTAACCTATGCTGTGCTCATCTACCCCCATATTCTCCTAAGAAGCACAGACGGGGTTTCTATGGCATGGAGAAGACCAACCCACTTACCATGCCCAGTGGCTCTTGTTTTATTCATCTTACAGAGCTGAGAGTCCACCTTTTCCCCTTTGGACCAGCTGTGAGATTATAGTGGGAAGGTAGAGAAGGGCCCCACCGCTGTCACTTGTCCCAAGGCTATGATAGGACTTAGCACATCTCTCTTACCTCTGTTTCTGTGGGATTCAGGGAAACAGTGGCAAAGAGGGGACAATATGAGTGGACATGGTTCAATAGGAAGGGGGGGATGTGGAATAAAGGAAAAATAAGGGGAAAAAAAAGAGAGAGGTAAAGATACCATTACAGAAAACTGTTGAAACTAAAAGAAGACACTTTTGTTTTTCAAGGAAGATTTCTGTCTCAGGGCCCAAGTACCCTGAGAAGTGACCAAGCACACAAGTGACCATTGTGTGGCCACCTGAACTGATTCTGGAGCAGCAAGGCTCTTCAGTGTGCTTACCGCATATCCGTTTTTCAGCCATCTGATGGTAGGGATGGGCTTCCCTGTGGCCACGCAAGGCCAGTAGAGGTCACTGCCTATGTCCACCTCAGTGTCGTTGATATGCTCTACCCACTCAGGAAATGCTGTAATGGAGGAACATCATCAGTGCCTCAATGCCCATCACAATCTCAAGGGTCTAAGTTTTGCAGTTTGTTCACTTTATTCTGGCATGTTTACCAGATATCATGTGTGTGCCTACACAGGCCACTATTCTAAAAAAAGACATATGTTATCATAGAATAAGATAACCATCATTTAGTTAGTAACTATACTTCTAGATTTGTTTATTTTTGTTTATATGCATTGTGTGCCTGTATGATTTCATGTGCACCATATGCATGCAGGTGCTACCAAAGCCCAGAGGGCACTGGGTGCCCTGGAGCTGAAGCTATAGACAGTTGCAGCCACCGGATATGGGGGGCTGAGAACTGAATTCCAGTCCTATGAAGGAGAAAGAAGTACTTTTAACTTCTGGAGCATCTTTCCAGCCCAGGTAATTGTTTTTATTATTTACCAATTCAAAAGTTAATTGAAGATAAATATTAAATTAATTGATTTGTCCCTTAATAACTTGAATCTTTTGGATATGACAAAATTACAATTGAGATTTTAAAAGATATGTTTCAATAGTCTATCATGTAAAGGCTGTCATATATATATATATATATATATATATATATATATATATATATTATCACTTGATTGAGTGAAATGGACTTCAGTCTCAGTTTTTACTTTTATCTACTTGGCTGATAAAAAAATGCTAAAAATATCCTCAAAGGAAAAAGAATCTTTCTACATGAAAAATCACTCTTGTCAAGCATTTCAATTATCTAAGCAGCCCAAAGAAATAAGTAGATAGTACAAACCAAGAAAAGAGATAGATAGATAGATAGATAGATAGATAGATAGAACTCTTAATGGAGTAGACCATTTCCTTTTTATTAAAAATTAAACCTTGTGTTACATTTATTTTCTCTGGAAAATAAATATTACTAGTATATATATATATATTACTAGTTATATATATAGTGCACATATACATGTTCATATATGTACTTATATATATATATATGTATATAAAATCAGAAAATATTTTCTGAGCTTCCCAGATTATCAACACTGAACCAATACATAGATGAACAAATGTCTCTTTATGCATACTATGCAGTATACAATCTAATTTAACTTCCTATTTTCACTAACCATTTGTAACATATAGGGAGAACTTTCAGAGGTTCAATGCTAGTGAATTTGCTAGTTGAATACACGTTTTATTTTGTGTAGAATCTCTTCAATACTTTAATGGCATCTTTGCTACCTTGGTCCCCCAAGGGGACATATTGACATCACTAAACATAATACAATAATAAGAATGAATAATTGAATCACCTCAGTTAATTTTGTATGTGGTTTCATTGTATAGACTTTAAAGATAGTTTGTTTCAACATACAAACAAAAATTAAGATATCTTCCCAGTAAAGGATAAATGAACTTATTGTAAACAACCTCATACAAATGCGTGTTCTGTCACAATGATTCTTTCAGTGCCTTAGATATTTGACAATTTAGAATTTTACTCTGCTGCAAACCTGGAGAAAAGTTTTCTAAATGCATTGAAAAAAACTTTATCTATAATTTACAGATCCAGTCCAAAAGTGGTAATATTATTCAAGACATTCAGAGAGCCTATCGCTGTTTTCCCTCCCTTAGAAGCCGTTTCACATACACTTGACGTGTCGTGTTAATGACATTGGGTATTCAAGTCTGGAGTTTGGGGAAATATCTCCAAGCTGTAGAACCGTGCTCAGGGATGGAACCAGAAAAGGATACAGAGAAGATCAGTTGCTGACTCTGATCACTTAGTGGAGTGGTATAAACAGGAGGCCTCTGAAGGGGAAATGGGAGTGGTACATATGAATGAACTGTAGGGAACAGGTGCCAAGCACAGACAAGGAGGCACAGAAAGAGGAGAGGTGGATCAAGAGTGACTGCTGATGCTGTCATGTCTGATCAGATGGCACTAAGAAATGATCAGCTTCTGGGTGATCATAGAAGAAAGGCTTTAGTAGAGAAATCCTCATGAAACAAACTGGAGTGAATGATGACGGAATACAACTGGACATGGAGACAAACCTTTTTAGATTCCAGATGACTCTATCAAAATTTGTGTTTGAGATAAACTAGCAGAAGATAAACTGAGCATTAACCAGAGTTGAAAACAAAACAGCAGGAGACAGAGGTGGATTGCTATGAGTTTGAGTTCAGTCTGGTCTAGGTAGGGAGTTACAGGATCTCTGGGGATATAAAGGGAGACCATCACACAGGAAAAACAGAAAATCAGAATGAATTTATTGAAACCTAGTTGTTTATTCCATATTATGGAAAGATGTAATGATGACTTCGGCCTCACTAAGTTCTAACGTCCTGAGCCTGGAGAGATGGCTCGGTGATTAAGAGCACTTGTATCAAATTCTCAGTACGCACATGGCACTAATTACCCTCAGTAACTGTAGTTCCAGGGAATCTCACACCCCTTCTGGCCTCTGCAGGAACCAGGCACACATATCATATACATAAATACATGCAGGCAAAACACCCAAACACATAAATAAAATTTAGTTAATTTTAAGAAAAAAAATAAATTTCAAGAATTGCCAAAAAAAATCTGTCTTCCCAGATATGCTTAGTATGGTGGGTGAGGATTAAGTACTTGCACCAAAATAATTTTGTTAAAGTAGAAAGAGATGATTCTTTACACCAGGGGTTCTCTAGCACCTGGGGAGTTTTCAGAAATACATATTCTGAGGCTCATGGTATCCTTCTGAGTCAGGAATTCTAAAGAAGGCCCAACAGCCAGTACTTTAACAAGCCCCCCAGGGAATTTTGAGGCCTATTAAACCTTGCAAACCTCTGACTCAGACTTTAAGCCATAATGCATAGGTTCTTCTAAAAATAAAGATACCGAAGAAAAGAGAATAATAGAAGATTAAATGAGCAACATTTAAAATCACCAATAACTATCAGTCTATTATTATAATCATGATATCAAAAGTATACATTCATATTGGCTGTAACTCAGAGTTGTATATGTAATTACATAAGGTAAACATCTAACTTATCGGAACAATATAAGTCACAAGTTTTCAAATAATTATTCTGTGATAGTTCTTCAAGTAAGGAAAAATCTTTGAATAAGACATTGACGGCGATCGTGGAAAATTAAAATACCTACCGTGAACATAAATTTTTGCCTGGTGCTTGTCCTTTCCTCTGATGTTCTCGGCCTCGCATTCGTAGATGCCTTCATCTTCTAACTGGATATTGAAGATCTTGAGAACAGCCCCCGAGGTGCTTATCTCTGCCGTGCTAGGCATTGGCTCTAGCACCTTCCGCCACCGGATATCAGGAACAGGGCTAGGAAGAGAAGGTATAAAATCTCCAGATCCACAGGGCTTAAAGAAGACTGCCTGGCACTTACGGCCAGCTCTTGCATCACTTATTTTCTGAGATGGCACAAAACCTTCTCTGTTTTGATGCACGTTAATGAAAAGCACAAGCACACTTACTTTCCAAGAGCAAAACACTCTAAAGTCACGTTTTGGCCCATCATGGTATAGATGTCCTTAAACTGCACTACAATATCAGCAGGATATGGCTTTGTTGTTCCTAATATTAAAAAGAAAAGAAAACACACACACCCATGGTATATTATTCACAATGTATTTTTTCCTTTTTAGCATCATAAAATTTTGTGGTTTAGAACTGCACCAATACAAAAAGTTTTTTCAATATAGATATTGTTGGTGTCCCAATATATAGATTTGTTTATGCACAATGTGTGCAAGTGGAAATTCCATCGGACAATCATCTGTAACTAGTTACACTAAATCAGCTACAGAATTTCAAGGTCTCATTAAGGGGGCTTCAAATACATATGAAACACTGTAAGAAGTCCTATAAGGCACTTGAGAAGGTAGAACAAGAAGAGTGAAATGGGAATATGAAAATTGGAAGAGAAAAGAGAAGAAAAGGGGAGAAAGAGGTGCATTAAGAAAGGAGAAAATGGAAGAAGGAATTATCCTCAGAAACTGAGGAAATGGAGCGACAGAAATGAGAGCGAGACCATGACTATAACATGACGGTTCTTACTCTTAGAGTGGTAAGGTGACATTGCAGATACCATGTGCCGTCATTGAGCATCACACCACAGACCCTGAAATATGTGCCAACACACCGGACTCCAAAAAGCTTAATGTGTTATTATCCACCAAAACATGAGTGTGTACTTTATACCGCATAAAAATAAACAAACAAACAAACATACCACAGCAATACAGAAGGCAAAACCAAATAATTAGTCTGAAAGAGGGGTCAGCAAATAAGGGATTCAGAATGTCAGAGCGGATATGGGAATCCTAAGCAAAAATAGAAACTGAACTGAATCAGTTCATTACAAAGCTCAGAATTAAAGAAAACACAGAGGAAGCCAAAGGACGTGAAAATATACAACCTAAGGAAAAGCTGACTGCATAGCACGGAAGGCCCCAAACCCGAATTGGAAGTTTTGAGATCAGTTTTGTTAATAGTAAACAGCAGTGGGATTTGGTAAGAGTAGTATAGTTCTTACCCTTGGCTCAAAGTGAGACCTTGATGCCAGTTTTAAGCCTTTTGGAGTCAGAATCTGCATTGCATTTTTTTTTCTCAGAACTTTCCAGTGGCTTACATACTGATTTAACTAAAAGCCATAGGGTTAGCTGCTCTGAGCATCAAAGGAAGGGAAGAATTGATAAATGCAAATGTTACTTGTTAGGAAGCACAACAAGTTATGTTATGTTACGTTAAGTTATGTTATGGCCAATCAGGCTGAAGAAGGCTAGAAGGAAGAAGTAGTTTTGCTGGGACAGTAGTGAGCACGTCTTGAACACTCAGCATCCTGGAGCGCTTTGGGGGACAAGTCCAGGATGAAGATATAGCTAAAGCCTAAACACAAGAAAAAAAATTAGAGACGTGAATTTACATGAACACCTCTGAAAATGTGTAGTTTGGGGAGAATATCTAGAAACAACGGCAGAGGGGTATGGGAAAGAGGGACATCTTGTGATTCATGCTTGCTGGAGGGGAGAGGCTGGCCTTGAGGAAAGGAGAAGGAACTCTTTGAGAGGTGGATAAAAAATGTCAAATACCAAAAAGAATGGGCACTGAAAACTGTCCTTTGATTGAATGAATGTGAGTTTCTTAGGCTTTTTTCAGATGGACTTCACTGACTAGGAAAGAACACAGTGAGGGAGAAGACAGGATCCTGAGATGGTAAAGGAAAAGAAATGAGCCATGTGCTGTCGCCCTGAACCAGGTGGGGCGTGAGCCAGAACAACCCAAGGGGTTGACTGTAGAAGGTGACATTGGTGCACCACTGAGACAGTGAGAAAATGGGTAGAAGACAGAGGGAAGACACAAACATGAAACCGAGTGGGAGAGGTGAGCAAGGCCCCTTTCCAGACAGCTCGTTTAGCCAGGACTGTCCAGCCAGAACGTCAGCAGTGTTTGCTGAATATCAAATGACTGTTTCCTTACAAGAAGTGAAGAGGGAATGCCAGTGGCACCGTGGCACTTCCCACGCTACGGAAGGAGAGGAAGCAAACAGGACCGTATTGAAGAGGGTACTCTTCACTTCTAAAGTAGCAGAAGAACTGGGGTGAAGCTGGGATAAGGGAAACACACAAGCTGTGGTGTGATAAAGCGCACCTCAAGGAGTGCTAAAAAATTATGGAAAAAATTTGAAATTAAAAATGGAGTTGGAGAATGACCCCAGCACACAGGCCACAGTAATATATACTAATTACTTAAAGCACAAATAGCGATGGTTTCTTTTAACTTGTACCATGTAAATAGTTCGCAAAATAATTAATTTTTTTCTGATTATCTAATTACTTTTTTAAAAAATTTGACTTAAGTGTTTAGTCTCATTACAAATGCACTAGAGAGTAAAAATGGTCATGAAACAGAAAGCAGATCCCAGTCATTTCTGTGACAATTCTGTAGGGCCTTGAACCAATGAATCAACCTTCCACATACTTCCTAACCTGCAAGTGATGAACATGAACTCACCCATTTTTGGGAAACTTTACTGAGTAAAACCAAACTTCAGAAGCTAAAGACTAAGTCTTTCCTCCAGCATACACTATATGCTGCCCTCCACAGGAAGACAATGAGTCATTATTATAAATGCACTTTAAACAGACAACTTGAAAAACAGCATAACAAATAAAATACTTACGTTCAGGTATTGGAATGAGGGGTATAAACTTGCTGAACACACTTTTTGTGATAGAAGGGCTGGACACAAAGCAGGAGTAGTTGCCTCTATCAGAAGCCTCAACATTTGCAATGTAGAGATTGCCATTTGTCTGAGACACAAACCTTCGCTTGTCCATTGTGATAAATACAGGGAATTCATTCAGGAGCCAGCGGTAGCTAAGGTCATCTAGAAGAAGATATTGCCCACTAAATATTAAGCTTTTCTCTGAAAATAAAGTTTCTGCTTCCTAATTACATGTCAACTGTCAGTGGCTACAAATCTGTAAATATTAGAAGTTGAGATATTTTCTCATAACTACCCTATTCTCAAGAATATAATTGTCATGGTGAACAACTGAATCTATCTTTCTGTATCTATCAATCATCTATAGCTAGTACTTTCGAGAGTCTCAACATTCTTCTTTTCATTTCATTGGGCTAGTGGTTTTGGGTTCTTTAAGAAAGTGGATTGAGCAAGTCATGGGAAGCAAGCCAGTAAGCAACAACTCCCCCTGTCATCCTGGGCCCTGCCATGGCCTCTACAGTTCCTGTCCTGTCTTCTTTTGCTTGTGAGCAATGAGGAGGAAGAGTAAGTTGAATAAGTTGTTTCCTCCCAAACTTGCTTTTTGGTTATGGTGTTTCTTCACAGCAACAGAAACCCTAAGACAACATATAACTAATATTCTGCTAAAGGAACACAGCAATACAATTATTTGTAATGATATTCTGATATAAACGTAAATCATTTCCTCATTCAGCCCTCATCATAAAAGCTTCTTCTTGCAGTACAGTACTGACACCAAGTCCCAAAAGTAAACAATGTGCAGACGATGAGAGACTTTGGAGCACTCAGCCTTAATCAAATGCCTTCTGTCAAGACTCTGGGCTCAAAGGGGAAAAGGAGAAAAAAAAAGATTGTAAGAACCAGAGGTGGCAGATGTCACCAAGGAAACAGTATCTTCTAGACACAGCAGGACTGATACACACATAAGCTCACAGGAATTGTTATGGCATGCATAAGACTTGCGTAAGTTTGATCAACAATAAATCCAAGAAGTGAGAAATAGAAGTGGGCCCAAGTCTCAGCCCCCAAAAGAAGCTATTTACAATTGATATCTGATGGGAATGGGAAAATAAGTTTTATTCCAGTGCCCTGTTACTGTTACTTGGTGCATCAACCACACTCCAGGTTAGTCTTCATGCCCAGGAGTAATTGACAAACATAAAATCTATTCTATGTTTTTTTGTTGGAGTGTGTGTATCTGTATGTATTTTGTTTTGTTACCTTTTGTCTTTTCTGGAGGGGGGGTTATTGTGTATTAACTTTTTGCTGCTTTTGTTTTCAGGAAGAGAGGCAAACAGAGAGAGGGGAAGGGAGGAAAAATGGAAGGGGGAGGAAGGGAGCGAGAATATGAAGTTAAGTGGGTAGGGAGTGGAGAGGATTGGAGAAGCACTAATCTGGGAAGTAGAAAGGACGCTATAAAATATATTCGTCTTAGGGTTTCTACTGCTGTGAAGAGACACTGTGACCACAGCAACTCTTACAAACTTATAAAGAGTTTAATTGAGGAAATGGATTACAGTTTCAGAGGTTTAACCTATTATCATGATTACCATCATGGCAGGGAGCATGGCAGCATGCTGGTCGACATGGTGCTGGCTACATCTTTATCAGAAGACAACAGGAAGCAGACTATGCCACTTAAGCAAAAGAGACCTTAAAGCCCGCTCCCACAGTGACACACTTTCTTCAACAAGGTCACACCTCCCAAAAGTGCCACTCCCTATGAGCTTATGGAGCCAATTACATTCAAACCATCACAATATTGTATGTGATAAATTTAGAAAACGAAATATCAAGCAAAGGGGGGAAAGGAATTTCCTCCTAATTTTGCTACTGTTATGAATCTGATGTACAACCCCTGAGAAGGTGCAACCCCCAGTTTGAGAAGCCTGCTCTAACCACCTTAAAGTGGTAACCACTCATGTCATGTGACTCCTCTGTTCAACATTCTGAGTGCAAATATCACTAAAAGTTAAAGCACAGGGTTCCTATGCGTGCACGATAAGGTCCTCCACAGCACAGCTCCCGGAACCTCCATTGCATGTCTTACTGCGTTCCATGTTATTCTCTCCACAGCACAGCTCCTGGAACCTCCATTGCATTTCTTACTGCCTTCCATGTTATTCTCTCCACAGCACAGCTCCCGGAACCTCCCTTACATGTCTTACTGCGTTCCATGTTATTCTCTCCACAGCACAGCTCCTGGAACCTCCATTGCATTTCTTACTGCGTTCCATGTTATTCTCTCCACAGCACAGCTCCCAGAACCTCCCTTGCATGTCTTACTGCGTTCCATGTTATTCTCTCCACAGCACAGCTCCCGGAACCTCCCTTGCATGTCTTACTGCGTTCCATGTTATTCTCTCCACAGCACAGCTCCCGGAACCTCCATTGCATTTCTTACTGCCTTCCATGTTATTCTCTCCACAGCACAGCTCCCGGAACCTCCATTGCATGTCTTACTGCGTTCCATGTTATTCTCTCCACAGCACAGCTCCCAGAACCTCCATTGCATGTCTTACTGCGTTCCATGTTATTCTCTCCACAGCACAGCTCCCGGAACCTCCATTGCATTTCTTACTGCGTTCCATGTTATTCTCTCCACAGCACAGCTCCCGGAACCTCCATTGCATGTCTTACTGCGTTCCATGTTATTCTCTCCACAGCACAGCTCCCGGAACCTCCATTGCATGTCTTACTGCGTTCCATGTTATTCTCTCCACAGCACAGCTCCCGGAACCTCCATTGCATTTCTTACTGCGTTCCATGTTATTCTCTCCACAGCACAGCTCCCGGAACCTCCATTGCATGTCTTACTGCGTTCCATGTTATTCTCTCCACAGCACAGCTCCTGGAACCTCCCTTGCATGTCTTACTGCGTTCCATGTTATTCTCTCCACAGCACAGCTCCTGGAACCTCCCTTGCATGTCTTACTGCGTTCCATGTTATTCTCTCCACAGCACAGCTTCCGGAACCTCCATTGCATGTCTTACTGCGTTCCATGTTATTCTCTCCACAGCACAGCTCCTGGAACCTCCCTTGCATGTCTTACTGCATTCCATGTTATTCTCTCCACAGCACAGTTCCTGGAACCTCCATTGCATTTCTTACTGCGTTCCATGTTATTCTCTCCACAGCACAGCTCCCAGAACCTCCATTGCATTTCTTACTGCCTTCTATGCCATCCCTCTGCTGCAGATACTCTGCCTTGCATTGCACCCAGGGTCCTACCTCAGCCTTTGCTCTTGTTGCCTCTCCCTTCTGGGATGTCATCTCAGATGCTTATACCATTGGCTCCTTCACATCTTTATGGTTTTAGTCAAGAGTTCCTTCCTGCCAAGGCCCCTTCTAAAACCTAAATTATCCCCTACCCTTCCCTCTTCTTCTCCCTCTCTTTTATCCTGTACCATTAGGTACCCCTGTCACAGAAGAGGGTCTCTGAGGGCTGGTGGCTTTTATTGTTCTGTTCCACTGGGGGTGTCCTCTGAAATGAGCAGTGTCTAGGAGAGGGGAAGTGCTCACAGGGGTTTCTTAGTCAATGGAGCTCACCCATTGTTGAGTCACTGGGCAGCCATTGCCTTGTTTGTGGGAAATACTATGAAGAGGAGAGGGATTTGCTCATGTTTTCGGCAGTTCCTCAGCAAAAATCTACTCTCTGATGGAATCCTGCTGAAACACTGTACATAGGCCCCTCCTATATGAGCTAATTAATTGGGTTGTTTTTTTGGAGTACAGAGAAAATTACAAGTATTTTATAAGAAAATATATGTATAATTTTCATATATGCATAATGAAATTTCACATAAATGAAAATTTACATGTAATATATGTGCATAATTTTGTATGAAATATAGATGTCTATATGTCTAGGAATACATACAAAGTCAGTGCATTCCACACAAAATTACGTATAGCAGAGTGTTCTGTTTCATTTTCTATGGATACGTTTTAAGTCACATTTAAAATATAAAGAATACAAAACATATTTCTTTTTCAGGGACTATATGAAACAAATGAAAACAAGACTGTGAATATATTTTATGACAACCCGTTCTTTTAACCATATCCAATGAAAGAAATATGTATTCAAAATTGAATTTTTAACAGATGATTTTTAATTTTGTTCCCTTTCTGAGGTACACAATTATTCTCATAGATCAGTGACTTTAAGAACATTAATAATTTATCATGTCTTTATCCTTTTCTAGTGCTTACTTATAAATCACAGTGTATTGCAAATATGAAGTTGAAAAACTGATGGATCTTACATCATTCCTCAGTGCTCTTCTATTTATGAATATTCAACATAAGTTCTGGAAAATCTTCCATAATTTCCCTTTTGTGGTAGAAACTTTAATAAGGTACAATCCAACATAGCTACTGTTTATAAACTAAAATGACTAGAAACCCTTAGGTTTAGGGCCAAGTGACTAAGGAACCCAGATAGAAAAGCATCTATCAGTGATGACCACAAAGTGACGCTGTTGCAGAATGCTGTACTCTGGGTATGGTACAGACATTGTTCTAAGGAACGCTCCTTGGATGTGTTTACTCTGCTTGAGGCTGATTCACTTAACTTTCTAGAAGGGCTCACAAGGCTCCATCCCTTCCCAACATATAATTATCTTATAGGGAGTTAGTGGCTCCTGGAGGAAAGGCGTTTTCTTCAATGGTGTAGCTGTTCTCCATGTTTATGTAAACCTCTCCCGTGTCCCGCTAAGGGATACTAGTTAAACTCACTGCTTCACCAAGCTAGTCTTGGGTGAAATCCTTTCTTAGATTAATGTCCTGTCCATAGTGAGATGTTTTTCCCCCAGGAAAAGTTCACAGCACAAATGCAAAGAATGAATCTCATTAAATTAATGACGGGCCATGATTGTTAGATAAATTAAGCAATTGTTAACGTATTATCATTACCAGAACACTCAGATGTCCTGATTTAATTCCCGAAGTGTCTATAGTTCTAGAAACTCCATTTACTTGGAAAGCAGTACAGAGGGTCGCAGAGAAGCACCATGGCCTTCCCTTCCCGAGGGGTCTATAGTTCGGGAAACCCCACTTACCTGGAAAGTGATATGGAGGGTCACAGAGAAGCACCATGCCTTTCCCTTCCTTCACTTTCACCTCCGGACGCTCCTCAGGAGGAAAGGGGTCGAGATCTAGTTTTCAAAGGGAAAAGGAAAATGTTCGCTCTGCTCAGGAGAAAGAGATGTTTGTTAAGTGTGATCTTTCTGTAACTTGCATGTACGATATGGCAGAGCTGAGCTGGCTCTGGACACCCGTACAAAGCATCTTGTTTTCATAGCTTGGATTGGTGCGTGCCATCCAGTTCCGTCATGGACTCAGAGCATCCTGCACAATTCTGACAACCATGAAATTTCCGGCTAACCTAAAAATGTTCCTTTGGCGTTAGGGAGGTTCTCAGTGAATACCAGTGAGAAATACAGTGAGGTCAGTCCAAGACAAAGAGCTGCAGAAACTAGAGAGGAAAGACAGGTGTGCATCCCTTCTGGCCAATGCTTAGAGATTCAGTGGAAGGAGCTGAGGAATGAACGCAGGGGATAACGGCAAAGTGATCCACACAGCCCAGACTCCAACCCCCAATCTCTTTTTTCTATGTGCTTAAAACTTACATTTTGTTTGATTTCTTGATCCTTAAGTGCTTAGGTTCTTCCTTTCTTTGACTGAAAATGGTTCTCATTAATTTCTTCCTCTCTTTCTCTTTTGTGCTCCACACCCAAATCATAATACCTACTTTTAACTCTGCTTAACTAACACATTGCCTGTCTCTGGAAACCTGTGTGCTCTTCCTGTCATATTTTTTTTTCCAGAAGGAAAGCCCAAAGCCACATCTCTGGACTGGAGGTGCTAATGGCACCTGAGTGCCCTTTCCAGCCTGCTCATTTGATAATTAATTAAACTTGGCAAAGCTCCGTTAATCTCTGGTTGTGGAACAGAAACTCACATGCTCAGTCCCATCTTAAAGTTCTTTCTCTAGCTTCCATGCTACTGCGGTAACAGAAGAGTGTTTCTGTCTCTTCACTTTCTTTGAAAATTAAATATAAAAAGCTTTAGTGAAGTGCGAGTACTGAATTATTTTCTAGTTTATCTACAATGTTCATTGTGCTTTAATATCTTTGTGACTTGACCCTTCCTGGTGATGGATCTGCTTTCTTGAAACATGGTTTTCACCCTATAATGTATTTAGCAAAGATTGAAAACGACATAAAATCACAAAGTGGAGTTGTATTACTGTAATAAGCACCCCTTTTAATGTAATGCTGTCTTGTAGTAGGATACACTTGTTCGTTTCCCAGCCGGCCAGACTCCCAAAATAATCACACAGAAACTGTATTAATTAAATTACTGCTTGGCCTATTAGTTAGTTCTAGTTTCTTATTGGCTAGCTCTTACATCTTAAACTAGCCCATCTTTATTAATCTGTCAATAGCCACATAGCTGTAGCCCTCAGAAGTTAAACACTGAAGAGCCAGATAATTTCAGGGATGGGTGGGGGGGTTAGGAGAGGTACAGGGCACTTTGCATATCTCAGATATTTTCCTAATAGATAATTCTCAGCCCATGAGGGCCTTCATGCTGGCACCACTTTGTCGATGCTAGATTGCAGAGGACCGTCCAGCACTCCTCACCATCTAGTCCAGTTTTCTCTTCCATCATCTTTACAACACTCATAGTGCTCTGCCTATGCTGAACTTACCATGCAAACCACACTACCCTGTACAATGGGCTTCTTCTATGGCACATCTTGCCAGCAGCCTGCTTTTTCATTTTTTTTTCTCTTTGCTGAACACTTAGCATGTCAGTCACTCGGAATTACCATATCTTAATTGAAATTTCACAAGCGTGTTACTCATGTCATCACCAACAACCTGCCACTTCTAAATGAGCAGGTCATGTGACTTCTTTAATAAGCCACACGTAGTCACTACGGTTGGAATGATAAGGTAGGAGGGTTCATATTCATAGGGACAAGAGTTTTTAGTTTTATTTATATGTGAGAGTATATGTGTATGTGCATTTGTGTTTGTGTAAATATACTTGATATTCGACAGCTGTGTGTGTATGTGTGTGCGTGTGTATATGTGTATGTTTGTGTAAATATATGTCATATTTGGCAGGTGTCTGTATGTGGGTGTGTTTGCTTCCTACCCATGGAAGCCAGAACAGAGCATTGAATGCCACGGAGTTGGAGATATAAGCAGCTGTAAACCACTCAACATGGGTGCTAGGAACTGAACTTGGTGCTTCCGGAAGAGTAGTTACTGTACTTAAGCTCTGAAAGATCTCTCCAAGAGAAGTACTTTTCATGGAAGATAAAAGCTGAGATAGTTACCATCGCAGAATTAAACCCCATTTTATATAGACCTTTATCAATAACCAAACACTTGGAATTCCATTCCACACCAATAAACCCACTCTTTAAAATGGTGGTGATTACTTACATCCAAAACTCAGGGTCGCCTCCGTGCTTCTGACCATCCCATAGTTATTGGATGCCAAGCAGTAGTATATCCCAGCGTCTTTCTGCTTGTCAGGGTTGTTGATGACAAGGTTTCCACCTACCATACTGTATCGGTCATTTGTCAGGTCAACATCCCCATTATTCATTCTCCACCTTGAGAAAAAGACATTAATGTCACTTGAAGGTCATGAGACCTGGAAACTCTGCCGGGCTAACCTCAGACTGAAGTGTTTCCATATAGCTCCATGGGAAGTGAGATGGTTGTACAGGACTCACTGGTATTTCTTAACAACCTGTAATTCTGAGTATTTGGAAACATGAATGATAATTTAGCTAAGGTACAAAATGTAAGTTCATGTAAGCTCATGACACATCCCCTCATCTTAAATGGGGCATCCTAAAAGAAAAACGTGTTACTGGGATTCATTCCAGAAAATTGATTTCTTATTGCTTAGATGCTTGTTAACTTCATTGCATATATGGTTTCATACACACACACACACACACACACACACACACACACACATATATATATATATATATATATATTGTATAAATTATTAAAAACATGTCTGTAGAAGACTTAAAACATAAATTATCATTATCTGGCTAAAAAAAGCACAGCAATTTTCCAATAAAACTAAAGGAGGTAGGCTGTCGGCTCAGCAACTAACACACATTGACCACCAGGGGGCGATCACACAGTTTAAAATTACTCCATTGAGTCTTCACTCTAAGCTATAACTCAGCAAAATTAGAAGTTCTTCAGCCTGGATTTAGTGTTCATTTATGCTTTTCAGAATTTCTTTAATGGAACGTTTGTGGAAGGCATTTCCCTCCACCATATACTCCTATGTATAGTGGCGTCAATGTATAGTGGCTAAGAATACCACCCACTGAAGGGGATAAATAGAAGTCTGCTGTTGTTTTGTCTTTTGAGTGAGTTGCTGAGAAGAATGCATGTAGAAAAGAGCTTTCATTTCATAGTAAGAAACCATTTTACAATAATCCCATGCAGAGCCAGTGTCTGTCTTTTATAGCAATGTCCCAGAAAAACCATCAGACAGGAGTCCTCACCCTGAAGTTTAGGGGCAGTCGTGGCTGCTTTTTTGGTGCCAAATACATTTCTGATGCAGGTAAGGATAATGGCAAAAGTGTATGATGTCAGGATGTGTTTATGATATTTCTCAGGTATAATTTTTCTGCCAGAGCTAATTTCTAAAGCAAGCACGGAGCACTAGGTGTGACTGAGCTGCCGGAAGCCACGCAAGCGCTGTGGAGCGACCATGGCGCGTGTTTCTCAGTCAGGCAGCTTCAGTGGCTGGAGTTTCCCCCACTTTATTGGCTGCAACTCGCGTTTATTGCTTTGACTTCCTCTGGCTATGGTTGTTTGGGATATCATATGATTTCCTACCTCATTGTGTTAGGTAAGACCATTGTTGGCTTTCAGAAATGGGGACTGAAATCCCTAGGCATGCCTTTAGATGTGTATTTATATGGCAGTGCTTGCTGCCTGGGCGTGGAGATGGGGGAACGTGCGACAAGGCTGGTGAGTGGCAAGTGAAGTTACTTGTTATGCATCTTACCTCACAGGGTGCCACCGTGCATAAGCAACCACCCCTGAGCGTGCTACAAATACAAGACTACACATGAGGGACAGATTGCATGATTACCTAAGGCAGTGAAGTTTGCCCTGTAATTTAGTACACTGGAAAAACTTCAGGCATTTCTTTTTACCACCAAACAAGTCTTCCTCCTCTTCTCTTCCCCTTTACCTTTCATTTGGTTGTCAGATGTAGCCACCTCTCTATCAGGATTGAGCATCTACTTGGCTCCCTCTGCTTCCTATATTGATAAATGGACAGTCGAGCCAGCTCCAGCTGGGGATTTTGTTTGGCTAAAACCTGTGGGGTGGAGTCAGTGGCATGTTTGCCAGATCACATGTTTGCCATCCCAACAGCCTCTGTGTGGGGAAGCACAATAGCTCTGCCCATGCTGTGTTCCTAGAAACACTGAGCAAAACTCCTGCTGATTGGTGGCCTCCAAGCCAGTCTTGAGGCTGCTAGTACAGACAGGATCGTGGGATCTGTATCCCTGAAATAGGCTCGAGATTTCACACTATCTGGAGGTTTCTTAGGAAATCATCATGCCCGTGTTTTGGTCCAGCATCTGTGCTTCACTTACACAGTCAAGCCAATATCTCTAAAGTAGTATTTAGCATCTTTTCTTGTAATTTTTTTCTGTGATAAATCTCCACAACCTGCCAGTAATGTCAATCCATGCCCAGGACTGTGTAAAGAGGCCATTGCAGTAAGTCTAGCAACCAAATGCTTCTTAGAACAAATGTGTTCTACATAATTTATATTGTGCTCCCATGCAAGAAATTGAAGCAATAAAAATAATTTCAGAAGGATGGTGATTTTATATCTAAATCCATATTTTACTTTAGTAGTAATCTTGTAATTATAGCCAGAGGCAAGAAAAAATGAACACAATTATAATTAAGTGGTGGGAAGGGGCTATTTTCCTCGGTAATAACTTTTTATAACAATAGAAAGCTGTTTATAGTAGGAAGAACGTCTACTATCAGACACTTAATTATTAACTGATATACTTCAATTAAGTCAGGTGACAACTATCCACTTAAGTCCCATTTCCCCATCACTTGGTTTTCTTTCATAGAAACATTTTTCACAAAAGAAATTCAAATTCATTGGCATTTAGTCAACTTTTAGTCTTTGAATCGGATTAAATTGTTGCTATAGTTTTATAAACTCTCTGTAGCAGAGAATCCCACTTTTACTTATTACCAAGTTTTTATGATACCACAAAGAAGTAACCCAGTAACAGAGGAAGAGTTGTTCAAGCAATTTTCAGAAGATAGAAATGTTTAAGACACATTTTCTTGTTATTTGTGTGTGTGTGTGTGTGTGTGTGTGTGTGTGTGTGTGTGTTTTGATACAGGGTTTCTCTGTGAAGCCCTGGCTCTTCTGGAACTCACTTTGTAGACCAGGCTGACACACTGTCTCTGCCTCCCAAGTGTTGGGATTAAAAGCATGCATTACCACTGCCTTGCTAAGACATATTTCTGTGCTGTCAGAGATAGATAGAGGTTGGAAATCACTTAAAAAGAATAACACCTGCTAGAATTAACTGTGCAAACTTTTGAATGTAGTTAATATAGAGATATTATCAGTCACTAATAGATTTGGGTTATCCAGGACAGTGCACATAAAATTAATTTATCTTCACACACACAGAGAGACACACACAGGCTCACATAGATACACACACACACAGACAGACACACAGACATACACACACACACGGCTTTTATGTAACATTTTGTTTGTTTGAAAGCACAGCTTATTAGATAATATCAAACCAACCTGTATAATCTGTGTATAAATAAATTCTTACATACATTTAAAAAAACTATGTATATAAATATCGTATAGTGTTTTCAGTAGTGGGTATTCCATATTTGAGTCGATGGCCCTTACAGACCTATCCTAGAGATTTCCCTATAGATCTGAGGTCACAGTGTCTCCTGTTCTCAGCAGCCCTAACCCTCCATCTGAAAAGGGTAGAGGGGTGCATTACTTGTAAACTGGAAATGGGCTGGCTCGTGCCCGGCAGTTGAGTGAAACTTTTCCTTCCAGGGACTCCTCTGGGTAAATGGTATTGATTGGTTGTTCTTCAAAAATAGGTCCAAATCCTTTGTCCTCTTCAGAAACTGAAACAAAGACAAGATGATTTTATGGCATACCACTTTGTAAGTCAAAGAGAATTTGGTTTCACCAAAAGTACTTCTTTTCTACCTCTCTCATTGGTTCCCTAAATGTACCATTTGACAGCTATCTCTCTAGAGCTCTCTGTCTCCCTACACACACACACACACACACACACACACAGAGAGAGAGAGAGAGAGAGAGAGAGAGAGAGAGAGAAAGAGATGTGCGTGCATGCACACACATGTGCACACACGCTTACATATACACACATGCATGCAGGCACGCACACACACACACACACACACACACATGTTTTAGCCTCCAGGTTCTTGCCTGAGCTTTGAACTTTTTAGCTTTCTAAAATCATAATCCTAATTTTCTTATCAAAATCTGTACATTTGGGATGCAGGCCTGGTGTTAATTCCTTCAGGGACTGCCTCCCATCCTTCCAGGTCTAAATGACCCCCTTTTGTGGCCCTATCGTTCCCTGCTTGGTTGCAGGACTTAACAAGCCTGATTTGACATTTGATGCAAGCCTCTGTGTCACCACGCTGATATTGCTTGGGGACAGGTGTCTTCTTTAATCTCTATGCCCTGCTACCCAGCTGCCGGGCGGTCCAGAATGTAAAGGAGTTGCTTAACAATTTTAGATGATGAGAATGAAGTGATAAATGAATTCCTGAATATTCTGGCAGAGATTATCCTCCTTTGAATTTTCATCTCCTCGAACATATGGCCAGGGTTCATACTCAGCTGTCATTTGCGACCACATATAAAACATTATGAGTATGGGAGTTGATGAACTGGTTTGAAACCCATCCTAAGTGCCCGTCAAATACCTGGACAAGGGAAACACTTGTCCATGGAGTCCTCTCTGGAAGGAAGAAGAAATGAAATAGCAGGAAACGTTGAAGAGGCGTGTCACTAGGGTAGCAACATCTACAAACAGCGAGTGAGCCATGTGCCTCCAAAGGCAGGAAATTCTGCCCAAGGGCACTCCAATAAAAGCAAACCATGTTGTTTGTGTTGTTGTTTTTGTTACTGTTTTGTCTTTGTTTCTGATTTTTGTTTATTTAAGACAGTCTCATGTAGGCCAAGCTGACCTCATACTCCAGACTTTCCTGTCTCTACCTCCCGGGTACTAGGAAAGCAGGCATGTGTCATTGTGTCAGGCTACCCCAGCTTACTCTTTTTCACCTTTTTTTTTAATTTAAAATATGCTTTTTTATACAACATATTCCAATTACAACAGTTCCCGATTCCTCCCAGTTCTTCTCCATCCAGATCCATACCCTTTCCACCTCTCCATAGAAAATAAAGAAGCATATAAGAAATAATAAATAAGACATAATAAAATAAAACAAAAACAAACTCATTATCATAGGACAAATAAAAACAAAAACAAGAGAAAGAGCCAAAGGAAATGCACAAGAAATACATGTAGACTCAAAAACATACACTTTCACACAAACAGGAATCTCAAACACACAGAACTAGAGTTATAATAAAAATAAAAGACGCAAAAGGTAAACATAATTAATGATAATAATAATAATAGATAAAATTTTTAAAAAAGAGAATGTTTTGTCTCAACATTATAAGACAAAGGAGTTCCAAAATACCATTGAGTTTGTTTTGTATTGGCCATATAGTGCTGTGTATGGGGCCAACGTTTAAGACTAATTTGCTTACTCAGTGAGATTCATTGGGAGAAAGTTAATTTTTCATTTGCAAGAGTTTATCAATGGTAAATAGCTTTTGGGTTGCGGATGGGGCGTGTATCCATTTCTTTCAGTTCTAGGACCCTCTTGTGCAGAACTGTGAGTCCTGTGTCTGCTGCCACAGTCTCTGGGAGCTGATGTTTGTTGGACCTGCTATGCATGAAAGGCCTGGTTCACTTGGTGTCTTCCATCCCTTCTGGCTCCGACCACACTTTCTGCCTCCTTTGCTGCAGAGTTCCCTGAGCCCTGAGGATGAGGTTTGATGGAGACATCCCATTTAGAACTATGTGTTCTAAGGTCCCCAAATCTCTATGCATTATTTGATATTGGGTTTCTGTATTTGTTCTTATCTGCTGCAGGAGGATGATGTGGGAGTGTCATATATCAATCTGTTGATTTCATTGGTTAATAAACAACCTGCTTGGCCTCATAGCTTAGAACATAGGTGGGTGGAGTAAACAGAACAGAATGCTGGGAGGAAGAGGAAGTGAGCTCAGAGACTCGACAGCTCTCCTCCCTCAAGCTTTGTGCCGCTCTTGCACCAATGTATTTTGCAGGCAGGTCACTTATGTAAATTAAAGGATTTGTAGCTGGATTTGTGTTCACATCTCTTCTTTGGTAGCATGGAGAGTACCTTCAAGGCCCGTGAACAGTAGTCTGTTGGGGTAATAGCTCTAGATAGGCACCAGCTTGACAGTTCTGGGTTCAACGACTTCTGTATGTTCTGTCTTCAGTCAATTTGTGGCTAACAATCAATAGTTTTGGCAATAGCCTGGGTTGTTTGGGGGGTTCCCATGCTGCCTCTTTGGCTAACCACTTGATTGGATAAACCTCTTTTCAGCAAAAGAAGTCTCGTTTGTTGATGAGAAATGCCCAAGTGGGGCTCTGCGCTTGCTTTTTGATAGATGGTAAACTCAAGCGTATAGTAGCTATCATCTTCTCCAACACTGACCTTTGAGATATTGTCTGAAAGAAATGCCATCTCCTAAGAGTGGTAAGGCCCTAACCTTTTGTGATATATTAGTAATTTTATATATAAAATGTGAAGGCAACTCTGCAGCTTATATAAATATTAAGGAATTTATGGTTAAAGTTTTATAGGTCAAAGAAAAATATTGTTGAAACTTTTCTCTTTTTCTAAATTTCACATCTGTTTATTTCTGAATTTTCCATCTAATAATTTTAGATTGTGGTTGACTATAACTCAGACTGAAGTGACTTGACTTCTCTGACATAAGATTAATTAGGTTTTAGGTTTTGTTGTTGTTTTGCTTTCTTTTTTTTGCCAATGAATTGTTTCATAAATTTATGGGAAACAGATCAAGAAACACAGACAATATACACTTGATAGTGAAAGATCATGACTATATAAATGTTTACATTTTGTAAAATAAAAAAGCATTCCTGAGTATAAATACTTAGACTAAATTAGATCATGTTTGCATTTTGGTGTCCTTTCCAAAGTTTCACAGAGAGCATCTTCTATTGAACTAATTGCTTTGTCAGTGGTGTCTACCCAACAGCAACTGGGTTTCCAGGAATTCTGCTTTAGTTTTGTTGCTGTTATAAAATTATCTCGACAATAAGCAGCTTAGAAGAAAAAGCTTATTTAGCTCACAATTCCAGATTATAGTTCATCATTGCAAGGAATTCAAGGCAACTAGTCACAACCACAGTCAACACACAAAGGGAATAAATGCTTGCATGTTTACGTATGCTTACCACCCCCGCCCTTCTCTATACATATACAGTCCAGGAACAAAGCTGTGGGAATGGTCCTTCTGGCAATAGGCAGCTCTCATACATCAAGTAAAGCAATGAAGACACTCCCCCACAGACATGCCCACAGCCCCACCTGATCTAGACAATTCCTTGTTAAAACTCTCTTCCTAAAAATTAAAACCAAAATAAAAACAACAACAAAACACTTTCCTGTCAGGGAATTCCATATTGTATCAAATTTATACTTAAAATCAATCATCAATCCAAGTGAATATTTTAGTTAATAAACCAATAAATAATTTCAAGGTAGAATAAACTAAAAATGTATAGTCTATGTATGACACCATGTTTTAATTTCACATGGTTTTCTTTATTTTTAGTTTGAAAATCAATATTGTGTTCAAACTGTGACATTCTAACAAGAAATAGCAGAATTATTTTATTTATTTTTGTTTTTGGTGGTGATCATCTGTCTTCATTTTCCATATAATTATTATTTCTAAACTCTAGCCCTTAGAGTAGCACCACTCACATCAGGGAGGGTGGGTTCTTCATGCTCAGTTAACCATTTTTAGAATTGCCTCCACAGACACAGCAAGAGGTATATCCAGTAGGTCAGTGGTTCTTAATCTTCCTAATGTTTCGACCTTTGAACACAGTTCCTCATGTTGTGGTGACTCCCAACCATCAAATTATCATTGCTACTTCATAACTGTCATTTTCTTCTGTTATGAATAGTAATGCAAATATCTGCTATGTGACTCCCAAAGGTGTCCCTCCCACACCTGAGAACCACTGTTGCAGGTGTTTTTATATCTGGTTACATCAACAAGTAAGATAACAAACACTAATCTAGCCCCTTGCAACATGAGATCCAAAACCATCACGGTAAGCAATAAAATTCCACTATTGGTTCTTAAATTCTCACATTCAGTTCAAAAGACAAACATGTTTTATGTATCTCCCTGAGTCCCCAGCATTTCAACAGTGTCAACAATGTTCAAAATTCCAGGATTTAAAAATCTGCAACCATTAACTATGAGCTCCTGTAAAATAAAACAAACTTGCTCATCTAATATATAGTGATAGAGAGCAAGATTTTCTCTTCTGAAAGAGAGAAATTAAACAAAAGAGAGAAAAGACTGGCCCAAAGAAAAATAGAAACATAGCAGGATAAACACCCTCCCATATTTTTCCATGTTCTACGCAAATCAAAACAACTCTGAGATTCCATCTGACACGAAGATCAAAAACACTGATGACAACTTGTGCTGGAGAAGTTGTGGGGAAAAGGGAACACCCCTTCATTGCTGGTGGGAGTGGAAACGGGTACAGCTGCTTTGGAAATCACTATGGCGATTATCTCAGAAAATTAGGAAACAACCTACCTCAAGACCCAACAATACCACTTTTGGGTATATAACCAAAGGGTGCACAATCATACTACAAGGACATGTGCTCAACTATGTTCATAGCAGCATTGTTTGTCATTGCTAGAGCCTGGAAACAACCTAAATGCCCCTCCACCTAAGAATGGATAAAGAAGATGTGGTATATTTACACAATGGAGTACTACACAGCAGAAAAATCATAATGGCATCTTGAAATTTGTGGGCAAATGAATGGATTTAGAAAACACAATATTGAGTGAGGTAACGCAGATCCAGAAAGACAAATATAATATGTGCTTACACATAGTGGCTTTTAGACATAAAGCAAAGAAAAACCAGCCTACAATTCACAATCCCAGAGAACCTAGACAACAGTGAGGATCTAATCTACATGGGAAGTAGAAAAGGACAAGAGCTCCTGAGTAAATTGGGAGTAAGGGGATCATGGGAGAGAGTAGAAGGGAGTAGAAGGGGAGGGGTGAGGAAAGAAGGGGAGTGGAGAAAAAAACATATAGCTCAATAAAAACAATTAAACAAGGCAGAATAGCCTTTCCCACAAAGGCCTTCAGTGAGTAGAAGGTTGTAATTATTGAGGTCATTACCATGATGGCTAGGAGGAAAGATGGGAGCAACAGCAAACTCCTATCTGCTGGCCAGACTTTTCTAGGTATATGTCAAGACTTCCCCAATTCGTAGACTTGGATTTTCCAGTAGAGTTGATTGGAAGTGTCTTGGTTTACAAGTAGGTGCTAAATTGCCTTGGCCAACATACTGTTCACTGTCATTTTATTGCCATTAAATGTAAATTTAAATTAGTTAAGATGGAAAATAAAAACGTTTTTCTCTTCTTAATGGGAATATTTCGCACAAATGATATGTGCATATTTTCCAACCCTCCATCAGCATCTAACTTCTATAAAGACAGATACGAAACCTTAGTGAGATAAAATAAGTAAGCTAAATTAATTTTCAAACGGAAAAAATTCACATTTAAAATATTTCCATTTTCTTGTTTCCAGGATAGGGCTATACTGTTTAATGAACATTTGTTGCTTACATTTCTAGAATTTTCTACCCTGGATAAGAAACTAGATTCCCTGTGAAGTTTTTCAGTGATTCTGTACATGTTAATTGGGAATTGGAACTGGCCTTTAAGAGCAGCAGTTACTGCTGCAAGTCTTTGCAAATCAGGACCATTGTCATGCTTAGCAGGAATCCAAACCCATCACCCAATATGGTGACTCCATGGTCCCCTAACTCAACAGAAATGCTCAGCCCCAGAGAAAGAAGATCTCATGCTGGGATAACACAGCATGAGACTCAGCACAGGACCCATTTAGGCAGCTCTACTCAGTCTGCTGAAATGAGTGCCTCTGTCTCTTGCTGTTCTAGCAGTGAGAAGATCTGGGTGACATTTTTTGATGCATTGGAAAGGGAAAAAGTTGGGGGAAACATCTCAGGTAACCCAAAAACTTAATTAACACATTTTCTTTTGATCTGTTTTTCTTAATACAATCTCATTTTTATAAAAAACCTTTCATTTCCCTATATCTAAAGTAGCCATCATAACTCTACCTTAGAAGTGATTACTTTATCAAATTTGATTAAAAACATTGATAAAAAAAGAAAAAGATCATACACACATATTTGAAATAAAATCTGCAGATGAAAGACAATCAAATGCTACCGCTGCTCTTTCAGGGAGTTTTTCATGTCCATAGACTAAAAAAAATCAGCCCAGTGGCATGAGCTAAAACAGTATCCTTGTACTTTTCCCATGTGGAGATAGTCCTCTCTAATCTTGGTATTTGGTTTTATTTCTAGAAATTGAAATAAGATTGCATTTTAAGCTTGAGAGTTATTTTTAGTGAGTTTTCTATCTTGAGACAAATTCCATTTTTTCACTTTGAAATATGTCATCTCAATCTGTTATTAAACCGAATTTTACATAAGTATGTTGTCAGATGAGTCTAAGAAAAATCTATTAGGAAACAAAGCAATGGAATCAAAATTTGAAAAAGTCTATTATGAGAATTCTTATGATATTTACAATATCTCTCCCCATGGAGCCAAGAGTGATTTAAGCTCCCTTGTAATACAATAAACTATCTACATGAGGCAAAAATTACATTTGCTGAGCACAAGCTTCTACAAAGTATTCATCCTTCCCTGAGATATTCAAGATGTTTAGGGCTTGGTTTGAAATACCCTGGTACCACTACCACTTTGGGTAATAGGTAAGAAGTAACACTGTACTACTTCACCACCCCAACAATGCAATACTCAGAGTTCCCCTCAACAGGTGTGCATAAATCCAATTTTTGAAATGATGGTGAGGATTACATTAGCAAATTGGGTTACAGAGAATAAATTCTTTGCTTGGCTTTATGTCACAGAGAGACTCTATCATGTCATGTTTTTCCCTTATTTTTATTAAGCTATAAATTTTTCTCTACTCCCCTCCTTTCCTCCCTCTCCTCTACTACCCTCTCCCATTACCCCCACAATCCCAATTTACTCAGATCTTGTCTTTCTTTCTTTCCTCTGTAGATCCATGTATGTCTCTTTCAGAGTCCTCTTTGTTGTCTAGGTTTTCTGAAGTTGTGGACTGTAGGTTGTTTTTTATGTCTAGAAGCCACTTATGAGTGAGTACATATTGTATCTCTCTTTTTGGGTCTGGGTCACCTCACTAAATATGTTTCTTTCTAAATCCATCCATTTGCATATAAATTTCAAGACATCATTTTTTTTTTTACCTCTGTGTAGTACTCCATTGTGTAAATGTACCACAATTTCTTTATCCATTATCTGGTTGAAGGGCATCTAGGTTGTTTCTACGTTCTTGCTATTACAAATAATCCTGCTATGGACACAGTTGATCACATGCCCTTGTGTTAATGATTGAGCATCCTTTGGGTATATACCCAACAGCAGTATTGCTGGCCTCTATCATGTCTTTATAGCCTCCTTGGGACCTCAAGCCATTTCATAAACTTCTAGACATGACTGGGAATATTCTCAGCACCTGAAAGGTATCGTCTGCTACCTGGAGAGAACCCAGACTATCTCAGGTCATGGTGTTTCTTTCAGGGGAGTCTGGAAAGGATTCTCTTGTTTTAAAAAGAGAAAGACAGATGGAAAAAGAAATGCCCCTCTTCACTTTGAATCCTGTTCTGTCTTTATGTGACAGCCCAACTGTGCACTGTAGGGGAAGTTGGAGGATGGCTCACTGCATTAACTACTTGAACACCATGGGTGTCATGGAGACAATGTTGATCACTGCTGTTAAAGCTTGCTATATTCAAAGGAGAAGACAGATCAAGGAATTGAAAAGAGCAATGAGCAAAGGCATTTTTTGTTGTTTTATTGCTGTCAGGTAGAGGGAACACATGTGATATTAAGTACAGAGTTTGAAAATGACAGGATCATTATTATTAATGGTTTGTTCAGTGCATCTCTATGTAGCTATGGGTATCTTGGAACTCTCTTTGTAGACTAAGCTGGGTTTGAAGTCACAGAGATTCACTCACTTCTGCCTCTCAAGTGCTAAGATTAAAGGCAGTCATCACAGCTTCCCCACAATATGGAATGTATGTATGTTGATAGTGATAGCCATAAAGAAGGAGAAATTGACAATGGAGAAAGGAGGGATATTTTCTGTGGCTACAAGGTAGATGGACTAGATGAAACAGGCCTACTGCACAAAAGAAGGGCAGGTATGTGGAATCCTACAAATGTCATCAGGTCACACTAGTGCAGACATGAGCAGTAGAGTGGGTTATAGGAGGAGCCCGTGGAACTGTCTCCTCATCATTTCGAATCTCTCCATGTAATAGGAATAAAATCTGACACCTGAAAGTCAGAATGCACAAGAATTTTAGAGGTATGGGGAGTGAGGTGTCCTGAAACACAACCAAGGAGAGGGGAAATGGGTGTGCAGGGGAATGCAGGGTGAAGAGTCACAAATTTAACACAGATGAGGGGGTCCTTAGTGATTTTCAGCTGAATGCTTACTGAGCTTGGGAGCATATGGGAGCAGCTGGAGACAGACACTAAAGTTATGCCTTCACAGCCAAAGGAGCTTGTGGGGCTACAGGCAGCTGAGAGGGGGCCATAGTCCAAGGGACCACAGCCCCTCCAGCACCTTGAGGTTGGCTTCTATTTCTGAGAGATGTGAAAAATAAATTTATGTTCTTTGTCACTGAGTTCCAGGTATTTTATTGTGTCAGTTCAATGAAATGCCTGCACTTACTTTTTTTTAGTACTATAAACCCTAACCACAATCAAATATAAACTATTATGCTTTACTGTGCAGAAAGGTTTCCAAAGACTTATTTGACAACAAAATACTTTCTAATGAAATTCTTGTTAATATTCTATAGAAATTACAAGTGGTTTTTTCGAGGATGGGGGGTTAAAAAACTTTTATCAAGTTATCTTATCTATTTAGAATTTATGCCATTTCTAAAGGTTAAAATACTCCGGGCTTCTTTATCTACAACTTCCATCATTAAACATCCCTTGAGTCATCAAAAAATTCCTTAGAAGCATATTTCAATTGTATTAACTTCAAGAAGTATTAACCTTGTCATATTTCCTACTTATGACAAGGTTTGTGAAGTCTAGGAAGCTCTGCCTGTGATCCTTATAAAATCTATATGTAGTGGTTCCCAGCTCACGAGGTGGGAGGAGAAATAGCTTTGATAGTATTTGAGCTAATAACTTCTTGTCCTTCTGTTTCTTAAGCCACCAAGTGAAAATCCTTCTCAGTCTAAACGGCATCATTTGGATTTGTCATGGAGGTTGTCACACTAGATCCTGGATGATCGGGAGTTCTTCCTGGCCTTCCATCTGGTCACGAGCGTTAGTGAGATGGGAGCCACTGAGCACATAACCCATGAGTCATGACATCAGCTGTATTTGCTGTGTTCTTCATGTGCTTCTTGCCATATGAAACCCTTGATTTATACATTTCAAAAACAGAAGCTCACAGAAGTTGATTAGTTTATGTAAAAATGCAAGCTTAGCCGGTGAGTTCCAGCTGGAGAACAAATCCAAGCTGGTCTTCTTTTGAGTGCCTCTACTTCAGCGGAACCAGTAATCACAGGAGACTCTACACTAGCAGGCTTGGTCGTTACATTCGGTACATCTCAAGCAGTAGATTCTAACAGCTGTTGGCTTCTAACTGCACTGAATCTTAAGGTTCCAAATGAGCTAACTTGAGTTTTCTTTTTTGAAGCAAACAAGAGGCTTGCAGAAAAAGTTAAGCAATCTTTAAACATCAATTCAAATTTCACAGCACTGTTTTGTTCCAAAGCATGTAAGATAAAATGGAGACCACACTGAATAGTTCTCATCTGCCCAAACCCCTTAGTGTGTGTTTGTGACGGGGGAGGGAGTGTTTGTTTGAGGGGGGTGGGGTTGTTTTTGTGTGTGTGTGATATCTTTCAACAATCAAACAGCTAGTCTAAGGAAAAAATACCTTATAGGATTTCTAATGGACATAACAATAATCATTTTCCTTCAAGTACAGAGTTACCATAACTTAAAGCAGAAATCAATTATCATTTTACAAAAAAAACCTATTTAAATCTTACCTCCATGACCATATCTTCTGTGCCATGTGAACTCTATAAAAAAAAAAAGAAGAAGAAAATGTCTATGTCAAATAAAAGTAATTCTTTGAGGTGTTTTTCAAACCCACTAGGACTGATGTATCTTTACACCTATGTAAATATTGTTTTCCTATTTTTATATTATATAGTAGTAGTACTAATGTTTGCAATCAATAGGATTAGTATGAATTTGGGAGACTAATAAATATTTCATTTATAATAAGATGTCAATAACTATATAAGATTTCTTTTTATTTATTATAAATACGTCACACATGCAATTATATATGTGCATGCATATCATTCTTGTGTCTATGTATATTTACCATGGTCATTAAATACTTAAGTATTAAGTAAGGCAGGATAGAAAAAGGAGTAACAGGATGGGGGCAAAGGAAGGGAAAAGTATCCTCACCTCTGCCTCTGAGAGTCAAGAATTCTAACACAACTAGCACTTACTCAAGGCCTTCGCCCTTCCTAACGGTAAACCCAGCTATCTAGGGGTATCAGAAGGACCCCTTTTTGTGCTAAACTAGTTGTGCCTGGATTGCTCTTTTCAAACTATATTCTGACCCAAAAAATCTTTGGATCCATCCTCTATTCATACTTAACAACAAGTGAGAAAGGAGAAAATTTATTTTTCTAGGATACCCTTGGGATGTAACTTGAGAGCCACCATCATGGTTCATACGTTTGCCATTGAGACCATTGTGACTGTTTTGTGAGAAGTTTAAACAGCTGCTCAAAGTTGTGATGTTATATTCTGTAAATTCCCTTCCCTTTGTTCCTAATATACTCTGTTCTGCTTTAGAAGGGCTGGTCTTGAAATTACCGTTTGGCTTAAAAACCAAAGATTTGTTTTTACTTGAGTTTAGGTCCTAAAGATTGAGGGAAGGCCCTGGCTGCTGCAGACACAGCATGGTGCCATGGCTCCATCTTCCCCACTGTTGACACTAATGAAATTATTTTCACCAAATTCTGAAATTTGTGTAATAAAACTACCATTTCCTAAAACGAAAAAACCCCAAAAACCCACATTATTTTATTTTCTTAAAAATAAACAGCTGGCCATATTGTGATTCTATTACTCAGAAGGATGATACAGGTGGATAAGTAGTTCAAGCTCATCTTTAACCACCCAGTAAGTTTCAGGGAAGCCTGGGCTACAAGAGGTCCTGTATCAGACAAACAAGTGAACTAAGTAAATTGTCAATGCAATAGAAAGTCTTTGGGTACATCCTTAAAGAGACTGGCTGATTCATGGATGAAATGACTACATACAGATATGTCTTCCGATGAATAACAGCTCCACAAATACTCAATGAATAAAGTCATTGAGATGGAGGTTTGGGAACAAAATAATTATTAGGGAGCATACTACTGCCAGTAAAACTTATTGTCCATACTTGTGGGAAATATTTCTGAATTTTCATATTTCCTCTGAAGGAGAGAAACATGGATCTTTGTGCTGAGAGCTCAAAGCAGCTATGCTATTCTTTTTATGCCTATTTGGATGCAATTTTTCTAAAATTTAGTAAATTTTAAAGGAAAGATTTGTCAGATTCGTGTTGTGCTGGATACTCATTATAGCTATGTGCTTATAGTTATGTGTGTTAGTTTTTAGAAATCTGTAAATCAGTTATTAAACACAGCTATATTAGCTTAATGCTAACTGAAAAGTGAATAAGTTGTATTAAAGACAAAGGAAGACATTTAAAATGTTAGTTTTTCTAATTTCTTGCTACATTCTACTATTACTAAAGGTAATGAAGTTTATTCAATTGTAGGCAGGTGATAGAAATGACACCCGTTTCTTCCAAAGCTACATAAATTGTGGTAAGTTAAAATTTACCACTCTGTGATATGCTCAGTGCTTCCTTTTCAGAAAGGAAAAAGTATACAGGTGTACGGGCATTTTACCAAAGAAAGCAGGCAAAAACTTATAAAATCTTAATTGAAAATAAATAAAAATAAAGCCAATCTTAGCATGTAAAATTTATTTACTAATTAAACCTTACCCAGATGTCAAAAGAAGATATGAGTTCTGATATCACATGAAATATTTCATGATAAGACACATATTGATTGCATTCACATAATCTATGAGAATACGCAAAGGCCTTTTCTTACCTGCTAGGCAGGATGTAATAGAGATTAGCAGGAGATGGCTGACCAGCAATGACATTTTCATCTTCGGTTGAATAGATGGTTCAGTTTTCAAAAGAAAGGAAAGTTTTGTGGCAGTTGAGTACTATGAAACACCTGCATCGAGAAAAAACAAGAAAATAACTTAGAAGAAAAAAAAAGAAAAAAGATAAAAGAAACGGAAGTGAAAATAATGGGGAGACAGGAGAAAAGGGGGAATCGGGAGGAATAGAGGAGGGGAAAACAGGAAAGAAGGGGAAATAGCCAACATTTGGGGACAATGATGTTATTAACTCCTTTCTTTTTCATTTTCTAATTTTAATACACTTAGTGCAATGAGAGAACTCCCAAAGTCCCTTCCCTCTCAGAATGCTCACACTGATAAGAACTGGGCAGTCTGGTAGTGGTAAGCAGGTTTCTTTCTTATTCAACACAAAACACACTAGTCATCTACTGAAACTGCTATATTGTCAACATTTTAAATAGATTATTTTAATGAATTAAATGTAGATGTGGCATAGATTGAAAGATTAATTAATATATTTTTACTGGAGGCACTGGGTTCCATCCCTAAGATCATATAATAAAGATAACCTTCGTAAAAGCTTTAGAAGCTTAGAGGATGGCATAACATGATGACTTTTCAGTGTTTTGTAAAAACAAAAAGCACAATTATGCTTTTGTCTGTTTGTCTGTCTGTCTATTCAAGCAGGGTCTTGCTGCACAGTCTAGTCAAGACTCAATGTAATCACCCACCCTCTTGCCTTTCGTTCTTATAGTTACTCATTCAATGTTTCCCTTTATCTTATTGCAGAATATCTGCAGACATATCTGTCAGCAAAGATGAAGATAATTTTGGTGTATTCAAATCTTTAAATGTTTGGGAGTCTGCTTTAAAATAAAAAAGAACAAGTTTCATAAATGAAGCTACAAAATTATGTTGCAATCTAGTAAAGTATCTTGCTTTGGTAAGTTTTGCAAAAAAAAAAAAAAAAATCAGTGACCATATAGTTGTGATGTTAGATTTCATCCAGCACTTTGGAATAGCCTTGTGGTAGTGTGGAGCACCTAACTAATGTTTTATTGTGTCTGCATAAGCAACAGATATGAAAAATCAAAAGCAAGGTAGAGGTGCCTGCTATTATAGAAACTCGCTGACCAGTGGCAAACAGACAGGTCCATGTGTCAGTGTAATGAGTCAGCTTGAGGTTTGTGTGTTATTCACTGCAGAGAAGAAGGTTATCTTAACGAAAGCACTGCAAACACAGCACTATGGCAATGTAAGCGGAAGGTGAAGGTGGAGATACTGTGGTCCAAGATGTAACATTTGCTAACTATAATTCAACCATTTCTACTGAATTCTTGGAAAAACAATGTATCCAGGAGTGTTACAGAGAACAGGAGTCACAACTTAAGAGAACATGTTTTCAAAGATTTACAAATAGTGATATAAAATGTTAGACAGGAAGAAAGGTGGTAAGACAACATCTGAAGTCAACATCTCCAGGAATCATCTGAGACACATGCCCAGTTCTCTCAGCTACTTTGTTACACTTGACCTGATCCTGATCCATGACTTGTAAGATTCTCATGGAGCAATAGATGCCTCCTGTGTTGGGGACTCCCTTTGAGACATAGGAATCCCAGTAAGTTGACAAGTTAATGTCTTCTGACACAAATTGCCTTGGGAATGGCTGGTAAACTCCTGACAAATGTCTTGGTTAATGGCTGATAATGTCACTTGGAAGGAGACAAGAGTCACTTCCTTTACTTAGACAAGTGTAAAATCTGCCTTCAGTAAGGGGAAAATTCTGATTTGCTACATAAAGAAGAACAGCCTAAAGTCAGAAGACATACATGGAGACGTGATAAAAAAAAATCGGAGGGAGAAAGAAGACAGAAAGAAAATGGGAGGAATAACTATAGTGAGATAGGTACTAGACTTCCACGGTCCCCTCCTGTGTGCGGTTGATAGCAGACTGTTATGCATGTTTTGTGGGTTCTTTCAGCAAGTCTAACCTTCCCTCTTTCATAGTGATGTCTCCCATCATGCAATAGGCCATGGACCCCAGTGCTGAGTTGACACTTACTGACTTCTCAGAAAGGTTAGCTTTTCTCTTCTTCCTCCCCATCCCATCTTCTTCCACCAGGAAGCTGGCAAGGCTCTTGAATTGCCTGTGCTGCTGATTTCTCGAATTCTAAAACCGTTCCTGAATGTGTGTATAATGTTAAGTTTTGATTGTCTGTTTGACACAGTCTAGCATAGCCTGAGAAGAGGTTCGGTGAGCGACTGTCTAGATCAGGTTAGCTTGTGGGCATGTTTCTGGGCGATTATCTTGTTTGCATTAGTTGAATTGGGAAAACTTGCTAACCATGTGCCTCACTCTTCTCTGGGCTTGCATTCTGTATTCTTTAAATATAGAGAGGAGACCGAGCAGAGAGGAGAACGAGCAGAGAGGAGAACGAGCAGGGAGGAGAACGAGCAGGGAGGAGAACGAGCAGGGAGGAGAACGAGCAGACAGAATGAGCAGACAGCAAGTGCACATGCATTTCTCTCTGCTCGTGATTGGGGTCACGATATGAAGAGCTACTGGAAGTTCTTGCTGACATGACTTCCCTCCTAGAGTGAACTAAAATACATGTCTTTTCCTCTAAGGCTTCTGTCTGTGTGTGTACATGTGTATGTATCTGTATGTGTATTTTATCAGAGCAGAAGAAAGGAAACTAATATGTCTTGTGAGGCACCAGAACATGAAATTATTGGCTTTCTGACCACATAGTGTGATAGTTATTGCCAAGGTATATGTAAATGAAATACAGTATTATTTATTGATTTTCATTATACTACATTCAAGGGAGAGAGTTGAGGTATGCAAATCCAGAATAAAGAGTGAAGCCAATGGAGATTTTACCTGTCATAATTTGCATTTCAAACTACCATGTATCCGTTCATTTAAAGCTTCCGAGTCTTGAAATAATAATAAAATCTCCCTTAACATATACTTGTTATAGTTACAAAGTTAGAATTCATGCTTTTACTTTGTCAGGAAACCTAGTAAAAGAAAGAATCTGAAGTTTGTGATGCACTAAAGGCACTTTTTCCCCCAATAAAGGCACATAACATTCAGGAAAAAAAAGCCAAATTTCTATCTTCTCTGTCAAGACCAAGAACCCACAAAGGGAATCTGGAATTCCTTATGACAAAAGCATATTGGGAATCTCAGTAGTTAAAAGCACTAGCTTCTCTTCCAGAGGATCCCAGTTCTATTCCCAGAGCCTATATAGCAGCTCACAACCACCTGTAACTCCAGTCCCAGGATCTAGTATCCTCTTCTGGCCTTCGTGACCACTGCAAACACTTGGTGCACACACACATGCAGGCAAAACAACCCATACACATAAATTAAAATTTAATAATTAAAAGTAAATAAATCTTCAAAATATTTTAAAATAAAATAAAGTCTAACATAATAGAAAATCAAGAAATCAGATTTAAAAGAAAAATGCTGATGCTTCAGTCTTCAACAGAAAATTATATATTAGCCAAAAGAGTAAAAACGGAATCAATATTTGAATAAAAATAGAAAATCTGGTTTATTTCCATCTGGATGGATTTTGAAAAAATTTTTATTGTCTTTATTCTCAAAAATACTAATTATTTAAAAAGAAAAATATTTTTCTTTTAATATATGATTATACTCTAATGCATAAATCATTTAACTTTAGAAAATGTGTTAAAAGGGAAACTGTTAATGACTCATTATAGTTAGGCAATACTTAGAGCATAATTATTATAAATGAATAGCTAATTTTCAGTTATTAAAATTAATTTATCAAAGATTTCTGGGAAGGCAAAAATATATGCCTAGAAGATCTGTATTAAATCTAGAATATTTAATTTACTTATCCTTGTTTTCATTAAGCAAAATTGGCAAGAAAAAAAACTGCTGTAATAAAATATTTTCACGTCAGTATGTGAAAAATAATGAAGAATTAAAAATACTTCTTCAGGAGAAAAGAGAATCAGTTAAATGTCCTGAAGAAAAAAATTAACAAATTTGTTTTATTTAAGGGTTGCCTGATAACAATAACATCAAATATAGATGTAAATAAAAACACTGCTATATCAGTCAATGTTTGTAAATATAACCAAATGAGTGTTTTGGCTTTAAACCCTCCCGTAGACTTTGTACAAATTTAGAATGAATTTCCTGGTGAAGGAGAAGGTAGACAGAAATGCAAATAAGTAACCATGTCAAAGCTGTTATTTGTATGAGATGATCGTTCTCAAAGGTTAACTCAGCTAAAATGTGTGCAAAGCAACCCAGGCAGCATGTAAGGCTCAATAGCAACAGTAAACGTTGAATTCTAACACAGCTCTAAGGAATTTCATATGCAATGTTACACAGTGCGAGAAGGGTAATGGGGCTCAGTTATTCAGATTAGAGGGCAAGGGAAATTGCTACAGTTCAGTCTGGAGAGGGAAAGCAGCTGGGCTTACCTATGAGACAGGGCTGGCAAACAGAGGCCAAGAAGGCAGAGAGCCTGCTGTGAACTCAGCCTTGAGGTCTTTCACTTTGGTGACTTGTGAAAGGAAGGGGTGTCACACTCCCCCATCAACTCTACAGGTAGTCTTGGAAAGTGGGGCAAAGACAGAATTAGCTGTGCCCACACAGAGCAAGTGTTCTAGAAAATTAAATAAAGCAAACAAAAAAAAATAATTCCTAAGCCGAAAATGTTATTTAGCAATTCCTTCTTCGAGATCAAGGTACCAGGAAAGACATAGGAAGAAGTAGTGAAACAGGGAAGAGAGACAAGTCTTATCTTTTTTTCAGCTCAGCAACTGGGCAGCTTGCAACACAGGGCCTCTATTTCTGCAAATATGAAACACGGGATCGGGAAATATTATAAGGGCTGGGTGAGATGCTGCTGTGAAATACTCTGAAGTTACTTGATGCACAACAACGTTTATTCTGCTAGTGCTAGGTGCCCAGTTAGAGAGCCGCAGGATTAGAAAAGAGCTAGAGCCCCTCATCATAATCAGCAGCAGGTGAACTCTAAGACCTGGTCAGAGGAGTAGGACCTGAGTCAGATCGCTGGACCTGGGTGGAGATGTCATCTCCTGAACTGCCTGAAAGTCAGAAAGGAGCCGGTTCCCTCAGCAGGTAATATCAGGCTGCAGCAAATGATGAACAAGATTGGCCATACAGAAAGTGACTCATTCAAAAGCCTATAAAACAAGTGAGTGGAGGAAGATGAGCATGGCACGTGACCACTCCTTTGATGCAACAAGCGATGCATGGTCAGTTTGCTGAAGGCCTGGCGGCGGGGGAGGTGTTACAGAATGAATCATCTCAATTAGAAATTACCTCAGAATCAATTCAGCTCCTACTGTATGTCTCAAAATAGGCACTAAACTAGGAAGTGAAGTCGTGTTCCCCTTTGTGAACCCCCTCCTTTCAGGAGCTCTTTCTCATTTTTTAAATTTATTTATTATGTATAAAATATTCTGTCAGTATGTATGCCCACAGGCCAGAAGAGGGCACAAGACCTCATCACAGATGGTTGTGAGCCACCATGTGGTTGCCGGGAGTTGAACTCAGAACCTCTGGAAGAGCAGACAAGGCCCTTAACCTCTGAGCCATCTCTCCAGCCCTTTCTCACTTTTCTTTAACAAATCTCTGTTAGCTCTGCTCACTCCTTGTGTGTTTTCTTGCTGTGAGACAATGAACTTGAAAGCCACTGGCCCCATGGGGTAGTTTTGTTGAATGCTGGATACTTGACACCTTAGTTTCTCAAGTTCAAGTACCCCAGGAGCAGAAAAAAAGCCTAACCACTCTAAAAGAATCCACATCAGTAAGTCTCTAGTGGATAAGTGTATGAATTTGTTTCAAGGATTCTGAAATCTTATAAGATTTCTGTATAGCAGGAAACTTTCTGAGAAAGGGAAAGACACTGCCTCCTTCTCCAAAGGTCAAACTGTAACAGGATGGTCATAACGGACTCCAAAAACCTGAGCAAGCTGTGCTTGGACAACATGTATTCAGAGATTGATCTTTTGTTTCCCAGTCACCCAGACTCAAATAATCACACAAAAACTGTATTAATTATAATACTGTTTGGCCAACAGTTCAGGCATATTCCTAGTTACTTCTTACATCTTAAATTAACCTGTTTCTATTGTTTTATATTTTACCATGAGGCTCGTGGTTTGTTCCCTCACATCTTGCTTCTAGGGCAGATACATGGTGACTGCCTGACTCTGCCTTCCTTCTCCCTGCATTCAGTTTAGTTTTCCTTCCTAGCTATATTCTGCCCTGTCATAGGCCAAAGTAGTGTCTTTATTAACCAATGGCAATAGAACATATTCACAGCACGCAGAGGGAAATCCCACATCATACCCATCCACAGTAGGCAAACTGAAGAGACAAGTAATAGTGAAAATAATAGGAGGTTTATTCAATATGGCCACATTGAGAAAAGGAACAAGGAGGTCTAGTGAACACCTCCAACCCTGCCAAGTCAATCCATATTGTTGTTATATAAGATTTAGAATTAAGCACAACCAAGATGTATTCATCAGTGTGGTCCCACTAAGTTACGACCTACAAAGCTAGCATCTAAAAAATCAGTGGCTTCCTATAAACTAATAACAAATATATTGAGGAAGAAATCGCTTCTAGGGTTGTCATTTGAGAAATCTGGTCCGTATCTAGATTGTCTTTTCTGTGCTGTGATGATGCCATTCAGCTCTTGTACTCTGTTCTAGATTAACATCTTCCAAATAAATTAATCAAAACAATCCATCACACCATTAGTCAATATTTAATGACTAACAATCATTTATGAAGGATTTACACAAACTTCCATGTCATGACAGGCTGTTCCATCAAGACCATGATTCTTATTTGCACTGATGGAGAAAGAGATCTATTAACAAGTTCTCCCATCACTCTTTTAAAAATAAAAGGATATTTTTAGGGATATGGACACACAGAAAGCCATGCTCCTGTATCTCCAGCGCAGCTAGGAAAGGTTATTAGGAAAGAATAATTAACCTAAATTGTCTTACCCTTGTTACTCTTCTCTGGTCTCAGGGACAATTGTTGGATGGTCTACTTCTAAGAGATGATGACAGAGGTCTTATGACAGTTAAACATGGGCTATTTTAGGTGAGAGACACCATCACCTTCTACTGAAGGTTTTTTCTTTCTATTCAAGAAATCAATATGAAAGTCTCCTGGTGTTGCTGAGGTCTCTTAATCAGTACCAAATGTCAGCTACAAAGTCTGTGAACAGGGTCTGAAATCCATTTTCAGAGACCCGCTGTTAGGATTAGCGAAATTGAAATCAGGAAGTGAGTGACAGGTTTTGGAAATGAAATTAGTTTGGGATTTAAAAAATTCTAATCCTTTAGTGAAAGAGTGGTATGCATTTAAATGCTAAGCTCGTTAGTCAGTTTCATGTAAATCTTATACTTCTCCAGTCACCTACTGAATTATTAAATAAAATTTTAATGCAGTACGTTCTGAATGTTCTAGCTTCCCAGTGACTCCTTTAAACTACCTTTAGGGATTATGACTTTGGTTTAACCTTTAATGCAGTATTGTTACTGGAATTTGAGCAGCTCATTGTTATAGGCAGATGGATTTAGTAAAAATGCTAGCAGAATATAGTGCTCCGAGTAAAGAATACAGTACACGTCCAAGAAAAGCATTTCTTTTCTGAAAGGAACTGTAAGTAGCATCTGCTTTTGTTGTTGTGGCTTTGTTTGTTTGTTTGCCAGAATAGGATCTATTGTGGCTCAGCTAGCGGCAGAGCTAGGAGCACAATGGTCTTCAAGTGGTAGGAGCCCAGCTCTGAAACATCCTGCCACCAGACTGTGTGAAGCATATGGGGAAAGAGAAACAATATTCCAACACAGCAGTAAATGGAAGAGAGTGTGAAATTACAAAGTCGGGATGACTGAGGGCAATGTCGGCAGGCTTTTTGATGATGTGGGTGTTAACTGGGAACTGATAACTCTGCACCTTACAGAATAGGTCATGGCTCATGGCTCGTGTAATTAGATATGTGATTCATATCTCTTTTAAAACACATAATGGATGCAGAGGAATTTAACCTGCAAGCATCCAAATGTCTTACATTATTTTCTGCACAAGAAAGTAAAACCCATGTGAAATAAAGGGTATGCTAGATTCACACTCTTTCACTGCACGTTCAGGAATACTGTACCTTTGAGTGCTACCTTAAGTACAAAGCATTGCTTTTGCCTTGCATTTTAGGAATGTCTGCATTGTGGGAAAGAATGCAGAATAGCGTATCATCGCAAACTATCAACGACCCCTGGAGCTAATATAGTGTCCATCTTACTCGTTCATTTATTTAGCTAAAATTTTAAAAATTTGAGATGTTAAAGAAAACAGAGAGAGTGGAAAAATAAGCATATCAAACAACATGACTTCTTGATTACTGGCAATTCAAAAAAAAAAAAAAACATAAAGGAAGGACACACTAGTTGACCAAGCAGCCAAGCAGGACCTAACATTTTTGTCTATTATTTATGATCTCTTCTTACTAGTAGGCAGAAAATGCAGACTTCATTTCTTTTAAAATCACCAGAAGCTTGTGCAAAGTTTGGCATAGAATTGTTGGGGGAAAAAAGCAATACATGGAGATTGCTTTATTGTTTCCCGGCTACCTGGACCCGAATAATCACACAAACTGTATTAATTACAACACTGTTTGGCCAACAACTCATGCATATATCTAGCTAGCTTTTATATTTTAAATTAATCCATTTCTATTAATCTGTGTATTGCTACGAGGTTGTGCTTTACTGGTAAGGTTCTAGTGGCTTTCTCCTTCAACAGTTGCATGGCATTTCCTTGACTCCTCCTACTCTTTCTATCTCTGTTCGGATTTCTCACCTGGCTTTACTCTGCTAAACCATTTACTAAAACGGATGTGGGATTTCCCTCTGTATGCTATGGTTTTTTTTTTTTTTTTGCCATTTTTTTAGTAAAGAAGCTGCTTTGATATATGGCAGGGCAGACTAGTGAGGCAGAAAATCCAAATAGAGATAGAGGAGGAAAGAAGGTAGGGTCAGGGAGGTGCCATGTGTCTGCTGAAGGAGAAAGACTCTGGAATCTTACTGGTAGGTGATAACCTCGTGGTGATACATGGATTAATAGAAATGGGTTACTTTATGATGCAAGAGCTAGCTAGAAATAAGCCTGAGCCACCAGTCAAATAGTGTTGTAATTTATATAGTTTTGTGTGATTATTTTGGCCTGGGCAATGGGGAAAAGAATGTGCAGTCTTTGCTTTCATAATGAAATTCAAGCATTTGGGGATAACCTGCATGGCCTACCACCCACTTTGGTCCACATACTTATATATCCACCCACTAGGGGTCAGGAGAAAAGTAGCTGAGAGCGCTGCTGCAAGGTTCAGCACTCCCTGCCTGCGCAAGCAGCTGGATCAAGTCTGCTAGGCATGCAGGGGCAGGAAAGCATGGCAGATTCCCACTGCCATACGCAGAGATATGTCAGTCTACAGAAGGTGCTGCATGGCAGATTTACCTTTCACTCAAACACAAAAAAGGCTTCTGTGCTGCTTAGTGCTTCCCAGAGTTGCAGTGTGAAAACAGCTCCCACCCAGAAGTTTCAGAGCTGGAGATGAATGTACCTCCACTGTATGTATGTATCTGCTGAGAGGCAGATCCAGCATACAGGGCTGCTGTGACCACACTGCTACTATTTTTAAATGATCCTTGTCAGAAAAGGATTTCAGGTACACAATAGGACAGATTCAGGCATAAAAGACCTCTAAATGAGACACAGTGTGTTTAAAAATGTACATATGCTTAGGAGAGAAAGGAAGAAGGGTATAGACAGTAATAAAAAGAAGTAAATAAAAAAGTCTTTAAAGAGACAATAAAATTAATAGTAAAAAGCCAAACAAAAACGGGAAATACACAGAGAGTCTGGATTAGGTATATTATTGTGTTTTCTTTGGATTTCTTGACTACAGAGAAACATTTGGTTCTGAGGGTTGCTAAGTTAAACCAACATTTAAAAAATATCTTAAAGTTTTCCTGACTTGAAAATTTGACTCTAGGACATAGCACTTTGGAAAAGAGGTTCTGCTTTTGTTTCCACAGAGGATGGCAACCTGTGGATTCCTTACAGACTAATATGGTTTGATGGAACAAGATCCGCCAAAAGGGATCCATGAACCCTAAAAAATACTTTGCCCAATAAAGAGAAGGAAACAGTTTGGAGAAAACTATGCCCAAATTCCCCAAATGATTGTTTATAAAAAAACAAAAAAAAGAGCTGATTATAAATGGTCAAATGGTCAGTCAATCTCTTTCTTAAAAAATGGGGGGATATGATATAAAGATGAATACATTGCATTGGTATGGATCTTGGTCTATTGATACAAATTTAAGGTTGATTTGTTAAACTGTGTACATGTATTTCTGGTCTTGTTTAAGGTATTGTGTTTGTGCACTTCACTTAAAAATATAATGTATAATTAAGAGATACAGATTAATAGATAGTCATCTATAATAGTCAAACTGTAGTCATGTTAGTTAGGTTTTCTAAATGTACAGAGATATATTTCACATGGATAGATATTCTTCTTCAAACCTTTTAAAGACCTACAGAATATGACACAGAATATTTTAACAACTTAGACTTTTCTCAACAGTCTTCTGGCAATACCAAATACATCAGTTTCTTGATGAATATCCAAGAAACTCATTATGGAATTTGCCTTCAGTGTGACAAGACTAGCTATTTGGACAAGAAACTGCTCTTGCCTAGACTGCTTAATGGTATGTTGTATAAACTGTACATACAGGACACACAGAAAAGTGACTGATAAACTTTCCAAAAGATGGAATGGTCCTTCAGGGTTCCTTCTTCACAGAGGAAACTGTCATATATTCTGCAGGACGCAGAAGAAAGTGACTAACAGACTGTCAATATAGCTGAAACTCTCTTTCAAATTTCCTGCTCCATGGAAAAGTCTACCAGATACTATGGGCCTTTAGGCTGAAGAGGGAATCCCTAATATGACAGAAGAACTTAGGGTCAAGGCAACAAGGTGTCTCTGTCAATTTTAAAGTTTTGGAAGTTGCGTACAATGCACTTCCTGCTTACTTAGGTAATATTATATTCTTCTGGAGTCTTTGATGGAATTGAAGACACATAGTTATATTTTTCCTTACTTATGTTAAAAGATAAATTTGATACAAAACTGTCCAGATACATACAGACTAAATATTGTAAGTGTAATTCTTAATTAATACCAGTTTTTATTTATACCAGATATGCAATTTTACTATGTTAAAGCTAAATCCTTCCTTTTTATTTAGACAGAAAAAGGGAAATGATGCATGGTTTCCCTCTTTATGCTATGAATATATTTTGTCATTGGTTAATAAAGAAGCTGTTGTGGCCTATGGCAGGGCAGAATATAACAAGGCAGAAAATCCAAGCAGAGATAGAGGAAAAATGAAGGCGAAGAGATAGAGGAGGAAAGATGGGAGACACCATGCAGCTGTTGAAGGAGAAGATGCCAGAACCTTACTGGTAGGCCACAACCTCAAGGTGATACATAGATTAATAGAAATGGGCTAATTTAAGATATAAAAGCTAGCTATAAATATACCTGAGGCACTGGCCAAATAATATTGTAATTAATATAGTTTTTATGTGATTATTTCTGTCTGAGCATCCAGCGAATGAACACACACTCTCTTTTTTACACGAAACAGCTTTATTAACTAACCAATAAAAAGATAACACATATACAGAAGGACTTCCCACTTCAAATACTAAATGAAGTATACAGCTTGCTTAGTTCCAGTGGGATCTAGGGATGAGTACCAGAAAAAAAAAAACTTGTAAATCTTTTGCCATCAGGATACAAGCAGCTGCAAGGAGCCAGATGACAAATAGGAATACTAAAAATACTAAAGTAAGAGAGAATGCATACACACGGGACATGTCAGAGAAAGGAGACACATGCACACACGTACACACGCATGCGCCCAAAATCATCCACTTACATATTATCCCAGCATAATCTTCCTGTGTTATTAAGAAATAGCCTGCATCATAAGAGTCATGTAGCTTGTGCCCAAAATACATGACAACTAACAGAGTAAGAGCTTGAATCCTAATATTGCAGACAGAATCTAATTCCATGGAGTTACTTTTTATTTTTTATGAAGATACAGTCTGTGTTTGATCTAGATCATGAGAGAAGGTATTTATTAGGCAGTAATTCACATACTTCTTGTAATTAAGAATCAGTGTTTTTCAAAGTATAGAGTAGAGATTGTCTGCTTATTAATAAGACATGTCCCTAAGCAATACCCAAGAGTAATTAAGAGTTTCTGGGGAATACTCAAAGTATCTGCACTTTAACCAAATGTCCAGGGGATATTTAGGCATCTCAGAGTTGTAAAATTTCTGTAGTATGTTAGGTTTGAAGTTTCCAGTACAGTGTTCTATGGTTAGAACACTGTATGTAGATGTGTTTTGAGGCCAACCCTTAAGCAAATGTACTCGAAAATCCTATGCACCATATAATACCACAGCTCTTAAAATTTGCCGGCACTGTGCTCTGTGTGTCCTTTAGTTTGTGTGAAAAATGAATATCCTCAATACCTACATCTGATTGACTTTCCCATATTGGATTGAAAAGGGTAGCTTGAACCAAGCAAGGCGCTATACACCTTTAATCCTAGCATGCCAGATTCAGGGACAGATGGATCTCTTTGAGTTCAAGGTTACCCATGCTCTACAGAGTGAGTTCTAGGTTAGCCAAGACTGCATAAAACTAAAAAAGTTAAGACTGCCTTAACTAAAAATAGAGACAAAGAGAAAGAAAGAGAGAGACAGGGGGAGGAAAAAAGGAATGGAAGGGAGAAAGAAGGCAAAGGCCATTGCCAATCTTGTTATGAAATAATCCTTTTGTACACTGTAAATACATATTGCTCTCAAAAAAGCTGGTTAGCTGATAGCTGGGCAGGAAGAGATTGGGCAAGACAGCCTGAGACAGACAGAATGCTGGGATGCTGGGAGGAGGAAGAGCAAAGCCAGAGGGTCACTAGCCAGAGGGAAAATGAGTCCAACACACAAAATGTAATAGAGGTAGAAGCTACATGCCTTGGGCAGCAGATGGATTAATAGAAAAGGGTTAGGTTGTAAGAGCTGGTTAATAATAAGCCTGAGCTATTGGCCAAGTATTTATAATGTATATTAAGACTCCAAGTACTTATTTGGGAAGCAGCTGTCAGGACAGGAAAACTCCACCTACATATTTTGATATGCTACTTTGGCTAAAGCCTGAAATATTCTTTTATTTGGGACTCCCTTGCTGAACTATAATGATCTAACTAAATGTGCTTTTAACTTCCAATTTTTTTTTTTTTTTTGCCCAGGAACACTTCAAACTGATCTGACATAGCTGGATGACTACAAAGACCCCTGTGCTGAGATGCCAGCCCAGTGAATCAAATCTAATAACCCAAAGTGGAATTTAATAAGCCTTGACAGCAGAAACACTCCATGCCAGCAAGGCAAAATGAGCCAATGCTTTCCCCTTTGCTCCCACAGACACCGGCATAAGGACAAAGCCTGTGAAGTCACGCTGCCAGATGGAAGGGCTCACTCAGCTTGTCCTGCAAGCACTAATGACTTCCTGAGCTGCACTAGTTTCTCTGTACAGCTTTAATCCTCAGTGGAAACACCTGTGTCTAGGAAAGACTTGGGTTCCTGCTGTCATGCCTCCCCTGAGACAGCGTTCTTCGTCTTTCTCTCTCAGATCTCTGCACAGGCTTTGGATGTCAGCGGCTGTTCCACGTGCCTGTCTCAGCGCCCTACAGGTGACATCACAGTCATTGAATACTTCACCCATATGAATTATTACAGACTTCTTACTCTCACCTACATGGAGAGTGTTGTTAATGATCATATAACATCTGGGAGTCATTGCTGGGGTTAAGGGATATGCCATACATAAGCCATATTCCTCCTAAGAGCATGGTATGGTTCACAACAGTGGAGTTGTTGAATAAAGGGGGAGAATCACTGACTGCGTGTTGGCTTTTGTAGTCATATGTGAACTGACAGGTAAGGGGTTTAGGATCTAATCCTAAAATCAGCATAAAGAAAACTTTATTATTTAATGAACGTTAACTTTGGAATATTTACAAGCTTTTGGGGTTTCAAATTTCAAAATAATGTTTTGAAATTATAATTATGCCATTTCTCTCTTAGCTCTCTCCAACCATCCCAAGCATTACCTTCCAAATTCAGGGCTTATTTTCCTTTAATTGTCCTCTCTCTCTCTCTCTCTCTCTCTCTCTCTCTCTCTCTCTCTCTCTCCCTCTCTCTCTCTCTCCTAATTACATAAATAAAACCTGTTGAATCTGTATACTTCCTGTGTATCAGGGCTAACCACCTTGTGTTGACTCTTCCACATGGGGAAGATTACTTCTCTCATCCTCAGTTTCTCCAGTTTATTCATAGTTTATTGTCTAGTGTTGAGGCACAAGTGTTTTTCCCCTTCCAGGTTAGCATGTCCATTGGGGTCAACACTGCTCCAGTCCTGTTAAGGTGGCTTCATGAATGTAGCCTCTCTGACTTTTCTCGGACAACCAGACAGCAAATTTCCTGTTCTTCTGACTCTTGCAATCTTTCTGCCCCCTTTTCCCACAATGATCCCTGAGCCTTAGTTATGGAAGTAGTGTTGGAGATGTATTGGTTGGTGCTGGGTACCTCACAATCTCTTATTCCCTGTATTCTGATCAGTTGTAGTTTTCTGTGATGGTCTCTATCTATAGAGAAGTTTCTTTGATGAGGGGTGAGAACTGCATTTATCTGTGGGTACAGGGACAGATATTTAGGATGTAGTTAGGAGTGGTGCTGGTTTAGTAAAGTGTCAGTTGAAGGTTCTCCTCAGGATCCGTGATTTCTCGCATCCCTATGAACTGGCTAGGTTTTCAGCCCCAGGCGTGCTTCCCACATTGTTGAGCAGGTCTTATATCCAAGTAGAGAGCTGTTGGTCTCTGTCAAGGTGTGCTTGCCACTATTGTGCCCTCCGGGTTATGGTGCCATGCAGGGCGTTATTGTGGACCACAGCTAAGTAGGCCTACTGGTTGCTGGGCATTCATTTTCTAACTACGTAAGAGAATACCGATAAGTATAAGTGCAGTAACCATTCAGATATTTGTGCTTAGTGCATGATGTGCCAAGAACTTCATTTCTCAACATTTTCCTTAAATGGTATATAGTATAATAAAATTATCACATAAATGTAGTTAAAGTTTTAACTATTCATATATTCATCTTGATTTTTTTAAAAAAGAAAACTTAATGAAAGCAAGTGAGATAATTTAGAAGGTAATGTGCTTGCCTAAATATGTGACATTGATTCCCCAAACTCCCATGGTGGAACAAAAGAACTGACATCTGCCAATTATCCTGATTCCCACATGCGTGTTGTGACACACAGACATCTTCATCCCCAGTATCTTCATCCTGGCATCTTCATCCCCAGCATCTCCATCCCCAGCATCTTCATCCCCAGAATCTTCATTCTCAGCATCTTCATCCCCAGCATCTCCATCCCCAGCATCTTCATTCTCAGCATCTTCATCACCAGCATCTTTATCCCCAGCATCTTCATCCCCAGCATCTTCATTCCCAGCATCTTCATCTCCAGCATCTTCATCCCCAGCATCTTCATCCCCAGCATCTTCATCCCCAGCATCTTCATTCTCAGCATCTTCATCACCAGCATCTTTATCCCCAGCATCTTCATCCCCAGCATCTTCATTCTCAGCATCTTCATTCCCAGCATCTTCATTCCCAGCATCTTCATTCTCAGCATCTTCATCCCCAGCATCTTCATCCCCAGCATCTTCACTCCTAGTATCTTCATCCCCAGTATCTTCATCCTGACTTATTTATTACCAGCATCTTCATCCCCAGCATCTTCACTCCCAGTATCTTCATCCCCAGTATCTTCATCCTGACTTATTTATTACCAGCATCTTCATCCTGGCATCTTCATCTCCAATATCTTCATCCCGCTATTTTCATCCCCAGCATCTTCATCACCAGTATTTTCATCCTGGCATCTTCATACCCAGCATCTTCATCCCGGTATCTTCAACCCCAGCATCTTCATCCCGGCATCTTCATCCTCACCATCCTCATCCTGGCATCTTTATCCCCAGTATTTTCATTCCCAGCATCTTCATCCTCAGCATCTTTATCCCCGGCATCTTTATCGCCGGCATCTTGATCCCTAGAATCTTCATCCCCAGCATCTTTGCAGTTAGCTGTTTCATTTTTTTCTAACCACCAGACCATAGCTGACAGTGAAACTCTGCTCTTGGTGTGAAGCACCTCCTTTAAGACTTACAATGACACAGTGAGAACTGAACACTGGACATCTCCACTTCTCAGAAGAGAGGATTTATTCAGAAAGATTGAGTATAATTCCTCATTATGGTGGCGAAGCACAGACAACACAATACCCACTTGTTTAACCACTTCAAGTCAGTGGCATTAAGTACACTCATACTGTTAAGACCACACACAAGAGTTTTCCTCTCTTCCCAAACAGAAACTAGCATTCTTGCTGATATTAGAAATACAATCATGTTTTCTCTCCTTCAGTGACTAAGCACTAAGTCATAAAAACGAGCAGCATTGTTTTCTAACACTAAGGGTTTAGTGTCTACCTTCCACGTTTTAGTAATCTGCTCATTCATTTTGGGATTACAAATCAAGTACCTTTCCCTTCCAGATGTCTGAGAAACCCAAACAGAAGCTATGTTTCTCTGTTGCACACTCATTATTTCTTGGAATTCCTTCATGGTAAATATTGCTCCTTGCGATTAAGCGTTCTATCTCACTGCAAGTCTCTGGTCTCCAGAGGCATCAAAGTTTCTATCTGGCAGTGATGTGAAGGAATATTTGGCTTCTGTGGGACATCTGGGGGCTCGGAGAGAAGAAAGGAACGTCTGGAGACACAGAAGCCCTCTGCTTAACCCTTCCTCCCTCACAAGAGAGTCATTTAATTGCTTCCATAGCTTTCACTTGTGTCTTTTCTTAAACTACTCAACAATCCCATCCTTGCTGTTTCTCTCCATTTCATGATTTAGAACAGACTTGAGAGAGACAGTGATCTCAAATATAGGTCTAGGTCCTTCTCACCAATTCCTCCTGCCCTATGAATTAATTAAATGGACAGATGGGGGTCTGAATTTCCTGATAGTGAGTTGAAATCTTACAGAGAATAACCTAGATAGTAACTGTCAAACTGTTTTCATGTATTAAGGCCATGCCTCACAGAGCAAGCAGCTAATTCTACAGCCCTGCGCAGCATGGCAAGGTGATGCTGATAAACAAGGAAGCATGGGCAAGGCTTTGGTCTGGTCATTAGAAGTGCTGAGTGAATGTTTTCTGTTTAGATGTTGTTGTCTTTCATGTATCTTTCAAATCTTTTGACTTTGTTTTGTTTGTAGAGAGCCACTCACCTTGTGAGACTGTTCTGTTTCTTAAAATGAAAAGATATTTCCATAATGCTTTAACAAAGCCCTTCGGGGACTTTGCTGCTTTCATGATCAAGTAGACAGTGTTATTTTGTACGTACCTTCCATCCAGGCTGGAAAGATGGCTCAGTGTTAAAGAGTACTTGCTGCTCTTCCAGAGGCCCTGGGTTTAGTTTCTCACACCCATATATGAGCTCACAATTATCTGTTACTCAAGTTCTGGGGGATCCAATTCACTCTTCTGGCCTCCATGGGCCACATTTCTTACCAATACTAATATAATATAGAATAAGAAAGGACAAGGGAAAATTACAAATTATACCTGGACCTAATCCTATCTCTTAAACATCTTTCATTATAGATTTGACATGTGTTCTTTTACTGGCTTTGAACACATTAAATAGTGATTCTCAAGCAGAGATGGCTGAGTGGGTAAAATGCTTATCATGCAAGCATGAAAACCCAAGTCTGGTTAACCCTAGCACTCCTACAGTGAAATAGAAGGTATAAAGAGGCTGGGCAGTGGTAGCACATGCCTCTAATCCCAGTACTCAGGAGGCAGAGGCAGGAGGATCTCTGTGAGTTCAAGGCCAGCCTAGTCTACAAGAGTTAATTCCAGGACAGCCATGACAGTTACACAGGGAAACCCTGACTCAAAAAACTAAACAAAACAAAAACAGAAAGGTGAAAACAGGAGACTCCCTGGGACCTGGTGAACCAACTAGGTTGATATATGTTTCAGTGAAAAAAGCAAAAGAGACTGTATCTCAAATAAGATAGAAGGCAAGGACCAACACGTGACCATCTCCCTTACTTCCTCACACAGGCTATACCATGGTGTGTGTGTATCCACACTAACATATACATATGGTATCACACACACACACACACACACACACACACACACACACACACCTGAACATATGTCATGCACACATTACATACAATTTTAAATTCTACATTCTGAAGTTTAAATTAATGCATCTAGAGAGTTCTTTTTAAATGTGTAAGTTATTTCACAAATCTCAATGGAAAATTTGTAACCAATTATCTAATTCAGGAAGAGCTATAAACTCCCATACATATGAGGAAACTGACAGCATCTAAGTTGATTGTAAATATTTTTTTCCTATGTGAATATTCTTATATAAAAAATGTATTTTTCATTTTACATATCAACCCTTCCTCCCCTTCTCCTGCCCTCCCATGTCTCCCCTCTTCCCACCCATCATATTCTCCTCAGAGGGGTAAGGCCTCCCTTGGACAGTCAACAATGTCTGACATACTAAGTTAAGATAGGATCAAGTATCCCCCTTCCCCCACCATATCAAGTCTGAGCAAGGCATCCCACCTTAGAGCATGGGCTCCTAAAAGCCAATTCATGCACCTGGGATAGTTCCTGGTGTCACTGCCAGGGGCCCCTCAACAGATCAAGTCACATAACTGTCACTCACATTCAGAGAGTCTAGTTCAGTCTCATGCAGGTTCCCTAGCTATCAGTCTATAGTCCATGAGCTCCCATGAGCTCAGGTCAGCTGTCTCTGTGGTTTCTCCAGGTAAAAAAGGGGGCTCCTAAGATGGATACACATGCAGGGCCCAAGGAAGCGAAAATAGTTAAGATCTCCTTTGTAAACTGGGAAGGGGTAAAAGGGAGGGGACAGGGAATGGGAAAATGAGGAATCAAGAATAGCAAGTTGGGAAGGGATGAAGTGGAAGAGCAATGAAAGAAGTATCTTGATAGAGGGAGTCAATATGGGTTATGGAGAAACAATTTTTTAATGCTCTGACAATGCTGAAGCATGCATTCAGCCCATATATAGCAGGGTTTTTTTTAAACTTGTCCATATTTGGTTTCATGGTATAGGTTGATGAAGACAATTACCAGGTATCTTCCTCAAGAGGGTACCAGCTCTCATTACAGATGGTTTGAGTCACCATGTTTTTGTTGGGAATTGAACTCAGGACCTTTGGAAGAGCAGACAGTGCTCTTAACCACTGAGCCATCTCTCTAGCTCAAGGAGAAATATGGTGCTAGAGAAATTCTCAAGGATCTACACGATGACCCCAGATAAGACTCCTAGCAATAGTGGAGAGGGTATCTGAATGGGCCTTCTCCTTTAATCAGATTAGTGACTACCCTAATTGTCATCATAGAAACAACATTCAATAACTGATGAAAGCAGATGTAGTGGCCCACAACCAAGCAGTGGGCTTAGCTCCTGGAGTTCAGTTAAAGAGAGGGAGAAAGGATTATATGAACAAAGTGGGGATTAAGATTTTAAATATTAAGAAGACAGTAATCAGAATATAAATAAGACCACTTCTCATTATGAGTTAGGATTCAGGGTCAAAAAGGCCATTGATAATACAACAAACAAAATAGAACAAGTAACCCAATAATACAAACCTATGTACAGAAGTAGACAGAGAGATACCCCTGGCACAATTCAGGAAATGCTACTGAAATGGGAGGTTTGGGGAAGCTGATCATGTTGACTTGAGGACGTTTGGGTAACAGCAAAGCAAGAATGTGGCCCTCACATTTGCCTAGAGATGGGTTCTCTTGGAGCTCATTTGTCATGTGAATCTGCTCTTGGGAATTTCACTAAACAGGAAAGGTTAACCCAGATTCCAGAGGAGGACATTGAAGGTGTGTACTATACTCCAAGAAAACATCACCTATTTGTTTCAAAATCCATTTAGATTTCTCTAAATTCATCAATTGTTCCTTAAATCATCCACATTTCCTCTCCTCTCCCCTTTGAAGACACATAGTTTTCTAGATTTTGAGAAGGTTAGGGTATTTCTTTTCACATGATGTCCTCATGCATGCAAAATATGTGACTATATTTTCTCCCATTGATCTATCTTAATGTTAATCTAAGTAAAGAAACTAGAAGGATAGAGAGAAGCTGTACTCTCCTCCCCTAGGTCATGGTCATGAAAGCACAAGACTTAAAGTACAACAGACCCAATTCCCAATTGAAAATATACAAATAGAATGTATGCAAATGGACCCAGGATCTATCCTTCCACTGCATGCAAGAAATACACCTCAACATCAAAGATAGACATTACCTCAGAGTAAAGGGTTGGAAAAAGATTTTCTTATCAAATGGACTTAAGAAGCAAGATGGTTTAGCTATCCTAATATCTAACAAAATAGACTTCTACCTAAAATCAAAAGAGAAGGGGAAGGACACTTCATATTCATCAATGGAAAAATGTACCAAAATGTTTTTTGAATTCTTAATATCTATGCTCTGAACACAAGGGCACTCATGCTTGTAAAAGAAACATCACTGAAGCTTAAATCACACACCAACCCTCACACACTGATAGTGGAAGACTTCAATATTCCACTCCCACCATTGGACAGGTCATCCAGCAAAAAACTAAACAGAGAAATACTGAAGATAACAGGCATTATAATCCAAATGGACCTAGCAGATACCTACAGAACATTTCACCTAAACACAAAAGAAAACAACTTTTTCTCAGCACCTCATGGATTTTCAATAAAATTGACCACATACTTAGTCACAAAGCAAGTCTAAAGAAAAACAAGAAAATTGAAATAACTGCCTGCATCCTATGAGACTACTGCTGATTAAAGCTGGGTTTTAACAACAACAGAAACAGTAGGAAGTTTATAAACTCATGGAAACTAAACAACTCTTTACTGAATAACTACTGGGCAAAGACAAGAATAAAGAAATAAACTAAAGACATAAAATGTTTAACAGAAAAAGCTATTGTAATAAAATTTCTAACTGGAAAAATATGTATTCTAATCTCACTTCATATGTCAATATAAACCCAGAGGAGTTCATTGAATATAAAAACTAAACCATTTTAAAATAAAGCTTGTAGTTAAAGCAAATCATGTAACAGCCCCCAAAAGATAGAAATTAAACAGGGATTTTTCTCTCTTATATAAAAATTGCAAACAAATTTTAAAGACAAAATATGAATTGGGTAAAAGTCTGAAGTTGGTTGTAGACAAAGTTCTAAAGAATTTAAAGCTATAGATGTGAATAACTGTATAATCATCATGGGTCCACAGTTGGTAGGCATGGTTGAAGATTACATAAAATAATAAGTACAAGGAACTGTAAATTAAAATACAAAGGCTGGGAAGATGGCTCAGTTGGGAAAGTACTTCGCAGAACAAATATGATAGCCTTGATTCTTCTCCTGGCATCTACCTAGATGTTTGGGACACTGACATGCTTTTAAGCCCAGCACACAGAGTACGCACATCCATGGAATTTGACAGTTCAGTTGAATCAGTAAGCTCTAGGTTCAGTGAAAGTGTCTGCCTCAAAATGTAAGCTAGAGAGCAACTGAAGAAGGTGCCTGGTATGCATCTCTGCCTCAAACATACATGTTCACCTGTGTACGGCACAACTGCTTGCACACACACACACAACACATATATAATACATACACTTAAACCACACTTGTGTCATATACAGCTTCAAAATAAAAACTCAAATGTGCTTATACATATGAATATAATTTTATACATATGAATATAATTTTATAGAACTAAAGTCAGTAAAACTCAGTGTTGAAATTGACAGAATGTTTGAATTTTCCTATACAACTAAAAAGCAATAAGTAAGCCAACATTTTGAGAAGAAAACTTATGCACCAAAAATCTTAAGAGAGTTGAGATAGTTTGACATAGTAAGTCACCACAAAAACTCATTCTAATGACTTAATTTGATTTATTTACATTTAATAGAGAGAAATAATAAAACAATAAGCTTCCTTGTAGTAAAATCATAAAATGTTTTTTTTTCATAAAATATTTTATAAAGTACTTTGTTAGAAAAACAGACTGGATATTGTCTGACTTAAAATTACAAAATATACAAAAATTGAAAAAAAGAGAGGACTGAAATACCAAGTGAGGTAATGCACACCTATAATGCCAACACACAAAGGGTTAAGACAGGAAGATTAGAATTTCGAGGTCAGCAATGGCAATATAGTAAAATTGTGGCTTAAAAAAAATAAAGAAACTAAAGAATAAGGTAAGGAAAAAAGAAAAAGAAGAGAAAAATTATGGGCAAGAAAACATAAAATAAGTTTTATATAGATATATATCTTAGTACTGAAAACAGCAATAAGTATAAATGAATTAATGTATACATTAAAAGGCAAAAATTCATAGAACATAGTTAAAGTAAAAATCCATTCTGAAAATCATAAACTAGTATATACTATCTGAAACCACTAAATCGTGATGGGATAGCACCAAAATGTAGCTATTTCTAAGTGGTGACACAGAGAAGCTTTGTAGATTTGTTGAGCCAAATTTTCCAAATTAAAAGGACATACTAATTCCTTTGTAAAAAAATTATTAAGGAAAGATTTAAGATGAGTTTATCATTGCGGTTATATACAATTTAATAATGGTTATGCTGTCAAATACCATTTGATGCTTACAATTCTATCCTTGCATATGTTCTAAAAGAATTCCTACATGTTTTAGTATGAGATACATTTTTAAAAACTTCAAAATGAAGCTCCTGAAGGGAAATCACAACAAATTGCCTTTAGATGCAGAATTGATAGATTATTTTTCTACTTTTAAAATTAGGACATACAGCAGTTTGAAAGAAAACTCAGCAGCAAAGAGTGCTTACCACTGTGGTTTGCAGCATCCCCCTCAGGTGACTCACAACTACTTGTAATTCAAGTGCCAGGGGCATCTGATGCCCTCTGGCTTCTGCAGGCCCCTGCACAAACGTGTTGCACACATTCTCACATAGACACACACACATACATACACATAAAGATAAATAAATGAGTCAACCTCTTTTTAAAAGTCAGAACATGCCATCACCCTTCCTTACTACAGGGTGGAGGATGTCTCCTTCAGAGATTTAATCTTCAAAACTGTTTCCTAGCAACATGGTTTCAGACAGAGTATCTTTCTCCATATCAATCACTCACATCAGTGGAAAACGCCGAAGAGCATCGTTTTCATGCTGTGAAGAAAGTTTGAATCTGGCAGGTGCAGTGTAGACAGGAATGCCAGTTCTACAGACACTAGCTTCTCCTTATTCACTTGGAAATATTACAGCACCCATGCCTTTGAGTTTGAGGAGACACAATTACACGTTCCATCAGAGCTGTATGATTTTAGCCACACTTTTAATTATAAAAGATTTCAATTAAAAATCACAATAGATACTGATAACCTTATCATTTTTATTTTCTAAAGACATGAAATAACCATACCTCAAAGCAATTCATTCAATTTTTTAAAAGTAGCCTTCTTCTCATTACCCGAACCTTGAATGTGAATTAAAATCACCTGGGAATCTTAAATTCGAGACTTTCTGTAGACTGGGACTTGTAGCGTTACTGTACATGTAAACCAACTGAGAAGCACTGTGTATCGTTTTCCTCGGGCACTGTACTTCAGAAACAACACATCTGACAAACAATGTGTGTATTTGAGATGAGGTAAGTAAGGAATAAAATGTGGCCCAACTGAGCAAAATGCTGTTGTAATCTGGCAATGGTGCCTTTTGCCAATCTGTGCCTACCAGCCTTTAAGTTAAGTTTTCGTGACTGTATTAGAAACTAAGGCTCCAGAGATTTCCCATTCTGGAAAATCTAACTCCATCTGTCATGTTATTAGCATTGTGGCTTCCCTTCTCTTATGGGCTTTTCAACTGATCATGAAAAGAATCTACAAGGCTTTAACCCTACAGATAAGTACAGTCTCCACAACCATCAAGGAAATGTCTCTTCCCAACAAACGGAGACCACTACAGAAAACAGCAACCAACCAAAACACAGACTTCTGAATCTCAGTCAAATGGATGCACCTAGCACAACCCTCCCACATCAGGCTTGAGAACTGTTAGATGAATTCTTTCTCTTCAGAAGAAAAGAGGTAATTAAAAGATTCAGTCAAGTAACTTAGTGAGATTTTGTTTATCATAGAATGAAGATAGGCACGGACTTACTAAAGATCCAATACTCCTTTAAGTTCTATCACATGAATCCTATAGAAAAGGCAAGAGCTGAAATAAGTCCAACTGAGATTATTTCTTCAGAGAGAAATGTTGTGGATGGCACAAAAGAGAGACAACTTTGGGAGAGTGAGTGATTTAAAAACTGTCATGGTGGTATTTATTTTCAGGCTGGAATGGCTTAGAATGGGTACTATGTTGTTAATGACACAGGTTTCTCCTCTTGCTGAACATTCTCTGCATCAAAGAAAGAAAAAGCACGGCCTTATTGCCAAGGTTTATCTTACCAAAGTGTCTAAATAATCAAAATTGTTCAGTAGTAGAAAATATTGTGAAATCTTTTTTTATAAATCATTTATACCTGGATCCAGAAAAGAAAAACATCCTGAAATGATAAAAATGAAATTAATAGTTATATTATCTGTACCTCAGTCCATTCTGAAAGCCCTAGTTAGTTCTGATACTTTCAGTAATATTATACCAGCACACATCCTTCCTCAGTCAGCTTCTCTCGGGACTTGTGACATCATCACAAGCTGAAAGATGCAGATTTTATTGTTATATATTGTCCCTTGAGTAGATTATTTTTGTCCATAGCTCTAATTGCAAATATACTAGCTAGTGATTACATCTATCATCCCCATACTTTCAGATCTGTGTTACTTGTGCCTTGTATTCTAGCCAGAGGCATTGATTATTCTATCCCAGATTTGATGATCTTGCTTTTATCATACCATCTACAAGGGAAATACATTTACACCCACTTACTCAAGAAAGAATGCTGGCCACATCTGTTTTAAACAGACTAATGTCATCTCTACCAAAACAAACAAACAAAAACAATAAACCCAAAACAAAGCAAAACAAAGAATCTCACCTAAAGAGAATCCACCTCCTTAGACTTCCTAAATTAGAGACTTCAAAATCATCTTTCGCCTCTATAATATACTTGGCTCTGGAGTTTCCAGTACCCCACAGTTGAATACATAGGTATCAGTTAGAGCTTCCTTCTCTGTGTCTTCAATCTGCCCTCATTCCCTCTTCTATGTTTATTTGTTAGTACTTGCTGCTCCACATGGGTGTGCTCCTTAGTCATATACCAAGTCATATACTACGCTATGTCACACCCTTGTAGCAACCAGCCACAAGCTCCACAAACATGGTGTTACCATAAATATTGCTGCAATCTTCATTAGAAGCTCTCCCTTTGATTCTATGAGACATGCTCCAGAGTAATAGACTTTTAAAGGAGGAATGCAAGAAATAAAAACACAAAATCATGTTGAGGCAACTATATTTCCAAATGCCACGATGATTGATGTTCTATAAGGAAATGGGAAAATGTGCAATATTTGATAAATGACATAATGTGTGTGTAATTAAACTCACTGTGGTATAAATTAAACTCATTGTTATGTTTCAAAATCTCACCCTGAAACCCCATAGCATTGATTTAGCTTCTGCATATGAGCCCAATCCAAGGCACAGCTCAGTCGTTAATCTCTGAGTGAATCAAGGCCATGCTGTATGACCTCACTGCCCTCTGCATTCCCCAGCCACACCACTTTCATTTTCTCAATATATTCATTTTCGGTGAAATATAAAAGATTAATAAAAACATCTCAAAAGATTAAATAGTGTGAGCCAATCTCATTAGAAAACAGAAAGTCTGCAAAGCATTGAGTTGAAAAAGGCTAAGGTAATATTTTATTTGAAAAGAAACTACTTAATTATGCTTAAGTTTCTCACTGAACGCTTTCAAAAAACCCTCTGAGTTAAAATCTATAAGGACTTGTGAAGATCCTTGTTATTGACTACCAATCGAACTATCTCATGAAGTGAAATAAATAGGAAGCATCCTGAGTAATTGTGTGATCTGTGCAAACAAAAATCTTCCAGAAATTAAAAACGAATAAAAGTCTATGTTGAATCATAGCCCCTGAGTGCCATGGCCCCTCAACCAATTTTCATTCTTGAGCCAGCTAATAGACCAAGAACCCCTCAAATGAAAATGAGTTCATGACCAGCAGAGAATAGAGTCTATTATAATACTGAAGAGGTCTTTATCTTTCCTTCTCATCTGTCTCTAAAGAGACTTATAGTCTTTTACTAGGGTAACTACTATATATTTACATAAAAATAAATAGTCAAAATTTCATGATTCACTGGACACTGGTTCTGAACTGACACTAATCTTGGAGATTCCAAGCAGCATGTGATCCTCCAGTAGGGAAGGGGCTTTCTGGAAGTCAGATGCTGAGTGGAGTTTAACCTAAGTGTGAACTATGGTGGGCCCTGCTAGTCCCTGAACTCATCCCATAGTTATTTCTGAAGTGCTAGCATCATAATTGGATGTATATACATACATACATATGTATATATTTATATACACACATACATGCATACATACCTGGGTGGAATGAGGGAGAGAAGTAGCAAGATACAGGTGATATGAAGTGGAAAACTGAGAAAAAGGAAGGGGCTTCAGCTGGGGAGGAGAAAGGAAAGTCAGTAGAGAAGGACAGACAAAAGGGCCAAACAACACCATGGTAATTTGATAAAGCCTCAAGAAGTCATATTATTTCATATTAATCTAAAATTGCATACAATATGTGTAAGTCCATACACACACTTAAAGGAAGCTGAATTGTTTTGACTGTCAACACTCTTCACCAGAAAACTCCAGACTAATAAAAGTCCCAGTACTAGACATAAGAAATGTTCTTTCACATGATCAGTCAGAGTTGTCCAAGAGACATCCAAAACAACACAGACTACTGATACAGACCTCGGTTGCCTCTCAGAGATTGAAGGTAAGTCCTTATTGCTGAAGATACTACTAGCTTGACTATATATTGCTGAAGATACTACTACATAGAACTTGACTGAAGGTAGATCTAACTCAAAAGCTTCCTGTCTGCTGTCTAGTGGTCATGATGACAGAAAATACTATACAAGCTGACAGGAGAGGGAAAAAATTAAAAGTTGTCTTTGTTAGCATTTCTATTGTTGCCACAAAACACCATGACCAAAAAATAAGTTTGAGAGGAAAGGGTTTTTTTTTTCAGCTTACACTTCCATATTGCTATTCATCATCAAAAGAAGTCAGGACAAGGAACTCAAACAGGACTGGAACCTGGGGGTAAGGGCTGATACAGAAGTCATGGAGTTCTGCTTACTGGCTTGTTTGGCCTTCTTTCTTATAGACTCTAGGACTACCAGCCCAGGGGTGGCACCACCTATAGTAGTCTGAGCCCCCACTGATCACTAATTGAGAAAGTGCCTTACACCTCAAGCTCATGAAGGCTTTTTTTCTCAGCCACAGTTCCTTCCTCTCTGATGACTCTAGCTTGTGTCAATTTGACACAAAACCACCCAGTACAATAATCATACCCAGTGCAACATCTAGGAACAACAATAATGCCAAGCATGATGAGGTATCTGTAGAGGTTCAAAGGGTGCCACAACAGTTGTCTAATGGGACTTAATACCCACTCAGTAGTAGAGAAATTAAACCTGGTAGGAACTTGATCAGGTTCCCTGAGGTTAGTGAAGTTATGGACCTTAGAAAAGAATCTACTACTGTCATTTTGTTAGACAACCATAATTCCTTTCTGCATTTGAAGTCTTACCATCCCTATTCAAAAAAGCCTCTCCTTATAGCTAATGTAGAGCATAATAGAAAACAGCTAGACATGATGCAGAGATCAGCGATCATGGGGACCCCAGACACAATGGCTTCACATGGATCAGAGCTCCTACACCTGTGGCTCAAGAACATCATGGGAGAAGGCATAGAAAGAGTGTGCAAACAAGAAAAGCAGTAAATCTGCTGTGAAATAGTCACCCTTGGAAATGGGTACATAAGTAAGACCACAGCAATGATGTTATCAAAACAAAAATTTTAAAACCATGTTAATGATGAAAAGGGAAATGCCGCAAGTCCTACCACTAGGCAAAGAATTATAGGCAACCAGTAACTGCTGAGAGGGAAAATTATCTTTTCCAAGGGATGAGTCCCATAAATGATTGTCCAAAGTGAAGAAGCCGCTGTGAAACCATATACACACAACAAAAAGGACACAGCAGGTTGTATTTATATATTTTTGCATACATACTCACATACATATGTAGCAATGATGACCAAAAAAAAATTATCAATTTGAGAGTTGGGAGGAACATGGAAGGGTTTGAAAGGGGTTATGGGGGAAGAAGGAGAGAAAGAAAGAAAATGATGCCCTACTGTTTTAATTAAAAATATTTTTTTTCAAAGACATACCAAATTGTAGATGCATCTGTAAACCATTCCCCTCATTTCAGCACTCATGTTTGGACTTGAAGAAATGTACTGTTGTCTCAAAATATATGCATCAATCTCCAGGAAGTTCACACTTTAATTTTGACTTTCAAATAAATGAAAATTGCACTCTGAGAGAAGGAACCTACCAAACATAAGGAGTTTCTACTCATTGTCCAAGTAAAATCTCCCGGCACCTTACACTTTTCTGTTCATCGAATGATGAAGGTTTAAGACAAGAAAAGTCTTCTCCATTTTCCTCAAGGCCAGCCTTGAATGAATACAACTCATCCCACCAATTTATGCCTCAGCTTTATAACACACTGACCAAGAATGTTTTAGGTACCATGACTTACTCCAGTTTTGCAATATGAAAACGACGGTGAAGATATGGACTTATTAGAAGAACCAAACATCTACCAGTGAGGGGAGGGATCATAAGGAAAACTGCAAGTCGCTCATGTATGTCACAGTGATAATAGACTTTATGGCTGAAAGAAAGATGTTGGGGTTAAAAAGGAACATTAGGGATGTGAAATAATACCTGTCTGGATGTGAGTGTTAGCCAGGCATACCTGATGGACACAAAGGCTCTGAGAAATAAGGCTGGTGCTGGTGGGCTGGTTGAGTGCTTTCCATTGGGGACTGCATACTAGTTCTTGGCATATTCTTGCTTCTAATGCAGCTAATTACGATGACTTACACCTTAATATGGGTGATTTCTGACTCCATTTACCTTAGCAAAGAGACGCCTCGTTATCTAATAGAGAAGTTCACTGAAAGCAACTGTAACTACTTCTTGGTAGCTGTGAGTACAAAGAAAACTTTGTATCCTTACCAGACCTTGAGAGACCTGGGTAGTTGGAGGATCATAGTGCTAGTCATAGGAGTTAGAGCTAACTGACAGTCAAGGAAATAATCAATAAAGCTAGAGTCAGAGATGAACAAATCAGGATGGCTAGGGAAATGCACTCTTGTTGTGCTGGGCAGTGGGTGAGCATGTGTATAGCACAAGTTCCCTTCATTGGCTCATCCTATAACCGCCCATAGAAGAAGCCAATCAAGAAGCAATTATCTCATTCTTTCTGCCATAGACCGAGAAGCTCAGAGATATTTCATCTCTTGGACTTTTTCTTCTTTCATTTTTTTGATAGCTCACTCTGTTTTAATTTCTCACATTACTGTCTCTTAATAAAGATTACTCCTTCTTATGCAATTTTCCCATGATTGTGCACATCTTTAACCATCAATAGCATGAAACAATGAACTTGGACATCACTTTGCCAGGTTGATCTTTGATGATTTTGAGAGTCTAAATATGCTAGGCCTTTGGGCACTGCTGGGGAAACACAAATTTGTCTTTTAACAGGTGACAAACTGAGATAAAAATTTTCAAGAATAAAGCTAGTAAGGGGATTCAAAACTGTTTGTTCCATTTATAGATGTGTTCTTTAAGAAATGCTGGTATATTTAAATTTTTTGCATTCTTAAAGAAAAATTCTTAGACAAAACTGGATGCCACAAAAAAAATCCAAAGGCGTTTGAGCTTATCAAGGTCAAAGTGATTTGTAGAATTTAAAATGTTTTAACATATATATAAAATTTTAATATGAGTAGCTAGAGGAAGAAAATAATAATTTTAAGTTTTTATATGAAAAAATTTAACAACAAAACTTGAGTTGTTTGTATCATGTTTAAGATATATGTATTTTAATTATAAGCATAATCCAAAAGTTCAAATTAAAAAGTACAATATAAGATGATAATTATTCCTTGGGACATGAATTCGACTTAGACATCATATCATGTGTCCGTATTTTAGTACTTTTCGAATGAGTCACTGAAATTACCAGGAATAAATATTAACAATAACCTTTTAAATTCATGTGAAAAATCTTTGGTTTTATATTTTATAGCACTTTTTAGAATTAACTTTAGCTAAAAATTTCTATCATAAATGTACATTATTTTAATTTCATATTATATAGGAATATACATGTTTACTGGATTAACAACATGCAATAGTTTAAACCCTATCCTAACATCCTAGGACTTTATAGTTTGGGTAGCAATCTTTTCCTCTCAACATAAAGCCATGCTTCTGTTAGAAAGAATCGTAGCAGTATCATCCTTGTCTACCTGCTGAGAGGCGGTAGGAAGAAAAACTATAAAATGCTTAGAGCATGCAGTAAATCATTCTTAATTGCATGCCCATAGTAGACTCACATAAAGAAAATAAACTGAAACAAATTTTGTTTAGAATTATGTGGTTTTAGATTGAAAATTGAGTTAATACAAATACTATCTTATGTTTTAATGTAAGACACGTGGACTACAAAAACATGGCTCTGTCTTTCAGTAGAATTTTTTTGCTATGACCACACACAGTTCAAATGAACAGCGCTGCTCCTACAGTAGAATGCCTTCAGTACAACCACGTTCCAGTGAACTGCACTGACCCTTTCAGTACAAGTCTCTTGTTACAACCACATACAATTCCAATGAATTGCACTCTTCTGACAATACAATGCTACCATTACAACCACACACAGTTCCAGTGAACAGTACTGACTCTACAGTAAGGTGCCTTTGATAAAATCCTGCACAGTTCCAATAATGAATGGTGTTGACCCTATAGTGTGATACCTTACCTTTGTTACAATCAGGTATTGTTTAATGAGTAGTACCAACCCGATAATAAAATGACCTGTTACAACCACACAGAGCTCCAATGACAAACACTGGCCCTGCCTTTGTTATACCTCACAGTCCCAAGAAACAGCATTGCTCTGACCATAGAATGCCTTTAATACACACGTAGCTCCAGCGTAATACACTGAACCTACAGTACAACATCAATGTCTTTGTTACAACCACACACAGTTCCAATGAATGCCACTGTCCCTGCAGCAGAATACCTTTGTTACAACCCTACGTAGTTCCTTCTTTCCACAGTTCACTACTGTTATGCTCTTATTTTTGCTTCATTTCTTTTAATAATTCCAGAGAACATGTACATGTTTTTGAAAAAAATAATTGTATTCAAAAGTATATTATTTACATTCACAAGTCCAAATAATTACCACTCCAGTACATTCACTCGGGGACATAATAATTGATGGTTGTTAACTTTAATTTGTGTTTAGTTTGTAAACCATGACAGCAACATAAAAGGGAAAGCTATCACATGTTTTTCAATATAGCACAATGGCACTTCCCGTCTCAGAGTCTACACACACACACACACACACACACACACACACACACACACACACACACAGAGAGAGAGAGAGAGAGAGAGAGAGAGGCACACACACTACATTTTTGCAGATAGACTTTGGTTCCTGTTGAGGAACAAAACTAATAATAAACATTTTTCTAGAGAATTCAGCCATGGAGTTAGTATCCCGTCACACTATTTTTTCCAACAATTGAATATATTTTCGAAAGTCCTTTAAGTCTTATAACCACTTAAGTAATTATATTATTTGTTTTTAAACACCAAATCAGTCATCATTGTAGCACTTTATTCACAATTGCCATAAATTATTATTTGTCAAATATTTCTATGAATTCAGCTTCATCAGTTTTTAAAGAAGCCTAGAATTAATAATGGGAGTGTAGAATGAAAATCTCTAAATAGTAGGCAACCGTTAACTCCACAACAAACTAAAGTGGATGCTATTTTATTCATTTGACAACTTTTTAAACCATCTGGTACTTCCAGTTATTACTTTTAAAAAAATGTAGTTGGCCTCTCATCATATGGCATTTACAATCTGAAGATGAAGTGATCAAAATTCAGAAATGAGGGATGATGGACCTGGATAAAGAAAACAGAAGTGCAAGCCTCTATGGCATGCAGAGTCACCAAGGAAGCATCCAAGAAGCAAAGCCCAGCAACAGATAGGGGCATCCAAAAGCATCTCAGGAACAAGAAAGGGTCCAGGAGGCTGAAGAATAGTGTAAGATATGTGTCAACAGAATTGAATGGGAGAGAGAGAGATGCTGAGACAGGGGTGCTTTTATTTTGAGTGTCCCCAAATCACCCTCTACAGATTTTATAGTTACTGTTCCGTGAACATTCCAGGTTGTTAGTTTAATTCTCAGCCACATGGATGCCCATTAAACTCAGACCTGTGCTTCATTTCTCATAGTCATTCCCAGAGATCTGGTGATACCCAGCTTGTAGATATGGCTCGCAAGTGTGCCAGGGACAAACTATAATTGTTCTGTAAGTCCATAAGAATATTAACTTAACAATAATAGCCAAAACACTGTCATACGACAAACCAAAGAATGCTCTGCTGCTAATTTTCTTTTATCTAATGCAGTCACTTCTGATCATAATGTGATACATTATACTGGAGCCAGATGATCTGTGGTTATTCATCAGGATCATGAACTATCTAACACTACCATGTCTTATGGGTATCTTGAGATTTGAATAGCAGATCTTAAGAGGATCTAAAATACAGCTTGATATACAGGGTGGTTTCACCTTGAACAGTTCTTTTATTGGTATGAATTAGTTTAGCTATCCTGGATTATTTGTGTATCTATCAGGATGTTTTTTTTCAATTTCTGTGAAGAATTGTTATAACTTTGATGGGGTTGCATTGAATCTCTCAATTGCTTTTAGTATGATGACCATTTTCCTAAATATTAATCCTCCTGATCCATGAACATGGGTTATTTGTAATTTTTTTAGTTTTAAATTTTTTTTGTTAATTTTTTCATTTTACATACCAGTTCTCCCTCCCTGCTTTTCTCCTACTCCCCCACTTTACTCCCACTCCAGCTCCCATTTGCAGCACCTGGGGACCTGACCCTTGGGGAGTCAGAGAAGTTTGTCACATCACACTGAAGCATGACCAAGACTCTCGCCCCCTGTATCTAGGCTGAGCAAGGTCTCCCCCCATAGGGAATGGGCTTCAAAAAGCCATTTAATGCACTAGGGATAAATACTGGTCCCACTGCCTGTGGCCACACAGACTACCCAAGTCACAGAACTGTCAACCACATTCAGAGGATTTAGTTTGATCCATGCAGGTTCCCCAGCTTTCAGTCTGGAGTCAGTGAGCAAGCACTAGCTTGGGTCAGCTGTCTTCGTGGGTTTCACCACCATGGTCTTGACCCCATTGCTCAAATTATTGTTCTTCCCTCTCTTTGACTGGAATCTAGGAACTCAGCCCAGTTCTTAGCTGTAGATCTCTGCATATGTTTTCATCAGTTACTGGATGAAGGTTCTATGATGACAATTAAGGTAGTCATCAATCTTATTCCTGGGAAGGCCAGTTTAGTCGCCTTCTCCACTACTGTTCAAGGTCTTAACTTGGGTCATCCTTGCGGAGTTTTGGAAAATTTCCTAGTGTCAAGTTTCTCACTAACCCCATAATGGCACCCTCTATCAAACTTTATCTTTCCTTGGTCTCCCTCTCTGTCCTTCCTTCAGTTTGACAAAGAAGTTAAAATTATACAATATAATAATGAATACATCTTCAAAAATGGTGCTGTTATTAACTGGATGTTGATATGTAGAAGAATGCAAATAGATCCATATCTATCCCAGTGCACAAAACTCAAGTCCATATGGAACAAAGACCTCCACACAAATTCAACTACACAGAATCTCATAGAAGAGAAAGTGGGAAGTAACCTTGAATGCATTGGCACAGAAGTCCACCTCCTAAATATAACACCAGTAGCACAGCCACTGAGGAACAATTAATAAATTGGATCTCCTGAAATTGAGAAGCTTCTGTAAGGCAAAGAACATGGTCAAAAAGACAAAACAGCTGCCTACAGAATGGAAAAACATCTTCACCAACCCCACATCTGACAAAGGGCTGATCTCCAAATTATACAAAGAACTCAAGAAACTAGAGATCAATATATCAAATAATCCAATTTTAAAAATGGGGTACAGACCTAAAAAGAGAATTCTCAAAAGAGGACTCTGTAATCTCAAGCAGAATGACAGAGCATGGAAACTCCAGGGGCACCAACCAGAAAGACAGTTGATACAATGTTGAGAAAGGTTGCTACTACTATTGAAGAAATAAATGAGCATCTAAGAAGTTATTTAGTGTAGGACAGGCCATTTTTACTTCTTTTCACTCAACCTAATCAATTAGAAAGTTATCGAGGTGAATATGATTTTTCCATATCATCAGGAGTTCAAATAAATGCTATATTTGACTCTTTTCCACCTGAACTAGTTAATAAACTAAAATGAAAACTCAAAACAAAATAAACAACAAACCATACCTCACTTTGGCAATGACTAAGGTTCTTTAAAAGACAGAGGAATTAATTACAATTTCATAAGTCCCAAAACCACATAAGCAATGCAGCGCCTATGAAGTTATTCTTCCTTTGTCACTAACCATTTTCCAGAACTTGGAATGAGGTTGTATAGTTTTACTCAGTTGTATACTAATAAAATTTTTATTGGAAAACCATCTCATAAGATGCATGACTATTAAAAATTTAAATGCTCAGAATTTGTTAACCAGAGAACACAATGGGACAATAAAGTATTTTTTTAAGAAAGAGACAGTACAAATTTCCATGCAACAAAAGAAAATTTTGTAAAATTTATGAAGTTCTACAAGAGCAATTTCCAATATTTTAAATAAATTAAAAAGAAGTATCAAATCATTACTCATACTCTAACTGGTATATTTAAGTCAGACAACAGATTTATTTTAAAATGTCAAAATGTACAATATGTTGAAAAATACATTTTTGCAACCATTTTAAATCTATGATGAATATTTATGTCAGTTCTTACGTATGTGAGAGGAAGTATAATTTTAGAATTTTTTTTTGGAGGTTGACGGCTCATCTGTCTACTCAGGTTGAGAAGTACACAATCACTAAAGTCCTCTGCTAGGTGCATCTTTAAAAGGATTGCTGAAGGACAGAGGGACCACCCATCATGGTCAACTTTGGGACAGAAAAGAAAGAGGGAAAAAAGAAAGCCTGGAGTACAGGTACTCTCTCTGACTCCTAGCCATCTTGATGCTAGTTCCTCGACCCTATCACACTGTGCCACAGGCTTGCAGCTGAGATGTACTAAAACTTACGAAACCCGGGGCAAACCCACCAATTCCTTCCCTGGAGTTGTGCTGTGGTGTAACTTGTCACAGTCATGTAGTGATTTTGGAGGGAAAGTCCCGAGTCCACGCCACTGCTAGCTCTTACTGCTGGTGTTAGGAGATATTCCTGCCATATTAGAGATGGGAGGGGGAGTGTAGAAAGCTGAAAAGGAGTGGTGACTCTTGCTATCACCAAACAAAAGTTCTTTATGGTCATTACCTATTTGCTTGCCTAACTTTTGAAGTACACCCTCGTTGTATTGAAAAAACTGGAGGGGGCTGGATTATTTTATTGGCCTTTAGCGAGTTCATTAGACTTTAGCTCCAGCACAAAGTCTCACACCTAGTGGATTTTCAGTAAATAAATGTAGAGTAAATGAAATGAGACCAGAGCAAGGTTTTAAACTCATGGGATGCCTGTTTCATTGTTGAACTGGCTTCCACATCACAGGTCACCTCTACCTTATCTTGAATTCTTAATTGAGTCTTCAAGGAACATTTGGTACCTTGGCTGGGTCCATTCAGCAAGAAACTATCTTCAGTTTCCTGTTCAACATTCTGGTTTCACAAATAAACTCATTCTTCAAACCTAAATTTGAGTTCTGAAGGCTCATCCATCATAATTCTTAGAACAAAATTTTTTAGAAGTCTATTTCTATTTTCCCTCTCAGTTCTAGGGCCAATTGCTGCTGAAATTTAATTTTTTTACCCCTTGATTGTATTGGCCAATTCATAACTGTCTAAGTAGCAAAAGATATTTAGTTCAGGTGAAGAAAATTTAGATTCTAAATTCTAAAATTCTAAAACTCAATATCTTATATGTTTCCCATCCCATATAAAAAGTAAGAATTGTAAGTTGTTAGAGAATATAACTAAGTTGAAGACAAGTGGTGTGTATGTCAACATAGTGGAGAAAATGTATTTGATAAGTCATTGTGGAAAACTGCATTGTAGTGAGACACTGAAAATTTAATAGGCTAATCTTGATTTTTTTAGGAAAGAAAACTACAATGAAAAATATCTTCCTGCAGGAAACCAAGTGATTAAAAATAGATTTATAAGGGTATGAAAATTAATGAAAGATTATCAGTGCTTTGGGAATTGTAAAAATAGAAACAAAGAGAGAGTTCTATATAAGGCTTCTCTACAGGAGCAGAGAAGTGTTTTTTTTTTTTAACCTCAAAGGTAGGAATAAAAAAATTCAAGCATGCAATAAGTTCCTAGGCAACAAGAGGGACTATAAAAAGTTTGTTTTTTCAGTTTTGAGACACTCAGTAATTTCTGATCTTGTTAAAAACGTGAGGATCATTTTAGAGGTGTTTTAGTATTGAAATTATTAAAATGATGGAAATATACACATTTGTGTTCAGGACTAATGCTTGACATTGGATAACCAGTTATAATATTCTTCTATCTCTCATCAGGCATTTCCAATAACCCTTCATCTAAGCATGCTGTATTTATGTTTTTATTCAAACATACAGATATCACTGATAATTAAAGAAAAAGAAGTCATGGGAATTTCAGGATGGCATAGGAGGGGCTGGAGTAAGGGGTGGAAAAATGATGGGAGAAATGTGCCATTTGTGGTTGAGACTACTAGAAAGACCATACACGAGGTTCTTGATATTCTCATAAATGCTTTTTGATAATAAAAATATCAAGAGTTTTGATTTTAAAGGAAGACTTGGGAGTTACTTGCACAGCATGGATTGTGAAGAGTCCCAGGTTGCGCAGACCAAGAAGAATAAGCACAATGGGCCAAACTACGAAATAGGCATCTCTGACTCTCTTTCCTCAGGAATCAAAGAGTAAGAAAAGTGTCCTTCATTGCAGCCAGCTAAGCAACCCAAAGAACAGTAAAGGAAAGACGAAAGTGTGTATGACAGAATTGGAGCAACCTGTCCATGGGTGGATCCCAATTTCCATCACTATTAGGCTCACTCATCTAGGCTAAACACTGCTTATTAAGTACACATCCAACAGAATGCCAGCAGCAATGTTCCCATTTCATGACCTAGAACCTAAACGTTATATTGTCCCTGTTCCAAACAATGAGACGTGGAAAAGCTGCCAGCACTGAGTTCATTCAATCCTTGACAAACAATATTTCAAACTTCAAAATGCCAAATGGTATTCATATCTAAAGCATGGCATTAAGAACCCCAAAGTTAAAATGATCAAAATGAGGTATCTCAGTAGACCCCCACATCCCTGTCAATGTTCAGATATAATTCTCCCAATATTACCTGTCTGAGGTTGAGATCTAAGCAGTCTTCAGGGGTCAGTCATGGAGGAATGATTTTCCTTCATTGACGTCTCTTAAGATTTTCTTGAAATAGGTAATTTTAAGGAGCAAAGGTAAGTCACTTAATAGCGTTTCCCTTAAAATAAGAACACACCTACATGAAGAACCTCAAAACTGAATTAAAGACTGGACATGGTGGAACATGCCTTTAATCCAACTATATCAGAAGCAGAGGCAGGAGATTCTCTGTTAATTTGAGGCCGGCTTGCCTAAGTAGTGAGTCCAGGCTAGGCAGGCTACATCATGAGACCCTGGAATTTTTATTATTGTATTTTCAAATATTTATAATCTTGTGCTTCTATTTGCATCAGTACAAATACCTAGATGTTTGGTCATTAAACAAGGAGGCCAAACATCAGAAATGCCAAATCATTTTATCTGCACTGAAGACTAAAGTGGTGGAGTCTTCATTGTTTGACTTTGGAAGAATCAGAAATAGCTTTTTATCATTGCAAGAATCAGCCATTTCAGTCCAACTGAAAGTAAATGGGGATTTTTCCTAAGGATATTTATATTATTTACATATGAGAGCTAGACATTACAGAAGTATAGAACATAACAAAAATTACAAGAAGATTAGAAAGGCTTTCTTTAATTTGGAAACTTCAAAACAATTATTATGCCAAAGAACTTTATCCCAACAAAATGGTTAAAAGATGGCTCAATTAAAAATAACACTATTTGGCATTGATGCTCTCCTATAAAGGTCTCATCCAAATATATCTAGGCAAATATCGAGCCATGCTTTTTTCTGTTAGCTTGAGCATGCTGGCACAGAGAAAATATTACTTTTCTTAAAATGTTTATTAGTTCTGTTTAGCTCTACTCTTCTCAGAGACTCTCCATGTATTGAATTTTTCAATAAATGTTAAAATATTTCCTTTTTATTCTTTTTTGGTAGTCTATCTATGTGGCCCAAGCAGGTCTAATATCTCTAAGAAACTCAGATTGTTCTCTTACTTTGGTATCCTGAATGCCAATCCCAGACTTTATCACAAAACACAGTCTCAGGCCATTCAAACCTAGACCAAGTCAGACCCATTTTTGATCTAAATCTCTGTGTATCTTGTGGTCTGTTTACTTGTGATCATTTTATATCTTACAATTTGTCCTTTAAGAATGAGGACACAACAAGGATCATATTCAGTATCATAGGTACCAATATTATTTCTACTCCCTTAATTGTTGTCTATTTAAGTATAACTATTCTTAGTCCATTGTGTGAGTGAAGAAGACTTTAGGACCAGCGTGATCATAGAAAATATTTAGCAACATTTGAAAACACACAGGCAATGCATAAATGTAAGAAACCAAGAAGTAGGAGAATGATGTTATTCTAATATGACATGAAAACATGGTGACTAATAATAATATCTTATAACTCTTATTTCTGTGTTAGCCATAGTTCTTTAAAGGAATAGAACTCATACACACACACACACACACACACGTATATAAACAAACTGTGTGAGTGAAATCAAGCATGTGTGTTTGTGTGTGTGTGTGTGTGTGCATGTGTGTGTATATATATATGTATGTGCATGTGTGTGTGTGTCCACCAAAGGAATATTAGAGTGGCCTAGGCTATAGTCTGGTTAGTACAACTATGGTTGGATTTCAAAAGAAAGGCCAAGAATCTGGTAGCTGTTCCGTCGACAAGGCTGGATGTCTCAATTTATCTTCATCTGTGTTCAAATTCCAAAAAAGGAACGTACCATCAACTGGGTAGATGAATGAGCTTTACACTCAAAATGACAGCAAGAAGGCAAAAACCAATGATTCCTTCTTCTATATCCCTTTATTTGGGCTTCCATGAAAATATGAGGCTCAGATTTAGGGCTAGTCTACCCACCTCAAATGATCCAATCAAGAAACTCCCCCACAGGCACCCTCATCTGATTGTAGATTAGTTGATAACCAAGATTAGCCATTACAATCTCTAACATTCATTAATCATACATGAGGCATAATTTCTCTTTTAACATACCTACAGTACTCTGGATGTACAGAATATCTTTTTAGGTTTTAAGGTCAATGTTTTTACATTAAAATTTTCAAATTGATATATCAACAACGTCCATATTCTTTCCAGTGACCAAAGCTAGGACATTTACAGAACCAATTTTCCTTTAGAAAATAACTTTGTAAACACTAATTACTGGTGGGAAAAGGTATGAGGATGTTGAAGCACCATGAGATTGGGTCTCCAGAGAGGCTGAAGCGCATTCTCAGGGAAACTGGCACCAGTGGCGGGGTCACACTTTCAGGTGGACTCTAGCTATATCCCAGATGTTTCTCCACCTGTGCTTATATAACCCTCAGCCATGTGACACTACATCATTCCAATACATTGTTTGGACACTCTTTGAGATAAGATGTTTGTCACTGAAAAGCATTCCACTGCTCTTCCAGAGGTCCTGAGTTCAATTCCCAGCAACCACATGGTGGCTCACTCACAGCCATCTGTAAGGAGGTCTGGTACCCTCTTCTGGCCTGCAAGCATACAGACAGCTAGAACACTGTATACATAATAGATAAATAAATCTTAAAAAACATTCCACTATTACAAGATTCATCACACATTTGACAACATAATAGACCGCTTAAAGTCTAGTGAATTGGCAGTGTGAGTTAAGTAAATATTATCTGAGAATTCACTGCAACAGGAAGAGTTGATAGGATCTATTGTGCCTGTCATGCCCATAGGTGCTACACAAGACAATGGGCACTCAATGACAAACAAGGCAGAAGTGATGACTCTTATGTTTCCCATTGTAGATAGATTTCCTTGCTTAGTAGACTAGTTAGTAGACTGCCCTCATTAGTAGATTTTCCTAGTTACTAGACTTCCTTGGTTAGCAACACTTGACCTGGGTGTTAGGAAGTTGAAAAGAAGGTCTCCAAAAGCTTCCAAAAGAACAGTCATTTAAAAAGGTATTCTTAACAGTAATATATATTTTAGGAGAATCAATAACCTATTAATGTGAATGGGCCAGACACATATAATTAATTAAGCTCATTATTTTACCTCAAGGTCTGTCATCATGCCAGGCACCTGTGTAGTTTTCCATAAAGGGTTCCTTAGCTTAAGACATTTGCTCCAGCTTTTATATGAAAGAATGTCCATGCTGGATTCATGGAGATGGACAGTGGGGGCATCTTTTCAACTTAGAATCCATGCAGGTATTTATAGGTCAGTTATAATGGCTGTGCTAAGCCAAGCCTCTTCTACAAATTTTACTGAAGGGGATATTTTTATATTAATCTTTAGTGACATCTGTCAATAGAAAAAGCTTGGCTGTGTTACTTACCTGTCAAAGTACTTGCAAGTGAGAATATTTCCTAACCATAATGGGGATAGCGTGGGGAGGTGAGACTGAAGGCAGAAACAGGACAAATAACATACTCCCTTTCTTTCTGTTAGTGCACACATAGCTATGATCACTTGTATTAAAGAGAGCAAGGCATTTTGTAGGGATGATGCCGTGCTCACACTTTCTCTTATGGTCTCTTCTTGAAAGTAGTCAAACTTCTCATCCTTAGGGATAGTTTATTATAACGTTATTTTCCAATCAGGCCCTTGTATTACATAAAAAAGGCCAACAAAAATCATTCTTCAGAAAACGCCAAACTAAAAAATGAAATTCATTTTATATATGTGATAATTTTATATAATAAATATTCTCTATGGTAAGAATCTCAGAAGTTTTCAATAAAACTCATATAGAAGTCCTTCTCTATAAGATCTGTGTTCATTTAAAGTATTTCTCAAGATCATAATAAAGATAATTCTAAAAATATATTATTTTCCCAAGCTCAAGCAGAGGGGGAATTTTGGAGTGGTTTTATTTGATTTTTACCTATTTGTTCTGGAACTTTGCTGCCTTCAAATTGATGCATTTTTTTTTCTTAATGGTCCATTTAGCCCACTCCTGCTGCCTCCCCACCCATGTCTTCAGTAGCTTCTCCTGTTCTCCATCACACCTTTTTTTTGCCAACTGATATATCATTCCCCATCTGTTGAAAATTGCCATGTTCTTTCCAGCACAACTCCACCTCCAGCTTCCATCCCAGCCACCTACCTTGCTGTCCTTCCATCTGCACAAGGAACATCTCTGCAACCTACTCCGAACTGAAACCATGGCAAATTTTACACATAAGTTTAGCAAACGTTCTTTTCTGAAAGGACTAGTACAATCACAATAACAGCTTACTACTCCGTCCCTTAGAGATAAACACGCACTTAGCATTTGATTTCTTCTACATCTTAAAGTTATTGGCTATAACCAACATTCTTAGTAACCATGTCGTGAATAATAGAGTGACTGTCCTTCATCAGGGCTAATGATTTTGGTAGTGTTCCCTGGAGCCCTAATTTCTGTGTGGTCCAATCTGTTAATTGCACATGGTTCATGTCCAGAATTTTGCATTCCGTGAATAGAGTCAACTTTTCTTGAATACTGAATCTTCACAGCAGTTTAACCCAACTCAACTCTCTAAGTTTAATGTTGCAGAATTCTGTTTGAATTGGCATATGTGCTAGAGTTGCCTATTAGATATCAAAGACATTATGTAAACAATGCTAGTATGTGATAATTGTAGTTTCAAGATTTTGATACTTACATTGCACAAGGAATACCTCTTCCTTCAGTGTTGGCATCTTACTTAGCAAGTGGAGATTGGTTTTTACGTGGTAGATGAACATAGAACAGAAATTAAGGTCACAGGAAAACATTGAGAATTCTATACTTTGCTATTCAACATTATTTTCCCTCTATTGACTACAACACTGAGACTCCCTCAGGTTGTGCTTATAGGAAACACAAGATTTATCTTTACGTTTAAAACAATAGTTTGATTAAAGGACATTTTGGTAAATACTTATCGTTCTGGAGGTATACTTCTCTGATTATGCTAATTTGTATTACACGAAGATGATGTTTTCACGTTGCTTTTGATAGGCTTTATTATTGAGGTTTGATAACGATAGAACTTGTGTAAATGAGATGACACTCATTGGTCATTGAAAAGTCTTCTTGTTATCCTCTCAGAGACTAAGAGAAAAAGAGCACCTGGCACTCGGAAGGTTTACACAGATACACAGATGTTGATCACAAAGCAGAGCAAGTGAGGGGATGCATAGCTTCCAAGGGAAGAGGTCAGGGGAAGAACTTAAGATAAGCTAGTTTGGTTTCACTGGCCTCAAGAATACAGAAACTAGCTACCTTCTGCTTTTCTCCCCGGTCATGGCAGCAAGTGATTGTTGACCAAGAGAACGAGCCAGGATAAAGAGCCAGGATAAAGAGCCAGTGAGTACTTGAGAGATGCATTCAAGTGGTGTAGTAACTCCAGCAACTTGTTCACTGTATTAAGGACAGTCCCTTCCAGGTCAGCAGAGTAAAATAATCAGAACCCAGAGAACAAATGACAGACAACCATTAAAAACAAATGTCCAGAGTATGTGGCGTGGGTCAGAAGATTCTTTGGCTGCAAATGTCTTCAGTGAGATTATCAAAGTCCGTGAGTGCTAAGTATACAAAAAGTCAACGTTTTACACATTATTCTGGCAGGAAAGTTTACTAACCGGCCCTATTGTTCTTCTCAAGTCTACCATCCCCTCCCTCTCTTTCAGGGTTCACTTCAGAATAGACACTTTGAACCTTTTCAGCAATACTTCTAATGAATATTCTATTACCAGAATCCACTCTTAAATTAGGAATACAGGTCTTCATTTCTTCTATGATTTTTGATGAATACTTTGGCTGATAGAATATAGTACTTCCACCCTTTGTTTTTATTTTTTTATTCCATTGAAGTTCAAGCCCATCATCTTCTTTTGCATATACAGAGTCAGAGAACACATTAGATCCTAATTAAGTACTTATCGCACTAAGTTGCCTGTTGAGAGAAAAGGTATTAAGAAATTACAAAAATGAAGTGAGGGGGGGTCAGTTGGTGAAATAAACATCAAGCTGGTCTTGTAAGGACGTAAACCTCAGTCAGCTCTTTTATGTCTGTTTGTTTATAGGGTTTATCTTTTTTTATGTGAGACTGGGTCTATGTAGTGTGAAATTCAGAGAGTTTCAGGCAGACATCACCATACACTTCAGTAAATCTTAAGGAGCATTTCTGGGGGCTAGAGAGATGACTTCACAGTTAAGAGCCCTTGGTGCTGTTCTCTAGGAAGCAAATTTAGTTGTTGGCATTCAAGATGGTTCACAATCATCTATAACTAACACCAGCTCCAGGTTAGTCAATGCTTATCTCTGGTCTCCTGGAGCACATACACATGCCATATGCAAAGTTACACATAATTAAAATATAATAAAAAGCAAATCTTAAAAAGGAGTGTATATAAAAAATATTTCATATAGTATTGAAGGAAAAATTTTTAGGAGGGGCTACTTTTACCATTTTTACAATGGGAGATCAAAGGGGATGAAGTCTCTCCATTCTAATCTTTGTTATCACTTCATATATAGAAAACTCTGTGGCTTTTAGTAGGATTGATCTCAGGACAGTCCACAAAATTCCCTATAGGGAGCTCCCTTACCATGCTAATCTAAGCTATTGTACAATTAATTTGTATATGTGTTAATGTTGTAAAAATAGGAACAATATTCATTTTCTTATACTGATTTTTATATCCTTTAATCTTCCACAAGTGATATACAATGCCCACAATCTTAGCTTGGTGTGGGAAGTCCTTCTGTATATGTGTTGCTTTTATTGGTTAATGAATAAAGAATCTGGCTTGGCCTGTGATAGGGTAGAGTACAGGTAGGTGTGGAAAACTAAACTAAATGCTGGGAGAAAGAAGGCAGAGTTGGAGAGATGCCATGGAGCCACCATAGGGGAAAGACATGAGCTGCCACCTAGAACCTTGCCAATAGGCTATGAGCTTCATGGTAAAATATAAAATAATAGAAATGGGTTAATATAAGATATGAGCTATCCGGAAATATGTTTAAGCTGTTGACCAAACAGTATTGCAAATAATATAGTTTCTGGGTGATTATTTTGGAAGTCTGGGTGGCCAGGAATGGACAAGCGGCCTCCTACAACATTAGCTGATTTGTTGTTGTTGTTGTTTGTTTTTTTGAGACAGGGTTTCTTTGTAGCTTAGGAGCCTGTCCTGGAACTAGCTCATGTAGATCAGGCTGGCCTCAAACTCACAGAGATCTGCCTGCCTCTCCTGAGTGCTGGGATTAAAGGCTTGCACCACCATTACCCAGATTCTTAGCTGAATTACTTATACAGGTGTGCAATTTTGCATCATACTTAGGAAATGTTTTTCATTTGTTCTAAGAATGGTTAATTGATAAGAACAGATGGAGAATGAGGGAGATAAGCCAACCTGTTATTCCCATAGATACTGTAAGAAAAGAGCACCTCTTACTTGCCTTACAGATGCTTAGAGTCTGGTTGGAAGGTGGAGGAGAGAACACAGTCCTCTACTTAGACTTTTTCCAAACGGTCTATTTCATATCTATACCATACTTATTCTGTATTGGAAAACTTACAAATCTATCACCTTGAGATAGATATTCATGCCACCTGATTTCTTACTCTAAATTACTAACAACTTTTAAATGAGCTATGAAGCCTTAATGAACCATATTCAGAATTTCCTTTCAAACTTTGTATTTTATTATTGGCTACTCCATTCCTCATTCCATTTCCTCCCCTCGTTTGTACTTCATCGTGTTCTTCGGTCTCCCCTTTCCAACCATACCTACTAGGATTATTACCTTGCCACTAAAATCACCAGCTGAATTCATTTATCTCAAGGTTGAGATGAAAAATTCTCATGAATTTGTTGGTTTCTCCCAAGTGGTCATCCACAGAAATTAGTCCTAACTATTGTTATAGGTGGGCACTGAACCCACATTACCTCACATCTCCCTCTCATGACCTAGAAACTTCCTTTTCTGTGACCACCAACATATTGTATTCTACTGTATTTATTTTAATTTTCCTTCAGCCGTAGGCAGCACATAGTACTTCCATTGCTCTCACCACTCAGAATTTACTACACACCCTTGGGCAATAGCATCACTAAATTTCTGCCCCCTCCTTCTTCCTTTTTCATTTTCGTTTGAATTTTAAGGGCCATTCAGGCAGAAGGCATTTAAGAACTGAACACTGTGACTCAGCATCGAGAGACCTCGATGGACAGGTACTTCCCTCTCCCTCTGTTTCCCTTCCCTTGGGGAGAACTCCACCTGTGGGCTTCTGCCTGTAACTGAACCAGATTAGCCCGGCAGACTGAAGCCATCAGACAGCACCTGTGCCACACCACGCTGCAGACAGACCCAGGTGATGGAGAGATGCTGGCAGAACGCCTGCACTCTGGGAAATGCTTGGGAAGTGGATTTCCTGGCCTCTTCTCACTGTTAGGGATTTCTTTGTTTTCCAGGAAAATGATGCCCATTGTGTTTTAAAACAAAATCTAGTTGGCTTTTTCTACTATTAGTTACAGAAAGATGATTTAACAAACTTATTATTAAAATTTAGTCTCAACAAATATACTTCACACATACTGAATGTATTTTAAATCAAGAGTTATAGTATGCGTCTATGCATATATGTTTACTAATAATGTAAATGTACTTGAGAAAGTATCCTTAAGGAATTTTATAGTTTGAGTCCTTCACTAAATAGTTACTGATGTTACCTTTGTACCTTAAAACAAGCTGAGGAATTTATTTATGTGCCAAAAATTTATTTGTACTTTTGAACTGCAGTTATTTAGTAACCAGCTTTAATTCACAAATAGCTCTGACCAATATAGTCATACAGTACTATGTGTTCAGTTTTTTGAATTTTTTTTAAATTTTTCTTAGTCTCATATACAGAGAGTTCTACAATTTCCATAAACTTAATTTTTAAAACACTAGGGCAAAACTATAATTTTCCACATAATTTTTTACAGTGATCTATTGATCCGGTCCTTTTGGAATAACATGTTCCTGACAGTAGGAGAAAAGTCAGTGTAGGAAAATTTCAAACTGTCCTGTTTCTGACAACGTCCTCCCTCAAGGACATGCTATTCCAAATTGATCACTTTACCTAAATCTGCTTAAAAAATTAAATTAAATTAAAAATTAAAAAAGGAAAAGGAAAAAATAAAAAGAATTTAAGGCAGTTTTTGAGTATAACTGAGTCTTCTGTGGTTTCCTTCACTTCCAGGAGTATTTTGGTTACCATCACCCTTTTGAACCATTTGAAATGCCGACAGCAAGGTAATAATCTGAGCTGAAGCTCCACCACAGCCCTGCCAAAACTTCTCCAGCAGGAGGCAATTTGCACTTACTGATACAGCAGCTTACTCCAAGGCTGCCCCTCCCAGGTCTGCCAGCTTTCCTCTAAGCAAGGCACGCACATCTAAGTTCCTGTACATTCTTGAAAAGCCGTTACATGCAAAATAAAAACCTCACATTATCAGTATAATACACAGAGCTTCACATCCATACAGTCACATACGTAAAATAATGCCTTCTCCCAATTAACATAATCACCGAGAACCCTGGCACTCCTGCCGGCTGAACGGGAAATCTTTCACCAGTACCGCATCATCATTATCCCAACTCAGCATATTACCTAACCTAGAGAAAAATCTTCGACTCACCGGACGTGTTGAATCATCTGCGATCTCCGTATAACATCTATTTCAAATTGTCCCTTTGAATAGACTCGGGGAGAGTTATGACACACACTGCCTCTCTTCTGCAGCAGAAGGCAAGTTAAAAGGACTTCAAGCTGTGACCTCAGAGGCAGGCACAGCCGCTCCCATCCTTCAGCCAACCTTCTGTGAAGAACAGGTTATAAGACTGCAAAGCTGGCCCCCTACATAGCAATACTTTCAAATAAAGCATTCTCAGCTGCGAGCTGTGGATTTACATCCCCAAACCCGGCTGGCTGGAGTCAATGCTGCTTCTATGCCTGAAAATATTAAGCATTTCACTGCAGTCACTTCATGCAAGAAACTCTCCGAGGCGACTTCACAAACCCTGTCATTCTGCTCGGGGACTAAAGAATGAGCAGGGCATGCATAATTCATGTATTGGAGTCTTCAATGCACTTCCTGTAGCCTGGGCTCTACACAGTAATGGGCTATTGATCACCTCATCCCTAAGACAATCGCAGCTCCCTGATTGGTTTATTTCCACAAATAAAATTACAACCTAAATCATAGGCTGAAACCTCCATGCCGGCTGCAGCTTCTCAGGGAAGACATTCCCAGAGCCGAAATGACATCTGCAAGCTGCAGAGTATCGAAGGTGGGTTCTGTGGGGCAGAAACTAGAGAACCTGTTCTCTTTTATTCAAAAAGGCACACTTACTGCAGGATTAAGCTGGGTATTTCACATTATCAGTATAAGACATAGAGCTATTTCCTTCTCCATCATTTCAGAGACGTCAACAAGGACAAATGAAAATTTAGAAAATAAATACATAAGAATCATTTGTGCCAAAAAAAAAAAAATTAGGAGTCTTTTACCTGGTTTCATTCAGTCACTGTTCTTAGAATTGTTCTAAAATGATTAGCTTGCCATTTCAATAATGAACAAGTGCTTCCTTTTATTAAAAATTATAATGGATAATAAGGTTATTCATATTAAATATTCTAGACCGTGATTACTATTATTTTGGGTGTGTGAGTGGTTCTGAGATCTCACTAAGAATTTAAGCTTCAAAGAACACACCATTGTTTACATTGACTTAAAGAAACCAGCTGTTCAACAAAATGTACGTTTATTTAATTATGCTCATACTCATCAAAGAAGAAAACAGGTCCTAGCACTTTAAAATGCCATCATAGTATTTGCAGAAATCAGACAGTGGGAGGTCCCTGTGAATCTGAAAATGTGTGTATCTATAAATAGTGCACATCTACTCAAAGACTTCTGGACTAAAGCTAGTTGCCTTATTTTCTACCCAGAAGGGGTGAACATAATGCTCTTGGAGTCACCGAGAGCCTGAAATCACATCTTCCCAAATCCTTTTTATATGCATATTTATGAGTGCACACAAACACACCTGCAATTTATATTTCTATGCTATTGTGCTTTGTTCCTCATAAGGCCAGAGTGAAACGTTCTAAACTTGGGGCTAAAGAACCACTACAAGGGAACAACCATTCTCCCATCCCACTTTTTAGATTGGGCAGAGCAATCACCTTTTAGAGTAGGCATGACTAAGTCGGTCTTGAGTTAATAAACCAACAGCAGGTACCAGCATTTGAAGGCAGTAGAGGTACCGATGGCACCAGATGCAGTAGAGAGAGGAGTTGAAAATGCATGTTTCTTCTATGAGAATCTGCACCTAACAAATCTCCATTTTTCTAGAACAGTCTACCAGGAAGTGTGGGAAACTAATCACCCAATTACTTGGGCGATAATAAATTCTGTATTCATATTATTTTCTTCTGCCCTGGTTAGTTCCTACTTTTATATCTATATATTGCTGTCAATCTAACAAATTTTAACTAAATTACACAGTGGGTCTTTTCTTATATTTTATTTATCTCTCTGATTGATGATCTTAGCTGTCAAATACAAGATTGAAAGGACTTGATTATTTTTGAAATTAATATATCAATTTATTAAAAGACACAATTTCTCATGAGAGAGTATTTTGTTTAAAATAGCAAAAGTTGGGGATAGAGACATGGCTCAGCACTTAAGAGCACTGACTGCTCTGCTAGAAAGCTTGGGTTTAGTTCCTAGAACAGACCTTGATGTTCATACCATCTGTAACTATAGGTAAGGAGGATCCAGTACCTTCTTCTGGCCTCTGAATGGACCAGGCAAACACATAGTAAACAGACACACATGCACACAGAACACCCATTCAGATATAATAAACACCTATTCAGATTAAAAAAATAAGCCTTTTAAATTTTAAAGTAAATAAATAAATAAGTAAAAATTTGACAGGTTTGGAAAGTACCTAATATGAGAAATTATAGTACTATCTTATAGAGATTGTAAGTAATTGATACAATATTCAATAAATACAAATGACATGATTCAATAGTGTATGTCCAGGGGCTAAGATGAGTTTGGTCCATCTCTACAATTAATGGGAAGAAAACCTGTGTCTTTTTCCATAAGAACATTCACGACACATATCTAAAATGAAGATTGTGAATTATGTACTCCAACTCTCTGAAAATGGAAAGAGAAATGGGTGAGGGATGACAAACTGCTGAACTAGAATGAGCCTAGAATTAGAAACCAGAAATAAAGAGAATAATGTGGCCGAAACAATGAAGACAGTAAATCCCAAGGAAGTCATAAGGGTTACGTGAGCCTGAATGAAAGTGATTGCAGAACACAAACTACAGCACCCCCAGGAAAAGCAAGACCCAACGCTGTAAGAAAGACCCAGTGTACTTTTCCCAGAAGTCTGACTATTCCTGGGGAAGAAACAAACAAACGTTTTTTTTCAGATGGATGGAAAACAGAGATGGTCATTTCAAATAAATTTGATCTCTTCACAGACCAAATGTCTTTCCAATGTTTTGAACTTATAATGCCTGCAAAATATATAATGGATTCTGTAATGGATGGTAAAATAAATCTGAATTTGGGGAAAAACAAAGGCATACGTTAGATTGTCAAACCTGTGGTATCTGTTAAGATATATAACTAACCTCCTTGACTCATGTCATTATGAACAATGTATGATATATTTTCAATAACACAGAAATAATAAAAAACAATAATATCACGAAAATTTGAGGGAAGAATTAAGTATTTTTAAGTTAAAGGACAAAGACTGCACAGAAGGATGTATGCAGCTTGCAATTGAAGACATTCTCTGTTTTATCAACATTACAAAAACATTCTTCGTCATCATCCTCTGATGATTTTTTTTAAATATTTGTGTAACTTCTACATGCCAAAACAGTTTGTGCTAATGCCAGAAAACCAAACATGCGCATAGTAATGTTGCAGAGGTTACTTGTTAGTTCATAAAGTACACAAATACCTTGACCAAAAACCAACCAAAAAACAAACAAAAAACAAGAGAGTATAATTGCCCTGATGCACATCAAGATTAAAAGCTGAGGAAACTTCTAGAGCACAGGCACTGACCCTGTGTGCTAAGTACCTGCTAGCCACATAGAAATTCTTCTTGACTGTGTTTCAGGCATAACGGCAGAAATACTAGCATGGCTACCTATCAATGGAAACACTAGGGAATAATTTATTGATAGGAATGATATTTAAAGAAACTGGCATAATGGTAATAACACAGACTGTACTGACAGATTTTATATCAGGCCTTTCTCAGGTTAACAGTATGACCCTGAGCAAGGCATTCACACTTTTTGAACATGATTTTCACCATGTACAATGAAGGTAGATGTGCGTTTATCATGGCTTGGGAGGATTAGAAAATCAACAGCACAATCACTAAGACTGCACTGACCAAGTTTGGAAACTGCCTCGACTGCTTCCTCCTTGACAGAGTCCCCAGGAAATTTAAATGTTGTGACCACCTTATGCCACTTATCACAGTTTCTGATACAGGAAGGACTTTAAAATGTTGCTGCCTTTGAAAACATCAATTTTATAAGAGGGGACTTATAGGGAAAGACTTTTCCAGAGGAGAAGAGTATTACATGGACCTGAAGGGAACAAAGACAACATAGAAAGCATGAGAAGCCCAGGCAATGTAAGAATGTGGGATACACTGAACATGTTGATGGTAACAGAATTTGGGACATGACCACTATAATGATGCTGTGAGAAGGTGTGACATCATGGACATATTGATGCTATGAGAAGGTGGGACATCAAGGATATTTTGATGTCATGAGAATATGGAAAATCATGTGGATAGTAATGATATGAGAATGTGGGACATCATGAAAATATCAATGATGCGAGAATACGAGGCAGACAGCATAGACGGAATGATACTATGAGAATGTGGGACACTAGATATAGCAACATTATGAGAATGTGGGACATTGTGGACATATTGATAGTATGAGAATGTGGGACACTGGGGCTGTGGCTTGAGATAAGACAAAATTATAAAATATCTGATTTATAAAGAGGTTCTTTTAAAAAGACGAATGTTAAAATCCTGGGTATCCAGGTAATTTATATGACATATAGTTAGATGGTGATATATAGTGATATAGTGAAGGTAATGGGGTGTTCAAAGTTGAGAGAACAGCATGATAGATTTTTGTGAGAGAAAGAACACAGGAAATAGAAACCAGATGTAATGAGTGTGTGTTCCGTTAGTTTTTATATAGATCCCACCAGAAGGGATATGGATCTGAAGATATGGACATGATGAGGAAAACATGGAGGTGCTAAAATCTCAGAATAAATAGTTCTGAGCAGACTATAAGTTGGAAAGAGTTATAGGTGAGTTTTAAAGTTGTAACTTGGCAACTCAGTCCCTGTCTGATCCATTCACAAAACAAATACAAACGTAAAATGGAAATCTATTGGTACTATGGTGAAATGATACTATACTGTTAGAAATAGCAAAAAAAGGCCAAACTGCAAAGCAAAACAGGTGGTGATGGCTTGGACAAACACATTTCCGGCGGACAATTGATAGTGAAGATGGAGCTGGTTAAGTAGGTTAGCAGACAATCAGGACTACCCAACCTGTGGAATTCAATGACACAGTTCACGGGTGAAGATGAACAAGAAGAGGGAGGACAATAAAGCCCTGAAATGTAAATAGGCAATGCTCATAAGAGCACCTGTCAGCATCCCCACAGGTTAACAAATGATGGAATACACTCAGCTGATATGTAGTGCAAATATTATACCTGAATCAGGAGGAACGCTTCCTTAATAAATCTTATTCTGACTGCGATAAAGTCTTTGCCAGTTAAGTAGTACTTATTTGCATTTTCAATAAAAAGTCATGTTCAATCATAAAACTGATCAACTCACATGATGTATGATGATACTGGGTGTTGTTAGAGATATACATATGTAAGTGGAAATTATGAAAAAGTGATAAACACATTCTTAAATTCCAGAAATAGTTACTTCTGAGAAGATAGAGAAGGAAGAATGGAAGATCCTACTCAGTACTCAGAGGACCCTCTTACAGTCCATTAACCTAGCTATTTTCCAGGGATACCTTATTTGAAAAGTGAGGATAAGCAAAGCTAGAATTCCTACAAGATTTTAGCCTTGAGTCCCTTTTCTAAGGTTTTGCTTCCTTTTCAATGATGGTAACCCAGAGGGGGAGCAAAAACCAAAGAAAACTGTTCCAAATCACAAATGCTCTATGAAAGCACAAAGCCAAACAAAAGAATAGGAGACAATCTCTTCAGCCACCAAGAAGGAGATCTGGCATATAGAGATAGCTCAGCTATTAAGAGCATTTGCTGTGCTTGCAGAGGACCTGAGTTAGGTTCCCAGCACTCATGATGGCTTAAGACTGTCCTGTCCATAACTCTAGTTCCTGGGGATCCAGCACACTCTTCTGAATTCCACAGTCATGCACAAAGGGAACCTACATGAATCCAGGGACAATCCATATAAAATAAAATAAAATCTTTTAAACAATGAAAGTATTTCAATTCATGAAAGGAAAAAAAAAACAGGTATAGTGAAGAGGTTCACTAGGATTCTCAAAATTGAGACTCTAGTACATTATTCTGACAACACTAAATAATTCTTAAATCTACTAGTAATAGCTTTCCTCTAATATTTTAATTTACTCCTAGATATCAGTGTCCCCAAATCATTTTCTTGGTTTAACAAAATGAATTAATTGTAATTCAATCTTCATGTAAAAACAGGTTGCTACAAACTTAACCAGTAGTTTCAGTATAATTAAAACTACAATTTAAAGTATCTTAAGTTTGTAACAATATTAGAGATAATTATAATAATCCCTATTTAACCATGTTTACTAACTGTACTAAAAGAAGCAGCTTTCCCTTTTATAAGGCTAAATGTTCTTAAGTGAATGCATGAGTAACTCCAAGTCAGCAGAAGTCTGAACCTGCACTGCCCCTGGAGAGCCTGAACAGCCTCCGGTACAAAGCAGCTTGCCTCTCAAAAGACATGCCAGGAAAATGCTTGGAAACTAGAGCCTATGAATCTTCTCAGGGAACAAATTCAAACATTTTCAAAATTGTTGAGTCAATCTCTATTCTAGAGAAATTAGACCTACCTCATCATGCTAGACCCATCATATTGTGTGTCTTTTATTTCTAAAATTTGGAAAGTATCAGTATAGTCTTAACTTCTTCAGGATTTTTTTGTGCTTTTGAAAAGTGTGCCTACCCATGAACAACTTAAGAATGACTGGTGTGCAATTAGCATTAGTAAGAAGTCAGAATAGGGGGAAACAGGCTTCTTTCTTCCCCCATTCCTCCATTCCAAGACAACACATAAAGATTCAGAAACAGTCACGGCAAGAGCCCAAGTAAGAACCTACAAGAAGTATCGCAAGGACCAGAAGACAATCTCAAGAGTTGGTGGTAGGTGGCAAACCTGTGACATCTAGAGACTCCTATGAAGCTGGCGTGTCAGTATCAGCAATGCATAGAGCACTGCCACGTCTCCCAGTGGCCTTCTCTTTGCAGAAAATGACCTTTCGCTGCTAGACTTGTCAGCAGTCATTGCCAATTTGGAATTTCTTCATGGAGAAGGAGACATTCTTGTCCACCACCTTTCTCCATTCATACATCACTCCATGTGTCCCAAATCTGGGAGTCATGGTTTTACCCATCCTTCATGCTACAGACACATCTGTAAGGTTGTATGTGTGTGCCTACTCTTCAGAAACTGGTGGAACAATCTCTGTTGAGCCACTGTGTCTCAGGCCTCATTTCTGCAACCTATGTTCACAGCTGGCCTTGGGACCTTTGCTCCACTGTACTTAACGAGCAATACTTCAGTAAGTCAGTATGGTAGGATCCAGAGTCACTGCTGACCATGTGAACCCACACTCTGCAGCACTGTGACCACCTCTCAAGCACTTCAGGCACCTCTGCAGTGGGTACATCCACACTCCACAGGGATAACACATCAGAGGCTGTTCATCCTCCTGCATTCGAAAGCCCACCTCCATTTTCACTTTATGAGCATACGTGTCTCGCACCGTGTTACTAACACAGGGATGGAGGGACCAGTGTCAAGGTGGCCCACACATACCATGATGCAGCTGTATTTCTGTCTGCTTCATGGATATTGCACCATGAGTACACTGGCGTGTGCACTAGAACATGAATTTCCTGGGGAGACAAAAATGATGAAGAGAACCTCAAAGCCTTGACCAGAAAGACCTCAAGCACCCAGCGTTGCTCTGCTTCTACATCCACACTTTCTCAGTAGATGCCACTGTTACTAGACCTGTGGTATCCTCAGATGAAAGCACTGCATGGAGTGATGCTGTTATGCTGGAAGCGCATCAGTTGCTGAGCATCCTCACATCTTTCTGCAAGGGCAGGTGTTTCTCCACCAAAACCAGCTCTTCTGCTTCATTTTTCCCTCTCTATGTGGCTTTCCTTCTCACTCTTTGGAACTCACTCTGTAGACCACGCTAGCCTTGAACTCATAGAGATCTACCTGCCTTCGCTTTGTTAGTGCTGAAATTAAAGGTGTGTACCACTACAATAGGATTCTAAAACTAGTTTGTAAAGTAGTAGAAATGATGGCTGCTCCATTAAATGTGCAGATCTCAATATAAGGCAGTGAGAAAGAAAAGAAACCAAGGGTATAAAGATACCAAAGAGTCATAGTAACTGTCTGATCACAAATCCTAAGGAGACAGAAATCTACACATTGCCTTAGAATAATGTCAAAGCATCATTTCAGTGAGGGCCAGTAGGTTTGAAGTAGCATAGACAGACAAGTGAGATTTAACAAGTACATACACAGAACAGACTCAACTTATTGAGATTTAAACAGTACATAAACAACTCAAAGTCAATAAAAAACAGAAATTTAATGAAAAACAATTATGGAGTTGAAGAATACAACCAAGGAATTGAAAATGCAATAAAAATATAAAAATAGTATTGCCATAGGACAGGGTCATTTCAGGTTGCCTATCCCCAGCTGCCCAAGGAATTAACTGGGGACCTCGGCTTGGGCACCTGGGAGCCATTCCAGGTTCAAATCTCTTGCCAACCCCAAGGTGGCTCCCCCAACCAAGAATTGTGCTTCCGTGCTCCCCTATCCAACCTTCCTTTATCCCAATCCTCCTTTTTCTCCAAGTTCCCCCCTTCCTCCCCTTCTCCCTTTTCGCTCCCCATCTCCCCTTACCCCCATCCCACCCCACCCGCAAGATCTCAATTTTCTCTTCGGCAGCTTTGTCTACTTCCCATAGCCAAGAGGATAGCTATATGTTTTTCCTTTGGTTCACCTTCTTACTTAGCTTCTTTAGGATCACCAATCATAGAACCTTCATCTGGTGATGGATGGAGATAGAGACAGAGACCCACACTGGAGCACTGGACTGAGCTCCCAAGGTCCCAATGAGGAGCAGAAGGAGGGAGAACAAGAGCAAAGAAGTCGGGACCACGAGGGGTGCACCCACCCACTGAGACAGCGGAGCTGATGTATTGGGAGCTCACCAAGGCCAGCTGGACTGTGACTGAAAAAGCATGGGATAAAACTGGACTCTCTGAACATGGCGAACAATGGGAGCTGATGAGACGCCAAGGACAATGGCAAGGGGTTTTGATCCTACGTAATGTGCTGGCTTTGTGGGAGCCTACCCAGTTTGGATGTTCACCTTCCTAGATATGGACGGAGGGGGGAGGACCTAGGACTTACCACAGGGCAGGGAACCCTGACAGCTCTTTGGACTCGAAAGGGAGGGGGAAAGGAGTGGGGGGAGGGGGAGAATGGTGGGAGGAGGGGGAGAAGGGTGGGAGGAGGGGGAGGGAAATGGGAGGCTGGGAGGAGGTGGAAACTTGTTTTTTTTTTCTCATTTTCTCAATAAAAAAAAGATTAATAAAAAAATATATAAAAATAGATATGACCGAGGAGAAGAAAGAATTTTTTTTGGTTTTTATTTTTTTTATTTTACTTTTAAAAATTTATTTATTTATTAAAGATTTCTGCCTCCTCCATGCCACCGCCTCCCATTTCCCTCCCCCTCCCCCGATCAGGTGCCCCTCCCTCATCAGCTCTAAGAGCAATCAGGGTTCTCTGACCTGTGGGAAGTCCAAGGACCACCCACCTCCATCCAGATCTAGTTTTTTATTTGAAGCCAAGACACTTGAAAATATCAGTCAGAGAAGAACAAGGTTAAAATTAATAAAGAAAGATATATGACTTATATGAGATAATCAAGTCACATTTTAGGAGTTACAGGAGAGAGAAGGAAAAACACACAGAAATAGTTCAAGAAACAATGGCTGAAAGATTTCTGAATATGGAGAAAGTCATGAATATCTAAATATACAATGTTTAAAACTCTCCAATCTGGTTCAACCTCAGAAAATCCTTACAAAACAATGAATAATTGAAATGCCAAGACTAAACGACAAGAATTTTGAATGAAGAGAAAGAGATTTCTTCACGTTCACACAATCCTCTTTAAGTCTATCAACAGATTTCTCAGGAGAAACTTTGCAGGCCAACAGCCAATGAGCTACTCTCACAGAAGTGACAAACCAAAAAGTCCAGCTGGGAACACCATATGTAGCAAAACTGACTGAAAGAAAGTAAAAGAAATAAAGCTACCCCCATACAAACAAAAACCAAAAATCCTCTTTGGGGCATGTTCCTGGTACTGAAACTTAAGGATCTAGTAACATAAAAGTGAATGAAATGGGTTAATCTCACAGATGAAAGCACATGAGGAACAAAATCCAGAACATTCTATGCCACAACAGTGTGTTGAACAAGTTAAAAGACAAAAACAAATAGCTGCACTACCTCATGAATGAATATTCAGTGCAAAAAAATTTGTAAGATAAAGCATTAAAATACATGTTGAGGGATAAGAGGTTTTGTATATGATCAAAACTAAGCAAGTATTAGGTTAAAACAGAGTATTATACGATGTAACCACAAAGCAAAGCATTATTGGAAAAACAATAAAAGAGAAGGGGGAAAAAGCTTGTCATTTCAGAAAAACTGTCAAATCACAAAGAGTTCTAGAAAGGAAGAAGTGATCAATAAAATAATTAGAACATATTAGCAACATTAAGCATTGTAGAGTCATATAGATGTATTAATCAGTAATCAAAAGACAAAGGGTGGATGAATGGCTATAAAGAACCTATGAAAGTGTCACATCACTGTGTGTGTGTATGTGAATGCTGTGTGCATGTATGTATATGCATATGTATAAAACATTGTAACAACTAATTACAAAAGCATACATTAATATAACTGAAGGGAAAAGAGACTATATTAAAAGTCGGAGACTTTACTACACTGATTAGATGCTGGTAATGAATAGACAATAATAAGAGAACCGAAGATTTGAATAATCACATAATTGCTCAAAATGATTTTATTATTATTCTAGCCTATAAGTGAATCCTGTAGGCTTATGAGTAGATATGCATATGCATGCAAATACTGAGAAGATTTTAATAGTATTGATCAGCTCATATCAGTGAGCATTGTGTATACATGAATCTTTCCCCTGCAGTCACAAGGCCATAAACAATAAGAGTTATACTTACCTGATATTATTTCTAAAAGATATTTAAAATTAATCTAGAAAGCCATAAACTTCTTTTCCTAAATAGAGCAATGTCAAACTATATTTGGACAAAAACTTTTTTTCCACACACTTTTTATTCTTATAGACTGAAGATGCAAGCTTCTCTTTAATAAGGCAATTTTGTTTAAGTAGCTCTTGGTTCTTATGCTTTACAGCATATTTTATTGTCTACCAAAAAGCTAAGTCCTGTGGTAGGATATTAATGTATCAGGAGATTCTTTTTGTAGAAATATTTGATCTTTGTAGCTACTGGACAGGAAATCAGCTTTGCTTCTTCATAGGGGGAGTTATATTAATTCTAGGCACTGTAATTTCCTCAAAGAAAGATTTTATCACAGGTGCTTGCAACATAGAATTAAACAGGCAATCTTAAAAGCATCTTGAAAAAAACTAATAACTTAGTTCTACAGAGCAGGTGCACTGATCTTTTAAGTAAAGTGATGCATTTCTGAAATACTGTTGCTCAAAGCCACCATTAAGTGGCTGTAACACAAATAATAAAAACTCAAAGACAGATATTGGTGTTCAGCCTGAAGATCAGAGAAACAAAGCATCCAATCACTAGAGAGACCTTTTACCTCTACCAAAGTTCAGATCAAAGAGGCAAGAGAGATCCTGTCTCCACGAATCCTCAGACTCCACACTACACTAAGTTCTGTCTCTTCCACTTTATATTTATTTCTTATCCCAGCCATACCACTCCTGTCTCTACCTCCTTAGTGCTGGAATTAAAGATGTGTGCTACCACCACCTGGATCTGTTTCTGGATTGATTTTGTGTATCCCAGGGTAGCCTTGAACTCACAGAGATCCATCTGCCTCTATTTCCTGAATCCTGGGATTAAAGGTGTGTGCTTTTCACTCTAATCTCTAGGCAAGATTTGTTTATTAAAACACAAATAATATACTACTATATTTCCCATTTTTCATATAAAATAAAAGGTTATAACTAATATAAGAAAGAAAAATATAAACAAGTACAATAGCTATATACAATATAAACAGGCAAAAAATACATCAACAATGTCTAGTCCATTTGCAGTTGACAAATTCAGAGAAAATACTCCATATCTATCCTATCTTGGTGAGTTGAAAGTCTTTTACCTAATTTACTTTCTATCATAACTTGCTTTCTTCATCTGGTAAAGAAGGAAAACTATAACTAACTAGTCTTCAACTCTCTCAGAGATCCAAGAAGGAAATGATATTAACTGAGTAAACAGGAAGTGCAAATAAGTCACTTCCAAACAATGTGAGGGATGATGGAAACATTTGCCTGGAAAGTCAACCAGAGTTCCTCTGCAATGTTGGGGCATCCATCCTCAGCCTATAGGCCTACCATATCTGACAAACTTTTTTTGTGAAGCAGGATATCATAAAGGGCTATCCTTCCCTGTCTTGACAATGTTTGTCAGTCATTTTCTTCGTAACCTCCTTGTGCAATTTAGACCACATACTGTTAGTAGTCAAGGCAAAAACATTTTCTTGTTCAGTGGCTTATATTTGCCACAAAGAAAGTAAACTCCATGTGGCATCTTCTCTAAAGTAGATTGGTACTACCAGAAGCAGAATTGTCTCATTATCATATAATAGCCTATGTTATTGAAACATCTTTAATGGCATATCCTGTAAATCTTTGAAGTGTTAGAAGATGACCTGTCAATCTAAAAATGAATCTTTGTTTAACCTTAAAAGCATGCCTAATGTGACTACAAGTTTGATCGTACTAGGTGATTAACTAATAAGCTGCAATATACCCTATTATCCTAAACAGTTGGTTATAGTAATTTCCAAGGACTAGAAATTAACATTACATTGTTAAATGAGTTGTATAGGCACAACACCTTGAATAAGAGTAGAAATGTATGTACAGTATGTTCTAACAAATTAATCTCAAATTTGTATCAATATGCAAAATTTGTGTACAATATACAAAACTCCAATCCAACATAAAACATTAAAAACTAGTAGCTGCTTTGTGTGTGTGTGGGGGGGGGTCATTCAAGACAGGGTTTCTCTGCGTAACAGTCCTAGCTGTGTTGAAACTCTCTCTGTAGACTAGACTGGCCTCAAACTCACATAGATCCGCCTACCTCTGTATGCCAAGTGCACTATCACTACCTACTTAGTAGCTGCTTTTTAAAAGTTGACTTAATAATCTACTTTTTCTTAACATATCTATATCCTTCCTCCTTTTTTTTCTTTTCAGAGTAGATTCAATAATCTACCCTTTCATCCTATCAAGTGGCCTAATGAAATAATGTTCAAGAAATAATCCAATCAAAGGTACAAAGGAAACCAATGTAGGGACTGCAGGCAAAGTAAAACCAATTTGGACTCCAGTGATGGGACTTTGAAGAATAGCTTCTTCTCTCCCCATGACTGGCGTGGACTTGAGAATTTAAGTGGACTGTGGATTTGGGTTATGGGTCAAAACCCAAGCCGGTTGAACACTTGCCTTGCATTTTGAAGCCTAGGTCCAATAACCATTTGTTCCACGGGTAGAAGGGAGGAAGGAAAACTCAGACTGGTGTCAGAATGTAATGTCTTTCCTTCTTACTCCAAAAATTAGAACGAAATCTGCTGAAGTCAACCCATAACAGCTTGCAAAAGCTTTTTTTAGCTTTTAGAAATTTCACAAACCAGTTGTTAAATATAGCTCTTACTAATAATGAAAAATATAAACTTATGATTAAATAAATCATATTCAAAGATGATAAATACCCAAAGTACATATTTTCAAGTAAAACATAATTTTATCAACATTACATAAATTATTTACATTTGTATTGTTATGTAGTGGAACATTGTGTACTAAGGTGCTGAGTAAATGCTACAAAATTAGATCTTTTTCTTTTTGTCTGTAGATAGCCATCTGCTAAACATTTATCAATACATCTCATTTCACAGCTAAGTGGAAAATTTAAGAAAAATAAGTCAACCCAGCATTACGGAAGCAAAGGCAGAGTCAGAAATATCTCTGAGTTCAAGGTCAGCCTAGCTTACACATCAAGTTTTAGGTCAGCCAGCACTACACAGTGAAACCCTGTCTCAAAACAAAACAAACAACTGTAAGATACTACAACACCATAAAAATAGTGTTTTCATTCAAAATTGTAACTATTACCAGTGAAAACAGGCAACAGTAAGTTCTGGAAACCTTCTTCTGGCAAACTGAAAAATTGCTGAACATCAAGAACTAGTCAGGTAATGTCTATGCCAAAGAGAGCTCTACTTTTGCTATGCTGACTGCTCAAGGTAACAATCAGGATATTGTCAAATTCTATCCAGGAAAACATCAAAGGTAGTTGATCACTGAGACTACATTATTTCATGAAATTCATAGAACAAATCATAGAACTATGCTTTAAACCACCCCATTATGGTTCCTCCTTCATAATAATGTCAAGACACTAAAATTGCTATATATATATATATATATATATATATATATATATATATATATATCACCTTATAGCAATATATATACTTAGTGATCTTCAGATGCATATTTTACTGTGGTTGAAAAGAATTATACGGTAACTTCCTAAATACATAACAACAATTTAAACAGCACTATGATTTGAGAGAGCCAGAAAAGCATGAATTAGCATCTAATAACATGTTAAAGTGGCTCAGGCTAGAAAGTCAGTGGGAAGTACCAGGACAACAGACAGAAGGAAAGGACTGAGCTGAAAACTTAGCGACATCCTCCAGCTGCTGGGGCTGGGGTCAGGGAGACACTGCAGTTGCTGCTGTTGGAACATCAGCTTTGGAGAGCAGAGAGGAATAGGCAGGACACAGTGCACTTTAAGGGTCTTCCCTCTCACTACATAAACTCTTCATGCACTAGGAAGAACGCTGAACACAGGGGGAAGGAAGCATTATATTAGATGGGGATGGGGGAAAGGTAAATCTAAAGAACCAAAGAGGAAAACCAGAGGGAGGTCTCAGCTGTTATACAGTAGTACGTAACACAAAATAGACATTCTCCCATGTCCCTGAGGAGGGACAGGAAATTCTCCCTTTAGACCAGTGGAGAACACCAAGCATGCTTGCTGTCATGAGGAGGGAGGTTGTTATAATTTCCTTTCTGCTACTTTGATTAAATAAAAAATTAATAATAAGAAGAATTATTTGGGTTATAGCTCCAAGTCATAGTCTACCACTAAGACAAATCAAAATGGGGACTTAAGGGAGGAACTAGAAACAGAAACTGGAAAACTTGCTACCTCGCTCTGGTTCTTCCCTACATAACTTATACAGACCAGAATCATCTACCCAGGGGATGGGTACCTGCCACAGTGAGCTGTGTGCTCCTGCTCCTACACCAATTAAACAATCAAGATAAACTCGCAGATAAACTCAGAGGCACACCTGATAAGGACAATTACTCAATTGAGACCCATTTTTCAGGTGCCATTACACTGTGTCAAGTTGACAGTTAATATTAACCAGATAAAGGAGTAAGAATGAATAAAGTTCTTGTGATATCTTGGAGAATATATGATTTCTGATTAGCTGGAGCTGCAGAATTGGCTATAATTAATAGGAGACATGTACCACTAAAGCCGACTATTTGCTCTACTAGGACAATCAATACTGGTTACCTGGAGATGAGTCTTCATCTATGATTAAAAAGATTAACAACTTTGAAGTGAAATCTTCTGGGAGCATTTCCTCAGGGCCAGCCCACAGAAGCTGTGGTCCAGAGGGGGTCCCAATTGTATCTCATGCTGGCAGCTGAACATGGGAATGTATGAGTCTCGTATGTAGGGTTTAAATTCCATGATGGGATGATGAAAATCAGCTGAGGCTTGGCATCTTGTGTGTTCAGAAGGAGACCATTGGTAAAAGTGTAGTATCAGTTTCAGTGGAAAGCCTAGGATTGAGGGGGTCATGGAGAGACTGGTGTAGGATCTGAATCCCTTTGGGGAGGCCATGAGGCTATTGGTGAGGGTGTAAGCTGTGGAATTCCCATCATATTGAAGATGTCAGGACTATAGGACAATCACTAAGGACAGTATCAATAAGGAGTAGAGCAGGCTTAAGTCAACTGCTGAGGTTTCTGTGCTGTGAAGTTAAAGCCCAAGAGATGCATCTGCACAAGCCTTCTGAGAGCCCACAGATTAAGAATGACTTATAGATGGCAACCTTGAACTACAGGATTTAATTTACCCTGTTGGAGTTCAGTTTTGCCTCAGTTTGATAGTGATTGTACACTGGTTCTCTCCTCTTGGAATGAGAGAGTATTTAACTTATTTTGGATTTTACAGGAGCCCACAGTTAGGAGACTTTGAAAGTTAAACTCCCTCCTCCTGCTTTTCATCATATCTCCCAAACACACCCCCATCCACTCTTTACCCCAGAAAGAGTAAGGCTTCCCATGGGGAGTCAACTAAACCTTGCACATTCAGTTGAGGAAGGACAAAGGCACTTAATCATGACTGAGCAAAACATCCCACCATATGGAATGAGTTCCAAAAAGCCAGCTCATGTACTAGAGATAGATCCTGGTCCCAATGCCAGGGGTTCCACAAACAGAACAGGTTACACAACTGTCCCCCACAACCTAGATGCCCCTCAACTGAAGAATGAATAAAGAAAATGTGGTATATTTACACAACGGAGCATTACTCAATTGTAATAAATAAATAAATAAATAAATAAAACAAAGCAAAGACATCATGAAATTTTAAGGCAAATGGATGGAACTAGAAAAAAAACTCATCTTGAATGAGGTAGTCCAGACTCAGAAGGACAAACACGGTATGTAAATGGATACTAGACGTAAAGCAAAAGACAGCCGGAGCACAGCTGACGGCTCTAGAGAAGCTGGACAACAAGGAGGACCTCAGAGGGACACTTACATGCTCGACATTTAAGCTCGGGTGCCTCAAGAACTTTGCAAAAGCAGGCAATTTCTGACTCAAATTTCTCTTGTCCTTCCTATTCTAAGAAATGGTAGTTAGTACTGTCTACTCATTGAAAAACCCGAGATGCCATCATTTAGACTCAAAAGATCACATATATGCTGATAAGATCAAACTGCTACCAGCCAGGAAGTCGGCTCTGTGCTGGGAACACATTGGCTTTATATTTTCTCCTGATTACTTCATTATAAGCTTGTCATTGTATGCTAGCTCTCAATTCCCCGAACCTGCTTGTCCCCTAATTCTTCCCATTTTAAGAATGACCCCTTCTACCTTTTCTTCTGATGTGTGACTCTTATGGTGTTAGCTGCCATTTTTACTCTCTAACTACATTCTGTTTCCATCTCCTGATTTCTATCTTCATTGTCAATAACAGAGCCAAAGCCATCATTATCTCTTACTTAGTCTGTAAAAGTAGACTAATGGAAGATTCCATATTTACTCTGCTGTCTGTACTGAAAGGAATTTTTAAAAATATGGATGCTATTTTCTTATTTTCTGATTGAAAATATCCAGTGTTTTTCCACTCTAATAAATATTTTAAGTCTTCAATAGGGCATACACTGTACTGTTGGCCCCTAAAAGCTCCCCAACCTCATATTAGTCTCTTTTCTAATGATATTACTTTATTTTGACCACATTGATAAGGCTCCTAGTTTTAAAACTTGTGTACCCTTTGCCAAGAAAGTGGTAATCAAATATCTCCTTGGCAGACAGCTTTGTTTTTTAGACTGTGTCTTCACCCTGGAAATAAGAGCACCACCTCCTACTGGTCACTCCAGATCAGTTTTACCTTACTGCTTTGTCAAAATTGTAGCTAATGACACACTTATGCAATTTTGCAGCATTTACTAGCTGTTCCACTAATATTCAATTCCTACTACAGGGAAGACTGAGAGGCCCAGGCCCATAGCCCTAGCACAACCCCCTAGCAGCACAGCTCTGGGATCAGAGCCAGAGAAAGAAACACACCCCAAAAATGGGATCAGAGCCAGGGGAAGAGACACTTTGTCCCCAAACCTAGAGCCAGAGAAAAGTCTCAGGACCCTGCAAGTAGGACCAAAAGAACTGACTAAAGCCCTAGATTCAGAACACACCAAGGACATTTGCCCTGGTCCAAAAGTTAGAGTCAAAAAGGTAAAAAGAACCAAAGAAAGAAATACAGTTTGACCCTAGAATCAGAACTATCTCTGCCCTGACACAAAACCAAGCAATCTTTGATCAGGGAAAAAAGACCAATCACTGAGCCCTTAGAGGCTTGGAATTTACCTCAGGCAGGTAATGGCAGTAGGAATTCCCCCTCAAGCCTGGAAATCTACTTATATCAGGTGGAGTAGCAAATCCCAAGCCTAGAAGTCTGGAATTCCCCCACCCCACTGGGGAAGGGCAGCCAATCACAAGTCCAAAGGCTTAAAATTCCCCAAGCAGGTCATTAAGCCTCATATAAACCCCCTCTTTTCACCACTTGGTATCTTTCCTGTGCTATTTCTGTCACTGCCATCATCCCTGTTGCCACTTTGTCCGGACAGACAATGGACCCTGAGTTAACTCTCAATAAAGACTGGTTTTGCTTCCTATATGGTCTCGTGGTGATATTTTGGTGATCTGATCTATGGGCATAACAAAGACCACATTTGCCTCATTTTGCTTTTGTCTGTGTCAACAATACTTATCTATGCTTGGCTTCCTTGAACATTCTTCTGTCATGGATTCCCACCAAGGGTCATCGTACCACAGTCCTTATCTAGGTGTTTCTAATAGTAATCATCCTAGCTGTTACCTCCACCTTTTCTCCAGGAGAGCTCTTGGAATTTAATGAGCTGGCTCCTGCCCCACTGGTTGTAAATGTTGGAGTATGGAGTCTGGTGTGGAGATGACAGCCAGCTCGAGGGAACCATTGCTGTGGCTTCCCTTCCCTGGTTGTAGTTCACAGGACTGGTCTACTTCTGAACTCTTGGTAGGGGAGCTGTCATTTGCTTCCAAACACCTTGGGGAAGCCTCCTTGTTTAGGAAACCTGTTAAGTGTTTTGACACTTTTGCAATTTCACACATATGTTTTAAAAGAAAAGATATTTTTAGGTAGAAATTGAGGAGAAATTTTTATCCTTGTTTTCAAATGCATCTTCTTCCCTTCCCAGTTGGATTATAAAAACAGAGAGCAATTGTGCAATGGTGGAAGGAATAATTTCTGTTTCTTATATACTGAGCCTTAATGCCACATTATATACTTATAGGCTGTTAGAATTCAAGCTACAAAAGTGCCTACCAAATGATAATAGTAATATCTGCATCAGAGGAATATATGATGACTGATTAAATGATAAAATACTAGATAAAGAGCAATGTGTAGGCAGAGTTTTCCTGTCCCAGTAGGGCTCCCAAATAACCATTCAGAAATTTAATATTAATTGTAAATGGTTGACCAATAGCTCAGGTTTGTTACTAGCTAACTCTTACATCTAAATTAACCCATACATCTTATCTATCGTCTGTCACATAGCTCATGGCTTGTTACCTCATTTCTCCAAGTCCTACTACCTCTATGTCTGCTGGAAACTCCTCTGACTCATCCTCCTTCTTCCCAGTCCTCCCCACCTACACTTCCTTTCTAGCTACCTGCCAATGAGCTTTTTATTAACAGTGAGAGCAACACATTTTCACAGCTATAAAATTATTCCATATCAGCACCCTAACTTGCTATACACAGAAATACAAGATTACTTTTTGATCCCCCAAAAGAGCAAACACATTAAAGTCTTGATGCTTTTATTTATTTGCTTTATTTTTCTTTTTATTGAAAATAGTTTTTTTATTCTTACATAGTATATTCTGATTATGCATCCCCTCTGTCTACTCCTCCCAGTTCCTCCCCACTTACCCTCCCATCTGGATCCATCTTCTTTCTGGCTCTCATTAGAAAACAAACAAGCAGGATGGAGAGATGGCTCACCAGTTATGAGCACTGACTTCTCTTCCAGAGGACCTGGGTTCAATTCCCAGCACCCACATGGCAGCTCATAAGTGTCTGTAAATTCAGTTCCTGGGTGATCTGAAACCTTCACACCATTGCACAGAAAATAAATTTAAATAAGTCATAAAAAAGTAAAAAGAAAACAAATAAGCTTCTTTGGGATATAATAAAATAAAACAAGGTAAAAGAAAAACTAACACATCATAATAAGAAGTGCTTGATGCTTTAAATCTGTTTCATTAGCTATTTAAAACTGAAAATTAACATATATATACATATCCAAAACCAACCATCCAACCAAGTATCCTCCTCATTGAGGTTTAACAAAATTTAATTTTAGCTCAGGTTGTGTTTTAATAGCTTGTGTGTTTGAGCACCTGTTCCTTGGCTAGCAAGGATGATTGGGAATGTTGTGGAAGCTCTTGGAGCAGAGCCTTACTGGAGAAAGTAGGTCACTGTGGGTAACCATTGAGGTATTTTATCCCAGCTCCACTTCCCGTCCTCTCTCTCTGCTTCCTGCTCTTTCAGGATGTGAGAAGGTGATTAGCCCAGCTGCACACTCCTGCTAACATGCAGTCACCTGACACCATGCCATCCCCTCCATGATGGGTGCTGTTTCTCCCCCAAACTGTAAGTCCAAATAAACCCTTTCCCCTTACAGTCCTCTTGCAGTAAGAGCAATAAAGAATACAACAATAAAGAAAGCATCTGATAGAGTAGTGAATTCATAAAACCCTCAGACCTGGTGACACAGGGAGTCAATGCAAATTCTAAAAAGTCATAGATTCTATATGTACACATTATTACATGTGCTATTAAGTACACACAGCCAATGGTAGATTTTATGTGTGTCTATATCAAATATGTACACAAATATCAAACTCTAAATTTGACTGTAAGCAAATGATTTCACTATCTGGATTATGAAGTACCAATAGGCCATAGATATTGGAGTTCATCTGTGGCAGGCATTTTTCAAGACTCTTTAAATGATTTATTTAAACGTAATGGTCCTAACAGTTTCCAATGACTTGTTTACCTACAACAATACCTCAACACATACATTTAATTTATTGATAGCCACTTATAAAATTATATAATTTTAAAATAAATCAGGAAGGGTCCTGTCTTAATGCTCACACTGTTCTGAGTAGAAAGGAAAAGGAAGGTGTCTGGGAGGTGGGTTCCGCAGCTGCTGATTTCACCCGCACCCAGAGTGTGACTGTGCATAGAATAGAACGTTTGTTTGCCTGAAAAATGTGTTCAGTGAGGCGGCCTTTCTGAGAGAACTTTCCTTGATACGGAATTGCTTATAGTTTTTCTACTTTTAAAGAAGAAAAAAATTCTTTGAAGAAGGTTTTCTGTGGAGGACAAGGTACATTAAGAATGCACTGGGGCCAGGCATGGAGGCATACACCTTTAATGCCAACACTAACGGGGCCAAGTCAAGTATATCTCTGTGAGTTTGTTGCCAGCATGGTCTATATAGTGAGTTCCAGGACAGCTGTAGCTAGGCAGAGAGACCTTGTCTCAAAATTAACAAACAAATAATCAATCAAAATGAGGTTTTCTAGTGCGGGGAAATGTTAGGTGGGTGTGGCACAAATCATTTATGCTACATAATAAAGGATAGTTGTAGGATCTAGCTTGATTCCTCATTCTGCCTGGTCTGTTGATAGTTGTCCCACCATTACCAGGGCATTCCTGGGACTCGTCTCACCCGGCTTCTGGGAGACAAAGCCTCCTCCTCCTCCACTTCTTGCTTCTCAGCCATTTCTCTCTACCTCTTCTATTGAAACACATAAGCATTGAAGGCAAAGAAATCTTTCCTTATTTTTTTGTTTGGATAACTCTTAGTCAGTTGAATAGTTTGATTTTCATGTAAAATGAATCCAAATATCTGGCTCGTCAAATCACTTACAAGTTTTCTATTGGATTTGAGGAAGTAATGATGTCTTGTAGAGGTCAAATTATACAGGCCCTTATTTTTACATTGTCTGAATGTCAGAGAATTCTGAGCAACCTACAAGTTTGCACCTGCCATACCGAAGGTGGTCGCCTAGTCTTTTGATAGTCAAAATAACCTGACACCATCCTAAGCAAGTGGTCAGGATATGCTAATGTCGTTCTGCCCCTTCTATTTTAATTTAGGAGGTTGCCTGGGGAAGAGGTGGTTTTCAGTCTAAGTGACAAAATAGGCATTGGCCTAGACATGACAAAACAGGCATAGGTATAGACGTGACCCAAGTCATTCTCCTGCTACCCAGGAAACAATGTTAAGGAAGTTTGAATTACCTCCCCCCTTTCATTTTGTCTTGATATAAAAGCTGTTTGGAAAATAAATGCGGGTGATCTTCAGGATTTGAATGAACCCTGAGACTCCCTCTGGATATTGTCATGTGAACTGTACCTCATTTATTCCCACATCTCCACTCTGGTACTAGAAATGGTTTACGTCCAGGCTGGTCCCCAAGATATTGCCATCCAACGTGACTGGTAAACCTCAAAAAAACACAAAAGAAGTAGCAGAAGGATGGAGGAGAATGTGAGGAACCTGTGAGAAAATTGCACCACAGGTGGACTGATGAGTAATGAGCACTCAGAAATAAGTAGTAGGAGAGAGAGAGAGAGAGAGAGAGAGAGAGAGAGAGAGAGAGAGAGAGAAGGGAGAGAAGCAAAAGAAAATTGGGAGCAAAAAAAATGTAAATAATTAATAGAGCTATGGGACAAAAACAGGTAATGAAATGGCTACACAGTTGATTGGAGATATATTAAAGGACAGGGTAGCAAGAGTACAGCAGCATCAGATATAAATTTTTTTAAATTTATAGAATATCTATTCCTTTGGTTTTCCAAGCACAGGACTTTAGATGCTAAGATATATATATATATAAAAGTTGGGATAAAGATCCAACAACATTATTACAATGGTTCATGTCCAGGCAGGTTTCCAACAATGTATGGAACACAGATAGCGCACACATGAATTTGCTTTTGTTCCAGAATGTGACCTTCTCTCAATCTTCCTTACTCTAAGGACACAAGATTCCACCCATCTTCTCTCTAGATGACAGGTTTACATTCTTGTCTTCCTCTATGGCCGCTAGAACATTCTCTAGATTTGGCAAATAATAGGTTTTGCTGCTGTTGCTAATCTTATCCAAGTTACCAATCCCCTTTGCACTATTAGAATAAGTTCCTGAGAGCTCCCTCCTACCTCTCACCAGAGGAGCACTGTTAGAGTAACCATGCCATTATTTATTGGCTTAAATTTTAATTATTTTTAATGCAATACTGTCACTATTATATCAACAGACTACAGTATGTCTTGTATCATCATTATGCACTATACAATCCTTCCAGTCACCCTAGGTACGTCGTGTTCACTCTAACACAGCCTCTATTGGCATTCTCTGCTTTGTGGAACTTCACCCTGTCCCCAGCCTCTTTTCTTACCTAACTTTAGGTCATCACTGAAGTTACTAGGGCTTGCAATTCCCTTGCAGTTTTCTCTGTAATCTTCTGTCTTTACTCCTTAGAGATTTTCTCTTTTCAATCTTTTAATACTTGTCCTTTTTCTACTGGGAATTAAGATCATTTTCATTAAACACATATTTTCATGAGGCCTTATTTGATTTTGGTTTTTCAAGGCAGGTAGCTTTGGAGTCTGTCCGGAAAGCAGCTCTTGTAGACCTGGCTGGCCTTGAATTCACAGAGATCTGCCTATCTCTACCTCCTGGGTGTGGGATTAAAGGCATGCACCACCACTGCATGAGGGCTTATTAATGCCTTTGTCTGATGCCAGGATCTGGTTTATCCAAGCAGCTCTACCACTTATCCTTGTATTTGGTGCACAAAACATACCAAACATTTTTCTGATTTCATATGGGACAAGGTATAGTTCTTCCATTCATTAATAGAATCAGATTCCTTAAGATTGGAAGTTGGCAACTGTAATAGTTAAGGTAGGGGCTCTTTCCAAATAAATCATTTATGTTCATTTTCAGCTTCAGACTCTCGCTATGGATTCTTGCGTGATATTTTCGGTTCAAAAATCATTTCCCCACTCCTCCACTCCCCTAAATTTTGTCTCCTCAACTCGCCACTTCTGCTCCATCTTGAATCCTGCTTTGACCCTGTGTATGCAGTACTTTGAACTCGTTGGCTTACACTATGTAACCTGTTCTGAAACGTCATGCTACTTCATCCCCACCTAAGTGAGAGACGTGGTCCAATGTTGAAATAGGAGCGGGGGGGGGGGGGGGGGGGGGGGCGGCTGCGTCCCCAGCACCCGGCCGCCCCCACTGCTAGCTTTACCCAAAATAATTACACGGAAACTGTATTCTTTTAAGCACCGCTTGGCCAATTTCTATCTAGCCTCTTCTAGGCTAGCTCTCCCACCTGGACTAGCCCATTTCTAATAATCTGCTGTAGCCCACGAGCTGGCTTACCAGGAATGATCTTAACCTGCATCTGCCTGGAGTAAGAGAATCATGGCGACTCACTGACTCAGCTTCTTTCTCCCAGCCTTCCGTTCTGTTTACTCCTCCCACCTATGTTTTAACCTATGAGGGCCAAAGCAGTTTCTTTATTGCTTAACCAATGAAATCAACAGATTGCTATATGACACTCCCCCCATCAGTCCAACGTAATTCTGTACCTCTTGACAGTACTATTTGTCAGATGCCCACCTAGAGTGTCAGCCTAAGACAGAATACTCATCAGCCGTTACTGATTCTGGTTCATTCTCTCATGGATTCTGTTTACTCTGGGGAGACTTCACCATGTGACTCTCCTTGCCTAGGTTTTATTGTTTTAGTGCAAGACTTTTAAATTCCTGAGCAAAGACCACCTGGAGCACAGATCCCTGGGCACCCCTCCTGGGATGTTATTTGGAAGTCTGGAGTATAGCCCTCAAACTTACTTTTCTAACAAGCTCCATAGGAATTGTCATCACTGACAAGGCCTTGAAGACTTTTCCTTTCAGAGCTTGAGAAAAGTTTGTTAAAATCTGGTCAAAAGCTGTGGTTTTATAAATACCAGGGTTGCTTTAGAATCTCTTATAGCTGATAAAAATGGTCCAAGTGATGTCTCTGTTCTTGTTTAATTCACCATATTCCTATTACATTACATAATCTCTCTCTGCATTATAAACCTTCCTGGCAGGAAACGCGGCTGCTTACAGTTTCCATTATGGCATTTTAAAACACAATGAGATTTTGTTGAGGGCAATTGTTTTTCACTAGAGTCATGAAAGCCCTTTGAATTTATTTTGTTCAGGAGTGGGGTAACTTTGTATGAGGACCTGGCTGTTCTTAAGTAGCCAGTTACTTCAACAAACATTAATGTGGGTGTGGCTGTGAAGACATTTTGAAGATGTGCTTTTCTTAAAGTAAGCTGACTGAGATGTTCAAAGTGCTTCCAGGACTCAGCCATAATCCCCAGTCTTCCCCTCCTCCTTTCAGAGTTTGGAGCCTCCTCCAGTCACCCATATGCAGGACAAAGTATTGGAAACAGCTCTGTACTTTTTGTACTTAGGCCATACACCCATCCTGTGTCTTCCTGTGACTCTTTTTCTCCACTTTGGGAAAGTGTCATCTGCGTAGTCCTGGCTTTCCTGGGACTCTCAGTGGAGGCCAGGCTGTCTTTAAACTCACAGAGATTCACTGTGCTTACCTAGTGCTAGCATTAGAGGATTATACCACCCTGGCTCTTACTACAACTCTTGGTACATCTCAAAAGTTTATCTGTGAGCTTTGATTGTGGGTATTTTATTTGCTTGATACTTCTGTCTTCTTCAAAGAATGTTTAAACACCCAAGACATACTTATTAAACAAAACAAAAAAATAAAAATTAAAGCCAGAAACATGTTAATTCTGTTAGACTATCTCTCAGCAAAGGGTCTCAAATAACAGCTTTACCTAATAGTACAAGCTCAATTCTATTTGAATGATATTATTTACAAGGTTTAACTTATTAATAACTTCTCCATTACATGACATCATCTACATAAATATCAATACTCTTTAAAAAAAAAGACACTTGATATTTGCCAATATCTCATTTGGGTAAAATTCCAGGGGACTGTAATTTTAATGACAATAGTCGTAGTTCGGTTTCATATAAATTATAGATTTTTCTCACCACTAATTCAAGGGGAAAGAAAGAAAGAAAGTTATTCATTTTCTGATTCAAGAGACAGGCTATAAAACAGCAGGAACTCAGGCAAGTCAGCAAGCAATGGATCTTGAAAGGAACAGAATCCTCTCCACTCCGCACTGGCTGGCACAGCTCTTCCCCAACAATCCCCCATTTAGACACAGACACAAACTGCCCTTTGTGCTTTGTTGAGGCTATAACTGAACCATCGCTCTCAACACACTTCAGAAACTCAGAAATAATGTTCCTGTCTCTCACAACATAACTAAGGCTATTCACTCTAAGTGCTGCCGGGAGAGCGTGGTCACCTGCGCTGACTGTCTCTTTGAGCTACCGCTGGGGTATTAAACCACACTTCTTATTTTGTCAAGGTCCTGAAGTTTTGTTTTGTTTTGGTTTGATCTTGCACATATCTGAATAAAACCCTAAACTCTGAAGTGTTTATCAAATAGATGCAAGAGAAATGATCTAAAGTTCCTCACCTAACTTCTCGCCAACCCACTGAGTATTTCCATTTCTGACCTAACGGGGAGGGATGGAAACAAATGTCGGCAGTGATAGCACTCTCTGGGTGTTATGATAAAAACAAGCACCAGTTTTAGAGGAAGCAGGAATAATAGAGTCATCTCCCTGAACGGCTGAGTAAGAAGATGAGGAACAATTTCATCCATTTGAGTGATTTCGCAGTGCAAGAAACAGAAATTCCTTCAGGAAGAGGAAGCCACACATGGGAAGCAGTAGGGGGTGGCGCCCTTGGACCTCCAATCCACGGATAAAATGAGTGACACCGCTTAGTGACAGATCGTCTGCCTTATGAATTTCAAAGTTTAATACTTGAAGTTACAATGTGCCACATCTCTTGGTTCCACAGTATCTACGGACACGGTCTGATTGTCTCCACATCACAGGCGCTAAACTTACTTCTAACTTCACAAATGATAACGTTTTTCTCAATATGTGTGCCACTTTGTCTAGTGTTATAGCAGGTTAAAAATATACTGTAGCTAAATACATATCTGTGTCTGTAACAAAATAAACAATTGTAAGTCAAGACAAACCATAAGGTAAATGACTTAAATCAGAATAAAAAGTCATACAGAAGTAAGGAGTTTGGAAATTAAATAAATCCTCCTTTCTCCTGTCTCCAGCAGATTAACCTATTCTCCAACCTGTCTGGGCCAATGATCTCAGTGCATTGTGTTGAACCATTTTTCTTTTGCTGTCTTCTTTAATTCTTCAATTTTCTACTGTTACATATCTATAAATTTTCTATCTCAAAGATAAATGGGCACAGAAATGTTACTTAGACACTGAATGGAGGTGAGTAATCACCTACCCAAAGAAAGGGATCAACATAAGTAGCAATGTCCGAAAATAATTAAAAAACTTAGGTGAAGCAAAATCTAAGATCAGTGTGGCCATCTTAAAAGCAAATCTTGTTGTTGTTAAATGTTATTAACGAATTGCTAAACTAAATGCGTATTTTCCATGTTGCTGTGTACAAATTTGTCTCAAAGTTCTTCACTAAGTACGAAATTACTACCTCTAACTCTGATAAACAAAATTGTTCTAACAATAGGAAATAAATCAGTGGAGGAAAAGGGCTCTTTGCTACTCTAGCTCTGGGTGTGGGAAAGTCTCACTCTTGCAGGGTGTGTCTAACACTCAGTCAGGAGTCATGGGGACGTCCCCAGCTAGGAGTAACAATGCTGCTGGTCAGTGTTAGCTTTGAAGTGTGAGTTAGAGCCACTGCTAGGACACAAACAGAACTTGTCTTCTAGGATCCTCACTGTGGGGATTTTAGGAGAGGCTTCTGGGCTGGAGAGCAATTATGGAGACATATGAGAAAGCTACGGGACTCCATGTGCTTTGTTGGTTGTTAGTACAAAAGGGGGGATAGAGAGAAAGGCTTCCCCTGGGGTTTAGAGTGCCCTGGCACTCCGTTCTTGTCTACAGATAACCAAGTAACAGAATCCTGCATATCCAGAGGGCTGACAGGTGATGAAGAGAAACAGTGAATGAAGACCCAGCTTCTTTCTTATGGAGTTGGTTTTTATGTTCAGGGACGGGCACTAGTTCCTGTCCCTGTAGGTAGCCTAGGGATGTTGGCAGCTGGTATCTGGAGGTCAAGCCTTCTAGGAGTTTTCCTGGTACAATGCAATGCCAGTATTCTAGAAGTGGTAATTCTCATTTAGTTTAGTGGAATTGTGCTCTCCTGTAGCTGAGATAGCCCCAGAGAGGGAGTGTCATGGTAGGGAGATTTACCCAGTTCTCAAAGAAGGAATGTTGAGAACAGGGAAGCTCTTTCTTTGTTCTGCAGATTGGTACTGGTGCAGCAGCAGCAGCAGCAACAGCAACAGCAACAGCAACAGCAGCAGCAGCAGCAGCAACAGCAACAGCAACAGCAGCAACAGCAACAGCAACAGCAGCAGCAGCCACTCACTTTCTGTTCTGTTGTTCTACCTGGTATTCTTAAATTTTCTACCATTGCTTCCCAGAATTGATGTCAAGGCCACCCCTTCTACTCCATTTTTAGAACTATTTTTTAAATGGTTTTTATTGAGTTATATATTTTTCTCTACTCCCCTCATTTCCTCTTTTCTCCCCTTCAACCCTCACCCATGGTCCCCATGCTCCCAATTTACTCAGGAGATCTTGTCTTTTTCTACTTCTCATGTACATTAGATCCATGTATATCTCTCTTAGGGTCCTCTTTGTTGTCTAGGTTCTCTGGGATTGTGAACTGTAGGCTTTTTTTTGTGTTATGTCTAAAAACCACTTATGAGTGAGTACATATGATGTTTGTCTTTCTGAGTCTGGGTCACCTCACTCAAAATGATGTTTTCTAGATCCATCCATTTGCCTGCAAATCTCAAGATGTCATGATATTTTCTGCTCCGTAGTACTCCATTGTGTAAATGTATCACATTTTCTTTATCCATTCTTCGGTAGAGGGGCGTTTAGCTTGTTTCTAGGTTCTGGCTATGACAAATAATGCTGCTGTACATATATTTGAGCACATGTTTGTGTGGCAGGGTTGAGCATCTTTTGGATATATACCCAAAAGTGGTAATTACTGGGTCTTGAGGAAGGTTGTTTCTTAATTTTCTGAGAAATCGCCATACTGACATCCAAATGTGCTGTACCAGTTTGCACTCCCATCAGCAATGCAGGAATGTTCCCTTTACCCCAAATTATCCCAAACATAAGTTGTCATCAGTGTTTTTGATCTTGGTCATTCTTGCAGGTGTAAGATGGAATCTCAGAGTTGTTTTGATTTGTACTTCTCTGATGGCTAAGGATGTTGAGCATTTCCTTAAGTGTCTTTCAGCCATTTTAGAGTCCTCTGTTGAGAGTTCTCAGTTTAGGTCTGTACCCCATTTTTATAATGGATTATTTGTAGAACTTTTATTTTATATGGTGAAATATAAAGTTTGTATTTTGTCCTGTTTGTCTGAACTCAATGCTATACTTGCATAATAAATTTGACACATCATCTGTCATCTCAAGTCTTAGCTGCTGAATTTTATAAGGTAAGCCATTTATTTAACTTCAAGTTTCTTTGTCATTCTAGAATGTGCTTTAGGTCACATTTTTGTATTTACAGAGTTGTATATACAGCTCTGACACCAAACATAAAAAATATAGAGATGGTATCACTGGTGACATAATATGAAAAGAACACAGAAAGTAAGTCTTACAATGAATCAAGACAATGTGTTGTGAATCAAGGGGCAATTTGATACTAAAAATCTACTAATTGTTATAGCAATATAGTAAAAAAGTATGCCCATCTCTCTATGAGACTAGAGAACAGTTAAACCAAGAGCAGCGACTGTCAGCCTTCCCAAGTACGAGACTGTGCACTGGGCCCATAGGACCAGCAACATCATGCTGGACAGTGCTCAGGAGTCACAGATGACAAGATTTGATTTACATAACTCATAAATCTACAAAACTATCTCCAGATTTGATGTAATAGAGATATTAAATAATCATATTTCAACCAACATGTAAGAATTCTCCACATATTTACAGCATATTATTTAGGGGGATAAATACAAAGGTAAAAACTTTGCATCAATGCTAATAAAATGGGTTTTACATTAAGCAGCAGGAAAGCAATCTATACTGATGTGGGAGTGTCATATATCAATCTGTTGATTTCATTGGTTAAGCAATAAAGAAACTGTTTGGCCCTGTGGGTGGAGTAAACAGAACAGAACGCTGGGAGGAAGAGGAAGTGAGCTCAGACTCCGCAGCTCTCCTCTCCGGAGCAGACGCTTCAGAGAGACGCCATGCCCCAGCTCCGACCCAGGATGGACTTAGGCTAGAATCTTCCCGGTAAGACCGGTGCTCATAGATTATTAGAGATGGGTTGATCGGGATGTGAGAATTAGCCTAGAAGAGGCTAGATAGGAATGGGCCAAAGCAGTGTTTAAATGAATACAGTGTCTGTGTAATTATTTCGGATAAAGCTAGCCGGGCAGGCGGCTGGAGTGTTGGGGACGCAGCCCTGCCGCCCATATTACTACACTATACCATAACCATGAAAGTATCCAAATTGCTTAAAAGTAACATGTTTTAAAGAATCTTACATGAAAGGATTTGACTTTAATACAAAATGAAGAGAAAATAAGATATTGAATTTTATGTATGAACAGTCTCAGTATTTCAAAACATTAGCTGAGGCTTGTATGTAAGATGAGCTACTATATTGTTAACTTTCCTGTTGTTATGAGAACACACCATGACCAAAAATGACTTCCAGAAGCATTTATGTGGGCTTTTGGTTCCAGAAGGAAAATAGTCCATCATGACAGGGAGGCATGGCAGCAAACAGGAGGCACAGCAGCGGAGCAGGAAGCTGAGAGGGCACATCTCCAGCCGCAAGCACCAAGCAGGGAGAATGAACTGAAAGTAGGTTGAGTCCAGAAGCTCTTAAAATTTGCCCCCAGCATCAATTTTCCTCCAAAGACCACACCTCCTAAACCTCCCCCAAACACATGAGCCTAGGAAGGTACAATTCTCACTTAAACCATCACAGTTATTAGTAGAGGTTTAGAATTTAAAAAGTTAAGTCTTTTCACTATGATCCAATGTCGCATACAAATATACCTTTATCCCTCCATTTTGAGAAAGAGGAGAGCAATTATTCTGTCAGTTCAGGAAAATTTCTCAGTAATCCAAGTGCTCTTCACCGATAGGTGATTCAGTAATCAAAATGCAAATAGGTAGATTAGAGTTTCATCTGTGTCTCATGCCAAGTTGCAGCTCAGAATAGCATTAGTGCAATAGCAGAAAGTCATGCTTAAAACACATATTATCTCCATCTGGAAAAAATCAAGTCTAAAGTCATCACAGAGGCAATCATCATGTAGCAATTAATATTCATGCCAGGATCTTATGCTAAACAGTCTGAAAAGAATCCAAAGATGTAGGAGACACAGCCCTCTTCCGATATACATTTTATAACTCATTATATATGGATATAAGATGGAAAAGTAACAATATGGTTCTAACTAAACACTAAATATGGAAGACAAGTTTAGGGGATCCAGTAATATACAGTAAGACTATGCTATACAGTATACAGTGATAGGAAGTTTACAAATGCTTATGAAGATAATTCCAGTATCTTCAGAGTAAAATGATGACAGGAGAATAAGAGGTATTTTAATGACTCTAAAAGATCACCTTGAAGGATATCCCATCTCTTATTTAACTAACTCTATTTTGCTTCTTACTCCCTCTTTTCTTTTCATTATTTCTGTTTCTTTCTCCCCTACAGGTTTTGATTTTTAAGAATAAATCAGAAGATGAAGTCTTATGAAAAATTGTTGAAACCAATATCTGAAGAGCAGAGACCTTGAGGCCAACAGAAGTCTGTATGGAGACCATGAGATGCCTTCCTGGGATAGGCAGACCACAGCCAGACCAAACTGATTTGGAAACTCCCAACCCTTTTTTCTGTTTCTTATGAAAATGAGTATTGCTATAATACAAGCATTCTGCAGATAATGTTTAGATTATTCTTTCTTATTCTGCACTATAAGATCTCCCAGAGAATGAAGTGCCCTCCTTCCCTTGCCTCTCCATTGCTGGTCTCTTGAACAGCCTTTCCAGTTGTTTGACTCAACCTTGCTGCCCAGACTTCTGGGAGCCAAGAATTTCGTCCTAACTCAGACAATACCTAGAAAGGACCTCAGTTTTGGCATAGAGACATTTGTTTTTAGTCACTTATTAGGAAGGTAATAACAGAAACATTTATAACCTGCTAAATTATGGATCAGCAAGCCTTTACTGTAGTGGGTCATAGAGATACTAACGGATTTTCCAATGTGATATTTACACTTAGAGAAGGATCTTTCTGAATGAACTTCAGCTCCTGATTGAGACTACTGTGGGAAAAGATAGCAGAAGCCTTAAGAGGTCACCATGAGAGAAAACAGAACTTCCCATTGACTCATGTTCAGAGGCATTATAGATGTTCTGAAGAAGGGGAGTCACTCCATCCTGGGAACACCACAATGTATATTATAAAAGCACAATGACTGTCTCAGATCCTAAATGACACATGGGATCATGAGGCTCAAATTTATGCAGGGATGATACTCAGCCATTTCACCCATGGAGTAATGGGAAATCACCAGTTGGGATGTGCTAGGAAACTAACATTGTTATAATAGCTTGTTTGTAGTTGCTGAAAACTGGGATCCTGTGACTTTCTCACTGGTTGGCTATTAGAGTACGAACAGATTGCCTGTAGGAACTGGAGAATGGGAGTAGACCTGCAGAGAGGATCTTAAGGAATCCTTCAACTTCCAGAAGCCAAATAACTTCCTTCGCAGACTGGGTCTCCACATATATCTCTGGCTGGCCTAGAACTTATGATATAGACCAAGACACACAGATCCAACTGCATCAGCTGCTCCAGTACTGGAACAAGGCACATACCAGCATGCCTGACACCAAGATAAGTTCTTTAGTCTAGTGAAACACCAGGTGTAAGAAGGCCCTGGCTAGTAATTTATAAAATCCATGTTCAAACCAATTCTATTTCACATTCATTTTCAATTTCAATCCTCTACATCAAAAATGCCATAAGACGGTAGTATGTTCTCCAGATAAAATTGTACATCTAGGATAAACTCAATAATCTACTATTCATTAAAAAAAACCTTCACATGAGCATTATAGTGCAGCTTTCTGAGAAAACAAATCTTGTATTTGTTTATGAAAGGCTCAGTCCTTTGGTTTATACCGCAGGGAATCTTAAGCACTGAATCGCTTGGGCATGCTCAGATTTCCTTTTATTTAATAAGCAATTTTTGTCTTGATGAATTGAATGAAAAGTCATGAGATTTACTCCATTAGCCATACTTAGAAAAGCAAAATAATGGCTTTTAATATCTATGCTATAATTTATTCTAGTTGAAGAGGAATTCAAGTTATTAAAAATCCGAACTAATTCAGTTGTGCAATAGAAATGCAATAATATAATGTAATGAATAGTCCCCAGTGGCTTTGGGAGATAGAGGACAGCTATAATCCTATCACAGCATTCCCCAAAGTGCTAAGAGGAGAAGTGAGTACTGTCTGATGGCAAAGAAATACTCTGATTAGTAATAGTTTCCAAATTCTGAATAAATTATTTAGGAAAACCTGTGAAATTGTTGAAAGTCATACAAACTGAAAGTTACAAAGATATTAAACTTTAAAAGTAATAAGCAAATGTACACTTGTTTGATACATAAGAAATATTACTCTGTTACACTTCTAATTCATGAGCAATATAAATGTAATCTTGATAGAGGGATAGATTTTATACACAGCCACATGTCCCATTGGTACCTGATTTATAATGAATATCAAATGAACTGATGATGAATATGTACTCAATAATGGATAGTTCCTTATGTCATAGGTTGGTCCATGATCACACCTATTAGCTATTAGACATGGCCAACTTCACTAAAGCATGAAAGGAAACTAGGAGGCCTTCAGAGTAACACCAACTAAAAGATGGAAGTCAGTAGCCTGACGTAGGAGCTATTTCCAGAGAGACGTAATTCTCTACGTAGAGAGTAGATTCCCATCCATCCCAGATGTCATCTCTGCTTCCTTAGCTATCTCTCATTAGTCTAATTGGATTTCCCTGGCAGGGCTCTCCCTTGCTCTTCTAGCTACTGTCAGTTCTTTGTAGCTGGTCTCTGTCAGTGAAATATTCACAAGTGTAGATGCAATTTCTATTGCCTTAATCCTAATTCACTTTTCTTGCACTCTGGATCTCTGATAATCAGATAATCTCCAACGCCCACATTTCCTTGAACAGTATTCAATGCCTTCTCCTTTGACTAACTCCCATTCCCCAAATTCCTTCAGCAATCTCAGCAGAAATAGAACAGTAGGACCATCAATCTTGGCAATGTCTGTGGCAACCACTTATCATTGAATGAGAAGAATCTTTGTGACATAGAATATGAGAGACTGTTTGAACATTTCATATTCAGCAGAAACACTGTATATGGAATGAAAAGGTGAGAGAGGGAGGCTGAAGAATCCAATCCATCTTCTTAAAGGCTGGAGATGTAGATGAGCCCACAAGGCAAAATACTTGATGCTCTTAAAAAATACCTTCAGCTCTTAGAAAAAAAAAGACTTAGGTCCTTTTATATATGCAATAAAGAGACTTGAGTTCTGCCAACAATCAAATTAACATGAAGCCAATGGTGATGCCCATACTGTGGTTCTGGCCTATAGACCTATAATACAATTTATAATATAAAAATATGTTCTATTATTTTAGCATAACTTTTATTTAAAATACTACTTTTGGGGTAACTGATTATGAAAGAAATAGAGATTTAATGAAATATTAAAAATACTTGTTTTTATCTTTGTCTAGTTATTCCATTAGATGAAGTTTATACTTCTATCATGCTTTTGTTGGGTTTTGCTTATTTATGCTAATTCTAAGTTTTGCAATTATTAACTATTAACTAACTTCTTTATAACCTTACTTAGGGGTTGAAGCAGTGCATCCAGAGGCAGGGAGCAACAAAGAGAACCTATCTCAAGAAAGGTAAAAAAGCAGTAGTAACATCTACTTGCAGTCACACACATGAACATATACACACAAACAGACACAAGAACATATACACCCATGAACACACAAACACACATGAACACACATAAGAACATGTACACATATGAACACACACATATACTCCTATGAACATACAGACATTAACATAAACACACAAGAACAATCACACACATATGAACATACACATTTCATAAAAAGAACTTTATGCTGGAACCCTGACATTGCTCTGCACAATGTTGCCCTGGCTTTCTGTAGACCTTTCCTCTTAGACTTCAGCTGGGACCACCCTGAGCTGATGCGCAGTTCCCAGCTCTCTGATGGCATCATGATCACCTATTCCTGGTCTCACGTTATCCCCTTTAAATTTTTGTTTTTTTCTCCTCACCACCTCAGCAACGCATTTGAAAAGCAAGTTTTCACAGTCAAATGTGACTCACATTTTTTCTCACAGATTTTCATTTTGCATCTGTGAGAAAGGGAACCCTTCTGTAATTTCTTGACCTATTTGAATTTATTCTTAAGAAAACAGAATTGATTTACTGTATGTATAGCATACAGTAAAACTGTCAAGAAAGCTGCGGTCATTCTACTCAGCTTCTTTATATGAATGGTGTGCATGTTCACGTATGTGCACTGTTGCAGGAATAGGAGCACTGTGAGCATGCCATGTGGGCCCAGGAAGGCTCGAAAAAAACCTTGGGACTGCCCTCATCTTCCATCTTATTTGAGGCAGGCTCTCTTGATCTTTAGCACTGCACCTGCCAGGCGAGGTGGCCTGAGAGTTTCCAAGGATTCTTTGGTTTCTGCATCTCATTTCATTACAGGTGCCCAGGGATTGCAGACATGCACTGTACACAGCTTTCCATGGGTTCCTGGGATCCCAGGCCTCATTCTTGCACAGCAACTGTTTATCCACTGAACCATCGTCTCCTAGGCTTTATCACCTGAGCCACCTCTCCATCCCTTCACTCAATGGATTTCATGAATACTTGATGGTTCGGACTTGGTGAAGGGTGAAGAGCAAACCACAGTTAAGTGCCGTGCACACTCAATACCCCTGCGTTCTGAAAGGATGTTCCTAACACAATATGAAGACTGAGTGAGTACCTGACAAACACAGGAGAAAACTTGTAACTCCCACTTTGACTTTTATATTTGGATGAACTGGGATTTCCATTTTCTTGATGGTATTTAGGGATCTTAATCTACCCAATCTGGAAGGGTAAGCTGCCTTCGGGCTTCAATGGCATGTGTGCACGCACTGCTGTGGTGTTAATTTACACGCACAGGTGAGAGCCATGAAAATATAAATCTCCTATATTGGTTTCTTTATGGTTATTTCAGGATTTAGTTACCATAGGTACTATAGAAATCCTTTGGACAGATGTAATTCATGAGTGGAAATGTTCAATAAAATTCAAGGCAGGAGGATTCTAACCACTCTGCATATTATAATTCTAGCCTCTGTTTCTTTTGATAATGTTAGGAAAAAGGATTTTTAAAATGTTGGTATTAGTCCCGGCGCAAGTGAGGGATGGTTGTGGAGTCAAAAGTGTAACCCATGAGGCCCAGCTCTTTTTTATCTTCATGCTTCTCTGCCCTCTGACGCACACCTTGCATGGAACAATGAAATAAGGTGAGCTTTAATTCCGTGATGTAAACAGTTTTAAATTCTCCACGCCTGAAGCATCCTTGCTAACGGAATAACAGACAAAGAACCATACTTAAAGGTTGGAATACCATGTGTAAGAAACTGAAGTGAATTAGCCAAACTCTGCTCTGCAAAATCTGTGTTAAGAGGTCTGAACTGGATGATCATAGGCTATCTTATTTTAAAAGAAATCAGCATTCTATTGCCAAAGAGATAAATGAAACCTACACAGCCTTTAAGACTTTAAGATGAGGTATAGGAGATAAAACATTTATTTAGCCTGCTTCTTTTCACACATTTCAAGTTTAGATACAGCTATATTTTATTTCAAATACTGCCCTGAAAAATATATTTACAATATCAAAGCACATACTTACAACTGCATACTTATTCTTTCAGAGAAATTTCAAACTCTAATATGATATATGTGTGTGTGTGTGTGTGTGTGTGTGTGTAACAGAGTTAAGACCATAGCTTTATCTCTTTTTTCACTCATTCTTCAATGTCTAACAGAATAGATGGATCTGACTCCCAACTGAAGCTTCCATAGTGGTTAGGGAACCAAGCACAACCTCTTCTCTGCTGAAGCACTCCTGCACTGCAAGCCACAAGCTATGGTGTTTTTATTACTGTGTCCACCTGTTCTGTCACAGCCTTGTTGTGTTGGCTGATGTCTTTGCCACACCCTGTGCACCTTCCTCCCGATTGCTCCTGCTTCTGTTAGAATCAGGCATTCATTTCTGGTTATTTAAAACGATAGTGCAATTCTAGCGCCTCATTGTTACTTTTTAAAAAACTCGGTCACCCCAGCTAGACTGTGGATTCTTTCACTAAACTTTGGCAGACAAAATTAAGGCAGTGTGTGGCGTTCTAACAAGACTAGAATAATCACCAGCAAAGGGAGTCTACACAGCTCCACCCAATGGTTACATAATCTTGGCTACATTTTCCCAAGCAGACTTCTTTCTCTCTAACACAGCATTTACCTGTATCCTCTTTCATGCTTTTTTTCAGTCGTTATCATATCACAGTGAATGCCCTTTTCCTTCCTTCTACCCAATGTTTTTCTGACTCCCAAAAAGCCGCTTAACTCTTCCCCTTCCAAGTACTTTACTTAGCTATAAGGAAACAAAAGTTAAATATTCAACAGACCTAAGCAAGGAACTAATTGCACCACTGCCAGCTATATAACCCAAGCTGACCCTCAGATTCCTCATTTCAGAAGGAACTAACAACAATGATGATAACATTTTTTGTTTCACAGGGCAGGAAGATGGAATAAGGATACAAAGTATCTAGGGTACATAGTTCAACACATGAACTGTAGTAACAAATAAAACACATTATTGCTGTTGTTAATGATTTCATGACCTCCTTATTCCATCCTACCTTAGATTCTGGCTTCTATCAGCAACTTGATCATTACACAGTTGAAGTAAAATTTTTTTATGATTCTCTTGTGTATGAGGATACAGTGTATATGTACTTGTAGGGAAACAATAAGTAGTCCACTACATATTTGGGTTATCTTTTAAATGTGAGACATCTTAAAGCAAGCACTACTGTTGAGTGCTTATCATCAATCAGAATATTGCCAGCCCTCAGGACCTTAGAACGTTCCATTATATATAACACCATAAGCTTCTATTCCTTACAATGAAGATGTACACATGATCATATATAGGGCTTACCTCAGGGTGGCTCTTAATTCAGTTTCATAAATAGTCTAAAGTATATCTGTAAATTAATAATTATTATTAATAATATTATGATGCTATGGTTAGTTAACTCGAGGATTAAAATACTTTGACTTCTGGTAATATTTATAAAATTTTCTGGCAAATATCTGCTTCATTTTTATCCCCTAGTAACATTAATCTCTGCTTAGGCCAGAACCATATGGTTTCAGTATATTTTTAAATCACATTTAGAAAATTAGTGAATACTTTTAAGTTAAGAACATTTGACCTCTTTTTAAATTCATTTCATTCTAATTGCTTATATCTAAACCACATCTTATTCAGCATTATCTTCTATTAAAAATTAATGCTTTAAATAAAACCATTTAATGTCCTATTTCACCATGGAGAACACTGAGGAAACTAGATTGGAAGGGTGGGGTCTTCTTTTACATCAGTATACATACCGATAGAGATCTACCAGCTGAGACATTGTTATGTGGCATCATGCAAACTTAAGGACCAACAGTTTCTTTATGACAAGTCAAACATCAAATTCAAGTAGACATTTACGGGATATTCAGTCTTACAAGAAAACCAATGAAAAATTAATGCACCTAAGAGAACAGAGAGGACTGGACTCCCAAGTTTCGGTTGCTTTGCTTGTGTCATTGGCATTATAATGGAAGGCCATCTTTCCTCTTGAGAAAATCTGAAACTGGATACAGAAACCTGAATCTGAGCAGGCACTGAGGAAATCAATAGGCCGAACCTACTTTTGGTTATGACGCAAGGTAAACAAAGACGATGTTTTGGTTCTTATGCGACTACGTTGACCTACTGATACGGTAACTGCACCACATACCATTACGTCATCTTGGTGGCTTATTTCAGCCTTGTTGGGATGAAAGATGGTGAAGGGGAAATTTTGTGGAAAACAGATTTAATAATAGCTAACAATCCTTTAACCCATATGAGATAATAAAATAACAGAATGAACGAAATGTTTAGGTTCATCTTTAATAAGTATGTGGGAGTGTTTCTTACAGAGTCATTGACAGAGAACAGCAGGGTTAATCAAGGACAGCTGATGAATATCCAGTCTAGGTCTATTACTAGATTTAATGCCTCAGACTAAAGAAAGACTGACTTTTCTATTTAACAATTGAGAAAAATGCCCAGAGGGACAAAGCCCCAGGCTGAAAGTACAACATTACTGTGTCTTTTTGAGGCTTATATGAAATGTGTCTTCTCTTGTTCCTTTATCTCCTCTGGAGGCTTTCTGTCCCATCTCACAGATAAGATATGGTCATGGGCATACTTCTTCATAGACTTTCACCTACCAGTGTTGGTATGCCTTTGGAAGCCTACTGAGTTTACTCTTTTTAATTAATTTTTATTTATGTGTACATGACTTTGTGAGTGCATGCCACAGGTATCTACAATGGTCAGAAGAGGGTGTCAGATACCCTGGGCCTGGAGTTGCAGATGGTTGCTAGCGACCTGAATTGGGTGCTGGGACCTGAACTCCAGTCTTTTGGAAGAACGGTAAGTGGCCTTAACCAACGAGTCAATCCTTTAATCCATAGTTCATGCTTATATCCTCACATTTATTGTTCTTTTAGTTGCTCGTTTGGGCTTTAAATGCTATGGATATTTTCGCATCATTGTGTTTTCATGTATTTGGATCCATTCCTGGCTGTTTGCATGAGACTCAGCGCTTTCTCACAGAGGTCACCTTACCAGCGAGAGTGGGGTTGCTTTCTAGTGGAAAGCAAAGCCTGATTCATCCATGACTCATCCTCCTTTCTGAGGGAAGACTTACAGCATCTTTACCTAGCTTTCCTTTCAAAGGAAAGCGGGACTTTTGAGTGCTGTATTCAGGGAACCA